>NC_133163.1:80453489-81100364 GCF_040802235.1 Manis javanica
AGGCCTTGCTGAGGCAGCCTGGCTGTCAGAAAGTTGCCCGCATACAACGAATTCCGCTTGCAATGTGCTTCCCGTGTCTGCCGTGTGTGCCTGCACTCTAAGCGCCTGAGTGGAGTCTGCTGCGCAGAGCTCCGTGTGTGCTGAGCGGCGTGCGCTCGCTTGGGTGGCCATTCGCGCGAGGCCTTGCTGAGGAAGCCTGGCTGTCAGGAAAACGCCCGCATACAACGAATTTAGCTTGGCAGTGCAAAAAGTCGCTTTCGTCTGCTACTACGTGGCCGCTCCAGAGAGGCCCAGGTTGGTCTGTGTGGTATGTAAGCCGGTTTCCCATGCCACAGTCTGAGCTTTGAAAACTAAGTGCCCATTGGCTTCAGTCCCCAACCATCATGTCAGCGAGAGGTGTGTGCAAGTTTCTGCAAAGCCTGGTGGCGGATGGGCCCTAAGCGTCAGGGCCGTTGTCCTGCAGAGAAGGATCTGAGGCTGTCTCAGTTCAAGGGATTTCCTGCTCAGCCATATCCAGACTGGCAGCTAAACACTGCTGTGTCAAGGCGAGCTTCTTATACACACTTCTACTCCCAGACACAGGGATACTGTGAAGAGGTCTTCCGCCCAGCCTCAGGGGAAGAGGCGGGGCAAGTTGCTTTCTGTACAGCATTCATTGGAAGCAGGACGTTTGGAGGTTCTGTTCCACAGGCGAAAAGCAGGCAGCACTAGGAGAATCTGTCAAGGAAGCTCCTCTTTATGGCTAGCGAGGCTTAATTCAAACGTGCAATGGAAAATTGTTCTGGGGTAACTGAGCTCTAACTTCACGCTCTAACACTTGCAGCTACTTTCTCCTAACTCATACAGAGTGGAATCGCCAAATACAGAGTAGAATTCTGTTGCGGTACGCTGTGTTCTTGTGTGCTTGGCGATGTATTGCCGACGGCCTGCGGGACCTGCTTGTCTTCTGTGTTGTGTGTTGTCCGTGCTGTGTGTATCTTGTATGTAGTATGTGCGGTATGTGTTCCACACTGCTTGCTGAGTGCACAGTTCTGTGTATTTTTCACTGTGCTGTGTGTTATGTGAGATGTTGGTATTTGTGAGTGGTGTGTGTTGAGTGGTTCTTCGTGCATTGTACATTTCGCCTTTTTTGATGAGTTCTCTGTTGGCGGTTGCATATGTTGTGCGTTTGGTGTGTGGCTTCCCGTCTAATGTGTAGTGTGAAATGTGTGTCTGGTCTTTCTGTTGTCTGCTGTGTTGTGTACTGTGTTCTGGGTTGTGCGAGTGCTGTCTTTCGGCTTTCCGTGTGTTGCATACTGGGTCGATGTTGGGTGGGCTGTGTAATTTGAGCACTGTGTGCAAAGTTGAGTTTGCCTTGTGTCGGACGTGTTGTGTGCATGTGCATGTTGTGTGTGTGTGTTTGTGCGTTTTCGTTCGTGCTGTCTGCGTGTGGGTCTGCGTGTGCGCAGTATTGTATGCTTGTGGTTGTGCGTGTTGTGTGTAGTGCGTTCTATGTGTGTTGCATGTGTTTTCGTCAGTTGCGTGTGTGCACTTGTAGGTGCTGTGTCAGTTTTGTGTGTGTGAGATTGTGATTTGTGTGCTGTTGTGTTAGAGAGGCTGTGTGTGTGTGTTTGGCTGTTTGAGTTATGCACGTGATGTGAGATGTGTTGACTGTGTGTGGTTGTGCTTGTTTTGTACGTCTCTTGTGCGCAGTCTGCGGTCTGTGCAGTGTTTATCGCGCGTATTGTGAGCAGTAGCTATGTGCCTGCCTTTCAAGGGTGTGGTGTGTTTATGGTGTCTGTTGTGTGGCGTGTTTCTGTGTTGTGTGTGTGTGCACTGCGTTGTGCTCCTGTGTGAGGATGTATGTGTGGTGTGTCTGTGCGTGATTGTGTGTGTAGTGCGTAGTGTGTGAAATGGGTGCTACTTGTCTTCTTGGTTGGTTATATGTGTTTTGCCCATGGATTTGGGAGTGTCGTGTGTGTTAGGAGTTGCGGTACTTTCTGTGTGTGTCGTGTGCTGTGTTGTTCTGTGATTTGTGTTTGTGCTGTGTGTGTCCTACTCTGTGTGTTCTGTGGTCTGTGTGTTTTGCAAGTTGAGTGAGATATTGCGTGTTAGGACCGATATCTTGTGTATATGTTGCGTGTTTGGCATTGTGCATTCTGCGAGGCTCTGTGTGCTGTATGTTTTATGTGTGTTTGGAGTGATGTGTGCACTGTGTGAAATGTGTGTTGCATAAATTCGGTGTTCTTTCTGTGGTGGTTTGTGTGTGTTTTGCATGGGGGTTGCTATGTGTGTGGTTGTGTTTGACAGGTTGTGTGCGTGGTTGGCTCCTTGAGCAATGAGTGTACTTTGTGATGCGTGTACTGTGTATGGTCAAGCTTGGTCAGTGGGCCTCACTGTGGGTGTTGTGTTCACTCTGAGAACCGTGGTTCATGTGTATAGCGTGCAGTTATGTTCTCGGTGTGATGTGCTGTGCGTTGAGGGACTTCTGCATTCAAGTGCACAGAAGGTAGCCTCTCATGCTTGTCCGTTTTCGCCACAGGTTTGTAATCCTCCAGGAGGGCGTTGTTTCCTGAGGGTGCAAAGAGCCACGTCATCCCTTTAATAGCAAGGCCCTGACGATGCCTTTGTAGTAATCTGTCAGAAACTGCTGCGGGAGAGCCTTGTGCCAAACTCTGCTGGGGAAACAATCCACCGTGCACTGAGGAGACCCTCCCTGAGAGAATACTAGGCTGCTTTCGCCTTGCATGCAACTTGCTCCTACGTGATAAGGAAAACAGTAAACATTGCAGTAGAAGGCGGTCTTCTCTGTACGCCCTCTGTCTCAGAGACCGAAGTGAGCCGCGAGTAGGCCTTCGCACTAGCCACACAGGAAGCTGCAGAACAAGATGCTTTGAAATGACAGCAGTGGAGGCAAGCCAGCTATGGATTCAGCTTATGTGAGTGAAAGAAACCAGTGCGGGATGGCCCATCCAAGGAATCATTGAAGCCGTGGCGGTGGAAGTTGAAACTGAGCTTGCAATGTGCTTTCCGTGTCTGTCGTGTGCGCGTGCACTCTAAGCGCCTGAGTGACGTCTGCTGCGCAGAGCTCTGTGTGTGCCGAGCGGCGTGCGCTCGCTTGGGTGGCCATTCGCGTGAGGCCTTGCTGAGGCAGCCTGGCTGTCAGAAAGTTGCCCGCATACAACGAATTCCGCTTGCAAAGTGCTTCCCGTGTCTGCCCTGTGTGCCTGCACTCTAAGCACCTGAGTGGAGTCTGCTGCGCAGAGCTCTGTGTGTGCCGAGCGGCGTGCGCTCGCTTGGGTGGCCATTCGCGTGAGGCCTTGCTGAGGCAGCCTGGCTGTCAGAAAGTTGCCCGCATACAACGAATTCCGCTTGCAATGTGCTTCCCGTGTCTGCCGTGTGTGCCTGCACTCTAAGCGCCTGAGTGGAGTCTGCTGCGCAGAGCTCCGTGTGTGCTGAGCGGCGTGCGCTCGCTTGGGTGGCCATTCGCGCGAGGCCTTGCTGAGGAAGCCTGGCTGTCAGGAAAACGCCCGCATACAACGAATTTAGCTTGGCAGTGCAAAAAGTCGCTTTCGTCTGCTACTACGTGGCCGCTCCAGAGAGGCCCAGGTTGGTCTGTGTGGTATGTAAGCCGGTTTCCCATGCCACAGTCTGAGCTTTGAAAACTAAGTGCCCATTGGCTTCAGTCCCCAACCATCATGTCAGCGAGAGGTGTGTGCAAGCTTCTGCAAAGCCTGGTGGCGGATGGGCCCTAAGCGTCAGGGCCGTTGTCCTGCAGAGAAGGATCTGAGGCTGTCTCAGTTCAAGGGATTTCCTGCTCAGCCATATCCAGACTGGCAGCTAAACACTGCTGTGTCAAGGCGAGCTTCTTATACACACTTCTACTCCCAGACACAGGGATACTGTGAAGAGGTCTTCCGCCCAGCCTCAGGGGAAGAGGCGGGGCAAGTTGCTTTCTGTACAGCATTCATTGGAAGCAGGACGTTTGGAGGTTCTGTTCCACAGGCGAAAAGCAGGCAGCACTAGGAGAATCTGTCAAGGAAGCTCCTCTTTATGGCTAGCGAGGCTTAATTCAAACGTGCAATGGAAAATTGTTCTGGGGTAACTGAGCTCTAACTTCACGCTCTAACACTTGCAGCTACTTTCTCCTAACTCATACAGAGTGGAATCGCCAAATACAGAGTAGAATTCTGTTGCGGTACGCTGTGTTCTTGTGTGCTTGGCGATGTATTGCCGACGGCCTGCGGGACCTGCTTGTCTTCTGTGTTGTGTGTTGTCCGTGCTGTGTGTATCTTGTATGTAGTATGTGCGGTATGTGTTCCACACTGCTTGCTGAGTGCACAGTTCTGTGTATTTTTCACTGTGCTGTGTGTTATGTGAGATGTTGGTATTTGTGAGTGGTGTGTGTTGAGTGGTTCTTCGTGCATTGTACATTTCGCCTTTTTTGATGAGTTCTCTGTTGGCGGTTGCATATGTTGTGCGTTTGGTGTGTGGCTTCCCGTCTAATGTTTAGTGTGAAATGTGTGTCTGGTCTTTCTGTTGTCTGCTGTGTTGTGTACTGTGTTCTGGGTTGTGCGAGTGCTGTCTTTCGGCTTTCCGTGTGTTGCATACTGGGTCGATGTTGGGTGGGCTGTGTAATTTGAGCACTGTGTGCAAAGTTGAGTTTGCCTTGTGTCGGACGTGTTGTGTGCATGTGCATGTTGTGTGTGTGTGTTTGTGCGTTTTCGTTCGTGCTGTCTGCGTGTGGGTCTGCGTGTGCGCAGTATTGTATGCTTGTGGTTGTGCGTGTTGTGTGTAGTGCGTTCTATGTGTGTTGCATGTGTTTTCGTCAGTTGCGTGTGTGCACTTGTAGGTGCTGTGTCAGTTTTGTGTGTGTGAGATTGTGATTTGTGTGCTGTTGTGTTAGAGAGGCTGTGTGTGTGTGTTTGGCTGTTTGAGTTATGCACGTGATGTGAGATGTGTTGACTGTGTGTGGTTGTGCTTGTTTTGTACGTCTCTTGTGCGCAGTCTGCGGTCTGTGCAGTGTTTATCGCGCGTATTGTGAGCAGTAGCTATGTGCCTGCCTTTCAAGGGTGTGGTGTGTTTATGGTGTCTGTTGTGTGGCGTGTTTCTGTGTTGTGTGTGTGTGCACTGCGTTGTGCTCCTGTGTGAGGATGTATGTGTGGTGTGTCTGTGCGTGATTGTGTGTGTAGTGCGTAGTGTGTGAAATGGGTGCTACTTGTCTTCTTGGTTGGTTATATGTGTTTTGCCCATGGATTTGGGAGTGTCGTGTGTGTTAGGAGTTGCGGTACTTTCTGTGTGTGTCGTGTGCTGTGTTGTTCTGTGATTTGTGTTTGTGCTGTGTGTGTCCTACTCTGTGTGTTCTGTGGTCTGTGTGTTTTGCAAGTTGAGTGAGATATTGCGTGTTAGGACCGATATCTTGTGTATATGTTGCGTGTTTGGCATTGTGCATTCTGCGAGGCTCTGTGTGCTGTATGTTTTATGTGTGTTTGGAGTGATGTGTGCACTGTGTGAAATGTGTGTTGCATAAATTCGGTGTTCTTTCTGTGGTGGTTTGTGTGTGTTTTGCATGGGGGTTGCTATGTGTGTGGTTGTGTTTGACAGGTTGTGTGCGTGGTTGGCTCCTTGAGCAATGAGTGTACTTTGTGATGCGTGTACTGTGTATGGTCAAGCTTGGTCAGTGGGCCTCACTGTGGGTGTTGTGTTCACTCTGAGAACCGTGGTTCATGTGTATAGCGTGCAGTTATGTTCTCGGTGTGATGTGCTGTGCGTTGAGGGACTTCTGCATTCAAGTGCACAGAAGGTAGCCTCTCATGCTTGTCCGTTTTCGCCACAGGTTTGTAATCCTCCAGGAGGGCGTTGTTTCCTGAGGGTGCAAAGAGCCACGTCATCCCTTTAATAGCAAGGCCCTGACGATGCCTTTGTAGTAATCTGTCAGAAACTGCTGCGGGAGAGCCTTGTGCCAAACTCTGCTGGGGAAACAATCCACCGTGCACTGAGGAGACCCTCCCTGAGAGAATACTAGGCTGCTTTCGCCTTGCATGCAACTTGCTCCTACGTGATAAGGAAAACAGTAAACATTGCAGTAGAAGGCGGTCTTCTCTGTACGCCCTCTGTCTCAGAGACCGAAGTGAGCCGCGAATAGGCCTTCGCACTAGCCACACAGGAAGCTGCAGAACAAGATGCTTTGAAATGACAGCAGTGGAGGCAAGCCAGCTATGGATTCAGCTTATGTGAGTGAAAGAAACCAGTGCGGGATGGCCCATCCAAGGAATCATTGAAGCCGTGGCGGTGGAAGTTGAAACTGAGCTTGCAATGTGCTTTCCGTGTCTGTCGTGTGCGCGTGCACTCTAAGCGCCTGAGTGACGTCTGCTGCGCAGAGCTCTGTGTGTGCCGAGCGGCGTGCGCTCGCTTGGGTGGCCATTCGCGTGAGGCCTTGCTGAGGCAGCCTGGCTGTCAGAAAGTTGCCCGCATACAACGAATTCCGCTTGCAAAGTGCTTCCCGTGTCTGCCCTGTGTGCCTGCACTCTAAGCACCTGAGTGGAGTCTGCTGCGCAGAGCTCTGTGTGTGCCGAGCGGCGTGCGCTCGCTTGGGTGGCCATTCGCGTGAGGCCTTGCTGAGGCAGCCTGGCTGTCAGAAAGTTGCCCGCATACAACGAATTCCGCTTGCAATGTGCTTCCCGTGTCTGCCGTGTGTGCCTGCACTCTAAGCGCCTGAGTGGAGTCTGCTGCGCAGAGCTCCGTGTGTGCTGAGCGGCGTGCGCTCGCTTGGGTGGCCATTCGCGCGAGGCCTTGCTGAGGAAGCCTGGCTGTCAGGAAAACGCCCGCATACAACGAATTTAGCTTGGCAGTGCAAAAAGTCGCTTTCGTCTGCTACTACGTGGCCGCTCCAGAGAGGCCCAGGTTGGTCTGTGTGGTATGTAAGCCGGTTTCCCATGCCACAGTCTGAGCTTTGAAAACTAAGTGCCCATTGGCTTCAGTCCCCAACCATCATGTCAGCGAGAGGTGTGTGCAAGCTTCTGCAAAGCCTGGTGGCGGATGGGCCCTAAGCGTCAGGGCCGTTGTCCTGCAGAGAAGGATCTGAGGCTGTCTCAGTTCAAGGGATTTCCTGCTCAGCCATATCCAGACTGGCAGCTAAACACTGCTGTGTCAAGGCGAGCTTCTTATACACACTTCTACTCCCAGACACAGGGATACTGTGAAGAGGTCTTCCGCCCAGCCTCAGGGGAAGAGGCGGGGCAAGTTGCTTTCTGTACAGCATTCATTGGAAGCAGGACGTTTGGAGGTTCTGTTCCACAGGCGAAAAGCAGGCAGCACTAGGAGAATCTGTCAAGGAAGCTCCTCTTTATGGCTAGCGAGGCTTAATTCAAACGTGCAATGGAAAATTGTTCTGGGGTAACTGAGCTCTAACTTCACGCTCTAACACTTGCAGCTACTTTCTCCTAACTCATACAGAGTGGAATCGCCAAATACAGAGTAGAATTCTGTTGCGGTACGCTGTGTTCTTGTGTGCTTGGCGATGTATTGCCGACGGCCTGCGGGACCTGCTTGTCTTCTGTGTTGTGTGTTGTCCGTGCTGTGTGTATCTTGTATGTAGTATGTGCGGTATGTGTTCCACACTGCTTGCTGAGTGCACAGTTCTGTGTATTTTTCACTGTGCTGTGTGTTATGTGAGATGTTGGTATTTGTGAGTGGTGTGTGTTGAGTGGTTCTTCGTGCATTGTACATTTCGCCTTTTTTGATGAGTTCTCTGTTGGCGGTTGCATATGTTGTGCGTTTGGTGTGTGGCTTCCCGTCTAATGTGTAGTGTGAAATGTGTGTCTGGTCTTTCTGTTGTCTGCTGTGTTGTGTACTGTGTTCTGGGTTGTGCGAGTGCTGTCTTTCGGCTTTCCGTGTGTTGCATACTGGGTCGATGTTGGGTGGGCTGTGTAATTTGAGCACTGTGTGCAAAGTTGAGTTTGCCTTGTGTCGGACGTGTTGTGTGCATGTGCATGTTGTGTGTGTGTGTTTGTGCGTTTTCGTTCGTGCTGTCTGCGTGTGGGTCTGCGTGTGCGCAGTATTGTATGCTTGTGGTTGTGCGTGTTGTGTGTAGTGCGTTCTATGTGTGTTGCATGTGTTTTCGTCAGTTGCGTGTGTGCACTTGTAGGTGCTGTGTCAGTTTTGTGTGTGTGAGATTGTGATTTGTGTGCTGTTGTGTTAGAGAGGCTGTGTGTGTGTGTTTGGCTGTTTGAGTTATGCACGTGATGTGAGATGTGTTGACTGTGTGTGGTTGTGCTTGTTTTGTACGTCTCTTGTGCGCAGTCTGCGGTCTGTGCAGTGTTTATCGCGCGTATTGTGAGCAGTAGCTATGTGCCTGCCTTTCAAGGGTGTGGTGTGTTTATGGTGTCTGTTGTGTGGCGTGTTTCTGTGTTGTGTGTGTGTGCACTGCGTTGTGCTCCTGTGTGAGGATGTATGTGTGGTGTGTCTGTGCGTGATTGTGTGTGTAGTGCGTAGTGTGTGAAATGGGTGCTACTTGTCTTCTTGGTTGGTTATATGTGTTTTGCCCATGGATTTGGGAGTGTCGTGTGTGTTAGGAGTTGCGGTACTTTCTGTGTGTGTCGTGTGCTGTGTTGTTCTGTGATTTGTGTTTGTGCTGTGTGTGTCCTACTCTGTGTGTTCTGTGGTCTGTGTGTTTTGCAAGTTGAGTGAGATATTGCGTGTTAGGACCGATATCTTGTGTATATGTTGCGTGTTTGGCATTGTGCATTCTGCAAGGCTCTGTGTGCTGTATGTTTTATGTGTGTTTGGAGTGATGTGTGCACTGTGTGAAATGTGTGTTGCATAAATTCGGTGTTCTTTCTGTGGTGGTTTGTGTGTGTTTTGCATGGGGGTTGCTATGTGTGTGGTTGTGTTTGACAGGTTGTGTGCGTGGTTGGCTCCTTGAGCAATGAGTGTACTTTGTGATGCGTGTACTGTGTATGGTCAAGCTTGGTCAGTGGGCCTCACTGTGGGTGTTGTGTTCACTCTGAGAACCGTGGTTCATGTGTATAGCGTGCAGTTATGTTCTCGGTGTGATGTGCTGTGCGTTGAGGGACTTCTGCATTCAAGTGCACAGAAGGTAGCCTCTCATGCTTGTCCGTTTTCGCCACAGGTTTGTAATCCTCCAGGAGGGCGTTGTTTCCTGAGGGTGCAAAGAGCCACGTCATCCCTTTAATAGCAAGGCCCTGACGATGCCTTTGTAGTAATCTGTCAGAAACTGCTGCGGGAGAGCCTTGTGCCAAACTCTGCTGGGGAAACAATCCACCGTGCACTGAGGAGACCCTCCCTGAGAGAATACTAGGCTGCTTTCGCCTTGCATGCAACTTGCTCCTACGTGATAAGGAAAACAGTAAACATTGCAGTAGAAGGCGGTCTTCTCTGTACGCCCTCTGTCTCAGAGACCGAAGTGAGCCGCGAATAGGCCTTCGCACTAGCCACACAGGAAGCTGCAGAACAAGATGCTTTGAAATGACAGCAGTGGAGGCAAGCCAGCTATGGATTCAGCTTATGTGAGTGAAAGAAACCAGTGCGGGATGGCCCATCCAAGGAATCATTGAAGCCGTGGCGGTGGAAGTTGAAACTGAGCTTGCAATGTGCTTTCCGTGTCTGTCGTGTGCGCGTGCACTCTAAGCGCCTGAGTGACGTCTGCTGCGCAGAGCTCTGTGTGTGCCGAGCGGCGTGCGCTCGCTTGGGTGGCCATTCGCGTGAGGCCTTGCTGAGGCAGCCTGGCTGTCAGAAAGTTGCCCGCATACAACGAATTCCGCTTGCAAAGTGCTTCCCGTGTCTGCCCTGTGTGCCTGCACTCTAAGCACCTGAGTGGAGTCTGCTGCGCAGAGCTCTGTGTGTGCCGAGCGGCGTGCGCTCGCTTGGGTGGCCATTCGCGTGAGGCCTTGCTGAGGCAGCCTGGCTGTCAGAAAGTTGCCCGCATACAACGAATTCCGCTTGCAATGTGCTTCCCGTGTCTGCCGTGTGTGCCTGCACTCTAAGCGCCTGAGTGGAGTCTGCTGCGCAGAGCTCCGTGTGTTCTGAGCGGCGTGCGCTCGCTTGGGTGGCCATTCGCGCGAGGCCTTGCTGAGGAAGCCTGGCTGTCAGGAAAACGCCCGCATACAACGAATTTACCTTGGCAGTGCAAAAAGTCGCTTTCGTCTGCTACTACGTGGCCGCTCCAGAGAGGCCCAGGTTGGTCTGTGTGGTATGTAAGCCGGTTTCCCATGCCACAGTCTGAGCTTTGAAAACTAAGTGCCCATTGGCTTCAGTCCCCAACCATCATGTCAGCGAGAGGTGTGTGCAAGCTTCTGCAAAGCCTGGTGGCGGATGGGCCCTAAGCGTCAGGGCCGTTGTCCTGCAGAGAAGGATCTGAGGCTGTCTCAGTTCAAGGGATTTCCTGCTCAGCCATATCCAGACTGGCAGCTAAACACTGCTGTGTCAAGGCGAGCTTCTTATACACACTTCTGCTCCCAGACACAGGGATACTGTGAAGAGGTCTTCCGCCCAGCCTCAGGGGAAGAGGCGGGGCAAGTTGCTTTCTGTACAGCATTCATTGGAAGCAGGACGTTTGGAGGTTCTGTTCCACAGGCGAAAAGCAGGCAGCACTAGGAGAATCTGTCAAGGAAGCTCCTCTTTATGGCTAGCGAGGCTTAATTCAAACGTGCAATGGAAAATTGTTCTGGGGTAACTGAGCTCTAACTTCACGCTCTAACACTTGCAGCTACTTTCTCCTAACTCATACAGAGTGGAATCGCCAAATACAGAGTAGAATTCTGTTGCGGTACGCTGTGTTCTTGTGTGCTTGGCGATGTATTGCCGACGGCCTGCGGGACCTGCTTGTCTTCTGTGTTGTGTGTTGTCCGTGCTGTGTGTATCTTGTATGTAGTATGTGCGGTATGTGTTCCACACTGCTTGCTGAGTGCACAGTTCTGTGTATTTTTCACTGTGCTGTGTGTTATGTGAGATGTTGGTATTTGTGAGTGGTGTGTGTTGAGTGGTTCTTCGTGCATTGTACATTTCGCCTTTTTTGATGAGTTCTCTGTTGGCGGTTGCATATGTTGTGCGTTTGGTGTGTGGCTTCCCGTCTAATGTTTAGTGTGAAATGTGTGTCTGGTCTTTCTGTTGTCTGCTGTGTTGTGTACTGTGTTCTGGGTTGTGCGAGTGCTGTCTTTCGGCTTTCCGTGTGTTGCATACTGGGTCGATGTTGGGTGGGCTGTGTAATTTGAGCACTGTGTGCAAAGTTGAGTTTGCCTTGTGTCGGACGTGTTGTGTGCATGTGCATGTTGTGTGTGTGTGTTTGTGCGTTTTCGTTCGTGCTGTCTGCGTGTGGGTCTGCGTGTGCGCAGTATTGTATGCTTGTGGTTGTGCGTGTTGTGTGTAGTGCGTTCTATGTGTGTTGCATGTGTTTTCGTCAGTTGCGTGTGTGCACTTGTAGGTGCTGTGTCAGTTTTGTGTGTGTGAGATTGTGATTTGTGTGCTGTTGTGTTAGAGAGGCTGTGTGTGTGTGTTTGGCTGTTTGAGTTATGCACGTGATGTGAGATGTGTTGACTGTGTGTGGTTGTGCTTGTTTTGTACGTCTCTTGTGCGCAGTCTGCGGTCTGTGCAGTGTTTATCGCGCGTATTGTGAGCAGTAGCTATGTGCCTGCCTTTCAAGGGTGTGGTGTGTTTATGGTGTCTGTTGTGTGGCGTGTTTCTGTGTTGTGTGTGTGTGCACTGCGTTGTGCTCCTGTGTGAGGATGTATGTGTGGTGTGTCTGTGCGTGATTGTGTGTGTAGTGCGTAGTGTGTGAAATGGGTGCTACTTGTCTTCTTGGTTGGTTATATGTGTTTTGCCCATGGATTTGGGAGTGTCGTGTGTGTTAGGAGTTGTGGTACTTTCTGTGTGTGTCGTGTGCTGTGTTGTTCTGTGATTTGTGTTTGTGCTGTGTGTGTCCTACTCTGTGTGTTCTGTGGTCTGTGTGTTTTGCAAGTTGAGTGAGATATTGCGTGTTAGGACCGATATCTTGTGTATATGTTGCGTGTTTGGCATTGTGCATTCTGCGAGGCTCTGTGTGCTGTATGTTTTATGTGTGTTTGGAGTGATGTGTGCACTGTGTGAAATGTGTGTTGCATAAATTCGGTGTTCTTTCTGTGGTGGTTTGTGTGTGTTTTGCATGGGGGTTGCTATGTGTGTGGTTGTGTTTGACAGGTTGTGTGCGTGGTTGGCTCCTTGAGCAATGAGTGTACTTTGTGATGCGTGTACTGTGTATGGTCAAGCTTGGTCAGTGGGCCTCACTGTGGGTGTTGTGTTCACTCTGAGAACCGTGGTTCATGTGTATAGCGTGCAGTTATGTTCTCGGTGTGATGTGCTGTGCGTTGAGGGACTTCTGCATTCAAGTGCACAGAAGGTAGCCTCTCATGCTTGTCCGTTTTCGCCACAGGTTTGTAATCCTCCAGGAGGGCGTTGTTTCCTGAGGGTGCAAAGAGCCACGTCATCCCTTTAATAGCAAGGCCCTGACGATGCCTTTGTAGTAATCTGTCAGAAACTGCTGCGGGAGAGCCTTGTGCCAAACTCTGCTGGGGAAACAATCCACCGTGCACTGAGGAGACCCTCCCTGAGAGAATACTAGGCTGCTTTCGCCTTGCATGCAACTTGCTCCTACGTGATAAGGAAAACAGTAAACATTGCAGTAGAAGGCGGTCTTCTCTGTACGCCCTCTGTCTCAGAGACCGAAGTGAGCCGCGAATAGGCCTTCGCACTAGCCACACAGGAAGCTGCAGAACAAGATGCTTTGAAATGACAGCAGTGGAGGCAAGCCAGCTATGGATTCAGCTTATGTGAGTGAAAGAAACCAGTGCGGGATGGCCCATCCAAGGAATCATTGAAGCCGTGGCGGTGGAAGTTGAACTGAGCTTGCAATGTGCTTTCCGTGTCTGTCGTGTGCGCGTGCACTCTAAGCGCCTGAGTGACGTCTGCTACGCAGAGCACTGTGTGTGCCGAGCGGCGTGCGCTCGCTTGGGTGGCCATTCGCGTGAGGCCTTGCTGAGGCAGCCTGGCTGTCAGAAAGTTGCCCGCATACAACGAATTCCGCTTGCAAAGTGCTTCCCGTGTCTGCCCTGTGTGCCTGCACTCTAAGCACCTGAGTGGAGTCTGCTGCGCAGAGCTCTGTGTGTGCCGAGCGGCGTGCGCTCGCTTGGGTGGCCATTCGCGTGAGGTCTTGCTGAGGCAGCCTGGCTGTCAGAAAGTTGCCCGCATACAACTAATTCCGCTTGCAGTGTGCTTCCCGTGTCTGCCGTGTGTGCCTGCACTCTAAGCGCCTGAGTGGAGTCTGCTGCGCAGAGCTCTGTGTGTGCTGAGCGGCGTGCACTCGCTTGGGTGGCCATTCGCGCGAGGCCTTGCTGAGGAAGCCTGGCTGTCAGGAAAACGCCCGCATACAACGAATTTACCTTGGCAGTGCAAAAATTCGCTTTCGTCTGCTACTACGTGGCCGCTCCAGAGAGGCCCAGGTTGGTCTGTGTGGTATGTTAGCCGGTTTCCCATCCCACAGTCTGAGCTTTGAAAACTAAGTGCCCATTGGCTTCAGTCCCCAACCATCATGTCAGCGAGAGGTGTGTGCAAGCTTCTGCAAAGCCTGGTGGCGGATGGGCCCTAAGCGTCAGGGCCGTTGTCCTGCAGAGAAGGATCTGAGGCTGTCTCAGTTCAAGGGATTTCCTGCTCAGCCATATCCAGACTGGCAGCTAAACACTGCTGTGTCAAGGCGAGCTTCTTATACACACTTCTACTCCCAGACACAGGGATACTGTGAAGAGGTCTTCCGCCCAGCCTCAGGGGAAGAGGCGGGGCAAGTTGCTTTCTGTACAGCATTCATTGGAAGCAGGACGTTTGGAGGTTCTGTTCCACAGGCGAAAAGCAGGCAGCACTAGGAGAATCTGTCAAGGAAGCTCCTCTTTATGGCTAGCGAGGCTTAATTCAAACGTGCAATGGAAAATTGTTCTGGGGTAACTGAGCTCTAACTTCACGCTCTAACACTTGCAGCTACTTTCTCCTAACTCATACAGAGTGGAATCGCCAAATACAGAGTAGAATTCTGTTGCGGTACGCTGTGTTCTTGTGTGCTTGGCGATGTATTGCCGACGGCCTGCGGGACCTGCTTGTCTTCTGTGTTGTGTGTTGTCCGTGCTGTGTGTATCTTGTATGTAGTATGTGCGGTATGTGTTCCACACTGCTTGCTGAGTGCACAGTTCTGTGTATTTTTCACTGTGCTGTGTGTTATGTGAGATGTTGGTATTTGTGAGTGGTGTGTGTTGAGTGGTTCTTCGTGCATTGTACATTTCGCCTTTTTTGATGAGTTCTCTGTTGGCGGTTGCATATGTTGTGCGTTTGGTGTGTGGCTTCCCGTCTAATGTTTAGTGTGAAATGTGTGTCTGGTCTTTCTGTTGTCTGCTGTGTTGTGTACTGTGTTCTGGGTTGTGCGAGTGCTGTCTTTCGGCTTTCCGTGTGTTGCATACTGGGTCGATGTTGGGTGGGCTGTGTAATTTGAGCACTGTGTGCAAAGTTGAGTTTGCCTTGTGTCGGACGTGTTGTGTGCATGTGCATGTTGTGTGTGTGTGTTTGTGCGTTTTCGTTCGTGCTGTCTGCGTGTGGGTCTGCGTGTGCGCAGTATTGTATGCTTGTGGTTGTGCGTGTTGTGTGTAGTGCGTTCTATGTGTGTTGCATGTGTTTTCGTCAGTTGCGTGTGTGCACTTGTAGGTGCTGTGTCAGTTTTGTGTGTGTGAGATTGTGATTTGTGTGCTGTTGTGTTAGAGAGGCTGTGTGTGTGTGTTTGGCTGTTTGAGTTATGCACGTGATGTGAGATGTGTTGACTGTGTGTGGTTGTGCTTGTTTTGTACGTCTCTTGTGCGCAGTCTGCGGTCTGTGCAGTGTTTATCGCGCGTATTGTGAGCAGTAGCTATGTGCCTGCCTTTCAAGGGTGTGGTGTGTTTATGGTGTCTGTTGTGTGGCGTGTTTCTGTGTTGTGTGTGTGTGCACTGCGTTGTGCTCCTGTGTGAGGATGTATGTGTGGTGTGTCTGTGCGTGATTGTGTGTGTAGTGCGTAGTGTGTGAAATGGGTGCTACTTGTCTTCTTGGTTGGTTATATGTGTTTTGCCCATGGATTTGGGAGTGTCGTGTGTGTTAGGAGTTGTGGTACTTTCTGTGTGTGTCGTGTGCTGTGTTGTTCTGTGATTTGTGTTTGTGCTGTGTGTGTCCTACTCTGTGTGTTCTGTGGTCTGTGTGTTTTGCAAGTTGAGTGAGATATTGCGTGTTAGGACCGATATCTTGTGTATATGTTGCGTGTTTGGCATTGTGCATTCTGCGAGGCTCTGTGTGCTGTATGTTTTATGTGTGTTTGGAGTGATGTGTGCACTGTGTGAAATGTGTGTTGCATAAATTCGGTGTTCTTTCTGTGGTGGTTTGTGTGTGTTTTGCATGGGGGTTGCTATGTGTGTGGTTGTGTTTGACAGGTTGTGTGCGTGGTTGGCTCCTTGAGCAATGAGTGTACTTTGTGATGCGTGTACTGTGTATGGTCAAGCTTGGTCAGTGGGCCTCACTGTGGGTGTTGTGTTCACTCTGAGAACCGTGGTTCATGTGTATAGCGTGCAGTTATGTTCTCGGTGTGATGTGCTGTGCGTTGAGGGACTTCTGCATTCAAGTGCACAGAAGGTAGCCTCTCATGCTTGTCCGTTTTCGCCACAGGTTTGTAATCCTCCAGGAGGGCGTTGTTTCCTGAGGGTGCAAAGAGCCACGTCATCCCTTTAATAGCAAGGCCCTGACGATGCCTTTGTAGTAATCTGTCAGAAACTGCTGCGGGAGAGCCTTGTGCCAAACTCTGCTGGGGAAACAATCCACCGTGCACTGAGGAGACCCTCCCTGAGAGAATACTAGGCTGCTTTCGCCTTGCATGCAACTTGCTCCTACGTGATAAGGAAAACAGTAAACATTGCAGTAGAAGGCGGTCTTCTCTGTACGCCCTCTGTCTCAGAGACCGAAGTGAGCCGCGAATAGGCCTTCGCACTAGCCACACAGGAAGCTGCAGAACAAGATGCTTTGAAATGACAGCAGTGGAGGCAAGCCAGCTATGGATTCAGCTTATGTGAGTGAAAGAAACCAGTGCGGGATGGCCCATCCAAGGAATCATTGAAGCCGTGGCGGTGGAAGTTGAAACTGAGCTTGCAATGTGCTTTCCGTGTCTGTCGTGTGCGCGTGCACTCTAAGCGCCTGAGTGACGTCTGCTGCGCAGAGCTCTGTGTGTGCCGAGCGGCGTGCGCTCGCTTGGGTGGCCATTCGCGTGAGGCCTTGCTGAGGCAGCCTGGCTGTCAGAAAGTTGCCCGCATACAACGAATTCCGCTTGCAAAGTGCTTCCCGTGTCTGCCCTGTGTGCCTGCACTCTAAGCACCTGAGTGGAGTCTGCTGCGCAGAGCTCTGTGTGTGCCGAGCGGCGTGCGCTCGCTTGGGTGGCCATTCGCGTGAGGCCTTGCTGAGGCAGCCTGGCTGTCAGAAAGTTGCCCGCATACAACGAATTCCGCTTGCAATGTGCTTCCCGTGTCTGCCGTGTGTGCCTGCACTCTAAGCGCCTGAGTGGAGTCTGCTGCGCAGAGCTCTGTGTGTGCTGAGCGGCGTGCGCTCGCTTGGGTGGCCATTCGCGCGAGGCCTTGCTGAGGAAGCCTGGCTGTCAGGAAAACGCCCGCATACAACGAATTTAGCTTGGCAGTGCAAAAAGTCGCTTTCGTCTGCTACTACGTGGCCGCTCCAGAGAGGCCCAGGTTGGTCTGTGTGGTATGTAAGCCGGTTTCCCATGCCACAGTCTGAGCTTTGAAAACTAAGTGCCCATTGGCTTCAGTCCCCAACCATCATGTCAGCGAGAGGTGTGTGCAAGCTTCTGCAAAGCCTGGTGGCGGATGGGCCCTAAGCGTCAGGGCCGTTGTCCTGCAGAGAAGGATCTGAGGCTGTCTCAGTTCAAGGGATTTCCTGCTCAGCCATATCCAGACTGGCAGCTAAACACTGCTGTGTCAAGGCGAGCTTCTTATACACACTTCTACTCCCAGACACAGGGATACTGTGAAGAGGTCTTCCGCCCAGCCTCAGGGGAAGAGGCGGGGCAAGTTGCTTTCTGTACAGCATTCATTGGAAGCAGGACGTTTGGAGGTTCTGTTCCACAGGCGAAAAGCAGGCAGCACTAGGAGAATCTGTCAAGGAAGCTCCTCTTTATGGCTAGCGAGGCTTAATTCAAACGTGCAATGGAAAATTGTTCTGGGGTAACTGAGCTCTAACTTCACGCTCTAACACTTGCAGCTACTTTCTCCTAACTCATACAGAGTGGAATCGCCAAATACAGAGTAGAATTCTGTTGCGGTACGCTGTGTTCTTGTGTGCTTGGCGATGTATTGCCGACGGCCTGCGGGACCTGCTTGTCTTCTGTGTTGTGTGTTGTCCGTGCTGTGTGTATCTTGTATGTAGTATGTGCGGTATGTGTTCCACACTGCTTGCTGAGTGCACAGTTCTGTGTATTTTTCACTGTGCTGTGTGTTATGTGAGATGTTGGTATTTGTGAGTGGTGTGTGTTGAGTGGTTCTTCGTGCATTGTACATTTCGCCTTTTTTGATGAGTTCTCTGTTGGCGGTTGCATATGTTGTGCGTTTGGTGTGTGGCTTCCCGTCTAATGTGTAGTGTGAAATGTGTGTCTGGTCTTTCTGTTGTCTGCTGTGTTGTGTACTGTGTTCTGGGTTGTGCGAGTGCTGTCTTTCGGCTTTCCGTGTGTTGCATACTGGGTCGATGTTGGGTGGGCTGTGTAATTTGAGCACTGTGTGCAAAGTTGAGTTTGCCTTGTGTCGGACGTGTTGTGTGCATGTGCATGTTGTGTGTGTGTGTTTGTGCGTTTTCGTTCGTGCTGTCTGCGTGTGGGTCTGCGTGTGCGCAGTATTGTATGCTTGTGGTTGTGCGTGTTGTGTGTAGTGCGTTCTATGTGTGTTGCATGTGTTTTCGTCAGTTGCGTGTGTGCACTTGTAGGTGCTGTGTCAGTTTTGTGTGTGTGAGATTGTGATTTGTGTGCTGTTGTGTTAGAGAGGCTGTGTGTGTGTGTTTGGCTGTTTGAGTTATGCACGTGATGTGAGATGTGTTGACTGTGTGTGGTTGTGCTTGTTTTGTACGTCTCTTGTGCGCAGTCTGCGGTCTGTGCAGTGTTTATCGCGCGTATTGTGAGCAGTAGCTATGTGCCTGCCTTTCAAGGGTGTGGTGTGTTTATGGTGTCTGTTGTGTGGCGTGTTTCTGTGTTGTGTGTGTGTGCACTGCGTTGTGCTCCTGTGTGAGGATGTATGTGTGGTGTGTCTGTGCGTGATTGTGTGTGTAGTGCGTAGTGTGTGAAATGGGTGCTACTTGTCTTCTTGGTTGGTTATATGTGTTTTGCCCATGGATTTGGGAGTGTCGTGTGTGTTAGGAGTTGTGGTACTTTCTGTGTGTGTCGTGTGCTGTGTTGTTCTGTGATTTGTGTTTGTGCTGTGTGTGTCCTACTCTGTGTGTTCTGTGGTCTGTGTGTTTTGCAAGTTGAGTGAGATATTGCGTATTAGGACCGATATCTTGTGTATATGTTGCGTGTTTGGCATTGTGCATTCTGCGAGGCTCTGTGTGCTGTATGTTTTATGTGTGTTTGGAGTGATGTGTGCACTGTGTGAAATGTGTGTTGCATAAATTCGGTGTTCTTTCTGTGGTGGTTTGTGTGTGTTTTGCATGGGGGTTGCTATGTGTGTGGTTGTGTTTGACAGGTTGTGTGCGTGGTTGGCTCCTTGAGCAATGAGTGTACTTTGTGATGCGTGTACTGTGTATGGTCAAGCTTGGTCAGTGGGCCTCACTGTGGGTGTTGTGTTCACTCTGAGAACCGTGGTTCATGTGTATAGCGTGCAGTTATGTTCTCGGTGTGATGTGCTGTGCGTTGAGGGACTTCTGCATTCAAGTGCACAGAAGGTAGCCTCTCATGCTTGTCCGTTTTCGCCACAGGTTTGTAATCCTCCAGGAGGGCGTTGTTTCCTGAGGGTGCAAAGAGCCACGTCATCCCTTTAATAGCAAGGCCCTGACGATGCCTTTGTAGTAATCTGTCAGAAACTGCTGCGGGAGAGCCTTGTGCCAAACTCTGCTGGGGAAACAATCCACCGTGCACTGAGGAGACCCTCCCTGAGAGAATACTAGGCTGCTTTCGCCTTGCATGCAACTTGCTCCTACGTGATAAGGAAAACAGTAAACATTGCAGTAGAAGGCGGTCTTCTCTGTACGCCCTCTGTCTCAGAGACCGAAGTGAGCCGCGAATAGGCCTTCGCACTAGCCACACAGGAAGCTGCAGAACAAGATGCTTTGAAATGACAGCAGTGGAGGCAAGCCAGCTATGGATTCAGCTTATGTGAGTGAAAGAAACCAGTGCGGGATGGCCCATCCAAGGAATCATTGAAGCCGTGGCGGTGGAAGTTGAAACTGAGCTTGCAATGTGCTTTCCGTGTCTGTCGTGTGCGCGTGCACTCTAAGCGCCTGAGTGACGTCTGCTGCGCAGAGCTCTGTGTGTGCCGAGCGGCGTGCGCTCGCTTGGGTGGCCATTCGCGTGAGGCCTTGCTGAGGCAGCCTGGCTGTCAGAAAGTTGCCCGCATACAACAAATTCCGCTTGCAAAGTGCTTCCCGTGTCTGCCCTGTGTGCCTGCACTCTAAGCACCTGAGTGGAGTCTGCTGCGCAGAGCTCTGTGTGTGCCGAGCGGCGTGCGCTCGCTTGGGTGGCCATTCGCGTGAGGCCTTGCTGAGGCAGCCTGACTGTCAGAAAGTTGCCCGCATACAACGAATTCCGCTTGCAATGTGCTTCCCGTGTCTGCCGTGTGTGCCTGCACTCTAAGAGCCTGAGTGGAGTCTGCTGCGCAGAGCTCCGTGTGTGCTGAGCGGCGTGCGCTCGCTTGGGTGGCCATTCGCGCGAGGCCTTGCTGAGGAAGCCTGGCTGTCAGGAAAACGCCCGCATACAACGAATTTAGCTTGGCAGTGCAAAAAGTCGCTTTCGTCTGCTACTACGTGGCCGCTCCAGAGAGGCCCAGGTTGGTCTGTGTGGTATGTAAGCCGGTTTCCCATGCCACAGTCTGAGCTTTGAAAACTAAGTGCCCATTGGCTTCAGTCCCCAACCATCATGTCAGCGAGAGGTGTGTGCAAGCTTCTGCAAAGCCTGGTGGCGGATGGGCCCTAAGCGTCAGGGCCGTTGTCCTGCAGAGAAGGATCTGAGGCTGTCTCAGTTCAAGGGATTTCCTGCTCAGCCATATCCAGACTGGCAGCTAAACACTGCTGTGTCAAGGCGAGCTTCTTATACACACTTCTACTCCCAGACACAGGGATACTGTGAAGAGGTCTTCCGCCCAGCCTCAGGGGAAGAGGCGGGGCAAGTTGCTTTCTGTACAGCATTCATTGGAAGCAGGACGTTTGGAGGTTCTGTTCCACAGGCGAAAAGCAGGCAGCACTAGGAGAATCTGTCAAGGAAGCTCCTCTTTATGGCTAGCGAGGCTTAATTCAAACGTGCAATGGAAAATTGTTCTGGGGTAACTGAGCTCTAACTTCACGCTCTAACACTTGCAGCTACTTTCTCCTAACTCATACAGAGTGGAATCGCCAAATACAGAGTAGAATTCTGTTGCGGTACGCTGTGTTCTTGTGTGCTTGGCGATGTATTGCCGACGGCCTGCGGGACCTGCTTGTCTTCTGTGTTGTGTGTTGTCCGTGCTGTGTGTATCTTGTATGTAGTATGTGCGGTATGTGTTCCACACTGCTTGCTGAGTGCACAGTTCTGTGTATTTTTCACTGTGCTGTGTGTTATGTGAGATGTTGGTATTTGTGAGTGGTGTGTGTTGAGTGGTTCTTCGTGCATTGTACATTTCGCCTTTTTTGATGAGTTCTCTGTTGGCGGTTGCATATGTTGTGCGTTTGGTGTGTGGCTTCCCGTCTAATGTGTAGTGTGAAATGTGTGTCTGGTCTTTCTGTTGTCTGCTGTGTTGTGTACTGTGTTCTGGGTTGTGCGAGTGCTGTCTTTCGGCTTTCCGTGTGTTGCATACTGGGTCGATGTTGGGTGGGCTGTGTAATTTGAGCACTGTGTGCAAAGTTGAGTTTGCCTTGTGTCGGACGTGTTGTGTGCATGTGCATGTTGTGTGTGTGTGTTTGTGCGTTTTCGTTCGTGCTGTCTGCGTGTGGGTCTGCGTGTGCGCAGTATTGTATGCTTGTGGTTGTGCGTGTTGTGTGTAGTGCGTTCTATGTGTGTTGCATGTGTTTTCGTCAGTTGCGTGTGTGCACTTGTAGGTGCTGTGTCAGTTTTGTGTGTGTGAGATTGTGATTTGTGTGCTGTTGTGTTAGAGAGGCTGTGTGTGTGTGTTTGGCTGTTTGAGTTATGCACGTGATGTGAGATGTGTTGACTGTGTGTGGTTGTGCTTGTTTTGTACGTCTCTTGTGCGCAGTCTGCGGTCTGTGCAGTGTTTATCGTGCGTATTGTGAGCAGTAGCTATGTGCCTGCCTTTCAAGGGTGTGGTGTGTTTATGGTGTCTGTTGTGTGGCGTGTTTCTGTGTTGTGTGTGTGTGCACTGCGTTGTGCTCCTGTGTGAGGATGTATGTGTGGTGTGTCTGTGCGTGATTGTGTGTGTAGTGCGTAGTGTGTGAAATGGGTGCTACTTGTCTTCTTGGTTGGTTATATGTGTTTTGCCCATGGATTTGGGAGTGTCGTGTGTGTTAGGAGTTGTGGTACTTTCTGTGTGTGTCGTGTGCTGTGTTGTTCTGTGATTTGTGTTTGTGCTGTGTGTGTCCTACTCTGTGTGTTCTGTGGTCTGTGTGTTTTGCAAGTTGAGTGAGATATTGCGTGTTAGGACCGATATCTTGTGTATATGTTGCGTGTTTGGCATTGTGCATTCTGCGAGGCTCTGTGTGCTGTATGTTTTATGTGTGTTTGGAGTGATGTGTGCACTGTGTGAAATGTGTGTTGCATAAATTCGGTGTTCTTTCTGTGGTGGTTTGTGTGTGTTTTGCATGGGGGTTGCTATGTGTGTGGTTGTGTTTGACAGGTTGTGTGCGTGGTTGGCTCCTTGAGCAATGAGTGTACTTTGTGATGCGTGTACTGTGTATGGTCAAGCTTGGTCAGTGGGCCTCACTGTGGGTGTTGTGTTCACTCTGAGAACCGTGGTTCATGTGTATAGCGTGCAGTTATGTTCTCGGTGTGATGTGCTGTGCGTTGAGGGACTTCTGCATTCAAGTGCACAGAAGGTAGCCTCTCATGCTTGTCCGTTTTCGCCACAGGTTTGTAATCCTCCAGGAGGGCGTTGTTTCCTGAGGGTGCAAAGAGCCACGTCATCCCTTTAATAGCAAGGCCCTGACGATGCCTTTGTAGTAATCTGTCAGAAACTGCTGCGGGAGAGCCTTGTGCCAAACTCTGCTGGGGAAACAATCCACCGTGCACTGAGGAGACCCTCCCTGAGAGAATACTAGGCTGCTTTCGCCTTGCATGCAACTTGCTCCTACGTGATAAGGAAAACAGTAAACATTGCAGTAGAAGGCGGTCTTCTCTGTACGCCCTCTGTCTCAGAGACCGAAGTGAGCCGCGAATAGGCCTTCGCACTAGCCACACAGGAAGCTGCAGAACAAGATGCTTTGAAATGACAGCAGTGGAGGCAAGCCAGCTATGGATTCAGCTTATGTGAGTGAAAGAAACCAGTGCGGGATGGCCCATCCAAGGAATCATTGAAGCCGTGGCGGTGGAAGTTGAAACTGAGCTTGCAATGTGCTTTCCGTGTCTGTCGTGTGCGCGTGCACTCTAAGCGCCTGAGTGACGTCTGCTGCGCAGAGCTCTGTGTGTGCCGAGCGGCGTGCGCTCGCTTGGGTGGCCATTCGCGTGAGGCCTTGCTGAGGCAGCCTGGCTGTCAGAAAGTTGCCCGCATACAACGAATTCCGCTTGCAAAGTGCTTCCCGTGTCTGCCCTGTGTGCCTGCACTCTAAGCACCTGAGTGGAGTCTGCTGCGCAGAGCTCTGTGTGTGCCGAGCGGCGTGCGCTCGCTTGGGTGGCCATTCGCGTGAGGCCTTGCTGAGGCAGCCTGGCTGTCAGAAAGTTGCCCGCATACAACGAATTCCGCTTGCAATGTGCTTCCCGTGTCTGCCGTGTGTGCCTGCACTCTAAGCGCCTGAGTGGAGTCTGCTGCGCAGAGCTCTGTGTGTGCTGAGCGGCGTGCGCTCGCTTGGGTGGCCATTCGCGCGAGGCCTTGCTGAGGAAGCCTGGCTGTCAGGAAAACGCCCGCATACAACGAATTTAGCTTGGCAGTGCAAAAAGTCGCTTTCGTCTGCTACTACGTGGCCGCTCCAGAGAGGCCCAGGTTGGTCTGTGTGGTATGTAAGCCGGTTTCCCATGCCACAGTCTGAGCTTTGAAAACTAAGTGCCCATTGGCTTCAGTCCCCAACCATCATGTCAGCGAGAGGTGTGTGCAAGCTTCTGCAAAGCCTGGTGGCGGATGGGCCCTAAGCGTCAGGGCCGTTGTCCTGCAGAGAAGGATCTGAGGCTGTCTCAGTTCAAGGGATTTCCTGCTCAGCCATATCCAGACTGGCAGCTAAACACTGCTGTGTCAAGGCGAGCTTCTTATACACACTTCTACTCCCAGACACAGGGATACTGTGAAGAGGTCTTCCGCCCAGCCTCAGGGGAAGAGGCGGGGCAAGTTGCTTTCTGTACAGCATTCATTGGAAGCAGGACGTTTGGAGGTTCTGTTCCACAGGCGAAAAGCAGGCAGCACTAGGAGAATCTGTCAAGGAAGCTCCTCTTTATGGCTAGCGAGGCTTAATTCAAACGTGCAATGGAAAATTGTTCTGGGGTAACTGAGCTCTAACTTCACGCTCTAACACTTGCAGCTACTTTCTCCTAACTCATACAGAGTGGAATCGCCAAATACAGAGTAGAATTCTGTTGCGGTACGCTGTGTTCTTGTGTGCTTGGCGATGTATTGCCGACGGCCTGCGGGACCTGCTTGTCTTCTGTGTTGTGTGTTGTCCGTGCTGTGTGTATCTTGTATGTAGTATGTGCGGTATGTGTTCCACACTGCTTGCTGAGTGCACAGTTCTGTGTATTTTTCACTGTGCTGTGTGTTATGTGAGATGTTGGTATTTGTGAGTGGTGTGTGTTGAGTGGTTCTTCGTGCATTGTACATTTCGCCTTTTTTGATGAGTTCTCTGTTGGCGGTTGCATATGTTGTGCGTTTGGTGTGTGGCTTCCCGTCTAATGTGTAGTGTGAAATGTGTGTCTGGTCTTTCTGTTGTCTGCTGTGTTGTGTACTGTGTTCTGGGTTGTGCGAGTGCTGTCTTTCGGCTTTCCGTGTGTTGCATACTGGGTCGATGTTGGGTGGGCTGTGTAATTTGAGCACTGTGTGCAAAGTTGAGTTTGCCTTGTGTCGGACGTGTTGTGTGCATGTGCATGTTGTGTGTGTGTGTTTGTGCGTTTTCGTTCGTGCTGTCTGCGTGTGGGTCTGCGTGTGCGCAGTATTGTATGCTTGTGGTTGTGCGTGCTGTGTGTAGTGCGTTCTATGTGTGTTGCATGTGTTTTCGTCAGTTGCGTGTGTGCACTTGTAGGTGCTGTGTCAGTTTTGTGTGTGTGAGATTGTGATTTGTGTGCTGTTGTGTTAGAGAGGCTGTGTGTGTGTGTTTGGCTGTTTGAGTTATGCACGTGATGTGAGATGTGTTGACTGTGTGTGGTTGTGCTTGTTTTGTACGTCTCTTGTGCGCAGTCTGCGGTCTGTGCAGTGTTTATCGCGCGTATTGTGAGCAGTAGCTATGTGCCTGCCTTTCAAGGGTGTGGTGTGTTTATGGTGTCTGTTGTGTGGCGTGTTTCTGTGTTGTGTGTGTGTGCACTGCGTTGTGCTCCTGTGTGAGGATGTATGTGTGGTGTGTCTGTGCGTGATTGTGTGTGTAGTGCGTAGTGTGTGAAATGGGTGCTACTTGTCTTCTTGGTTGGTTATATGTGTTTTGCCCATGGATTTGGGAGTGTCGTGTGTGTTAGGAGTTGTGGTACTTTCTGTGTGTGTCGTGTGCTGTGTTGTTCTGTGATTTGTGTTTGTGCTGTGTGTGTCCTACTCTGTGTGTTCTGTGGTCTGTGTGTTTTGCAAGTTGAGTGAGATATTGCGTGTTAGGACCAATATCTTGTGTATATGTTGCGTGTTTGGCATTGTGCATTCTGCGAGGCTCTGTGTGCTGTATGTTTTATGTGTGTTTGGAGTGATGTGTGCACTGTGTGAAATGTGTGTTGCATAAATTCGGTGTTCTTTCTGTGGTGGTTTGTGTGTGTTTTGCATGGGGGTTGCTATGTGTGTGGTTGTGTTTGACAGGTTGTGTGCGTGGTTGGCTCCTTGAGCAATGAGTGTACTTTGTGATGCGTGTACTGTGTATGGTCAAGCTTGGTCAGTGGGCCTCACTGTGGGTGTTGTGTTCACTCTGAGAACCGTGGTTCATGTGTATAGCGTGCAGTTATGTTCTCGGTGTGATGTGCTGTGCGTTGAGGGACTTCTGCATTCAAGTGCACAGAAGGTAGCCTCTCATGCTTGTCCGTTTTCGCCACAGGTTTGTAATCCTCCAGGAGGGCGTTGTTTCCTGAGGGTGCAAAGAGCCACGTCATCCCTTTAATAGCAAGGCCCTGACGATGCCTTTGTAGTAATCTGTCAGAAACTGCTGCGGGAGAGCCTTGTGCCAAACTCTGCTGGGGAAACAATCCACCGTGCACTGAGGAGACCCTCCCTGAGAGAATACTAGGCTGCTTTCGCCTTGCATGCAACTTGCTCCTACGTGATAAGGAAAACAGTAAACATTGCAGTAGAAGGCGGTCTTCTCTGTACGCCCTCTGTCTCAGAGACCGAAGTGAGCCGCGAATAGGCCTTCGCACTAGCCACACAGGAAGCTGCAGAACAAGATGCTTTGAAATGACAGCAGTGGAGGCAAGCCAGCTATGGATTCAGCTTATGTGAGTGAAAGAAACCAGTGCGGGATGGCCCATCCAAGGAATCATTGAAGCCGTGGCTGTGGAAGTTGAAACTGAGCTTGCAATGTGCTTTCCGTGTCTGTCGTGTGCGCGTGCACTCTAAGCGCCTGAGTGACGTCTGCTGCGCAGAGCTCTGTGTGTGCCGAGCGGCGTGCGCTCGCTTGGGTGGCCATTCGCGTGAGGCCTTGCTGAGGCAGCCTGGCTGTCAGAAAGTTGCCCGCATACAACAAATTCCGCTTGCAAAGTGCTTCCCGTGTCTGCCCTGTGTGCCTGCACTCTAAGCACCTGAGTGGAGTCTGCTGCGCAGAGCTCTGTGTGTGCCGAGCGGCGTGCGCTCGCTTGGGTGGCCATTCGCGTGAGGCCTTGCTGAGGCAGCCTGACTGTCAGAAAGTTGCCCGCATACAACGAATTCCGCTTGCAATGTGCTTCCCGTGTCTGCCGTGTGTGCCTGCACTCTAAGCGCCTGAGTGGAGTCTGCTGCGCAGAGCTCCGTGTGTGCTGAACGGCGTGCGCTCGCTTGGGTGGCCATTCGCGCGAGGCCTTGCTGAGGAAGCCTGGCTGTCAGGAAAACGCCCGCATACAACGAATTTAGCTTGGCAGTGCAAAAAGTCGCTTTCGTCTGCTACTACGTGGCCGCTCCAGAGAGGCCCAGGTTGGTCTGTGTGGTATGTAAGCCGGTTTCCCATGCCACAGTCTGAGCTTTGAAAACTAAGTGCCCATTGGCTTCAGTCCCCAACCATCATGTCAGCAAGAGGTGTGTGCAAGCTTCTGCAAAGCCTGGTGGCGGATGGGCCCTAAGCGTCAGGGCCGTTGTCCTGCAGAGAAGGATCTGAGGCTGTCTCAGTTCAAGGGATTTCCTGCTCAGCCATATCCAGACTGGCAGCTAAACACTGCTGTGTCAAGGCGAGCTTCTTATACACACTTCTACTCCCAGACACAGGGATACTGTGAAGAGGTCTTCCGCCCAGCCTCAGGGGAAGAGGCGGGGCAAGTTGCTTTCTGTACAGCATTCATTGGAAGCAGGACGTTTGGAGGTTCTGTTCCACAGGCGAAAAGCAGGCAGCACTAGGAGAATCTGTCAAGGAAGCTCCTCTTTATGGCTAGCGAGGCTTAATTCAAACGTGCAATGGAAAATTGTTCTGGGGTAACTGAGCTCTAACTTCACGCTCTAACACTTGCAGCTACTTTCTCCTAACTCATACAGAGTGGAATCGCCAAATACAGAGTAGAATTCTGTTGCGGTACGCTGTGTTCTTGTGTGCTTGGCGATGTATTGCCGACGGCCTGCGGGACCTGCTTGTCTTCTGTGTTGTGTGTTGTCCGTGCTGTGTGTATCTTGTATGTAGTATGTGCGGTATGTGTTCCTCACTGCTTGCTGAGTGCACAGTTCTGTGTATTTTTCACTGTGCTGTGTGTTATGTGAGATGTTGGTATTTGTGAGTGGTGTGTGTTGAGTGGTTCTTCGTGCATTGTACATTTCGCCTTTTTTGATGAGTTCTCTGTTGGCGGTTGCATATGTTGTGCGTTTGGTGTGTGGCTTCCCGTCTAATGTGTAGTGTGAAATGTGTGTCTGGTCTTTCTGTTGTCTGCTGTGTTGTGTACTGTGTTCTGGGTTGTGCGAGTGCTGTCTTTCGGCTTTCCGTGTGTTGCATACTGGGTCGATGTTGGGTGGGCTGTGTAATTTGAGCACTGTGTGCAAAGTTGAGTTTGCCTTGTGTCGGACGTGTTGTGTGCATGTGCATGTTGTGTGTGTGTGTTTGTGCGTTTTCGTTCGTGCTGTCTGCGTGTGGGTCTGCGTGTGCGCAGTATTGTATGCTTGTGGTTGTGCGTGTTGTGTGTAGTGCGTTCTATGTGTGTTGCATGTGTTTTCGTCAGTTGCGTGTGTGCACTTGTAGGTGCTGTGTCAGTTTTGTGTGTGTGAGATTGTGATTTGTGTGCTGTTGTGTTAGAGAGGCTGTGTGTGTGTGTTTGGCTGTTTGAGTTATGCACGTGATGTGAGATGTGTTGACTGTGTGTGGTTGTGCTTGTTTTGTACGTCTCTTGTGCGCAGTCTGCGGTCTGTGCAGTGTTTATCGCGCGTATTGTGAGCAGTAGCTATGTGCCTGCCTTTCAAGGGTGTGGTGTGTTTATGGTGTCTGTTGTGTGGCGTGTTTCTGTGTTGTGTGTGTGTGCACTGCGTTGTGCTCCTGTGTGAGGATGTATGTGTGGTGTGTCTGTGCGTGATTGTGTGTGTAGTGCGTAGTGTGTGAAATGGGTGCTACTTGTCTTCTTGGTTGGTTATATGTGTTTTGCCCATGGATTTGGGAGTGTCGTGTGTGTTAGGAGTTGTGGTACTTTCTGTGTGTGTCGTGTGCTGTGTTGTTCTGTGATTTGTGTTTGTGCTGTGTGTGTCCTACTCTGTGTGTTCTGTGGTCTGTGTGTTTTGCAAGTTGAGTGAGATATTGCGTGTTAGGACCGATATCTTGTGTATATGTTGCGTGTTTGGCATTGTGCATTCTGCGAGGCTCTGTGTGCTGTATGTTTTATGTGTGTTTGGAGTGATGTGTGCACTGTGTGAAATGTGTGTTGCATAAATTCGGTGTTCTTTCTGTGGTGGTTTGTGTGTGTTTTGCATGGGGGTTGCTATGTGTGTGGTTGTGTTTGACAGGTTGTGTGCGTGGTTGGCTCCTTGAGCAATGAGTGTACTTTGTGATGCGTGTACTGTGTATGGTCAAGCTTGGTCAGTGGGCCTCACTGTGGGTGTTGTGTTCACTCTGAGAACCGTGGTTCATGTGTATAGCGTGCAGTTATGTTCTCGGTGTGATGTGCTGTGCGTTGAGGGACTTCTGCATTCAAGTGCACAGAAGGTAGCCTCTCATGCTTGTCCGTTTTCGCCACAGGATTGTAATCCTCCAGGAGGGTGTTGTTTCCTGAGGGTGCAAAGAGCCACGTCATCCCTTTAATAGCAAGGCCCTGACGATGCCTTTGTAGTAATCTGTCAGAAACTGCTGCGGGAGAGCCTTGTGCCAAACTCTGCTGGGGAAACAATCCACCGTGCACTGAGGAGACCCTCCCTGAGAGAATACTAGGCTGCTTTCGCCTTGCATGCAACTTGCTCCTACGTGATAAGGAAAACAGTAAACATTGCAGTAGAAGGCGGTCTTCTCTGTACGCCCTCTGTCTCAGAGACCGAAGTGAGCCGCGAATAGGCCTTCGCACTAGCCACACAGGAAGCTGCAGAACAAGATGCTTTGAAATGACAGCAGTGGAGGCAAGCCAGCTATGGATTCAGCTTATGTGAGTGAAAGAAACCAGTGCGGGATGGCCCATCCAAGGAATCATTGAAGCCGTGGCGGTGGAAGTTGAAACTGAGCTTGCAATGTGCTTTCCGTGTCTGTCGTGTGCGCGTGCACTCTAAGCGCCTGAGTGACGTCTGCTGCGCAGAGCTCTGTGTGTGCCGAGCGGCGTGCGCTCGCTTGGGTGGCCATTCGCGTGAGGCCTTGCTGAGGCAGCCTGGCTGTCAGAAAGTTGCCCGCATACAACGAATTCCGCTTGCAAAGTGCTTCCCGTGTCTGCCCTGTGTGCCTGCACTCTAAGCACCTGAGTGGAGTCTGCTGCGCAGAGCTCTGTGTGTGCCGAGCGGCGTGCGCTCGCTTGGGTGGCCATTCGCGTGAGGCCTTGCTGAGGCAGCCTGGCTGTCAGAAAGTTGCCCGCATACAACGAATTCCGCTTGCAATGTGCTTCCCGTGTCTGCCGTGTGTGCCTGCACTCTAAGCGCCTGAGTGGAGTCTGCTGCGCAGAGCTCTGTGTGTGCTGAGCGGCGTGCGCTCGCTTGGGTGGCCATTCGCGCGAGGCCTTGCTGAGGAAGCCTGGCTGTCAGGAAAACGCCCGCATACAACGAATTTAGCTTGGCAGTGCAAAAAGTCGCTTTCGTCTGCTACTACGTGGCCGCTCCAGAGAGGCCCAGGTTGGTCTGTGTGGTATGTAAGCCGGTTTCCCATGCCACAGTCTGAGCTTTGAAAACTAAGTGCCCATTGGCTTCAGTCCCCAACCATCATGTCAGCGAGAGGTGTGTGCAAGCTTCTGCAAAGCCTGGTGGCGGATGGGCCCTAAGCGTCAGGGCCGTTGTCCTGCAGAGAAGGATCTGAGGCTGTCTCAGTTCAAGGGATTTCCTGCTCAGCCATATCCAGACTGGCAGCTAAACACTGCTGTGTCAAGGCGAGCTTCTTATACACACTTCTACTCCCAGACACAGGGATACTGTGAAGAGGTCTTCCGCCCAGCCTCAGGGGAAGAGGCGGGGCAAGTTGCTTTCTGTACAGCATTCATTGGAAGCAGGACGTTTGGAGGTTCTGTTCCACAGGCGAAAAGCAGGCAGCACTAGGAGAATCTGTCAAGGAAGCTCCTCTTTATGGCTAGCGAGGCTTAATTCAAACGTGCAATGGAAAATTGTTCTGGGGTAACTGAGCTCTAACTTCACGCTCTAACACTTGCAGCTACTTTCTCCTAACTCATACAGAGTGGAATCGCCAAATACAGAGTAGAATTCTGTTGCGGTACGCTGTGTTCTTGTGTGCTTGGCGATGTATTGCCGACGGCCTGCGGGACCTGCTTGTCTTCTGTGTTGTGTGTTGTCCGTGCTGTGTGTATCTTGTATGTAGTATGTGCGGTATGTGTTCCACACTGCTTGCTGAGTGCACAGTTCTGTGTATTTTTCACTGTGCTGTGTGTTATGTGAGATGTTGGTATTTGTGAGTGGTGTGTGTTGAGTGGTTCTTCGTGCATTGTACATTTCGCCTTTTTTGATGAGTTCTCTGTTGGCGGTTGCATATGTTGTGCGTTTGGTGTGTGGCTTCCCGTCTAATGTTTAGTGTGAAATGTGTGTCTGGTCTTTCTGTTGTCTGCTGTGTTGTGTACTGTGTTCTGGGTTGTGCGAGTGCTGTCTTTCGGCTTTCCGTGTGTTGCATACTGGGTCGATGTTGGGTGGGCTGTGTAATTTGAGCACTGTGTGCAAAGTTGAGTTTGCCTTGTGTCGGACGTGTTGTGTGCATGTGCATGTTGTGTGTGTGTGTTTGTGCGTTTTCGTTCGTGCTGTCTGCATGTGGGTCTGCGTGTGCGCAGTATTGTATGCTTGTGGTTGTGCGTGTTGTGTGTAGTGCGTTCTATGTGTGTTGCATGTGTTTTCGTCAGTTGCGTGTGTGCACTTGTAGGTGCTGTGTCAGTTTTGTGTGTGTGAGATTGTGATTTGTGTGCTGTTGTGTTAGAGAGGCTGTGTGTGTGTGTTTGGCTGTTTGAGTTATGCACGTGATGTGAGATGTGTTGACTGTGTGTGGTTGTGCTTGTTTTGTACGTCTCTTGTGCGCAGTCTGCGGTCTGTGCAGTGTTTATCGCGCGTATTGTGAGCAGTAGCTATGTGCCTGCCTTTCAAGGGTGTGGTGTGTTTATGGTGTCTGTTGTGTGGCGTGTTTCTGTGTTGTGTGTGTGTGCACTGCGTTGTGCTCCTGTGTGAGGATGTATGTGTGGTGTGTCTGTGCGTGATTGTGTGTGTAGTGCGTAGTGTGTGAAATGGGTGCTACTTGTCTTCTTGGTTGGTTATATGTGTTTTGCCCATGGATTTGGGAGTGTCGTGTGTGTTAGGAGTTGTGGTACTTTCTGTGTGTGTCGTGTGCTGTGTTGTTCTGTGATTTGTGTTTGTGCTGTGTGTGTCCTACTCTGTGTGTTCTGTGGTCTGTGTGTTTTGCAAGTTGAGTGAGATATTGCGTGTTAGGACCGATATCTTGTGTATATGTTGCGTGTTTGGCATTGTGCATTCTGCGAGGCTCTGTGTGCTGTATGTTTTATGTGTGTTTGGAGTGATGTGTGCACTGTGTGAAATGTGTGTTGCATAAATTCGGTGTTCTTTCTGTGGTGGTTTGTGTGTGTTTTGCATGGGGGTTGCTATGTGTGTGGTTGTGTTTGACAGGTTGTGTGCGTGGTTGGCTCCTTGAGCAATGAGTGTACTTTGTGATGCGTGTACTGTGTATGGTCAAGCTTGGTCAGTGGGCCTCACTGTGGGTGTTGTGTTCACTCTGAGAACCGTGGTTCATGTGTATAGCGTGCAGTTATGTTCTCGGTGTGATGTGCTGTGCGTTGAGGGACTTCTGCATTCAAGTGCACAGAAGGTAGCCTCTCATGCTTGTCCGTTTTCGCCACAGGTTTGTAATCCTCCAGGAGGGCGTTGTTTCCTGAGGGTGCAAAGAGCCACGTCATCCCTTTAATAGCAAGGCCCTGACGATGCCTTTGTAGTAATCTGTCAGAAACTGCTGCGGGAGAGCCTTGTGCCAAACTCTGCTGGGGAAACAATCCACCGTGCACTGAGGAGACCCTCCCTGAGAGAATACTAGGCTGCTTTCGCCTTGCATGCAACTTGCTCCTACGTGATAAGGAAAACAGTAAACATTGCAGTAGAAGGCGGTCTTCTCTGTACGCCCTCTGTCTCAGAGACCGAAGTGAGCCGCGAATAGGCCTTCGCACTAGCCACACAGGAAGCTGCAGAACAAGATGCTTTGAAATGACAGCAGTGGAGGCAAGCCAGCTATGGATTCAGCTTATGTGAGTGAAAGAAACCAGTGCGGGATGGCCCATCCAAGGAATCATTGAAGCCGTGGCGGTGGAAGTTGAAACTGAGCTTGCAATGTGCTTTCCGTGTCTGTCGTGTGCGCGTGCACTCTAAGCGCCTGAGTGACGTCTGCTGAGCAGAGCTCTGTGTGTGCCGAGCGGCGTGCGCTCGCTTGGGTGGCCATTCGCGTGAGGCCTTGCTGAGGCAGCCTGGCTGTCAGAAAGTTGCCCGCATACAACGAATTCCGCTTGCAAAGTGCTTCCCGTGTCTGCCCTGTGTGCCTGCACTCTAAGCACCTGAGTGGAGTCTGCCGCGCAGAGCTCTGTGTGTGCCGAGCGGCGTGCGCTCGCTTGGGTGGCCATTCGCGTGAGGCCTTGCTGAGGCAGCCTGGCTGTCAGAAAGTTGCCCGCATACAACGAATTCCGCTTGCAATGTGCTTCCCGTGTCTGCCGTGTGTGCCTGCACTCTAAGCGCCTGAGTGGAGTCTGCTGCGCAGAGCTCTGTGTGTGCTGAGCGGCGTGCGCTCGCTTGGGTGGCCATTCGCGCGAGGCCTTGCTGAGGAAGCCTGGCTGTCAGGAAAACGCCCGCATACAACGAATTTAGCTTGGCAGTGCAAAAAGTCGCTTTCGTCTGCTACTACGTGGCCGCTCCAGAGAGGCCCAGGTTGGTCTGTGTGGTATGTAAGCCGGTTTCCCATGCCACAGTCTGAGCTTTGAAAACTAAGTGCCCATTGGCTTCAGTCCCCAACCATCATGTCAGCGAGAGGTGTGTGCAAGCTTCTGCAAAGCCTGGTGGCGGATGGGCCCTAAGCGTCAGGGCCGTTGTCCTGCAGAGAAGGATCTGAGGCTGTCTCAGTTCAAGGGATTTCCTGCTCAGCCATATCCAGACTGGCAGCTAAACACTGCTGTGTCAAGGCGAGCTTCTTATACACACTTCTACTCCCAGACACAGGGATACTGTGAAGAGGTCTTCCGCCCAGCCTCAGGGGAAGAGGCGGGGCAAGTTGCTTTCTGTACAGCATTCATTGGAAGCAGGACGTTTGGAGGTTCTGTTCCACAGGCGAAAAGCAGGCAGCACTAGGAGAATCTGTCAAGGAAGCTCCTCTTTATGGCTAGCGAGGCTTAATTCAAACGTGCAATGGAAAATTGTTCTGGGGTAACTGAGCTCTAACTTCACGCTCTAACACTTGCAGCTACTTTCTCCTAACTCATACAGAGTGGAATCGCCAAATACAGAGTAGAATTCTGTTGCGGTACGCTGTGTTCTTGTGTGCTTGGCGATGTATTGCCGACGGCCTGCGGGACCTGCTTGTCTTCTGTGTTGTGTGTTGTCCGTGCTGTGTGTATCTTGTATGTAGTATGTGCGGTATGTGTTCCTCACTGCTTGCTGAGTGCACAGTTCTGTGTATTTTTCACTGTGCTGTGTGTTATGTGAGATGTTGGTATTTGTGAGTGGTGTGTGTTGAGTGGTTCTTCGTGCATTGTACATTTCGCCTTTTTTGATGAGTTCTCTGTTGGCGGTTGCATATGTTGTGCGTTTGGTGTGTGGCTTCCCGTCTAATGTGTAGTGTGAAATGTGTGTCTGGTCTTTCTGTTGTCTGCTGTGTTGTGTACTGTGTTCTGGGTTGTGCGAGTGCTGTCTTTCGGCTTTCCGTGTGTTGCATACTGGGTCGATGTTGGGTGGGCTGTGTAATTTGAGCACTGTGTGCAAAGTTGAGTTTGCCTTGTGTCGGACGTGTTGTGTGCATGTGCATGTTGTGTGTGTGTGTTTGTGCGTTTTCGTTCGTGCTGTCTGCGTGTGGGTCTGCGTGTGCGCAGTATTGTATGCTTGTGGTTGTGCGTGTTGTGTGTAGTGCGTTCTATGTGTGTTGCATGTGTTTTCGTCAGTTGCGTGTGTGCACTTGTAGGTGCTGTGTCAGTTTTGTGTGTGTGAGATTGTGATTTGTGTGCTGTTGTGTTAGAGAGGCTGTGTGTGTGTGTTTGGCTGTTTGAGTTATGCACGTGATGTGAGATGTGTTGACTGTGTGTGGTTGTGCTTGTTTTGTACGTCTCTTGTGCGCAGTCTGCGGTCTGTGCAGTGTTTATCGCGCGTATTGTGAGCAGTAGCTATGTGCCTGCCTTTCAAGGGTGTGGTGTGTTTATGGTGTCTGTTGTGTGGCGTGTTTCTGTGTTGTGTGTGTGTGCACTGCGTTGTGCTCCTGTGTGAGGATGTATGTGTGGTGTGTCTGTGCGTGATTGTGTGTGTAGTGCGTAGTGTGTGAAATGGGTGCTACTTGTCTTCTTGGTTGGTTATATGTGTTTTGCCCATGGATTTGGGAGTGTCGTGTGTGTTAGGAGTTGTGGTACTTTCTGTGTGTGTCGTGTGCTGTGTTGTTCTGTGATTTGTGTTTGTGCTGTGTGTGTCCTACTCTGTGTGTTCTGTGGTCTGTGTGTTTTGCAAGTTGAGTGAGATATTGCGTGTTAGGACCGATATCTTGTGTATATGTTGCGTGTTTGGCATTGTGCATTCTGCGAGGCTCTGTGTGCTGTATGTTTTATGTGTGTTTGGAGTGATGTGTGCACTGTGTGAAATGTGTGTTGCATAAATTCGGTGTTCTTTCTGTGGTGGTTTGTGTGTGTTTTGCATGGGGGTTGCTATGTGTGTGGTTGTGTTTGACAGGTTGTGTGCGTGGTTGGCTCCTTGAGCAATGAGTGTACTTTGTGATGCGTGTACTGTGTATGGTCAAGCTTGGTCAGTGGGCCTCACTGTGGGTGTTGTGTTCACTCTGAGAACCGTGGTTCATGTGTATAGCGTGCAGTTATGTTCTCGGTGTGATGTGCTGTGCGTTGAGGGACTTCTGCATTCAAGTGCACAGAAGGTAGCCTCTCATGCTTGTCCGTTTTCGCCACAGGTTTGTAATCCTCCAGGAGGGCGTTGTTTCCTGAGGGTGCAAAGAGCCACGTCATCCCTTTAATAGCAAGGCGCTGACGATGCCTTTGTAGTAATCTGTCAGAAACTGCTGCGGGAGAGCCTTGTGCCAAACTCTGCTGGGGAAACAATCCACCGTGCACTGAGGAGACCCTCCCTGAGAGAATACTAGGCTGCTTTCGCCTTGCATGCAACTTGCTCCTACGTGATAAGGAAAACAGTAAACATTGCAGTAGAAGGCGGTCTTCTCTGTACGCCCTCTGTCTCAGAGACCTAAGTGAGCCGCGAATAGGCCTTCGCACTAGCCACACAGGAAGCTGCAGAACAAGATGCTTTGAAATGACAGCAGCGGAGGCAAGCCAGCTATGGATTCAGCTTATGTGAGTGAAAGAAACCAGTGCGGGATGGCCCATCCAAGGAATCATTGAAGCCGTGGCGGTGGAAGTTGAAACTGAGCTTGCAATGTGCTTTCCGTGTCTGTCGTGTGCGCGTGCACTCTAAGCGCCTGAGTGACGTCTGCTGCGCAGAGCTCTGTGTGTGCCGAGCGGCGTGCGCTCGCTTGGGTGGCCATTCGCGTGAGGCCTTGCTGAGGCAGCCTGGCTGTCAGAAAGTTGCCCGCATACAACGAATTCCGCTTGCAAAGTGCTTCCCGTGTCTGCCCTGTGTGCCTGCACTCTAAGCACCTGAGTGGAGTCTGCTGCGCAGAGCTCTGTGTGTGCCGAGCGGCGTGCGCTCGCTTGGGTGGCCATTCGCGTGAGGCCTTGCTGAGGCAGCCTGGCTGTCAGAAAGTTGCCCGCATACAACGAATTCCGCTTGCAATGTGCTTCCCGTGTCTGCCGTGTGTGCCTGCACTCTAAGCGCCTGAGTGTAGTCTGCTGCGCAGAGCTCTGTGTGTGCTGAGCGGCGTGCGCTCGCTTGGGTGGCCATTCGCGCGAGGCCTTGCTGAGGAAGCCTGGCTGTCAGGAAAACGCCCGCATACAACGAATTTAGCTTGGCAGTGCAAAAAGTCGCTTTCGTCTGCTACTACGTGGCCGCTCCAGAGAGGCCCAGGTTGGTCTGTGTGGTATGTAAGCCGGTTTCCCATGCCACAGTCTGAGCTTTGAAAACTAAGTGCCCATTGGCTTCAGTCCCCAACCATCATGTCAGCGAGAGGTGTGTGCAAGCTTCTGCAAAGCCTGGTGGCAGATGGGCCCTAAGCGTCAGGGCCGTTGTCCTGCAGAGAAGGATCTGAGGCTGTCTCAGTTCAAGGGATTTCCTGCTCAGCCATATCCAGACTGGCAGCTAAACACTGCTGTGTCAAGGCGAGCTTCTTATACACACTTCTACTCCCAGACACAGGGATACTGTGAAGAGGTCTTCCGCCCAGCCTCAGGGGAAGAGGCGGGGCAAGTTGCTTTCTGTACAGCATTCATTGGAAGCAGGACGTTTGGAGGTTCTGTTCCACAGGCGAAAAGCAGGCAGCACTAGGAGAATCTGTCAAGGAAGCTCCTCTTTATGGCTAGCGAGGCTTAATTCAAACGTGCAATGGAAAATTGTTCTGGGGTAACTGAGCTCTAACTTCACGCTCTAACACTTGCAGCTACTTTCTCCTAACTCATACAGAGTGGAATCGCCAAATACAGAGTAGAATTCTGTTGCGGTACGCTGTGTTCTTGTGTGCTTGGCGATGTATTGCCGACGGCCTGCGGGACCTGCTTGTCTTCTGTGTTGTGTGTTGTCCGTGCTGTGTGTATCTTGTATGTAGTATGTGCGGTATGTGTTCCACACTACTTGCTGAGTGCACAGTTCTGTGTATTTTTCACTGTGCTGTGTGTTATGTGAGATGTTGGTATTTGTGAGTGGTGTGTGTTGAGTGGTTCTTCGTGCATTGTACATTTCGCCTTTTTTGATGAGTTCTCTGTTGGCGGTTGCATATGTTGTGCGTTTGGTGTGTGGCTTCCCGTCTAATGTTTAGTGTGAAATGTGTGTCTGGTCTTTCTGTTGTCTGCTGTGTTGTGTACTGTGTTCTGGGTTGTGCGAGTGCTGTCTTTCGGCTTTCCGTGTGTTGCATACTGGGTCGATGTTGGGTGGGCTGTGTAATTTGAGCACTGTGTGCAAAGTTGAGTTTGCCTTGTGTCGGACGTGTTGTGTGCATGTGCATGTTGTGTGTGTGTGTTTGTGCGTTTTCGTTCGTGCTGTCTGCGTGTGGGTCTGCGTGTGCGCAGTATTGTATGCTTGTGGTTGTGCGTGTTGTGTGTAGTGCGTTCTATGTGTGTTGCATGTGTTTTCGTCAGTTGCGTGTGTGCACTTGTAGGTGCTGTGTCAGTTTTGTGTGTGTGAGATTGTGATTTGTGTGCTGTTGTGTTAGAGAGGCTGTGTGTGTGTGTTTGGCTGTTTGAGTTATGCACGTGATGTGAGATGTGTTGACTGTGTGTGGTTGTGCTTGTTTTGTACGTCTCTTGTGCGCAGTCTGCGGTCTGTGCAGTGTTTATCGCGCGTATTGTGAGCAGTAGCTATGTGCCTGCCTTTCAAGGGTGTGGTGTGTTTATGGTGTCTGTTGTGTGGCGTGTTTCTGTGTTGTGTGTGTGTGCACTGCGTTGTGCTCCTGTGTGAGGATGTATGTGTGGTGTGTCTGTGCGTGATTGTGTGTGTAGTGCGTAGTGTGTGAAATGGGTGCTACTTGTCTTCTTGGTTGGTTATATGTGTTTTGCCCATGGATTTGGGAGTGTCGTGTGTGTTAGGAGTTGTGGTACTTTCTGTGTGTGTCGTGTGCTGTGTTGTTCTGTGATTTGTGTTTGTGCTGTGTGTGTCCTACTCTGTGTGTTCTGTGGTCTGTGTGTTTTGCAAGTTGAGTGAGATATTGCGTGTTAGGACCGATATCTTGTGTATATGTTGCGTGTTTGGCATTGTGCATTCTGCGAGGCTCTGTGTGCTGTATGTTTTATGTGTGTTTGGAGTGATGTGTGCACTGTGTGAAATGTGTGTTGCATAAATTCGGTGTTCTTTCTGTGGTGGTTTGTGTGTGTTTTGCATGGGGGTTGCTATGTGTGTGGTTGTGTTTGACAGGTTGTGTGCGTGGTTGGCTCCTTGAGCAATGAGTGTACTTTGTGATGCGTGTACTGTGTATGGTCAAGCTTGGTCAGTGGGCCTCACTGTGGGTGTTGTGTTCACTCTGAGAACCGTGGTTCATGTGTATAGCGTGCAGTTATGTTCTCGGTGTGATGTGCTGTGCGTTGAGGGACTTCTGCATTCAAGTGCACAGAAGGTAGCCTCTCATGCTTGTCCGTTTTCGCCACAGGTTTGTAATCCTCCAGGAGGGCGTTGTTTCCTGAGGGTGCAAAGAGCCACGTCATCCCTTTAATAGCAAGGCCCTGACGATGCCTTTGTAGTAATCTGTCAGAAACTGCTGCGGGAGAGCCTTGTGCCAAACTCTGCTGGGGAAACAATCCACCGTGCACTGAGGAGACCCTCCCTGAGAGAATACTAGGCTGCTTTCGCCTTGCATGCAACTTGCTCCTACGTGATAAGGAAAACAGTAAACATTGCAGTAGAAGGCGGTCTTCTCTGTACGCCCTCTGTCTCAGAGACCGAAGTGAGCCGCGAATAGGCCTTCGCACTAGCCACACAGGAAGCTGCAGAACAAGATGCTTTGAAATGACAGCAGTGGAGGCAAGCCAGCTATGGATTCAGCTTATGTGAGTGAAAGAAACCAGTGCGGGATGGCCCATCCAAGGAATCATTGAAGCCGTGGCGGTGGAAGTTGAAACTGAGCTTGCAATGTGCTTTCCGTGTCTGTCGTGTGCGCGTGCACTCTAAGCGCCTGAGTGACGTCTGCTGCGCAGAGCTCTGTGTGTGCCGAGCGGCGTGCGCTCGCTTGGGTGGCCATTCGCGTGAGGCCTTGCTGAGGCAGCCTGGCTGTCAGAAAGTTGCCCGCATACAACGAATTCCGCTTGCAATGTGCTTCCCGTGTCTGCCGTGTGTGCCTGCACTCTAAGCGCCTGAGTGGAGTCTGCTGCGCAGAGCTCTGTGTGTGCTGAGCGGCGTGCGCTCGCTTGGGTGGCCATTCGCGCGAGGCCTTGCTGAGGAAGCCTGGCTGTCAGGAAAACGCCCGCATACAACGAATTTAGCTTGGCAGTGCAAAAAGTCGCTTTCGTCTGCTACTACGTGGCCGCTCCAGAGAGGCCCAGGTTGGTCTGTGTGGTATGTAAGCCGGTTTCCCATGCCACAGTCTGAGCTTTGAAAACTAAGTGCCCATTGGCTTCAGTCCCCAACCATCATGTCAGCGAGAGGTGTGTGCAAGCTTCTGCAAAGCCTGGTGGCAGATGGGCCCTAAGCGTCAGGGCCGTTGTCCTGCAGAGAAGGATCTGAGGCTGTCTCAGTTCAAGGGATTTCCTGCTCAGCCATATCCAGACTGGCAGCTAAACTCTGCTGTGTCAAGGCGAGCTTCTTATACACACTTCTACTCCCAGACACAGGGATACTGTGAAGAGGTCTTCCGCCCAGCCTCAGGGGAAGAGGCGGGGCAAGTTGCTTTCTGTACAGCATTCATTGGAAGCAGGACGTTTGGAGGTTCTGTTCCACAGGCGAAAAGCAGGCAGCACTAGGAGAATCTGTCAAGGAAGCTCCTCTTTATGGCTAGCGAGGCTTAATTCAAACGTGCAATGGAAAATTGTTCTGGGGTAACTGAGCTCTAACTTCACGCTCTAACACTTGCAGCTACTTTCTCCTAACTCATACAGAGTGGAATCGCCAAATACAGAGTAGAATTCTGTTGCGGTACGCTGTGTTCTTGTGTGCTTGGCGATGTATTGCCGACGGCCTGCGGGACCTGCTTGTCTTCTGTGTTGTGTGTTGTCCGTGCTGTGTGTATCTTGTATGTAGTATGTGCGGTATGTGTTCCTCACTGCTTGCTGAGTGCACAGTTCTGTGTATTTTTCACTGTGCTGTGTGTTATGTGAGATGTTGGTATTTGTGAGTGGTGTGTGTTGAGTGGTTCTTCGTGCATTGTACATTTCGCCTTTTTTGATGAGTTCTCTGTTGGCGGTTGCATATGTTGTGCGTTTGGTGTGTGGCTTCCCGTCTAATGTGTAGTGTGAAATGTGTGTCTGGTCTTTCTGTTGTCTGCTGTGTTGTGTACTGTGTTCTGGGTTGTGCGAGTGCTGTCTTTCGGCTTTCCGTGTGTTGCATACTGGGTCGATGTTGGGTGGGCTGTGTAATTTGAGCACTGTGTGCAAAGTTGAGTTTGCCTTGTGTCGGACGTGTTGTGTGCATGTGCATGTTGTGTGTGTGTGTTTGTGCGTTTTCGTTCGTGCTGTCTGCGTGTGGGTCTGCGTGTGCGCAGTATTGTATGCTTGTGGTTGTGCGTGTTGTGTGTAGTGCGTTCTATGTGTGTTGCATGTGTTTTCGTCAGTTGCGTGTGTGCACTTGTAGGTGCTGTGTCAGTTTTGTGTGTGTGAGATTGTGATTTGTGTGCTGTTGTGTTAGAGAGGCTGTGTGTGTGTGTTTGGCTGTTTGAGTTATGCACGTGATGTGAGATGTGTTGACTGTGTGTGGTTGTGCTTGTTTTGTACGTCTCTTGTGCGCAGTCTGCGGTCTGTGCAGTGTTTATCGCGCGTATTGTGAGCAGTAGCTATGTGCCTGCCTTTCAAGGGTGTGGTGTGTTTATGGTGTCTGTTGTGTGGCGTGTTTCTGTGTTGTGTGTGTGTGCACTGCGTTGTGCTCCTGTGTGAGGATGTATGTGTGGTGTGTCTGTGCGTGATTGTGTGTGTAGTGCGTAGTGTGTGAAATGGGTGCTACTTGTCTTCTTGGTTGGTTATATGTGTTTTGCCCATGGATTTGGGAGTGTCGTGTGTGTTAGGAGTTGTGGTACTTTCTGTGTGTGTCGTGTGCTGTGTTGTTCTGTGATTTGTGTTTGTGCTGTGTGTGTCCTACTCTGTGTGTTCTGTGGTCTGTGTGTTTTGCAAGTTGAGTGAGATATTGCGTGTTAGGACCGATATCTTGTGTATATGTTGCGTGTTTGGCATTGTGCATTCTGCGAGGCTCTGTGTGCTGTATGTTTTATGTGTGTTTGGAGTGATGTGTGCACTGTGTGAAATGTGTGTTGCATAAATTCGGTGTTCTTTCTGTGGTGGTTTGTGTGTGTTTTGCATGGGGGTTGCTATGTGTGTGGTTGTGTTTGACAGGTTGTGTGCGTGGTTGGCTCCTTGAGCAATGAGTGTACTTTGTGATGCGTGTACTGTGTATGGTCAAGCTTGGTCAGTGGGCCTCACTGTGGGTGTTGTGTTCACTCTGAGAACCGTGGTTCATGTGTATAGCGTGCAGTTATGTTCTCGGTGTGATGTGCTGTGCGTTGAGGGACTTCTGCATTCAAGTGCACAGAAGGTAGCCTCTCATGCTTGTCCGTTTTCGCCACAGGTTTGTAATCCTCCAGGAGGGCGTTGTTTCCTGAGGGTGCAAAGAGCCACGTCATCCCTTTAATAGCAAGGCCCTGACGATGCCTTTGTAGTAATCTGTCAGAAACTGCTGCGGGAGAGCCTTGTGCCAAACTCTGCTGGGGAAACTATCCACCGTGCACTGAGGAGACCCTCCCTGAGAGAATACTAGGCTGCTTTCGCCTTGCATGCAACTTGCTCCTACGTGATAAGGAAAACAGTAAACATTGCAGTAGAAGGCGGTCTTCTCTGTACGCCCTCTGTCTCAGAGACCGAAGTGAGCCGCGAATAGGCCTTCGCACTAGCCACACAGGAAGCTGCAGAACAAGATGCTTTGAAATGACAGCAGTGGAGGCAAGCCAGCTATGGATTCAGCTTATGTGAGTGAAAGAAACCAGTGCGGGATGGCCCATCCAAGGAATCATTGAAGCCGTGGCGGTGGAAGTTGAAACTGAGCTTGCAATGTGCTATCCGTGTCTGTCGTGTGTGCGTGCACTCTAAGCGCCTGAGTGACGTCTGCTGCGCAGAGCTCTGTGTGTGCCGAGCGGCGTGCGCTCGCTTGGGTGGCCATTCGCGTGAGGCCTTGCTGAGGCAGCCTGGCTGTCAGAAAGTTGCCCGCATACAACGAATTCCGCTTGCAAAGTGCTTCCCGTGTCTGCCCTGTGTGCCTGCACTCTAAGCACCTGAGTGGAGTCTGCTGTGCAGAGCTCTGTGTGTGCCGAGCGGCGTGCGCTCGCTTGGGTGGCCATTCGCGTGAGGCCTTGCTGAGGCAGCCTGGCTGTCAGAAAGTTGCCCGCATACAACGAATTCCGCTTGCAATGTGCTTCCCGTGTCTGCCGTGTGTGCCTGCACTCTAAGCGCCTGAGTGGAGTCTGCTGTGCAGAGCTCTGTGTGTGCTGAGCGGCGTGCGCTCGCTTGGGTGGCCATTCGCGCGAGGCCTTGCTGAGGAAGCCTGGCTGTCAGGAAAACGCCCGCATACAACGAATTTAGCTTGGCAGTGCAAAAAGTCGCTTTCGTCTGCTACTACGTGGCCGCTCCAGAGAGGCCCAGGTTGGTCTGTGTGGTATGTAAGCCGGTTTCCCATGCCACAGTCTGAGCTTTGAAAACTAAGTGCCCATTGGCTTCAGTCCCCAACCATCATGTCAGCGAGAGGTGTGTGCAAGCTTCTGCAAAGCCTGGTGGCGGATGGGCCCTAAGCGTCAGGGCCGTTGTCCTGCAGAGAAGGATCTGAGGCTGTCTCAGTTCAAGGGATTTCCTGCTCAGCCATATCCAGACTGGCAGCTAAACACTGCTGTGTCAAGGCGAGCTTCTTATACACACTTCTACTCCCAGACACAGGGATACTGTGAAGAGGTCTTCCGCCCAGCCTCAGGGGAAGAGGCGGGGCAAGTTGCTTTCTGTACAGCATTCATTGGAAGCAGGACGTTTGGAGGTTCTGTTCCACAGGCGAAAAGCAGGCAGCACTAGGAGAATCTGTCAAGGAAGCTCCTCTTTATGGCTAGCGAGGCTTAATTCAAACGTGCAATGGAAAATTGTTCTGGGGTAACTGAGCTCTAACTTCACGCTCTAACACTTGCAGCTACTTTCTCCTAACTCATACAGAGTGGAATCGCCAAATACAGAGTAGAATTCTGTTGCGGTACGCTGTGTTCTTGTGTGCTTGGCGATGTATTGCCGACGGCCTGCGGGACCTGCTTGTCTTCTGTGTTGTGTGTTGTCCGTGCTGTGTGTATCTTGTATGTAGTATGTGCGGTATGTGTTCCTCACTGCTTGCTGAGTGCACAGTTCTGTGTATTTTTCACTGTGCTGTGTGTTATGTGAGATGTTGGTATTTGTGAGTGGTGTGTGTTGAGTGGTTCTTCGTGCATTGTACATTTCGCCTTTTTTGATGAGTTCTCTGTTGGCGGTTGCATATGTTGTGCGTTTGGTGTGTGGCTTCCCGTCTAATGTGTAGTGTGAAATGTGTGTCTGGTCTTTCTGTTGTCTGCTGTGTTGTGTACTGTGTTCTGGGTTGTGCGAGTGCTGTCTTTCGGCTTTCCGTGTGTTGCATACTGGGTCGATGTTGGGTGGGCTGTGTAATTTGAGCACTGTGTGCAAAGTTGAGTTTGCCTTGTGTCGGACGTGTTGTGTGCATGTGCATGTTGTGTGTGTGTGTTTGTGCGTTTTCGTTCGTGCTGTCTGCGTGTGGGTCTGCGTGTGCGCAGTATTGTATGCTTGTGGTTGTGCGTGTTGTGTGTAGTGCATTCTATGTGTGTTGCATGTGTTTTCGTCAGTTGCGTGTGTGCACTTGTAGGTGCTGTGTCAGTTTTGTGTGTGTGAGATTGTGATTTGTGTGCTGTTGTGTTAGAGAGGCTGTGTGTGTGTGTTTGGCTGTTTGAGTTATGCACGTGATGTGAGATGTGTTGACTGTGTGTGGTTGTGCTTGTTTTGTACGTCTCTTGTGCGCAGTCTGCGGTCTGTGCAGTGTTTATCGCGCGTATTGTGAGCAGTAGCTATGTGCCTGCCTTTCAAGGGTGTGGTGTGTTTATGGTGTCTGTTGTGTGGCGTGTTTCTGTGTTGTGTGTGTGTGCACTGCGTTGTGCTCCTGTGTGAGGATGTATGTGTGGTGTGTCTGTGCGTGATTGTGTGTGTAGTGCGTAGTGTGTGAAATGGGTGCTACTTGTCTTCTTGGTTGGTTATATGTGTTTTGCCCATGGATTTGGGAGTGTCGTGTGTGTTAGGAGTTGTGGTACTTTCTGTGTGTGTCGTGTGCTGTGTTGTTCTGTGATTTGTGTTTGTGCTGTGTGTGTCCTACTCTGTGTGTTCTGTGGTCTGTGTGTTTTGCAAGTTGAGTGAGATATTGCGTGTTAGGACCGATATCTTGTGTATATGTTGCGTGTTTGGCATTGTGCATTCTGCGAGGCTCTGTGTGCTGTATGTTTTATGTGTGTTTGGAGTGATGTGTGCACTGTGTGAAATGTGTGTTGCATAAATTCGGTGTTCTTTCTGTGGTGGTTTGTGTGTGTTTTGCATGGGGGTTGCTATGTGTGTGGTTGTGTTTGACAGGTTGTGTGCGTGGTTGGCTCCTTGAGCAATGAGTGTACTTTGTGATGCGTGTACTGTGTATGGTCAAGCTTGGTCAGTGGGCCTCACTGTGGGTGTTGTGTTCACTCTGAGAACCGTGGTTCATGTGTATAGCGTGCAGTTATGTTCTCGGTGTGATGTGCTGTGCGTTGAGGGACTTCTGCATTCAAGTGCACAGAAGGTAGCCTCTCATGCTTGTCCGTTTTCGCCACAGGTTTGTAATCCTCCAGGAGGGCGTTGTTTCCTGAGGGTGCAAAGAGCCACGTCATCCCTTTAATAGCAAGGCCCTGACGATGCCTTTGTAGTAATCTGTCAGAAACTGCTGCGGGAGAGCCTTGTGCCAAACTCTGCTGGGGAAACAATCCACCGTGCACTGAGGAGACCCTCCCTGAGAGAATACTAGGCTGCTTTCGCCTTGCATGCAACTTGCTCCTACGTGATAAGGAAAACAGTAAACATTGCAGTAGAAGGCGGTCTTCTCTGTACGCCCTCTGTCTCAGAGACCTAAGTGAGCCGCGAATAGGCCTTCGCACTAGCCACACAGGAAGCTGCAGAACAAGATGCTTTGAAATGACAGCAGCGGAGGCAAGCCAGCTATGGATTCAGCTTATGTGAGTGAAAGAAACCAGTGCGGGATGGCCCATCCAAGGAATCATTGAAGCCGTGGCGGTGGAAGTTGAAACTGAGCTTGCAATGTGCTTTCTGTGTCTGTCGTGTGCGCGTGCACTCTAAGCGCCTGAGTGACGTCTGCTGCGCAGAGCTCTGTGTGTGCCGAGCGGCGTGCGCTCGCTTGGGTGGCCATTCGCGTGAGGCCTTGCTGAGGCAGCCTGGCTGTCAGAAAGTTGCCCGCATACAACGAATTCCGCTTGCAAAGTGCTTCCCGTGTCTGCCCTGTGTGCCTGCACTCTAAGCACCTGAGTGGAGTCTGCTGCGCAGAGCTCTGTGTGTGCCGAGCGGCGTGCGCTCGCTTGGGTGGCCATTCGCGTGAGGCCTTGCTGAGGCAGCCTGGCTGTCAGAAAGTTGCCCGCATACAACGAATTCCGCTTGCAATGTGCTTCCCGTGTCTGCCGTGTGTGCCTGCACTCTAAGCGCCTGAGTGGAGTCTGCTGCGCAGAGCTCTGTGTGTGCTGAGCGGCGTGCGCTCGCTTGGGTGGCCATTCGCGCGAGGCCTTGCTGAGGAAGCCTGGCTGTCAGGAAAACGCCCGCATACAACGAATTTAGCTTGGCAGTGCAAAAAGTCGCTTTCGTCTGCTACTACGTGGCCGCTCCAGAGAGGCCCAGGTTGGTCTGTGTGGTATGTAAGCCGGTTTCCCATGCCACAGTCTGAGCTTTGAAAACTAAGTGCCCATTGGCTTCTGTCCCCAACCATCATGTCAGCGAGAGGTGTGTGCAAGCTTCTGCAAAGCCTGGTGGCGGATGGGCCCTAAGCGTCAGGGCCGTTGTCCTGCAGAGAAGGATCTGAGGCTGTCTCAGTTCAAGGGATTTCCTGCTCAGCCATATCCAGACTGGCAGCTAAACACTGCTGTGTCAAGGCGAGCTTCTTATACACACTTCTACTCCCAGACACAGGGATACTGTGAAGAGGTCTTCCGCCCAGCCTCAGGGGAAGAGGCGGGGCAAGTTGCTTTCTGTACAGCATTCATTGGAAGCAGGACGTTTGGAGGTTCTGTTCCACAGGCGAAAAGCAGGCAGCACTAGGAGAATCTGTCAAGGAAGCTCCTCTTTATGGCTAGCGAGGCTTAATTCAAACGTGCAATGGAAAATTGTTCTGGGGTAACTGAGCTCTAACTTCACGCTCTAACACTTGCAGCTACTTTCTCCTAACTCATACAGAGTGGAATCGCCAAATACAGAGTAGAATTCTGTTGCGGTACGCTGTGTTCTTGTGTGCTTGGCGATGTATTGCCGACGGCCTGCGGGACCTGCTTGTCTTCTGTGTTGTGTGTTGTCCGTGCTGTGTGTATCTTGTATGTAGTATGTGCGGTATGTGTTCCACACTGCTTGCTGAGTGCACAGTTCTGTGTATTTTTCACTGTGCTGTGTGTTATGTGAGATGTTGGTATTTGTGAGTGGTGTGTGTTGAGTGGTTCTTCGTGCATTGTACATTTCGCCTTTTTTGATGAGTTCTCTGTTGGCGGTTGCATATGTTGTGCGTTTGGTGTGTGGCTTCCCGTCTAATGTTTAGTGTGAAATGTGTGTCTGGTCTTTCTGTTGTCTGCTGTGTTGTGTACTGTGTTCTGGGTTGTGCGAGTGCTGTCTTTCGGCTTTCCGTGTGTTGCATACTGGGTCGATGTTGGGTGGGCTGTGTAATTTGAGCACTGTGTGCAAAGTTGAGTTTGCCTTGTGTCGGACGTGTTGTGTGCATGTGCATGTTGTGTGTGTGTGTTTGTGCGTTTTCGTTCGTGCTGTCTGCGTGTGGGTCTGCGTGTGCGCAGTATTGTATGCTTGTGGTTGTGCGTGTTGTGTGTAGTGCGTTCTATGTGTGTTGCATGTGTTTTCGTCAGTTGCGTGTGTGCACTTGTAGGTGCTGTGTCAGTTTTGTGTGTGTGAGATTGTGATTTGTGTGCTGTTGTGTTAGAGAGGCTGTGTGTGTGTGTTTGGCTGTTTGAGTTATGCACGTGATGTGAGATGTGTTGACTGTGTGTGGTTGTGCTTGTTTTGTACGTCTCTTGTGCGCAGTCTGCGGTCTGTGCAGTGTTTATCGCGCGTATTGTGAGCAGTAGCTATGTGCCTGCCTTTCAAGGGTGTGGTGTGTTTATGGTGTCTGTTGTGTGGCGTGTTTCTGTGTTGTGTGTGTGTGCACTGCGTTGTGCTCCTGTGTGAGGATGTATGTGTGGTGTGTCTGTGCGTGATTGTGTGTGTAGTGCGTAGTGTGTGAAATGGGTGCTACTTGTCTTCTTGGTTGGTTATATGTGTTTTGCCCATGGATTTGGGAGTGTCGTGTGTGTTAGGAGTTGTGGTACTTTCTGTGTGTGTCGTGTGCTGTGTTGTTCTGTGATTTGTGTTTGTGCTGTGTGTGTCCTACTCTGTGTGTTCTGTGGTCTGTGTGTTTTGCAAGTTGAGTGAGATATTGCGTGTTAGGACCGATATCTTGTGTATATGTTGCGTGTTTGGCATTGTGCATTCTGCGAGGCTCTGTGTGCTGTATGTTTTATGTGTGTTTGGAGTGATGTGTGCACTGTGTGAAATGTGTGTTGCATAAATTCGGTGTTCTTTCTGTGGTGGTTTGTGTGTGTTTTGCATGGGGGTTGCTATGTGTGTGGTTGTGTTTGACAGGTTGTGTGCGTGGTTGGCTCCTTGAGCAATGAGTGTACTTTGTGATGCGTGTACTGTGTATGGTCAAGCTTGGTCAGTGGGCCTCACTGTGGGTGTTGTGTTCACTCTGAGAACCGTGGTTCATGTGTATAGCGTGCAGTTATGTTCTCGGTGTGATGTGCTGTGCGTTGAGGGACTTCTGCATTCAAGTGCACAGAAGGTAGCCTCTCATGCTTGTCCGTTTTCGCCACAGGTTTGTAATCCTCCAGGAGGGCGTTGTTTCCTGAGGGTGCAAAGAGCCACGTCATCCCTTTAATAGCAAGGCCCTGACGATGCCTTTGTAGTAATCTGTCAGAAACTGCTGCGGGAGAGCCTTGTGCCAAACTCTGCTGGGGAAACAATCCACCGTGCACTGAGGAGACCCTCCCTGAGAGAATACTAGGCTGCTTTCGCCTTGCATGCAACTTGCTCCTACGTGATAAGGAAAACAGTAAACATTGCAGTAGAAGGCGGTCTTCTCTGTACGCCCTCTGTCTCAGAGACCGAAGTGAGCCGCGAATAGGCCTTCGCACTAGCCACACAGGAAGCTGCAGAACAAGATGCTTTGAAATGACAGCAGTGGAGGCAAGCCAGCTATGGATTCAGCTTATGTGAGTGAAAGAAACCAGTGCGGGATGGCCCATCCAAGGAATCATTGAAGCCGTGGCGGTGGAAGTTGAAACTGAGCTTGCAATGTGCTATCCGTGTCTGTCGTGTGTGCGTGCACTCTAAGCGCCTGAGTGACGTCTGCTGCGCAGAGCTCTGTGTGTGCCGAGCGGCGTGCGCTCGCTTGGGTGGCCATTCGCGTGAGGCCTTGCTGAGGCAGCCTGGCTGTCAGAAAGTTGCCCGCATACAACGAATTCCGCTTGCAAAGTGCTTCCCGTGTCTGCCCTGTGTGCCTGCACTCTAAGCACCTGAGTGGAGTCTGCTGCGCAGAGCTCTGTGTGTGCCGAGCGGCGTGCGCTCGCTTGGGTGGCCATTCGCGTGAGGCCTTGCTGAGGCAGCCTGGCTGTCAGAAAGTTGCCCGCATACAACGAATTCCGCTTGCAATGTGCTTCCCGTGTCTGCCGTGTGTGCCTGCACTCTAAGCGCCTGAGTGGAGTCTGCTGCGCAGAGCTCTGTGTGTGCTGAGCGGCGTGCGCTCGCTTGGGTGGCCATTCGCGCGAGGCCTTGCTGAGGAAGCCTGGCTGTCAGGAAAACGCCCGCATACAACGAATTTAGCTTGGCAGTGCAAAAAGTCGCTTTCGTCTGCTACTACGTGGCCGCTCCAGAGAGGCCCAGGTTGGTCTGTGTGGTATGTAAGCCGGTTTCCCATGCCACAGTCTGAGCTTTGAAAACTAAGTGCCCATTGGCTTCAGTCCCCAACCATCATGTCAGCGAGAGGTGTGTGCAAGCTTCTGCAAAGCCTGGTGGCGGATGGGCCCTAAGCGTCAGGGCCGTTGTCCTGCAGAGAAGGATCTGAGGCTGTCTCAGTTCAAGGGATTTCCTGCTCAGCCATATCCAGACTGGCAGCTAAACACTGCTGTGTCAAGGCGAGCTTCTTATACACACTTCTACTCCCAGACACAGGGATACTGTGAAGAGGTCTTCCGCCCAGCCTCAGGGGAAGAGGCGGGGCAAGTTGCTTTCTGTACAGCATTCATTGGAAGCAGGACGTTTGGAGGTTCTGTTCCACAGGCGAAAAGCAGGCAGCACTAGGAGAATCTGTCAAGGAAGCTCCTCTTTATGGCTAGCGAGGCTTAATTCAAACGTGCAATGGAAAATTGTTCTGGGGTAACTGAGCTCTAACTTCACGCTCTAACACTTGCAGCTACTTTCAACTAACTCATACAGAGTGGAATCGCCAAATACAGAGTAGAATTCTGTTGCGGTACGCTGTGTTCTTGTGTGCTTGGCGATGTATTGCCGACGGCCTGCGGGACCTGCTTGTCTTCTGTGTTGTGTGTTGTCCGTGCTGTGTGTATCTTGTATGTAGTATGTGCGGTATGTGTTCCTCACTGCTTGCTGAGTGCACAGTTCTGTGTATTTTTCACTGTGCTGTGTGTTATGTGAGATGTTGGTATTTGTGAGTGGTGTGTGTTGAGTGGTTCTTCGTGCATTGTACATTTCGCCTTTTTTGATGAGTTCTCTGTTGGCGGTTGCATATGTTGTGCGTTTGGTGTGTGGCTTCCCGTCTAATGTGTAGTGTGAAATGTGTGTCTGGTCTTTCTGTTGTCTGCTGTGTTGTGTACTGTGTTCTGGGTTGTGCGAGTGCTGTCTTTCGGCTTTCCGTGTGTTGCATACTGGGTCGATGTTGGGTGGGCTGTGTAATTTGAGCACTGTGTGCAAAGTTGAGTTTGCCTTGTGTCGGACGTGTTGTGTGCATGTGCATGTTGTGTGTGTGTGTTTGTGCGTTTTCGTTCGTGCTGTCTGCGTGTGGGTCTGCGTGTGCGCAGTATTGTATGCTTGTGGTTGTGCGTGTTGTGTGTAGTGCATTCTATGTGTGTTGCATGTGTTTTCGTCAGTTGCGTGTGTGCACTTGTAGGTGCTGTGTCAGTTTTGTGTGTGTGAGATTGTGATTTGTGTGCTGTTGTGTTAGAGAGGCTGTGTGTGTGTGTTTGGCTGTTTGAGTTATGCACGTGATGTGAGATGTGTTGACTGTGTGTGGTTGTGCTTGTTTTGTACGTCTCTTGTGCGCAGTCTGCGGTCTGTGCAGTGTTTATCGCGCGTATTGTGAGCAGTAGCTATGTGCCTGCCTTTCAAGGGTGTGGTGTGTTTATGGTGTCTGTTGTGTGGCGTGTTTCTGTGTTGTGTGTGTGTGCACTGCGTTGTGCTCCTGTGTGAGGATGTATGTGTGGTGTGTCTGTGCGTGATTGTGTGTGTAGTGCGTAGTGTGTGAAATGGGTGCTACTTGTCTTCTTGGTTGGTTATATGTGTTTTGCCCATGGATTTGGGAGTGTCGTGTGTGTTAGGAGTTGTGGTACTTTCTGTGTGTGTCGTGTGCTGTGTTGTTCTGTGATTTGTGTTTGTGCTGTGTGTGTCCTACTCTGTGTGTTCTGTGGTCTGTGTGTTTTGCAAGTTGAGTGAGATATTGCGTGTTAGGACTGATATCTTGTGTATATGTTGCGTGTTTGGCATTGTGCATTCTGCGAGGCTCTGTGTGCTGTATGTTTTATGTGTGTTTGGAGTGATGTGTGCACTGTGTGAAATGTGTGTTGCATAAATTCGGTGTTCTTTCTGTGGTGGTTTGTGTGTGTTTTGCATGGGGGTTGCTATGTGTGTGGTTGTGTTTGACAGGTTGTGTGCGTGGTTGGCTCCTTGAGCAATGAGTGTACTTTGTGATGCGTGTACTGTGTATGGTCAAGCTTGGTCAGTGGGCCTCACTGTGGGTGTTGTGTTCACTCTGAGAACCGTGGTTCATGTGTATAGCGTGCAGTTATGTTCTCGGTGTGATGTGCTGTGCGTTGAGGGACTTCTGCATTCAAGTGCACAGAAGGTAGCCTCTCATGCTTGTCCGTTTTCGCCACAGGTTTGTAATCCTCCAGGAGGGCGTTGTTTCCTGAGGGTGCAAAGAGCCACGTCATCCCTTTAATAGCAAGGCCCTGACGATGCCTTTGTAGTAATCTGTCAGAAACTGCTGCGGGAGAGCCTTGTGCCAAACTCTGCTGGGGAAACAATCCACCGTGCACTGAGGAGACCCTCCCTGAGAGAATACTAGGCTGCTTTCGCCTTGCATGCAACTTGCTCCTACGTGATAAGGAAAACAGTAAACATTGCAGTAGAAGGCGGTCTTCTCTGTACGCCCTCTGTCTCAGAGACCTAAGTGAGCCGCGAATAGGCCTTCGCACTAGCCACACAGGAAGCTGCAGAACAAGATGCTTTGAAATGACAGCAGTGGAGGCAAGCCAGCTATGGATTCAGCTTATGTGAGTGAAAGAAACCAGTGCGGGATGGCCCATCCAAGGAATCATTGAAGCCGTGGCGGTGGAAGTTGAAACTGAGCTTGCAATGTGCTTTCCGTGTCTGTCGTGTGCGCGTGCACTCTAAGCGCCTGAGTGACGTCTGCTGCGCAGAGCTCTGTGTGTGCCGAGCGGCGTGCGCTCGCTTGGGTGGCCATTCGCGTGAGGCCTTGCTGAGGCAGCCTGGCTGTCAGAAAGTTGCCCGCATACAACGAATTCCGCTTGCAAAGTGCTTCCCGTGTCTGCCCTGCGTGCCTGCACTCTGAGCACCTGAGTGGAGTCTGCTGTGCAGAGCTCTGTGTGTGCCGAGCGGCGTGCGCTCGCTTGGGTGGCCATTCGCGTGAGGCCTTGCTGAGGCAGCCTGGCTGTCAGAAAGTTGCCCGCATACAACGAATTCCGCTTGCAATGTGCTTCCCGTGTCTGCCGTGTGTGCCTGCACTCTAAGCGCCTGAGTGGAGTCTGCTGCGCAGAGCTCTGTGTGTGCTGAGCGGCGTGCGCTCGCTTGGGTGGCCATTCGCGCGAGGCCTTGCTGAGGAAGCCTGGCTGTCAGGAAAACGCCCGCATACAACGAATTTAGCTTGGCAGTGCAAAAAGTCGCTTTCGTCTGCTACTACGTGGCCGCTCCAGAGAGGCCCAGGTTGGTCTGTGTGGTATGTAAGCCGGTTTCCCATGCCACAGTCTGAGCTTTGAAAACTAAGTGCCCATTGGCTTCAGTCCCCAACCATCATGTCAGCGAGAGGTGTGTGCAAGCTTCTGCAAAGCCTGGTGGCGGATGGGCCCTAAGCGTCAGGGCCGTTGTCCTGCAGAGAAGGATCTGAGGCTGTCTCAGTTCAAGGGATTTCCTGCTCAGCCATATCCAGACTGGCAGCTAAACACTGCTGTGTCAAGGCGAGCTTCTTATACACACTTCTACTCCCAGACACAGGGATACTGTGAAGAGGTCTTCCGCCCAGCCTCAGGGGAAGAGGCGGGGCAAGTTGCTTTCTGTACAGCATTCATTGGAAGCAGGACGTTTGGAGGTTCTGTTCCACAGGCGAAAAGCAGGCAGCACTAGGAGAATCTGTCAAGGAAGCTCCTCTTTATGGCTAGCGAGGCTTAATTCAAACGTGCAATGGAAAATTGTTCTGGGGTAACTGAGCTCTAACTTCACGCTCTAACACTTGCAGCTACTTTCTCCTAACTCATACAGAGTGGAATCGCCAAATACAGAGTAGAATTCTGTTGCGGTACGCTGTGTTCTTGTGTGCTTGGCGATGTATTGCCGACGGCCTGCGGGACCTGCTTGTCTTCTGTGTTGTGTGTTGTCCGTGCTGTGTGTATCTTGTATGTAGTATGTGCGGTATGTGTTCCACACTGCTTGCTGAGTGCACAGTTCTGTGTATTTTTCACTGTGCTGTGTGTTATGTGAGATGTTGGTATTTGTGAGTGGTGTGTGTTGAGTGGTTCTTCGTGCATTGTACATTTCGCCTTTTTTGATGAGTTCTCTGTTGGCGGTTGCATATGTTGTGCGTTTGGTGTGTGGCTTCCCGTCTAATGTTTAGTGTGAAATGTGTGTCTGGTCTTTCTGTTGTCTGCTGTGTTGTGTACTGTGTTCTGGGTTGTGCGAGTGCTGTCTTTCGGCTTTCCGTGTGTTGCATACTGGGTCGATGTTGGGTGGGCTGTGTAATTTGAGCACTGTGTGCAAAGTTGAGTTTGCCTTGTGTCGGACGTGTTGTGTGCATGTGCATGTTGTGTGTGTGTGTTTGTGCGTTTTCGTTCGTGCTGTCTGCGTGTGGGTCTGCGTGTGCGCAGTATTGTATGCTTGTGGTTGTGCGTGTTGTGTGTAGTGCGTTCTATGTGTGTTGCATGTGTTTTCGTCAGTTGCGTGTGTGCACTTGTAGGTGCTGTGTTAGTTTTGTGTGTGTGAGATTGTGATTTGTGTGCTGTTGTGTTAGAGAGGCTGTGTGTGTGTGTTTGGCTGTTTGAGTTATGCACGTGATGTGAGATGTGTTGACTGTGTGTGGTTGTGCTTGTTTTGTACGTCTCTTGTGCGCAGTCTGCGGTCTGTGCAGTGTTTATCGCGCGTATTGTGAGCAGTAGCTATGTGCCTGCCTTTCAAGGGTGTGGTGTGTTTATGGTGTCTGTTGTGTGGCGTGTTTCTGTGTTGTGTGTGTGTGCACTGCGTTGTGCTCCTGTGTGAGGATGTATGTGTGGTGTGTCTGTGCGTGATTGTGTGTGTAGTGCGTAGTGTGTGAAATGGGTGCTACTTGTCTTCTTGGTTGGTTATATGTGTTTTGCCCATGGATTTGGGAGTGTCGTGTGTGTTAGGAGTTGTGGTACTTTCTGTGTGTGTCGTGTGCTGTGTTGTTCTGTGATTTGTGTTTGTGCTGTGTGTGTCCTACTCTGTGTGTTCTGTGGTCTGTGTGTTTTGCAAGTTGAGTGAGATATTGCGTGTTAGGACCGATATCTTGTGTATATGTTGCGTGTTTGGCATTGTGCATTCTGCGAGGCTCTGTGTGCTGTATGTTTTATGTGTGTTTGGAGTGATGTGTGCACTGTGTGAAATGTGTGTTGCATAAATTCGGTGTTCTTTCTGTGGTGGTTTGTGTGTGTTTTGCATGGGGGTTGCTATGTGTGTGGTTGTGTTTGACAGGTTGTGTGCGTGGTTGGCTCCTTGAGCAATGAGTGTACTTTGTGATGCGTGTACTGTGTATGGTCAAGCTTGGTCAGTGGGCCTCACTGTGGGTGTTGTGTTCACTCTGAGAACCGTGGTTCATGTGTATAGCGTGCAGTTATGTTCTCGGTGTGATGTGCTGTGCGTTGAGGGACTTCTGCATTCAAGTGCACAGAAGGTAGCCTCTCATGCTTGTCCGTTTTCGCCACAGGTTTGTAATCCTCCAGGAGGGCGTTGTTTCCTGAGGGTGCAAAGAGCCACGTCATCCCTTTAATAGCAAGGCCCTGACGATGCCTTTGTAGTAATCTGTCAGAAACTGCTGCGGGAGAGCCTTGTGCCAAACTCTGCTGGGGAAACAATCCACCGTGCACTGAGGAGACCCTCCCTGAGAGAATACTAGGCTGCTTTCGCCTTGCATGCAACTTGCTCCTACGTGATAAGGAAAACAGTAAACATTGCAGTAGAAGGCGGTCTTCTCTGTACGCCCTCTGTCTCAGAGACCTAAGTGAGCCGCGAATAGGCCTTCGCACTAGCCACACAGGAAGCTGCAGAACAAGATGCTTTGAAATGACAGCAGTGGAGGCAAGCCAGCTATGGATTCAGCATATGTGAGTGAAAAAAACCAGTGCGGGATGGCCCATCCAAGGAATCATTGAAGCCATGACGGTGGAAGTTGAAACTGAGCTTGCAATGTGCTTTCCGTGTCTGTCGTGTGCGCGTGCACTCTAAGCGCCTGAGTGACGTCTGCTGCGCAGAGCTCTGTGTGTGCCGAGCGGCGTGCGCTCGCTTGGGTGGCCATTCGCGTGAGGCCTTGCTGAGGCAGCCTGGCTGTCAGAAAGTTGCCCGCATACAACGAATTCCGCTTGCAATGTGCTTCCCGTGTCTGCCGTGTGTGCCTGCACTCTAAGCGCCTGAGTGGAGTCTGCTGCGCAGAGCTCTGTGTGTGCTGAGCGGCGTGCGCTCGCTTGGGTGGCCATTCGCGCGAGGCCTTGCTGAGGAAGCCTGGCTGTCAGGAAAACGCCCGCATACAACGAATTTAGCTTGGCAGTGCAAAAAGTTGCTTTCGTCTGCTACTACGTGGCCGCTCCAGAGAGGCCCAGGTTGGTCTGTGTGGTATGTAAGCCGGTTTCCCATGCCACAGTCTGAGCTTTGAAAACTAAGTGCCCATTGGCTTCAGTCCCCAACCATCATGTCAGCGAGAGGTGTGTGCAAGCTTCTGCAAAGCCTGGTGGCGGATGGGCCCTAAGCGTCAGGGCCGTTGTCCTGCAGAGAAGGATCTGAGGCTGTCTCAGTTCAAGGGATTTCCTGCTCAGCCATATCCAGACTGGCAGCTAAACACTGCTGTGTCAAGGCGAGCTTCTTATACACACTTCTACTCCCAGACACAGGGATACTGTGAAGAGGTCTTCCGCCCAGCCTCAGGGGAAGAGGCGGGGCAAGTTGCTTTCTGTACAGCATTCATTGGAAGCAGGACGTTTGGAGGTTCTGTTCCACAGGCGAAAAGCAGGCAGCACTAGGAGAATCTGTCAAGGAAGCTCCTCTTTATGGCTAGCGAGGCTTAATTCAAACGTGCAATGGAAAATTGTTCTGGGGTAACTGAGCTCTAACTTCACGCTCTAACACTTGCAGCTACTTTCTCCTAACTCATACAGAGTGGAATCGCCAAATACAGAGTAGAATTCTGTTGCGGTACGCTGTGTTCTTGTGTGCTTGGCGATGTATTGCCGACGGCCTGCGGGACCTGCTTGTCTTCTGTGTTGTGTGTTGTCCGTGCTGTGTGTATCTTGTATGTAGTATGTGCGGTATGTGTTCCTCACTGCTTGCTGAGTGCACAGTTCTGTGTATTTTTCACTGTGCTGTGTGTTATGTGAGATGTTGGTATTTGTGAGTGGTGTGTGTTGAGTGGTTCTTCGTGCATTGTACATTTCGCCTTTTTTGATGAGTTCTCTGTTGGCGGTTGCATATGTTGTGCGTTTGGTGTGTGGCTTCCCGTCTAATGTTTAGTGTGAAATGTGTGTCTGGTCTTTCTGTTGTCTGCTGTGTTGTGTACTGTGTTCTGGGTTGTGCGAGTGCTGTCTTTCGGCTTTCCGTGTGTTGCATACTGGGTCGATGTTGGGTGGGCTGTGTAATTTGAGCACTGTGTGCAAAGTTGAGTTTGCCTTGTGTCGGACGTGTTGTGTGCATGTGCATGTTGTGTGTGTGTGTTTGTGCGTTTTCGTTCGTGCTGTCTGCGTGTGGGTCTGCGTGTGCGCAGTATTGTATGCTTGTGGTTGTGCGTGTTGTGTGTAGTGCGTTCTATGTGTGTTGCATGTGTTTTCGTCAGTTGCGTGTGTGCACTTGTAGGTGCTGTGTCAGTTTTGTGTGTGTGAGATTGTGATTTGTGTGCTGTTGTGTTAGAGAGGCTGTGTGTGTGTGTTTGGCTGTTTGAGTTATGCACGTGATGTGAGATGTGTTGACTGTGTGTGGTTGTGCTTGTTTTGTACGTCTCTTGTGCGCAGTCTGCGGTCTGTGCAGTGTTTATCGCGCGTATTGTGAGCAGTAGCTATGTGCCTGCCTTTCAAGGGTGTGGTGTGTTTATGGTGTCTGTTGTGTGGCGTGTTTCTGTGTTGTGTGTGTGTGCACTGCGTTGTGCTCCTGTGTGAGGATGTATGTGTGGTGTGTCTGTGCGTGATTGTGTGTGTAGTGCGTAGTGTGTGAAATGGGTGCTACTTGTCTTCTTGGTTGGTTATATGTGTTTTGCCCATGGATTTGGGAGTGTCGTGTGTGTTAGGAGTTGTGGTACTTTCTGTGTGTGTCGTGTGCTGTGTTGTTCTGTGATTTGTGTTTGTGCTGTGTGTGTCCTACTCTGTGTGTTCTGTGGTCTGTGTGTTTTGCAAGTTGAGTGAGATATTGCGTGTTAGGACCGATATCTTGTGTATATGTTGCGTGTTTGGCATTGTGCATTCTGCGAGGCTCTGTGTGCTGTATGTTTTATGTGTGTTTGGAGTGATGTGTGCACTGTGTGAAATGTGTGTTGCATAAATTCGGTGTTCTTTCTGTGGTGGTTTGTGTGTGTTTTGCATGGGGGTTGCTATGTGTGTGGTTGTGTTTGACAGGTTGTGTGCGTGGTTGGCTCCTTGAGCAATGAGTGTACTTTGTGATGCGTGTACTGTGTATGGTCAAGCTTGGTCAGTGGGCCTCACTGTGGGTGTTGTGTTCACTCTGAGAACCGTGGTTCATGTGTATAGCGTGCAGTTATGTTCTCGGTGTGATGTGCTGTGCGTTGAGGGACTTCTGCATTCAAGTGCACAGAAGGTAGCCTCTCATGCTTGTCCGTTTTCGCCACAGGTTTGTAATCCTCCAGGAGGGCGTTGTTTCCTGAGGGTGCAAAGAGCCACGTCATCCCTTTAATAGCAAGGCCCTGACGATGCCTTTGTAGTAATCTGTCAGAAACTGCTGCGGGAGAGCCTTGTGCCAAACTCTGCTGGGGAAACAATCCACCGTGCACTGAGGAGACCCTCCCTGAGAGAATACTAGGCTGCTTTCGCCTTGCATGCAACTTGCTCCTACGTGATAAGGAAAACAGTAAACATTGCAGTAGAAGGCGGTCTTCTCTGTACGCCCTCTGTCTCAGAGACCTAAGTGAGCCGCGAATAGGCCTTCGCACTAGCCACACAGGAAGCTGCAGAACAAGATGCTTTGAAATGACAGCAGTGGAGGCAAGCCAGCTATGGATTCAGCATATGTGAGTGAAAAAAACCAGTGCGGGATGGCCCATCCAAGGAATCATTGAAGCCATGACGGTGGAAGTTGAAACTGAGCTTGCAATGTGCTTTCCGTGTCTGTCGTGTGCGCGTGCACTCTAAGCGCCTGAGTGACGTCTGCTGCGCAGAGCTCTGTGTGTGCCGAGCGGCGTGCGCTCGCTTGGGTGGCCATTCGCGTGAGGCCTTGCTGAGGCAGCCTGGCTGTCAGAAAGTTGCCCGCATACAACGAATTCCGCTTGCAATGTGCTTCCCGTGTCTGCCGTGTGTGCCTGCACTCTAAGCGCCTGAGTGGAGTCTGCTGCGCAGAGCTCTGTGTGTGCTGAGCGGCGTGCGCTCGCTTGGGTGGCCATTCGCGCGAGGCCTTGCTGAGGAAGCCTGGCTGTCAGGAAAACGCCCGCATACAACGAATTTAGCTTGGCAGTGCAAAAAGTTGCTTTCGTCTGCTACTACGTGGCCGCTCCAGAGAGGCCCAGGTTGGTCTGTGTGGTATGTAAGCCGGTTTCCCATGCCACAGTCTGAGCTTTGAAAACTAAGTGCCCATTGGCTTCAGTCCCCAACCATCATGTCAGCGAGAGGTGTGTGCAAGCTTCTGCAAAGCCTGGTGGCGGATGGGCCCTAAGCGTCAGGGCCGTTGTCCTGCAGAGAAGGATCTGAGGCTGTCTCAGTTCAAGGGATTTCCTGCTCAGCCATATCCAGACTGGCAGCTAAACACTGCTGTGTCAAGGCGAGCTTCTTATACACACTTCTACTCCCAGACACAGGGATACTGTGAAGAGGTCTTCCGCCCAGCCTCAGGGGAAGAGGCGGGGCAAGTTGCTTTCTGTACAGCATTCATTGGAAGCAGGACGTTTGGAGGTTCTGTTCCACAGGCGAAAAGCAGGCAGCACTAGGAGAATCTGTCAAGGAAGCTCCTCTTTATGGCTAGCGAGGCTTAATTCAAACGTGCAATGGAAAATTGTTCTGGGGTAACTGAGCTCTAACTTCACGCTCTAACACTTGCAGCTACTTTCTCCTAACTCATACAGAGTGGAATCGCCAAATACAGAGTAGAATTCTGTTGCGGTACGCTGTGTTCTTGTGTGCTTGGCGATGTATTGCCGACGGCCTGCGGGACCTGCTTGTCTTCTGTGTTGTGTGTTGTCCGTGCTGTGTGTATCTTGTATGTAGTATGTGCGGTATGTGTTCCTCACTGCTTGCTGAGTGCACAGTTCTGTGTATTTTTCACTGTGCTGTGTGTTATGTGAGATGTTGGTATTTGTGAGTGGTGTGTGTTGAGTGGTTCTTCGTGCATTGTACATTTCGCCTTTTTTGATGAGTTCTCTGTTGGCGGTTGCATATGTTGTGCGTTTGGTGTGTGGCTTCCCGTCTAATGTTTAGTGTGAAATGTGTGTCTGGTCTTTCTGTTGTCTGCTGTGTTGTGTACTGTGTTCTGGGTTGTGCGAGTGCTGTCTTTCGGCTTTCCGTGTGTTGCATACTGGGTCGATGTTGGGTGGGCTGTGTAATTTGAGCACTGTGTGCAAAGTTGAGTTTGCCTTGTGTCGGACGTGTTGTGTGCATGTGCATGTTGTGTGTGTGTGTTTGTGCGTTTTCGTTCGTGCTGTCTGCGTGTGGGTCTGCGTGTGCGCAGTATTGTATGCTTGTGGTTGTGCGTGTTGTGTGTAGTGCGTTCTATGTGTGTTGCATGTGTTTTCGTCAGTTGCGTGTGTGCACTTGTAGGTGCTGTGTCAGTTTTGTGTGTGTGAGATTGTGATTTGTGTGCTGTTGTGTTAGAGAGGCTGTGTGTGTGTGTTTGGCTGTTTGAGTTATGCACGTGATGTGAGATGTGTTGACTGTGTGTGGTTGTGCTTGTTTTGTACGTCTCTTGTGCGCAGTCTGCGGTCTGTGCAGTGTTTATCGCGCGTATTGTGAGCAGTAGCTATGTGCCTGCCTTTCAAGGGTGTGGTGTGTTTATGGTGTCTGTTGTGTGGCGTGTTTCTGTGTTGTGTGTGTGTGCACTGCGTTGTGCTCCTGTGTGAGGATGTATGTGTGGTGTGTCTGTGCGTGATTGTGTGTGTAGTGCGTAGTGTGTGAAATGGGTGCTACTTGTCTTCTTGGTTGGTTATATGTGTTTTGCCCATGGATTTGGGAGTGTCGTGTGTGTTAGGAGTTGTGGTACTTTCTGTGTGTGTCGTGTGCTGTGTTGTTCTGTGATTTGTGTTTGTGCTGTGTGTGTCCTACTCTGTGTGTTCTGTGGTCTGTGTGTTTTGCAAGTTGAGTGAGATATTGCGTGTTAGGACCGATATCTTGTGTATATGTTGCGTGTTTGGCATTGTGCATTCTGCGAGGCTCTGTGTGCTGTATGTTTTATGTGTGTTTGGAGTGATGTGTGCACTGTGTGAAATGTGTGTTGCATAAATTCGGTGTTCTTTCTGTGGTGGTTTGTGTGTGTTTTGCATGGGGGTTGCTATGTGTGTGGTTGTGTTTGACAGGTTGTGTGCGTGGTTGGCTCCTTGAGCAATGAGTGTACTTTGTGATGCGTGTACTGTGTATGGTCAAGCTTGGTCAGTGGGCCTCACTGTGGGTGTTGTGTTCACTCTGAGAACCGTGGTTCATGTGTATAGCGTGCAGTTATGTTCTCGGTGTGATGTGCTGTGCGTTGAGGGACTTCTGCATTCAAGTGCACAGAAGGTAGCCTCTCATGCTTGTCCGTTTTCGCCACAGGTTTGTAATCCTCCAGGAGGGCGTTGTTTCCTGAGGGTGCAAAGAGCCACGTCATCCCTTTAATAGCAAGGCCCTGACGATGCCTTTGTAGTAATCTGTCAGAAACTGCTGCGGGAGAGCCTTGTGCCAAACTCTGCTGGGGAAACAATCCACCGTGCACTGAGGAGACCCTCCCTGAGAGAATACTAGGCTGCTTTCGCCTTGCATGCAACTTGCTCCTACGTGATAAGGAAAACAGTAAACATTGCAGTAGAAGGCGGTCTTCTCTGTACGCCCTCTGTCTCAGAGACCTAAGTGAGCCGCGAATAGGCCTTCGCACTAGCCACACAGGAAGCTGCAGAACAAGATGCTTTGAAATGACAGCAGTGGAGGCAAGCCAGCTATGGATTCAGCATATGTGAGTGAAAAAAACCAGTGCGGGATGGCCCATCCAAGGAATCATTGAAGCCATGACGGTGGAAGTTGAAACTGAGCTTGCAATGTGCTTTCCGTGTCTGTCGTGTGCGCGTGCACTCTAAGCGCCTGAGTGACGTCTGCTGCGCAGAGCTCTGTGTGTGCCGAGCGGCGTGCGCTCGCTTGGGTGGCCATTCGCGTGAGGCCTTGCTGAGGCAGCCTGGCTGTCAGAAAGTTGCCCGCATACAACGAATTCCGCTTGCAATGTGCTTCCCGTGTCTGCCGTGTGTGCCTGCACTCTAAGCGCCTGAGTGGAGTCTGCTGCGCAGAGCTCTGTGTGTGCTGAGCGGCGTGCGCTCGCTTGGGTGGCCATTCGCGCGAGGCCTTGCTGAGGAAGCCTGGCTGTCAGGAAAACGCCCGCATACAACGAATTTAGCTTGGCAGTGCAAAAAGTCGCTTTCGTCTGCTACTACGTGGCCGCTCCAGAGAGGCCCAGGTTGGTCTGTGTGGTATGTAAGCCGGTTTCCCATGCCACAGTCTGAGCTTTGAAAACTAAGTGCCCATTGGCTTCAGTCCCCAACCATCATGTCAGCGAGAGGTGTGTGCAAGCTTCTGCAAAGCCTGGTGGCGGATGGGCCCTAAGCGTCAGGGCCGTTGTCCTGCAGAGAAGGATCTGAGGCTGTCTCAGTTCAAGGGATTTCCTGCTCAGCCATATCCAGACTGGCAGCTAAACACTGCTGTGTCAAGGCGAGCTTCTTATACACACTTCTACTCCCAGACACAGGGATACTGTGAAGAGGTCTTCCGCCCAGCCTCAGGGGAAGAGGCGGGGCAAGTTGCTTTCTGTACAGCATTCATTGGAAGCAGGACGTTTGGAGGTTCTGTTCCACAGGCGAAAAGCAGGCAGCACTAGGAGAATCTGTCAAGGAAGCTCCTCTTTATGGCTAGCGAGGCTTAATTCAAACGTGCAATGGAAAATTGTTCTGGGGTAACTGAGCTCTAACTTCACGCTCTAACACTTGCAGCTACTTTCTCCTAACTCATACAGAGTGGAATCGCCAAATACAGAGTAGAATTCTGTTGCGGTACGCTGTGTTCTTGTGTGCTTGGCGATGTATTGCCGACGGCCTGCGGGACCTGCTTGTCTTCTGTGTTGTGTGTTGTCCGTGCTGTGTGTATCTTGTATGTAGTATGTGCGGTATGTGTTCCACACTGCTTGCTGAGTGCACAGTTCTGTGTATTTTTCACTGTGCTGTGTGTTATGTGAGATGTTGGTATTTGTGAGTGGTGTGTGTTGAGTGGTTCTTCGTGCATTGTACATTTCGCCTTTTTTGATGAGTTCTCTGTTGGCGGTTGCATATGTTGTGCGTTTGGTGTGTGGCTTCCCGTCTAATGTTTAGTGTGAAATGTGTGTCTGGTCTTTCTGTTGTCTGCTGTGTTGTGTACTGTGTTCTGGGTTGTGCGAGTGCTGTCTTTCGGCTTTCCGTGTGTTGCATACTGGGTCGATGTTGGGTGGGCTGTGTAATTTGAGCACTGTGTGCAAAGTTGAGTTTGCCTTGTGTCGGACGTGTTGTGTGCATGTGCATGTTGTGTGTGTGTGTTTGTGCGTTTTCGTTCGTGCTGTCTGCGTGTGGGTCTGCGTGTGCGCAGTATTGTATGCTTGTGGTTGTGCGTGTTGTGTGTAGTGCGTTCTATGTGTGTTGCATGTGTTTTCGTCAGTTGCGTGTGTGCACTTGTAGGTGCTGTGTCAGTTTTGTGTGTGTGAGATTGTGATTTGTGTGCTGTTGTGTTAGAGAGGCTGTGTGTGTGTGTTTGGCTGTTTGAGTTATGCACGTGATGTGAGATGTGTTGACTGTGTGTGGTTGTGCTTGTTTTGTACGTCTCTTGTGCGCAGTCTGCGGTCTGTGCAGTGTTTATCGCGCGTATTGTGAGCAGTAGCTATGTGCCTGCCTTTCAAGGGTGTGGTGTGTTTATGGTGTCTGTTGTGTGGCGTGTTTCTGTGTTGTGTGTGTGTGCACTGCGTTGTGCTCCTGTGTGAGGATGTATGTGTGGTGTGTCTGTGCGTGATTGTGTGTGTAGTGCGTAGTGTGTGAAATGGGTGCTACTTGTCTTCTTGGTTGGTTATATGTGTTTTGCCCATGGATTTGGGAGTGTCGTGTGTGTTAGGAGTTGTGGTACTTTCTGTGTGTGTCGTGTGCTGTGTTGTTCTGTGATTTGTGTTTGTGCTGTGTGTGTCCTACTCTGTGTGTTCTGTGGTCTGTGTGTTTTGCAAGTTGAGTGAGATATTGCGTGTTAGGACCGATATCTTGTGTATATGTTGCGTGTTTGGCATTGTGCATTCTGCGAGGCTCTGTGTGCTGTATGTTTTATGTGTGTTTGGAGTGATGTGTGCACTGTGTGAAATGTGTGTTGCATAAATTCGGTGTTCTTTCTGTGGTGGTTTGTGTGTGTTTTGCATGGGGGTTGCTATGTGTGTGGTTGTGTTTGACAGGTTGTGTGCGTGGTTGGCTCCTTGAGCAATGAGTGTACTTTGTGATGCGTGTACTGTGTATGGTCAAGCTTGGTCAGTGGGCCTCACTGTGGGTGTTGTGTTCACTCTGAGAACCGTGGTTCATGTGTATAGCGTGCAGTTATGTTCTCGGTGTGATGTGCTGTGCGTTGAGGGACTTCTGCATTCAAGTGCACAGAAGGTAGCCTCTCATGCTTGTCCGTTTTCGCCACAGGTTTGTAATCCTCCAGGAGGGCGTTGTTTCCTGAGGGTGCAAAGAGCCACGTCATCCCTTTAATAGCAAGGCCCTGACGATGCCTTTGTAGTAATCTGTCAGAAACTGCTGCGGGAGAGCCTTGTGCCAAACTCTGCTGGGGAAACAATCCACCGTGCACTGAGGAGACCCTCCCTGAGAGAATACTAGGCTGCTTTCGCCTTGCATGCAACTTGCTCCTACGTGATAAGGAAAACAGTAAACATTGCAGTAGAAGGCGGTCTTCTCTGTACGCCCTCTGTCTCAGAGACTGAAGTGAGCCGCGAATAGGCCTTCGCACTAGCCACACAGGAAGCTGCAGAACAAGATGCTTTGAAATGACAGCAGTGGAGGCAAGCCAGCTATGGATTCAGCTTATGTGAGTGAAAGAAACCAGTGCGGGATGGCCCATCCAAGGAATCATTGAAGCCGTGGCGGTGGAAGTTGAAACTGAGCTTGCAATGTGCTATCCGTGTCTGTCGTGTGTGCGTGCACTCTAAGCGCCTGAGTGACGTCTGCTGCGCAGAGCTCTGTGTGTGCCGAGCGGCGTGCGCTCGCTTGGGTGGCCATTCGCGTGAGGCCTTGCTGAGGCAGCCTGGCTGTCAGAAAGTTGCCCGCATACAACGAATTCCGCTTGCAAAGTGCTTCCCGTGTCTGCCCTGTGTGCCTGCACTCTAAGCACCTGAGTGGAGTCTGCTGCGCAGAGCTCTGTGTGTGCCGAGCGGCGTGCGCTCGCTTGGGTGGCCATTCGCGTGAGGCCTTGCTGAGGCAGCCTGGCTGTCAGAAAGTTGCCCGCATACAACGAATTCCGCTTGCAATGTGCTTCCCGTGTCTGCCGTGTGTGCCTGCACTCTAAGCGCCTGAGTGGAGTCTGCTGCGCAGAGCTCTGTGTGTGCTGAGCGGCGTGCGCTCGCTTGGGTGGCCATTCGCGCGAGGCCTTGCTGAGGAAGCCTGGCTGTCAGGAAAACGCCCGCATACAACGAATTTAGCTTGGCAGTGCAAAAAGTCGCTTTCGTCTGCTACTACGTGGCCGCTCCAGAGAGGCCCAGGTTGGTCTGTGTGGTATGTAAGCCGGTTTCCCATGCCACAGTCTGAGCTTTGAAAACTAAGTGCCCATTGGCTTCAGTCCCCAACCATCATGTCAGCGAGAGGTGTGTGCAAGCTTCTGCAAAGCCTGGTGGCGGATGGGCCCTAAGCGTCAGGGCCGTTGTCCTGCAGAGAAGGATCTGAGGCTGTCTCAGTTCAAGGGATTTCCTGCTCAGCCATATCCAGACTGGCAGCTAAACACTGCTGTGTCAAGGCGAGCTTCTTATACACACTTCTACTCCCAGACACAGGGATACTGTGAAGAGGTCTTCCGCCCAGCCTCAGGGGAAGAGGCGGGGCAAGTTGCTTTCTGTACAGCATTCATTGGAAGCAGGACGTTTGGAGGTTCTGTTCCACAGGCGAAAAGCAGGCAGCACTAGGAGAATCTGTCAAGGAAGCTCCTCTTTATGGCTAGCGAGGCTTAATTCAAACGTGCAATGGAAAATTGTTCTGGGGTAACTGAGCTCTAACTTCACGCTCTAACACTTGCAGCTACTTTCAACTAACTCATACAGAGTGGAATCGCCAAATACAGAGTAGAATTCTGTTGCGGTACGCTGTGTTCTTGTGTGCTTGGCGATGTATTGCCGACGGCCTGCGGGACCTGCTTGTCTTCTGTGTTGTGTGTTGTCCGTGCTGTGTGTATCTTGTATGTAGTATGTGCGGTATGTGTTCCTCACTGCTTGCTGAGTGCACAGTTCTGTGTATTTTTCACTGTGCTGTGTGTTATGTGAGATGTTGGTATTTGTGAGTGGTGTGTGTTGAGTGGTTCTTCGTGCATTGTACATTTCGCCTTTTTTGATGAGTTCTCTGTTGGCGGTTGCATATGTTGTGCGTTTGGTGTGTGGCTTCCCGTCTAATGTGTAGTGTGAAATGTGTGTCTGGTCTTTCTGTTGTCTGCTGTGTTGTGTACTGTGTTCTGGGTTGTGCGAGTGCTGTCTTTCGGCTTTCCGTGTGTTGCATACTGGGTCGATGTTGGGTGGGCTGTGTAATTTGAGCACTGTGTGCAAAGTTGAGTTTGCCTTGTGTCGGACGTGTTGTGTGCATGTGCATGTTGTGTGTGTGTGTTTGTGCGTTTTCGTTCGTGCTGTCTGCGTGTGGGTCTGCGTGTGCGCAGTATTGTATGCTTGTGGTTGTGCGTGTTGTGTGTAGTGCATTCTATGTGTGTTGCATGTGTTTTCGTCAGTTGCGTGTGTGCACTTGTAGGTGCTGTGTCAGTTTTGTGTGTGTGAGATTGTGATTTGTGTGCTGTTGTGTTAGAGAGGCTGTGTGTGTGTGTTTGGCTGTTTGAGTTATGCACGTGATGTGAGATGTGTTGACTGTGTGTGGTTGTGCTTGTTTTGTACGTCTCTTGTGCGCAGTCTGCGGTCTGTGCAGTGTTTATCGCGCGTATTGTGAGCAGTAGCTATGTGCCTGCCTTTCAAGGGTGTGGTGTGTTTATGGTGTCTGTTGTGTGGCGTGTTTCTGTGTTGTGTGTGTGTGCACTGCGTTGTGCTCCTGTGTGAGGATGTATGTGTGGTGTGTCTGTGCGTGATTGTGTGTGTAGTGCGTAGTGTGTGAAATGGGTGCTACTTGTCTTCTTGGTTGGTTATATGTGTTTTGCCCATGGATTTGGGAGTGTCGTGTGTGTTAGGAGTTGTGGTACTTTCTGTGTGTGTCGTGTGCTGTGTTGTTCTGTGATTTGTGTTTGTGCTGTGTGTGTCCTACTCTGTGTGTTCTGTGGTCTGTGTGTTTTGCAAGTTGAGTGAGATATTGCGTGTTAGGACTGATATCTTGTGTATATGTTGCGTGTTTGGCATTGTGCATTCTGCGAGGCTCTGTGTGCTGTATGTTTTATGTGTGTTTGGAGTGATGTGTGCACTGTGTGAAATGTGTGTTGCATAAATTCGGTGTTCTTTCTGTGGTGGTTTGTGTGTGTTTTGCATGGGGGTTGCTATGTGTGTGGTTGTGTTTGACAGGTTGTGTGCGTGGTTGGCTCCTTGAGCAATGAGTGTACTTTGTGATGCGTGTACTGTGTATGGTCAAGCTTGGTCAGTGGGCCTCACTGTGGGTGTTGTGTTCACTCTGAGAACCGTGGTTCATGTGTATAGCGTGCAGTTATGTTCTCGGTGTGATGTGCTGTGCGTTGAGGGACTTCTGCATTCAAGTGCACAGAAGGTAGCCTCTCATGCTTGTCCGTTTTCGCCACAGGTTTGTAATCCTCCAGGAGGGCGTTGTTTCCTGAGGGTGCAAAGAGCCACGTCATCCCTTTAATAGCAAGGCCCTGACGATGCCTTTGTAGTAATCTGTCAGAAACTGCTGCGGGAGAGCCTTGTGCCAAACTCTGCTGGGGAAACAATCCACCGTGCACTGAGGAGACCCTCCCTGAGAGAATACTAGGCTGCTTTCGCCTTGCATGCAACTTGCTCCTACGTGATAAGGAAAACAGTAAACATTGCAGTAGAAGGCGGTCTTCTCTGTACGCCCTCTGTCTCAGAGACCTAAGTGAGCCGCGAATAGGCCTTCGCACTAGCCACACAGGAAGCTGCAGAACAAGATGCTTTGAAATGACAGCAGTGGAGGCAAGCCAGCTATGGATTCAGCTTATGTGAGTGAAAGAAACCAGTGCGGGATGGCCCATCCAAGGAATCATTGAAGCCGTGGCGGTGGAAGTTGAAACTGAGCTTGCAATGTGCTTTCCGTGTCTGTCGTGTGCGCGTGCACTCTAAGCGCCTGAGTGACGTCTGCTGCGCAGAGCTCTGTGTGTGCCGAGCGGCGTGCGCTCGCTTGGGTGGCCATTCGCGTGAGGCCTTGCTGAGGCAGCCTGGCTGTCAGAAAGTTGCCCGCATACAACGAATTCCGCTTGCAAAGTGCTTCCCGTGTCTGCCCTGCGTGCCTGCACTCTGAGCACCTGAGTGGAGTCTGCTGTGCAGAGCTCTGTGTGTGCCGAGCGGCGTGCGCTCGCTTGGGTGGCCATTCGCGTGAGGCCTTGCTGAGGCAGCCTGGCTGTCAGAAAGTTGCCCGCATACAACGAATTCCGCTTGCAATGTGCTTCCCGTGTCTGCCGTGTGTGCCTGCACTCTAAGCGCCTGAGTGGAGTCTGCTGCGCAGAGCTCTGTGTGTGCTGAGCGGCGTGCGCTCGCTTGGGTGGCCATTCGCGCGAGGCCTTGCTGAGGAAGCCTGGCTGTCAGGAAAACGCCCGCATACAACGAATTTAGCTTGGCAGTGCAAAAAGTCGCTTTCGTCTGCTACTACGTGGCCGCTCCAGAGAGGCCCAGGTTGGTCTGTGTGGTATGTAAGCCGGTTTCCCATGCCACAGTCTGAGCTTTGAAAACTAAGTGCCCATTGGCTTCAGTCCCCAACCATCATGTCAGCGAGAGGTGTGTGCAAGCTTCTGCAAAGCCTGGTGGCGGATGGGCCCTAAGCGTCAGGGCCGTTGTCCTGCAGAGAAGGATCTGAGGCTGTCTCAGTTCAAGGGATTTCCTGCTCAGCCATATCCAGACTGGCAGCTAAACACTGCTGTGTCAAGGCGAGCTTCTTATACACACTTCTACTCCCAGACACAGGGATACTGTGAAGAGGTCTTCCGCCCAGCCTCAGGGGAAGAGGCGGGGCAAGTTGCTTTCTGTACAGCATTCATTGGAAGCAGGACGTTTGGAGGTTCTGTTCCACAGGCGAAAAGCAGGCAGCACTAGGAGAATCTGTCAAGGAAGCTCCTCTTTATGGCTAGCGAGGCTTAATTCAAACGTGCAATGGAAAATTGTTCTGGGGTAACTGAGCTCTAACTTCACGCTCTAACACTTGCAGCTACTTTCTCCTAACTCATACAGAGTGGAATCGCCAAATACAGAGTAGAATTCTGTTGCGGTACGCTGTGTTCTTGTGTGCTTGGCGATGTATTGCCGACGGCCTGCGGGACCTGCTTGTCTTCTGTGTTGTGTGTTGTCCGTGCTGTGTGTATCTTGTATGTAGTATGTGCGGTATGTGTTCCACACTGCTTGCTGAGTGCACAGTTCTGTGTATTTTTCACTGTGCTGTGTGTTATGTGAGATGTTGGTATTTGTGAGTGGTGTGTGTTGAGTGGTTCTTCGTGCATTGTACATTTCGCCTTTTTTGATGAGTTCTCTGTTGGCGGTTGCATATGTTGTGCGTTTGGTGTGTGGCTTCCCGTCTAATGGTTAGTGTGAAATGTGTGTCTGGTCTTTCTGTTGTCTGCTGTGTTGTGTACTGTGTTCTGGGTTGTGCGAGTGCTGTCTTTCGGCTTTCCGTGTGTTGCATACTGGGTCGATGTTGGGTGGGCTGTGTAATTTGAGCACTGTGTGCAAAGTTGAGTTTGCCTTGTGTCGGACGTGTTGTGTGCATGTGCATGTTGTGTGTGTGTGTTTGTGCGTTTTCGTTCGTGCTGTCTGCGTGTGGGTCTGCGTGTGCGCAGTATTGTATGCTTGTGGTTGTGCGTGTTGTGTGTAGTGCGTTCTATGTGTGTTGCATGTGTTTTCGTCAGTTGCGTGTGTGCACTTGTAGGTGCTGTGTCAGTTTTGTGTGTGTGAGATTGTGATTTGTGTGCTGTTGTGTTAGAGAGGCTGTGTGTGTGTGTTTGGCTGTTTGAGTTATGCACGTGATGTGAGATGTGTTGACTGTGTGTGGTTGTGCTTGTTTTGTACGTCTCTTGTGCGCAGTCTGCGGTCTGTGCAGTGTTTATCGCGCGTATTGTGAGCAGTAGCTATGTGCCTGCCTTTCAAGGGTGTGGTGTGTTTATGGTGTCTGTTGTGTGGCGTGTTTCTGTGTTGTGTGTGTGTGCACTGCGTTGTGCTCCTGTGTGAGGATGTATGTGTGGTGTGTCTGTGCGTGATTGTGTGTGTAGTGCGTAGTGTGTGAAATGGGTGCTACTTGTCTTCTTGGTTGGTTATATGTGTTTTGCCCATGGATTTGGGAGTGTCGTGTGTGTTAGGAGTTGTGGTACTTTCTGTGTGTGTCGTGTGCTGTGTTGTTCTGTGATTTGTGTTTGTGCTGTGTGTGTCCTACTCTGTGTGTTCTGTGGTCTGTGTGTTTTGCAAGTTGAGTGAGATATTGCGTGTTAGGACCGATATCTTGTGTATATGTTGCGTGTTTGGCATTGTGCATTCTGCGAGGCTCTGTGTGCTGTATGTTTTATGTGTGTTTGGAGTGATGTGTGCACTGTGTGAAATGTGTGTTGCATAAATTCGGTGTTCTTTCTGTGGTGGTTTGTGTGTGTTTTGCATGGGGGTTGCTATGTGTGTGGTTGTGTTTGACAGGTTGTGTGCGTGGTTGGCTCCTTGAGCAATGAGTGTACTTTGTGATGCGTGTACTGTGTATGGTCAAGCTTGGTCAGTGGGCCTCACTGTGGGTGTTGTGTTCACTCTGAGAACCGTGGTTCATGTGTATAGCGTGCAGTTATGTTCTCGGTGTGATGTGCTGTGCGTTGAGGGACTTCTGCATTCAAGTGCACAGAAGGTAGCCTCTCATGCTTGTCCGTTTTCGCCACAGGTTTGTAATCCTCCAGGAGGGCGTTGTTTCCTGAGGGTGCAAAGAGCCACGTCATCCCTTTAATAGCAAGGCCCTGACGATGCCTTTGTAGTAATCTGTCAGAAACTGCTGCGGGAGAGCCTTGTGCCAAACTCTGCTGGGGAAACAATCCACCGTGCACTGAGGAGACCCTCCCTGAGAGAATACTAGGCTGCTTTCGCCTTGCATGCAACTTGCTCCTACGTGATAAGGAAAACAGTAAACATTGCAGTAGAAGGCGGTCTTCTCTGTACGCCCTCTGTCTCAGAGACCTAAGTGAGCCGCGAATAGGCCTTCGCACTAGCCACACAGGAAGCTGCAGAACAAGATGCTTTGAAATGACAGCAGTGGAGGCAAGCCAGCTATGGATTCAGCATATGTGAGTGAAAAAAACCAGTGCGGGATGGCCCATCCAAGGAATCATTGAAGCCATGACGGTGGAAGTTGAAACTGAGCTTGCAATGTGCTTTCCGTGTCTGTCGTGTGCGCGTGCACTCTAAGCGCCTGAGTGACGTCTGCTGCGCAGAGCTCTGTGTGTGCCGAGCGGCGTGCGCTCGCTTGGGTGGCCATTCGCGTGAGGCCTTGCTGAGGCAGCCTGGCTGTCAGAAAGTTGCCCGCATACAACGAATTCCGCTTGCAATGTGCTTCCCGTGTCTGCCGTGTGTGCCTGCACTCTAAGCGCCTGAGTGGAGTCTGCTGCGCAGAGCTCTGTGTGTGCTGAGCGGCGTGCGCTCGCTTGGGTGGCCATTCGCGCGAGGCCTTGCTGAGGAAGCCTGGCTGTCAGGAAAACGCCCGCATACAACGAATTTAGCTTGGCAGTGCAAAAAGTTGCTTTCGTCTGCTACTACGTGGCCGCTCCAGAGAGGCCCAGGTTGGTCTGTGTGGTATGTAAGCCGGTTTCCCATGCCACAGTCTGAGCTTTGAAAACTAAGTGCCCATTGGCTTCAGTCCCCAACCATCATGTCAGCGAGAGGTGTGTGCAAGCTTCTGCAAAGCCTGGTGGCGGATGGGCCCTAAGCGTCAGGGCCGTTGTCCTGCAGAGAAGGATCTGAGGCTGTCTCAGTTCAAGGGATTTCCTGCTCAGCCATATCCAGACTGGCAGCTAAACACTGCTGTGTCAAGGCGAGCTTCTTATACACACTTCTACTCCCAGACACAGGGATACTGTGAAGAGGTCTTCCGCCCAGCCTCAGGGGAAGAGGCGGGGCAAGTTGCTTTCTGTACAGCATTCATTGGAAGCAGGACGTTTGGAGGTTCTGTTCCACAGGCGAAAAGCAGGCAGCACTAGGAGAATCTGTCAAGGAAGCTCCTCTTTATGGCTAGCGAGGCTTAATTCAAACGTGCAATGGAAAATTGTTCTGGGGTAACTGAGCTCTAACTTCACGCTCTAACACTTGCAGCTACTTTCTCCTAACTCATACAGAGTGGAATCGCCAAATACAGAGTAGAATTCTGTTGCGGTACGCTGTGTTCTTGTGTGCTTGGCGATGTATTGCCGACGGCCTGCGGGACCTGCTTGTCTTCTGTGTTGTGTGTTGTCCGTGCTGTGTGTATCTTGTATGTAGTATGTGCGGTATGTGTTCCTCACTGCTTGCTGAGTGCACAGTTCTGTGTATTTTTCACTGTGCTGTGTGTTATGTGAGATGTTGGTATTTGTGAGTGGTGTGTGTTGAGTGGTTCTTCGTGCATTGTACATTTCGCCTTTTTTGATGAGTTCTCTGTTGGCGGTTGCATATGTTGTGCGTTTGGTGTGTGGCTTCCCGTCTAATGTGTAGTGTGAAATGTGTGTCTGGTCTTTCTGTTGTCTGCTGTGTTGTGTACTGTGTTCTGGGTTGTGCGAGTGCTGTCTTTCGGCTTTCCGTGTGTTGCATACTGGGTCGATGTTGGGTGGGCTGTGTAATTTGAGCACTGTGTGCAAAGTTGAGTTTGCCTTGTGTCGGACGTGTTGTGTGCATGTGCATGTTGTGTGTGTGTGTTTGTGCGTTTTCGTTCGTGCTGTCTGCGTGTGGGTCTGCGTGTGCGCAGTATTGTATGCTTGTGGTTGTGCGTGTTGTGTGTAGTGCGTTCTATGTGTGTTGCATGTGTTTTCGTCAGTTGCGTGTGTGCACTTGTAGGTGCTGTGTCAGTTTTGTGTGTGTGAGATTGTGATTTGTGTGCTGTTGTGTTAGAGAGGCTGTGTGTGTGTGTTTGGCTGTTTGAGTTATGCACGTGATGTGAGATGTGTTGACTGTGTGTGGTTGTGCTTGTTTTGTACGTCTCTTGTGCGCAGTCTGCGGTCTGTGCAGTGTTTATCGCGCGTATTGTGAGCAGTAGCTATGTGCCTGCCTTTCAAGGGTGTGGTGTGTTTATGGTGTCTGTTGTGTGGCGTGTTTCTGTGTTGTGTGTGTGTGCACTGCGTTGTGCTCCTGTGTGAGGATGTATGTGTGGTGTGTCTGTGCGTGATTGTGTGTGTAGTGCGTAGTGTGTGAAATGGGTGCTACTTGTCTTCTTGGTTGGTTATATGTGTTTTGCCCATGGATTTGGGAGTGTCGTGTGTGTTAGGAGTTGTGGTACTTTCTGTGTGTGTCGTGTGCTGTGTTGTTCTGTGATTTGTGTTTGTGCTGTGTGTGTCCTACTCTGTGTGTTCTGTGGTCTGTGTGTTTTGCAAGTTGAGTGAGATATTGCGTGTTAGGACCGATATCTTGTGTATATGTTGCGTGTTTGGCATTGTGCATTCTGCGAGGCTCTGTGTGCTGTATGTTTTATGTGTGTTTGGAGTGATGTGTGCACTGTGTGAAATGTGTGTTGCATAAATTCGGTGTTCTTTCTGTGGTGGTTTGTGTGTGTTTTGCATGGGGGTTGCTATGTGTGTGGTTGTGTTTGACAGGTTGTGTGCGTGGTTGGCTCCTTGAGCAATGAGTGTACTTTGTGATGCGTGTACTGTGTATGGTCAAGCTTGGTCAGTGGGCCTCACTGTGGGTGTTGTGTTCACTCTGAGAACCGTGGTTCATGTGTATAGCGTGCAGTTATGTTCTCGGTGTGATGTGCTGTGCGTTGAGGGACTTCTGCATTCAAGTGCACAGAAGGTAGCCTCTCATGCTTGTCCGTTTTCGCCACAGGTTTGTAATCCTCCAGGAGGGCGTTGTTTCCTGAGGGTGCAAAGAGCCACGTCATCCCTTTAATAGCAAGGCCCTGACGATGCCTTTGTAGTAATCTGTCAGAAACTGCTGCGGGAGAGCCTTGTGCCAAACTCTGCTGGGGAAACAATCCACCGTGCACTGAGGAGACCCTCCCTGAGAGAATACTAGGCTGCTTTCGCCTTGCATGCAACTTGCTCCTACGTGATAAGGAAAACAGTAAACATTGCAGTAGAAGGCGGTCTTCTCTGTACGCCCTCTGTCTCAGAGACCTAAGTGAGCCGCGAATAGGCCTTCGCACTAGCCACACAGGAAGCTGCAGAACAAGATGCTTTGAAATGACAGCAGTGGAGGCAAGCCAGCTATGGATTCAGCATATGTGAGTGAAAAAAACCAGTGCGGGATGGCCCATCCAAGGAATCATTGAAGCCATGACGGTGGAAGTTGAAACTGAGCTTGCAATGTGCTTTCCGTGTCTGTCGTGTGCGCGTGCACTCTAAGCGCCTGAGTGACGTCTGCTGCGCAGAGCTCTGTGTGTGCCGAGCGGCGTGCGCTCGCTTGGGTGGCCATTCGCGTGAGGCCTTGCTGAGGCAGCCTGGCTGTCAGAAAGTTGCCCGCATACAACGAATTCCGCTTGCAATGTGCTTCCCGTGTCTGCCGTGTGTGCCTGCACTCTAAGCGCCTGAGTGGAGTCTGCTGCGCAGAGCTCTGTGTGTGCTGAGCGGCGTGCGCTCGCTTGGGTGGCCATTCGCGCGAGGCCTTGCTGAGGAAGCCTGGCTGTCAGGAAAACGCCCGCATACAACGAATTTAGCTTGGCAGTGCAAAAAGTCGCTTTCGTCTGCTACTACGTGGCCGCTCCAGAGAGGCCCAGGTTGGTCTGTGTGGTATGTAAGCCGGTTTCCCATGCCACAGTCTGAGCTTTGAAAACTAAGTGCCCATTGGCTTCAGTCCCCAACCATCATGTCAGCGAGAGGTGTGTGCAAGCTTCTGCAAAGCCTGGTGGCGGATGGGCCCTAAGCGTCAGGGCCGTTGTCCTGCAGAGAAGGATCTGAGGCTGTCTCAGTTCAAGGGATTTCCTGCTCAGCCATATCCAGACTGGCAGCTAAACACTGCTGTGTCAAGGCGAGCTTCTTATACACACTTCTACTCCCAGACACAGGGATACTGTGAAGAGGTCTTCCGCCCAGCCTCAGGGGAAGAGGCGGGGCAAGTTGCTTTCTGTACAGCATTCATTGGAAGCAGGACGTTTGGAGGTTCTGTTCCACAGGCGAAAAGCAGGCAGCACTAGGAGAATCTGTCAAGGAAGCTCCTCTTTATGGCTAGCGAGGCTTAATTCAAACGTGCAATGGAAAATTGTTCTGGGGTAACTGAGCTCTAACTTCACGCTCTAACACTTGCAGCTACTTTCTCCTAACTCATACAGAGTGGAATCGCCAAATACAGAGTAGAATTCTGTTGCGGTACGCTGTGTTCTTGTGTGCTTGGCGATGTATTGCCGACGGCCTGCGGGACCTGCTTGTCTTCTGTGTTGTGTGTTGTCCGTGCTGTGTGTATCTTGTATGTAGTATGTGCGGTATGTGTTCCTCACTGCTTGCTGAGTGCACAGTTCTGTGTATTTTTCACTGTGCTGTGTGTTATGTGAGATGTTGGTATTTGTGAGTGGTGTGTGTTGAGTGGTTCTTCGTGCATTGTACATTTCGCCTTTTTTGATGAGTTCTCTGTTGGCGGTTGCATATGTTGTGCGTTTGGTGTGTGGCTTCCCGTCTAATGTGTAGTGTGAAATGTGTGTCTGGTCTTTCTGTTGTCTGCTGTGTTGTGTACTGTGTTCTGGGTTGTGCGAGTGCTGTCTTTCGGCTTTCCGTGTGTTGCATACTGGGTCGATGTTGGGTGGGCTGTGTAATTTGAGCACTGTGTGCAAAGTTGAGTTTGCCTTGTGTCGGACGTGTTGTGTGCATGTGCATGTTGTGTGTGTGTGTTTGTGCGTTTTCGTTCGTGCTGTCTGCGTGTGGGTCTGCGTGTGCGCAGTATTGTATGCTTGTGGTTGTGCGTGTTGTGTGTAGTGCGTTCTATGTGTGTTGCATGTGTTTTCGTCAGTTGCGTGTGTGCACTTGTAGGTGCTGTGTCAGTTTTGTGTGTGTGAGATTGTGATTTGTGTGCTGTTGTGTTAGAGAGGCTGTGTGTGTGTGTTTGGCTGTTTGAGTTATGCACGTGATGTGAGATGTGTTGACTGTGTGTGGTTGTGCTTGTTTTGTACGTCTCTTGTGCGCAGTCTGCGGTCTGTGCAGTGTTTATCGCGTGTATTGTGAGCAGTAGCTATGTGCCTGCCTTTCAAGGGTGTGTTGTGTTTATGGTGTCTGTTGTGTGGCGTGTTTCTGTGTTGTGTGTGTGTGCACTGCGTTGTGCTCCTGTGTGAGGATGTATGTGTGGTGTGTCTGTGCGTGATTGTGTGTGTAGTGCGTAGTGTGTGAAATGGGTGCTACTTGTCTTCTTGGTTGGTTATATGTGTTTTGCCCATGGATTTGGGAGTGTCGTGTGTGTTAGGAGTTGTGGTACTTTCTGTGTGTGTCGTGTGCTGTGTTGTTCTGTGATTTGTGTTTGTGCTGTGTGTGTCCTACTCTGTGTGTTCTGTGGTCTGTGTGTTTTGCAAGTTGAGTGAGATATTGCGTGTTAGGACCGATATCTTGTGTATATGTTGCGTGTTTGGCATTGTGCATTCTGCGAGGCTCTGTGTGCTGTATGTTTTATGTGTGTTTGGAGTGATGTGTGCACTGTGTGAAATGTGTGTTGCATAAATTCGGTGTTCTTTCTGTGGTGGTTTGTGTGTGTTTTGCATGGGGGTTGCTATGTGTGTGGTTGTGTTTGACAGGTTGTGTGCGTGGTTGGCTCCTTGAGCAATGAGTGTACTTTGTGATGCGTGTACTGTGTATGGTCAAGCTTGGTCAGTGGGCCTCACTGTGGGTGTTGTGTTCACTCTGAGAACCGTGGTTCATGTGTATAGCGTGCAGTTATGTTCTCGGTGTGATGTGCTGTGCGTTGAGGGACTTCTGCATTCAAGTGCACAGAAGGTAGCCTCTCATGCTTGTCCGTTTTCGCCACAGGTTTGTAATCCTCCAGGAGGGCGTTGTTTCCTGAGGGTGCAAAGAGCCACGTCATCCCTTTAATAGCAAGGCCCTGACGATGCCTTTGTAGTAATCTGTCAGAAACTGCTGCGGGAGAGCCTTGTGCCAAACTCTGCTGGGGAAACAATCCACCGTGCACTGAGGAGACCCTCCCTGAGAGAATACTAGGCTGCTTTCGCCTTGCATGCAACTTGCTCCTACGTGATAAGGAAAACAGTAAACATTGCAGTAGAAGGCGGTCTTCTCTGTACGCCCTCTGTCTCAGAGACCGAAGTGAGCCGCGAATAGGCCTTCGCACTAGCCACACAGGAAGCTGCAGAACAAGATGCTTTGAAATGACAGCAGTGGAGGCAAGCCAGCTATGGATTCAGCTTATGTGAGTGAAAGAAACCAGTGCGGGATGGCCCATCCAAGGAATCATTGAAGCCGTGGCGGTGGAAGTTGAAACTGAGCTTGCAATGTGCTTTCCGTGTCTGTCGTGTGCGCGTGCACGCTAAGCGCCTGAGTGACGTCTGCTGCGCAGAGCTCTGTGTGTGCCGAGCGGCGTGCGCTCGCTTGGGTGGCCATTCGCGTGAGGCCTTGCTGAGGCAGCCTGGCTGTCAGAAAGTTGCCCGCATACAACGAATTCCGCTTGCAATGTGCTTCCCGTGTCTGCCGTGTGTGCCTGCACTCTAAGCGCCTGAGTGGAGTCTGCTGCTCAGAGCTCTGTGTGTGCTGAGCGGCGTGCGCTCGCTTGGGTGGCCATTCGCGCGAGGCCTTGCTGAGGAAGCCTGGCTGTCAGGAAAACGCCCGCATACAACGAATTTAGCTTGGCAGTGCAAAAAGTCGCTTTCGTCTGCTACTACGTGGCCGCTCCAGAGAGGCCCAGGTTGGTCTGTGTGGTATGTAAGCCGGTTTCCCATGCCACAGTCTGAGCTTTGAAAACTAAGTGCCCATTGGCTTCAGTCCCCAACCATCATGTCAGCGAGAGGTGTGTGCAAGCTTCTGCAAAGCCTGGTGGCGGATGGGCCCTAAGCGTCAGGGCCGTTGTCCTGCAGAGAAGGATCTGAGGCTGTCTCAGTTCAAGGGATTTCCTGCTCAGCCATATCCAGACTGGCAGCTAAACACTGCTGTGTCAAGGCGAGCTTCTTATACACACTTCTACTCCCAGACACAGGGATACTGTGAAGAGGTCTTCCGCCCAGCCTCAGGGGAAGAGGCGGGGCAAGTTGCTTTCTGTACAGCATTCATTGGAAGCAGGACGTTTGGAGGTTCTGTTCCACAGGCGAAAAGCAGGCAGCACTAGGAGAATCTGTCAAGGAAGCTCCTCTTTATGGCTAGCGAGGCTTAATTCAAACGTGCAATGGAAAATTGTTCTGGGGTAACTGAGCTCTAACTTCACGCTCTAACACTTGCAGCTACTTTCTCCTAACTCATACAGAGTGGAATCGCCAAATACAGAGTAGAATTCTGTTGCGGTACGCTGTGTTCTTGTGTGCTTGGCGATGTATTGCCGACGGCCTGCGGGACCTGCTTGTCTTCTGTGTTGTGTGTTGTCCGTGCTGTGTGTATCTTGTATGTAGTATGTGCGGTATGTGTTCCTCACTGCTTGCTGAGTGCACAGTTCTGTGTATTTTTCACTGTGCTGTGTGTTATGTGAGATGTTGGTATTTGTGAGTGGTGTGTGTTGAGTGGTTCTTCGTGCATTGTACATTTCGCCTTTTTTGATGAGTTCTCTGTTGGCGGTTGCATATGTTGTGCGTTTGGTGTGTGGCTTCCCGTCTAATGTTTAGTGTGAAATGTGTGTCTGGTCTTTCTGTTGTCTGCTGTGTTGTGTACTGTGTTCTGGGTTGTGCGAGTGCTGTCTTTCGGCTTTCCGTGTGTTGCATACTGGGTCGATGTTGGGTGGGCTGTGTAATTTGAGCACTGTGTGCAAAGTTGAGTTTGCCTTGTGTCGGACGTGTTGTGTGCATGTGCATGTTGTGTGTGTGTGTTTGTGCGTTTTCGTTCGTGCTGTCTGCGTGTGGGTCTGCGTGTGCGCAGTATTGTATGCTTGTGGTTGTGCGTGTTGTGTGTAGTGCGTTCTATGTGTGTTGCATGTGTTTTCGTCAGTTGCGTGTGTGCACTTGTAGGTGCTGTGTCAGTTTTGTGTGTGTGAGATTGTGATTTGTGTGCTGTTGTGTTAGAGAGGCTGTGTGTGTGTGTTTGGCTGAGTTATGCACGTGATGTGAGATGTGTTGACTGTGTGTGGTTGTGCTTGTTTTGTACGTCTCTTGTGCGCAGTCTGCGGTCTGTGCAGTGTTTATCGCGCGTATTGTGAGCAGTAGCTATGTGCCTGCCTTTCAAGGGTGTGGTGTGTTTATGGTGTCTGTTGTGTGGCGTGTTTCTGTGTTGTGTGTGTGTGCACTGCGTTGTGCTCCTGTGTGAGGATGTATGTGTGGTGTGTCTGTGCGTGATTGTGTGTGTAGTGCGTAGTGTGTGAAATGGGTGCTACTTGTCTTCTTGGTTGGTTATATGTGTTTTGCCCATGGATTTGGGAGTGTCGTGTGTGTTAGGAGTTGTGGTACTTTCTGTGTGTGTCGTGTGCTGTGTTGTTCTGTGATTTGTGTTTGTGCTGTGTGTGTCCTACTCTGTGTGTTCTGTGGTCTGTGTGTTTTGCAAGTTGAGTGAGATTTTGGGTGTTAGGACCGATATCTTGTGTATATGTTGCGTGTTTGGCATTGTGCATTCTGCGAGGCTCTGTGTGCTGTATGTTTTATGTGTGTTTGGAGTGATGTGTGCACTGTGTGAAATGTGTGTTGCATAAATTCGGTGTTCTTTCTGTGGTGGTTTGTGTGTGTTTTGCATGGGGGTTGCTATGTGTGTGGTTGTGTTTGACAGGTTGTGTGCGTGGTTGGCTCCTTGAGCAATGAGTGTACTTTGTGATGCGTGTACTGTGTATGGTCAAGCTTGGTCAGTGGGCCTCACTGTGGGTGTTGTGTTCACTCTGAGAACCGTGGTTCATGTGTATAGCGTGCAGTTATGTTCTCGGTGTGATGTGCTGTGCGTTGAGGGACTTCTGCATTCAAGTGCACAGAAGGTAGCCTCTCATGCTTGTCCGTTTTCGCCACAGGTTTGTAATCCTCCAGGAGGGCGTTGTTTCCTGAGGGTGCAAAGAGCCACGTCATCCCTTTAATAGCAAGGCCCTGACGATGCCTTTGTAGTAATCTGTCAGAAACTGCTGCGGGAGAGCCTTGTGCCAAACTCTGCTGGGGAAACAATCCACCGTGCACTGAGGAGACCCTCCCTGAGAGAATACTAGGCTGCTTTCGCCTTGCATGCAACTTGCTCCTACGTGATAAGGAAAACAGTAAACATTGCAGTAGAAGGCGGTCTTCTCTGTACGCCCTCTGTCTCAGAGACCGAAGTGAGCCGCGAATAGGCCTTCGCACTAGCCACACAGGAAGCTGCAGAACAAGATGCTTTGAAATGACAGCAGTGGAGGCAAGCCAGCTATGGATTCAGCTTATGTGAGTGAAAGAAACCAGTGCGGGATGGCCCATCCAAGGAATCATTGAAGCCGTGGCGGTGGAAGTTGAAACTGAGCTTGCAATGTGCTTTCCGTGTCTGTCGTGTGCGCGTGCACTCTAAGCGCCTGAGTGACGTCTGCTGCGCAGAGCTCTGTGTGTGCCGAGCGGCGTGCGCTCGCTTGGGTGGCCATTCGCGTGAGGCCTTGCTGAGGCAGCCTGGCTGTCAGAAAGTTGCCCGCATACAACGAATTCCGCTTGCAAAGTGCTTCCCGTGTCTGCCCTGTGTGCCTGCACTCTAAGCACCTGAGTGGAGTCTGCTGCTCAGAGCTCTGTGTGTGCCGAGCGGCGTGCGCTCGCTTGGGTGGCCATTCGCGTGAGGCCTTGCTGAGGCAGCCTGGCTGTCAGAAAGTTGCCCGCATACAACGAATTCCGCTTGCAATGTGCTTCCCGTGTCTGCCGTGTGTGCCTGCACTCTAAGCGCCTGAGTGGAGTCTGCTGCGCAGAGCTCTGTGTGTGCTGAGCGGCGTGCGCTCGCTTGGGTGGCCATTCGCGCGAGGCCTTGCTGAGGAAGCCTGGCTGTCAGGAAAACGCCCGCATACAACGAATTTAGCTTGGCAGTGCAAAAAGTCGCTTTCGTCTGCTACTACGTGGCCGCTCCAGAGAGGCCCAGGTTGGTCTGTGTGGTATGTAAGCCGGTTTCCCATGCCACAGTCTGAGCTTTGAAAACTAAGTGCCCATTGGCTTCAGTCCCCAACCATCATGTCAGCGAGAGGTGTGTGCAAGCTTCTGCAAAGCCTGGTGGCGGATGGGCCCTAAGCGTCAGGGCCGTTGTCCTGCAGAGAAGGATCTGAGGCTGTCTCAGTTCAAGGGATTTCCTGCTCAGCCATATCCAGACTGGCAGCTAAACACTGCTGTGTCAAGGCGAGCTTCTTATACACACTTCTACTCCCAGACACAGGGATACTGTGAAGAGGTCTTCCGCCCAGCCTCAGGGGAAGAGGCGGGGCAAGTTGCTTTCTGTACAGCATTCATTGGAAGCAGGACGTTTGGAGGTTCTGTTCCACAGGCGAAAAGCAGGCAGCACTAGGAGAATCTGTCAAGGAAGCTCCTCTTTATGGCTAGCGAGGCTTAATTCAAACGTGCAATGGAAAATTGTTCTGGGGTAACTGAGCTCTAACTTCACGCTCTAACACTTGCAGCTACTTTCTCCTAACTCATACAGAGTGGAATCGCCAAATACAGAGTAGAATTCTGTTGCGGTACGCTGTGTTCTTGTGTGCTTGGCGATGTATTGCCGACGGCCTGCGGGACCTGCTTGTCTTCTGTGTTGTGTGTTGTCCGTGCTGTGTGTATCTTGTATGTAGTATGTGCGGTATGTGTTCCTCACTGCTTGCTGAGTGCACAGTTCTGTGTATTTTTCACTGTGCTGTGTGTTATGTGAGATGTTGGTATTTGTGAGTGGTGTGTGTTGAGTGGTTCTTCGTGCATTGTACATTTCGCCTTTTTTGATGAGTTCTCTGTTGGCGGTTGCATATGTTGTGCGTTTGGTGTGTGGCTTCCCGTCTAATGTGTAGTGTGAAATGTGTGTCTGGTCTTTCTGTTGTCTGCTGTGTTGTGTACTGTGTTCTGGGTTGTGCGAGTGCTGTCTTTCGGCTTTCCGTGTGTTGCATACTGGGTCGATGTTGGGTGGGCTGTGTAATTTGAGCACTGTGTGCAAAGTTGAGTTTGCCTTGTGTCGGACGTGTTGTGTGCATGTGCATGTTGTGTGTGTGTGTTTGTGCGTTTTCGTTCGTGCTGTCTGCGTGTGGGTCTGCGTGTGCGCAGTATTGTATGCTTGTGGTTGTGCGTGTTGTGTGTAGTGCGTTCTATGTGTGTTGCATGTGTTTTCGTCAGTTGCGTGTGTGCACTTGTAGGTGCTGTGTCAGTTTTGTGTGTGTGAGATTGTGATTTGTGTGCTGTTGTGTTAGAGAGGCTGTGTGTGTGTGTTTGGCTGTTTGAGTTATGCACGTGATGTGAGATGTGTTGACTGTGTGTGGTTGTGCTTGTTTTGTACGTCTCTTGTGCGCAGTCTGCGGTCTGTGCAGTGTTTATCGCGCGTATTGTGAGCAGTAGCTATGTGCCTGCCTTTCAAGGGTGTGGTGTGTTTATGGTGTCTGTTGTGTGGCGTGTTTCTGTGTTGTGTGTGTGTGCACTGCGTTGTGCTCCTGTGTGAGGATGTATGTGTGGTGTGTCTGTGCGTGATTGTGTGTGTAGTGCGTAGTGTGTGAAATGGGTGCTACTTGTCTTCTTGGTTGGTTATATGTGTTTTGCCCATGGATTTGGGAGTGTCGTGTGTGTTAGGAGTTGTGGTACTTTCTGTGTGTGTCGTGTGCTGTGTTGTTCTGTGATTTGTGTTTGTGCTGTGTGTGTCCTACTCTGTGTGTTCTGTGGTCTGTGTGTTTTGCAAGTTGAGTGAGATATTGCGTGTTAGGACCGATATCTTGTGTATATGTTGCGTGTTTGGCATTGTGCATTCTGCGAGGCTCTGTGTGCTGTATGTTTTATGTGTGTTTGGAGTGATGTGTGCACTGTGTGAAATGTGTGTTGCATAAATTCGGTGTTCTTTCTGTGGTGGTTTGTGTGTGTTTTGCATGGGGGTTGCTATGTGTGTGGTTGTGTTTGACAGGTTGTGTGCGTGGTTGGCTCCTTGAGCAATGAGTGTACTTTGTGATGCGTGTACTGTGTATGGTCAAGCTTGGTCAGTGGGCCTCACTGTGGGTGTTGTGTTCACTCTGAGAACCGTGGTTCATGTGTATAGCGTGCAGTTATGTTCTCGGTGTGATGTGCTGTGCGTTGAGGGACTTCTGCATTCAAGTGCACAGAAGGTAGCCTCTCATGCTTGTCCGTTTTCGCCACAGGTTTGTAATCCTCCAGGAGGGCGTTGTTTCCTGAGGGTGCAAAGAGCCACGTCATCCCTTTAATAGCAAGGCCCTGACGATGCCTTTGTAGTAATCTGTCAGAAACTGCTGCGGGAGAGCCTTGTGCCAAACTCTGCTGGGGAAACAATCCACCGTGCACTGAGGAGACCCTCCCTGAGAGAATACTAGGCTGCTTTCGCCTTGCATGCAACTTGCTCCTACGTGATAAGGAAAACAGTAAACATTGCAGTAGAAGGCGGTCTTCTCTGTACGCCCTCTGTCTCAGAGACCGAAGTGAGCCGCGAATAGGCCTTCGCACTAGCCACACAGGAAGCTGCAGAACAAGATGCTTTGAAATGACAGCAGTGGAGGCAAGCCAGCTATGGATTCAGCTTATGTGAGTGAAAGAAACCAGTGCGGGATGGCCCATCCAAGGAATCATTGAAGCCGTGGCGGTGGAAGTTGAAACTGAGCTTGCAATGTGCTTTCCGTGTCTGTCGTGTGCGCGTGCACGCTAAGCGCCTGAGTGACGTCTGCTGCGCAGAGCTCTGTGTGTGCCGAGCGGCGTGCGCTCGCTTGGGTGGCCATTCGCGTGAGGCCTTGCTGAGGCAGCCTGGCTGTCAGAAAGTTGCCCGCATACAACGAATTCCGCTTGCAATGTGCTTCCCGTGTCTGCCGTGTGTGCCTGCACTCTAAGCGCCTGAGTGGAGTCTGCTGCTCAGAGCTCTGTGTGTGCTGAGCGGCGTGCGCTCGCTTGGGTGGCCATTCGCGCGAGGCCTTGCTGAGGAAGCCTGGCTGTCAGGAAAACGCCCGCATACAACGAATTTAGCTTGGCAGTGCAAAAAGTCGCTTTCGTCTGCTACTACGTGGCCGCTCCAGAGAGGCCCAGGTTGGTCTGTGTGGTATGTAAGCCGGTTTCCCATGCCACAGTCTGAGCTTTGAAAACTAAGTGCCCATTGGCTTCAGTCCCCAACCATCATGTCAGCGAGAGGTGTGTGCAAGCTTCTGCAAAGCCTGGTGGCGGATGGGCCCTAAGCGTCAGGGCCGTTGTCCTGCAGAGAAGGATCTGAGGCTGTCTCAGTTCAAGGGATTTCCTGCTCAGCCATATCCAGACTGGCAGCTAAACACTGCTGTGTCAAGGCGAGCTTCTTATACACACTTCTACTCCCAGACACAGGGATACTGTGAAGAGGTCTTCCGCCCAGCCTCAGGGGAAGAGGCGGGGCAAGTTGCTTTCTGTACAGCATTCATTGGAAGCAGGACGTTTGGAGGTTCTGTTCCACAGGCGAAAAGCAGGCAGCACTAGGAGAATCTGTCAAGGAAGCTCCTCTTTATGGCTAGCGAGGCTTAATTCAAACGTGCAATGGAAAATTGTTCTGGGGTAACTGAGCTCTAACTTCACGCTCTAACACTTGCAGCTACTTTCTCCTAACTCATACAGAGTGGAATCGCCAAATACAGAGTAGAATTCTGTTGCGGTACGCTGTGTTCTTGTGTGCTTGGCGATGTATTGCCGACGGCCTGCGGGACCTGCTTGTCTTCTGTGTTGTGTGTTGTCCGTGCTGTGTGTATCTTGTATGTAGTATGTGCGGTATGTGTTCCTCACTGCTTGCTGAGTGCACAGTTCTGTGTATTTTTCACTGTGCTGTGTGTTATGTGAGATGTTGGTATTTGTGAGTGGTGTGTGTTGAGTGGTTCTTCGTGCATTGTACATTTCGCCTTTTTTGATGAGTTCTCTGTTGGCGGTTGCATATGTTGTGCGTTTGGTGTGTGGCTTCCCGTCTAATGTTTAGTGTGAAATGTGTGTCTGGTCTTTCTGTTGTCTGCTGTGTTGTGTACTGTGTTCTGGGTTGTGCGAGTGCTGTCTTTCGGCTTTCCGTGTGTTGCATACTGGGTCGATGTTGGGTGGGCTGTGTAATTTGAGCACTGTGTGCAAAGTTGAGTTTGCCTTGTGTCGGACGTGTTGTGTGCATGTGCATGTTGTGTGTGTGTGTTTGTGCGTTTTCGTTCGTGCTGTCTGCGTGTGGGTCTGCGTGTGCGCAGTATTGTATGCTTGTGGTTGTGCGTGTTGTGTGTAGTGCGTTCTATGTGTGTTGCATGTGTTTTCGTCAGTTGCGTGTGTGCACTTGTAGGTGCTGTGTCAGTTTTGTGTGTGTGAGATTGTGATTTGTGTGCTGTTGTGTTAGAGAGGCTGTGTGTGTGTGTTTGGCTGAGTTATGCACGTGATGTGAGATGTGTTGACTGTGTGTGGTTGTGCTTGTTTTGTACGTCTCTTGTGCGCAGTCTGCGGTCTGTGCAGTGTTTATCGCGCGTATTGTGAGCAGTAGCTATGTGCCTGCCTTTCAAGGGTGTGGTGTGTTTATGGTGTCTGTTGTGTGGCGTGTTTCTGTGTTGTGTGTGTGTGCACTGCGTTGTGCTCCTGTGTGAGGATGTATGTGTGGTGTGTCTGTGCGTGATTGTGTGTGTAGTGCGTAGTGTGTGAAATGGGTGCTACTTGTCTTCTTGGTTGGTTATATGTGTTTTGCCCATGGATTTGGGAGTGTCGTGTGTGTTAGGAGTTGTGGTACTTTCTGTGTGTGTCGTGTGCTGTGTTGTTCTGTGATTTGTGTTTGTGCTGTGTGTGTCCTACTCTGTGTGTTCTGTGGTCTGTGTGTTTTGCAAGTTGAGTGAGATATTGCGTGTTAGGACCGATATCTTGTGTATATGTTGCGTGTTTGGCATTGTGCATTCTGCGAGGCTCTGTGTGCTGTATGTTTTATGTGTGTTTGGAGTGATGTGTGCACTGTGTGAAATGTGTGTTGCATAAATTCGGTGTTCTTTCTGTGGTGGTTTGTGTGTGTTTTGCATGGGGGTTGCTATGTGTGTGGTTGTGTTTGACAGGTTGTGTGCGTGGTTGGCTCCTTGAGCAATGAGTGTACTTTGTGATGCGTGTACTGTGTATGGTCAAGCTTGGTCAGTGGGCCTCACTGTGGGTGTTGTGTTCACTCTGAGAACCGTGGTTCATGTGTATAGCGTGCAGTTATGTTCTCGGTGTGATGTGCTGTGCGTTGAGGGACTTCTGCATTCAAGTGCACAGAAGGTAGCCTCTCATGCTTGTCCGTTTTCGCCACAGGTTTGTAATCCTCCAGGAGGGCGTTGTTTCCTGAGGGTGCAAAGAGCCACGTCATCCCTTTAATAGCAAGGCCCTGACGATGCCTTTGTAGTAATCTGTCAGAAACTGCTGCGGGAGAGCCTTGTGCCAAACTCTGCTGGGGAAACAATCCACCGTGCACTGAGGAGACCCTCCCTGAGAGAATACTAGGCTGCTTTCGCCTTGCATGCAACTTGCTCCTACGTGATAAGGAAAACAGTAAACATTGCAGTAGAAGGCGGTCTTCTCTGTACGCCCTCTGTCTCAGAGACCGAAGTGAGCCGCGAATAGGCCTTCGCACTAGCCACACAGGAAGCTGCAGAACAAGATGCTTTGAAATGACAGCAGTGGAGGCAAGCCAGCTATGGATTCAGCTTATGTGAGTGAAAGAAACCAGTGCGGGATGGCCCATCCAAGGAATCATTGAAGCCGTGGCGGTGGAAGTTGAAACTGAGCTTGCAATGTGCTTTCCGTGTCTGTCGTGTGCGCGTGCACTCTAAGCGCCTGAGTGACGTCTGCTGCGCAGAGCTCTGTGTGTGCCGAGCGGCGTGCGCTCGCTTGGGTGGCCATTCGCGTGAGGCCTTGCTGAGGCAGCCTGGCTGTCAGAAAGTTGCCCGCATACAACGAATTCCGCTTGCAAAGTGCTTCCCGTGTCTGCCCTGTGTGCCTGCACTCTAAGCACCTGAGTGGAGTCTGCTGCTCAGAGCTCTGTGTGTGCCGAGCGGCGTGCGCTCGCTTGGGTGGCCATTCGCGTGAGGCCTTGCTGAGGCAGCCTGGCTGTCAGAAAGTTGCCCGCATACAACGAATTCCGCTTGCAATGTGCTTCCCGTGTCTGCCGTGTGTGCCTGCACTCTAAGCGCCTGAGTGGAGTCTGCTGCGCAGAGCTCTGTGTGTGCTGAGCGGCGTGCGCTCGCTTGGGTGGCCATTCGCGCGAGGCCTTGCTGAGGAAGCCTGGCTGTCAGGAAAACGCCCGCATACAACGAATTTAGCTTGGCAGTGCAAAAAGTCGCTTTCGTCTGCTACTACGTGGCCGCTCCAGAGAGGCCCAGGTTGGTCTGTGTGGTATGTAAGCCGGTTTCCCATGCCACAGTCTGAGCTTTGAAAACTAAGTGCCCATTGGCTTCAGTCCCCAACCATCATGTCAGCGAGAGGTGTGTGCAAGCTTCTGCAAAGCCTGGTGGCGGATGGGCCCTAAGCGTCAGGGCCGTTGTCCTGCAGAGAAGGATCTGAGGCTGTCTCAGTTCAAGGGATTTCCTGCTCAGCCATATCCAGACTGGCAGCTAAACACTGCTGTGTCAAGGCGAGCTTCTTATACACACTTCTACTCCCAGACACAGGGATACTGTGAAGAGGTCTTCCGCCCAGCCTCAGGGGAAGAGGCGGGGCAAGTTGCTTTCTGTACAGCATTCATTGGAAGCAGGACGTTTGGAGGTTCTGTTCCACAGGCGAAAAGCAGGCAGCACTAGGAGAATCTGTCAAGGAAGCTCCTCTTTATGGCTAGCGAGGCTTAATTCAAACGTGCAATGGAAAATTGTTCTGGGGTAACTGAGCTCTAACTTCACGCTCTAACACTTGCAGCTACTTTCTCCTAACTCATACAGAGTGGAATCGCCAAATACAGAGTAGAATTCTGTTGCGGTACGCTGTGTTCTTGTGTGCTTGGCGATGTATTGCCGACGGCCTGCGGGACCTGCTTGTCTTCTGTGTTGTGTGTTGTCCGTGCTGTGTGTATCTTGTATGTAGTATGTGCGGTATGTGTTCCACACTGCTTGCTGAGTGCACAGTTCTGTGTATTTTTCACTGTGCTGTGTGTTATGTGAGATGTTGGTATTTGTGAGTGGTGTGTGTTGAGTGGTTCTTCGTGCATTGTACATTTCGCCTTTTTTGATGAGTTCTCTGTTGGCGGTTGCATATGTTGTGCGTTTGGTGTGTGGCTTCCCGTCTAATGTGTAGTGTGAAATGTGTGTCTGGTCTTTCTGTTGTCTGCTGTGTTGTGTACTGTGTTCTGGGTTGTGCGAGTGCTGTCTTTCGGCTTTCCGTGTGTTGCATACTGGGTCGATGTTGGGTGGGCTGTGTAATTTGAGCACTGTGTGCAAAGTTGAGTTTGCCTTGTGTCAGACGTGTTGTGTGCATGTGCATGTTGTGTGTGTGTGTTTGTGCGTTTTCGTTCGTGCTGTCTGCGTGTGGGTCTGCGTGTGCGCAGTATTGTATGCTTGTGGTTGTGCGTGTTGTGTGTAGTGCGTTCTATGTGTGTTGCATGTGTTTTCGTCAGTTGCGTGTGTGCACTTGTAGGTGCTGTGTCAGTTTTGTGTGTGTGAGATTGTGATTTGTGTGCTGTTGTGTTAGAGAGGCTGTGTGTGTGTGTTTGGCTGTTTGAGTTATGCACGTGATGTGAGATGTGTTGACTGTGTGTGGTTGTGCTTGTTTTGTACGTCTCTTGTGCGCAGTCTGCGGTCTGTGCAGTGTTTATCGCGCGTATTGTGAGCAGTAGCTATGTGCCTGCCTTTCAAGGGTGTGGTGTGTTTATGGTGTCTGTTGTGTGGCGTGTTTCTGTGTTGTGTGTGTGTGCACTGCGTTGTGCTCCTGTGTGAGGATGTATGTGTGGTGTGTCTGTGCGTGATTGTGTGTGTAGTGCGTAGTGTGTGAAATGGGTGCTACTTGTCTTCTTGGTTGGTTATATGTGTTTTGCCCATGGATTTGGGAGTGTCGTGTGTGTTAGGAGTTGTGGTACTTTCTGTGTGTGTCGTGTGCTGTGTTGTTCTGTGATTTGTGTTTGTGCTGTGTGTGTCCTACTCTGTGTGTTCTGTGGTCTGTGTGTTTTGCAAGTTGAGTGAGATATTGCGTGTTAGGACCGATATCTTGTGTATATGTTGCGTGTTTGGCATTGTGCATTCTGCGAGGCTCTGTGTGCTGTATGTTTTATGTGTGTTTGGAGTGATGTGTGCACTGTGTGAAATGTGTGTTGCATAAATTCGGTGTTCTTTCTGTGGTGGTTTGTGTGTGTTTTGCATGGGGGTTGCTATGTGTGTGGTTGTGTTTGACAGGTTGTGTGCGTGGTTGGCTCCTTGAGCAATGAGTGTACTTTGTGATGCGTGTACTGTGTATGGTCAAGCTTGGTCAGTGGGCCTCACTGTGGGTGTTGTGTTCACTCTGAGAACCGTGGTTCATGTGTATAGCGTGCAGTTATGTTCTCGGTGTGATGTGCTGTGCGTTGAGGGACTTCTGCATTCAAGTGCACAGAAGGTAGCCTCTCATGCTTGTCCGTTTTCGCCACAGGTTTGTAATCCTCCAGGAGGGCGTTGTTTCCTGAGGGTGCAAAGAGCCACGTCATCCCTTTAATAGCAAGGCCCTGACGATGCCTTTGTAGTAATCTGTCAGAAACTGCTGCGGGAGAGCCTTGTGCCAAACTCTGCTGGGGAAACAATCCACCGTGCACTGAGGAGACCCTCCCTGAGAGAATACTAGGCTGCTTTCGCCTTGCATGCAACTTGCTCCTACGTGATAAGGAAAACAGTAAACATTGCAGTAGAAGGCGGTCTTCTCTGTACGCCCTCTGTCTCAGAGACCGAAGTGAGCCGCGAATAGGCCTTCGCACTAGCCACACAGGAAGCTGCAGAACAAGATGCTTTGAAATGACAGCAGTGGAGGCAAGCCAGCTATGGATTCAGCTTATGTGAGTGAAAGAAACCAGTGCGGGATGGCCCATCCAAGGAATCATTGAAGCCGTGGCGGTGGAAGTTGAAACTGAGCTTGCAATGTGCTTTCCGTGTCTGTCGTGTGTGCGTGCACTCTAAGCGCCTGAGTGACGTCTGCTGCGCAGAGCTCTGTGTGTGCCGAGCGGCGTGCGCTCGCTTGGGTGGCCATTCGCGTGAGGCCTTGCTGAGGCAGCCTGGCTGTCAGAAAATTGCCCGCATACAACGAATTCCGCTTGCAAAGTGCTTCCCGTGTCTGCCCTGTGTGCCTGCACTCTAAGCACCTGAGTGGAGTCTGCTGCGCAGAGCTCTGTGTGTGCCGAGCGGCGTGCGCTCGCTTGGGTGGCCATTCGCGTGAGGCCTTGCTGAGGCAGCCTGGCTGTCAGAAAGTTGCCCGCATACAACGAATTCCGCTTGCAATGTGCTTCCCGTGTCTGCCGTGTGTGCCTGCAGTCTAAGCGCCTGAGTGGAGTCTGCTGCGCAGAGCTCTGTGTGTGCTGAGCGGCGTGCTCTCGCTTGGGTGGCTATTCGCGCGAGGCCTTGCTGAGGAAGCCTGGCTGTCAGGAAAACGCCCGCATACAACGAATTTAGCTTGGCAGTGCAAAAAGTCGCTTTCGTCTGCTACTACGTGGCCGCTCCAGAGAGGCCCTGGTTGGTCTGTGTGGTATGTAAGCCGGATTCCCATGCCACAGTCTGAGCTTTGAAAACTAAGTGCCCATTGGCTTCAGTCCCCAACCATCATGTCAGCGAGAGGTGTGTGCAAGCTTCTGCAAAGCCTGGTGGCGGATGGGCCCTAAGCGTCAGGGCCGTTGTCCTGCAGAGAAGGATCTGAGGCTGTCTCAGTTCAAGGGATTTCCTGCTCAGCCATATCCAGACTGGCAGCTAAACACTGCTGTGTCAAGGCGAGCTTCTTATACACACTTCTACTCCCAGACACAGGGATACTGTGAAGAGGTCTTCCGCCCAGCCTCAGGGGAAGAGGCGGGGCAAGTTGCTTTCTGTACAGCATTCATTGGAAGCAGGACGTTTGGAGGTTCTGTTCCACAGGCGAAAAGCAGGCAGCACTAGGAGAATCTGTCAAGGAAGCTCCTCTTTATGGCTAGCGAGGCTTAATTCAAACGTGCAATGGAAAATTGTTCTGGGGTAACTGAGCTCTAACTTCACGCTCTAACACTTGCAGCTACTTTCTCCTAACTCATACAGAGTGGAATCGCCAAATACAGAGTAGAATTCTGTTGCGGTACGCTGTGTTCTTGTGTGCTTGGCGATGTATTGCCGACGGCCTGCGGGACCTGCTTGTCTTCTGTGTTGTGTGTTGTCCGTGCTGTGTGTATCTTGTATGTAGTATGTGCGGTATGTGTTCCACACTGCTTGCTGAGTGCACAGTTCTGTGTATTTTTCACTGTGCTGTGTGTTATGTGAGATGTTGGTATTTGTGAGTGGTGTGTGTTGAGTGGTTCTTCGTGCATTGTACATTTCGCCTTTTTTGATGAGTTCTCTGTTGGCGGTTGCATATGTTGTGCGTTTGGTGTGTGGCTTCCCGTCTAATGTGTAGTGTGAAATGTGTGTCTGGTCTTTCTGTTGTCTGCTGTGTTGTGTACTGTGTTCTGGGTTGTGCGAGTGCTGTCTTTCGGCTTTCCGTGTGTTGCATACTGGGTCGATGTTGGGTGGGCTGTGTAATTTGAGCACTGTGTGCAAAGTTGAGTTTGCCTTGTGTCGGACGTGTTGTGTGCATGTGCATGTTGTGTGTGTGTGTTTGTGCGTTTTCGTTCGTGCTGTCTGCGTGTGGGTCTGCGTGTGCGCAGTATTGTATGCTTGTGGTTGTGCGTGTTGTGTGTAGTGGGTTCTATGTGTGTTGCATGTGTTTTCGTCAGTTGCGTGTGTGCACTTGTAGGTGCTGTGTCAGTTTTGTGTGTGTGAGATTGTGATTTGTGTGCTGTTGTGTTAGAGAGGCTGTGTGTGTGTGTTTGGCTGTTTGAGTTATGCACGTGATGTGAGATGTGTTGACTGTGTGTGGTTGTGCTTGTTTTGTACGTCTCTTGTGCGCAGTCTGCGGTCTGTGCAGTGTTTATCGCGCGTATTGTGAGCAGTAGCTATGTGCCTGCCTTTCAAGGGTGTGGTGTGTTTATGGTGTCTGTTGTGTGGCGTGTTTCTGTGTTGTGTGTGTGTGCACTGCGTTGTGCTCCTGTGTGAGGATGTATGTGTGGTGTGTCTGTGCGTGATTGTGTGTGTAGTGCGTAGTGTGTGAAATGGGTGCTACTTGTCTTCTTGGTTGGTTATATGTGTTTTGCCCATGGATTTGGGAGTGTCGTGTGTGTTAGGAGTTGTGGTACTTTCTGTGTGTGTCGTGTGCTGTGTTGTTCTGTGATTTGTGTTTGTGCTGTGTGTGTCCTACTCTGTGTGTTCTGTGGTCTGTGTGTTTTGCAAGTTGAGTGAGATATTGCGTGTTAGGACCGATATCTTGTGTATATGTTGCGTGTTTGGCATTGTGCATTCTGCGAGGCTCTGTGTGCTGTATGTTTTATGTGTGTTTGGAGTGATGTGTGCACTGTGTGAAATGTGTGTTGCATAAATTCGGTGTTCTTTCTGTGGTGGTTTGTGTGTGTTTTGCATGGGGGTTGCTATGTGTGTGGTTGTGTTTGACAGGTTGTGTGCGTGGTTGGCTCCTTGAGCAATGAGTGTACTTTGTGATGCGTGTACTGTGTATGGTCAAGCTTGGTCAGTGGGCCTCACTGTGGGTGTTGTGTTCACTCTGAGAACCGTGGTTCATGTGTATAGCGTGCAGTTATGTTCTCGGTGTGATGTGCTGTGCGTTGAGGGACTTCTGCATTCAAGTGCACAGAAGGTAGCCTCTCATGCTTGTCCGTTTTCGCCACAGGTTTGTAATCCTCCAGGAGGGCGTTGTTTCCTGAGGGTGCAAAGAGCCACGTCATCCCTTTAATAGCAAGGCCCTGACGATGCCTTTGTAGTAATCTGTCAGAAACTGCTGCGGGAGAGCCTTGTGCCAAACTCTGCTGGGGAAACAATCCACCGTGCACTGAGGAGACCCTCCCTGAGAGAATACTAGGCTGCTTTCGCCTTGCATGCAACTTGCTCCTACGTGATAAGGAAAACAGTAAACATTGCAGTAGAAGGCGGTCTTCTCTGTACGCCCTCTGTCTCAGAGACCGAAGTGAGCCGCGAATAGGCCTTCGCACTAGCCACACAGGAAGCTGCAGAACAAGATGCTTTGAAATGACAGCAGTGGAGGCAAGCCAGCTATGGATTCAGCTTATGTGAGTGAAAGAAACCAGTGCGGGATGGCCCATCCAAGGAATCATTGAAGCCGTGGCGGTGGAAGTTGAAACTGAGCTTGCAATGTGCTTTCCGTGTCTGTCGTGTGTGCGTGCACTCTAAGCGCCTGAGTGACGTCTGCTGCGCAGAGCTCTGTGTGTGCCGAGCGGCGTGCGCTCGCTTGGGTGGCCATTCGCGTGAGGCCTTGCTGAGGCAGCCTGGCTGTCAGAAAATTGCCCGCATACAACGAATTCCGCTTGCAAAGTGCTTCCCGTGTCTGCCCTGTGTGCCTGCACTCTAAGCACCTGAGTGGAGTCTGCTGCGCAGAGCTCTGTGTGTGCCGAGCGGCGTGCGCTCGCTTGGGTGGCCATTCGCGTGAGGCCTTGCTGAGGCAGCCTGGCTGTCAGAAAGTTGCCCGCATACAACGAATTCCGCTTGCAATGTGCTTCCCGTGTCTGCCGTGTGTGCCTGCAGTCTAAGCGCCTGAGTGGAGTCTGCTGCGCAGAGCTCTGTGTGTGCTGAGCGGCGTGCTCTCGCTTGGGTGGCTATTCGCGCGAGGCCTTGCTGAGGAAGCCTGGCTGTCAGGAAAACGCCCGCATACAACGAATTTAGCTTGGCAGTGCAAAAAGTCGCTTTCGTCTGCTACTACGTGGCCGCTCCAGAGAGGCCCTGGTTGGTCTGTGTGGTATGTAAGCCGGATTCCCATGCCACAGTCTGAGCTTTGAAAACTAAGTGCCCATTGGCTTCAGTCCCCAACCATCATGTCAGCGAGAGGTGTGTGCAAGCTTCTGCAAAGCCTGGTGGCGGATGGGCCCTAAGCGTCAGGGCCGTTGTCCTGCAGAGAAGGATCTGAGGCTGTCTCAGTTCAAGGGATTTCCTGCTCAGCCATATCCAGACTGGCAGCTAAACACTGCTGTGTCAAGGCGAGCTTCTTATACACACTTCTACTCCCAGACACAGGGATACTGTGAAGAGGTCTTCCGCCCAGCCTCAGGGGAAGAGGCGGGGCAAGCTGCTTTCTGTACAGCATTCATTGGAAGCAGGACGTTTGGAGGTTCTGTTCCACAGGCGAAAAGCAGGCAGCACTAGGAGAATCTGTCAAGGAAGCTCCTCTTTATGGCTAGCGAGGCTTAATTCAAACGTGCAATGGAAAATTGTTCTGGGGTAACTGAGCTCTAACTTCATGCTCTAACACTTGCAGCTACTTTCTCCTAACTCATACAGAGTGGAATCGCCAAATACAGAGTAGAATTCTGTTGCGGTACGCTGTGTTCTTGTGTGCTTGGCGATGTATTGCCGACGGCCTGCGGGACCTGCTTGTCTTCTGTGTTGTGTGTTGTCCGTGCTGTGTGTATCTTGTATGTAGTATGTGCGGTATTTGTTCCACACTGCTTGCTGAGTGCACAGTTCTGTGTATTTTTCACTGTGCTGTGTGTTATGTGAGATGTTGGTATTTGTGAGTGGTGTGTGTTGAGTGGTTCTTCGTGCATTGTACATTTCGCCTTTTTTGATGAGTTCTCTGTTGGCGGTTGCATATGTTGTGCGTTTGGTGTGTGGCTTCCCGTCTAATGTGTAGTGTGAAATGTGTGTCTGGTCTTTCTGTTGTCTGCTGTGTTGTGTACTGTGTTCTGGGTTGTGCGAGTGCTGTCTTTCGGCTTTCCGTGTGTTGCATACTGGGTCGATGTTGGGTGGGCTGTGTAATTTGAGCACTGTGTGCAAAGTTGAGTTTGCCTTGTGTCGGACGTGTTGTGTGCATGTGCATGTTGTGTGTGTGTGTTTGTGCGTTTTCGTTCGTGCTGTCTGCGTGTGGGTCTGCGTGTGCGCAGTATTGTATGCTTGTGGTTGTGCGTGTTGTGTGTAGTGCGTTCTATGTGTGTTGCATGTGTTTTCGTCAGTTGCGTGTGTGCACTTGTAGGTGCTGTGTCAGTTTTGTGTGTGTGAGATTGTGATTTGTGTGCTGTTGTGTTAGAGAGGCTGTGTGTGTGTGTTTGGCTGTTTGAGTTATGCACGTGATGTGAGATGTGTTGACTGTGTGTGGTTGTGCTTGTTTTGTACGTCTCTTGTGCGCAGTCTGCGGTCTGTGCAGTGTTTATCGCGCGTATTGTGAGCAGTAGCTATGTGCCTGCCTTTCAAGGGTGTGGTGTGTTTATGGTGTCTGTTGTGTGGCGTGTTTCTGTGTTGTGTGTGTGTGCACTGCGTTGTGCTCCTGTGTGAGGATGTATGTGTGGTGTGTCTGTGCGTGATTGTGTGTGTAGTGCGTAGTGTGTGAAATGGGTGCTACTTGTCTTCTTGGTTGGTTATATGTGTTTTGCCCATGGATTTGGGAGTGTCGTGTGTGTTAGGAGTTGTGGTACTTTCTGTGTGTGTCGTGTGCTGTGTTGTTCTGTGATTTGTGTTTGTGCTGTGTGTGTCCTACTCTGTGTGTTCTGTGGTCTGTGTGTTTTGCAAGTTGAGTGAGATATTGCGTGTTAGGACCGATATCTTGTGTATATGTTGCGTGTTTGGCATTGTGCATTCTGCGAGGCTCTGTGTGCTGTATGTTTTATGTGTGTTTGGAGTGATGTGTGCACTGTGTGAAATGTGTGTTGCATAAATTCGGTGTTCTTTCTGTGGTGGTTTGTGTGTGTTTTGCATGGGGGTTGCTATGTGTGTGGTTGTGTTTGACAGGTTGTGTGCGTGGTTGGCTCCTTGAGCAATGAGTGTACTTTGTGATGCGTGTACTGTGTATGGTCAAGCTTGGTCAGTGGGCCTCACTGTGGGTGTTGTGTTCACTCTGAGAACCGTGGTTCATGTGTATAGCGTGCAGTTATGTTCTCGGTGTGATGTGCTGTGCGTTGAGGGACTTCTGCATTCAAGTGCACAGAAGGTAGCCTCTCATGCTTGTCCGTTTTCGCCACAGGTTTGTAATCCTCCAGGAGGGCGTTGTTTCCTGAGGGTGCAAAGAGCCACGTCATCCCTTTAATAGCAAGGCCCTGACGATGCCTTTGTAGTAATCTGTCAGAAACTGCTGCGGGAGAGCCTTGTGCCAAACTCTGCTGGGGAAACAATCCACCGTGCACTGAGGAGACCCTCCCTGAGAGAATACTAGGCTGCTTTCGCCTTGCATGCAACTTGCTCCTACGTGATAAGGAAAACAGTAAACATTGCAGTAGAAGGCGGTCTTCTCTGTACGCCCTCTGTCTCAGAGACCGAAGTGAGCCGCGAATAGGCCTTCGCACTAGCCACACAGGAAGCTGCAGAACAAGATGCTTTGAAATGACAGCAGTGGAGGCAAGCCAGCTATGGATTCAGCTTATGTGAGTGAAAGAAACCAGTGCGGGATGGCCCATCCAAGGAATCATTGAAGCCGTGGCGGTGGAAGTTGAAACTGAGCTTGCAATGTGCTTTCCGTGTCTGTCGTGTGCGCGTGCACTCTAAGCGCCTGAGTGACGTCTGCTGCGCAGAGCTCTGTGTGTGCCGAGCGGCGTGCGCTCGCTTGGGTGGCCATTCGCGTGAGGCCTTGCTGAGGCAGCCTGGCTGTCAGAAAGTTGCCCGCATACAACGAATTCCGCTTGCAAAGTGCTTCCCGTGTCTGCCCTGTGTGCCTGCACTCTAAGCACCTGAGTGGAGTCTGCTGCTCAGAGCTCTGTGTGTGCCGAGCGGCGTGCGCTCGCTTGGGTGGCCATTCGCGTGAGGCCTTGCTGAGGCAGCCTGGCTGTCAGAAAGTTGCCCGCATACAACGAATTCCGCTTGCAATGTGCTTCCCGTGTCTGCCGTGTGTGCCTGCACTCTAAGCGCCTGAGTGGAGTCTGCTGCGCAGAGCTCTGTGTGTGCTGAGCGGCGTGCGCTCGCTTGGGTGGCCATTCGCGCGAGGCCTTGCTGAGGAAGCCTGGCTGTCAGGAAAACGCCCGCATACAACGAATTTAGCTTGGCAGTGCAAAAAGTCGCTTTCGTCTGCTACTACGTGGCCGCTCCAGAGAGGCCCATGTTGGTCTGTGTGGTATGTAAGCCGGTTTCCCATGCCACAGTCTGAGCTTTGAAAACTAAGTGCCCATTGGCTTCAGTCCCCAACCATCATGTCAGCGAGAGGTGTGTGCAAGCTTCTGCAAAGCCTGGTGGCGGATGGGCCCTAAGCGTCAGGGCCGTTGTCCTGCAGAGAAGGATCTGAGGCTGTCTCAGTTCAAGGGATTTCCTGCTCAGCCATATCCAGACTGGCAGCTAAACACTGCTGTGTCAAGGCGAGCTTCTTATACACACTTCTACTCCCAGACACAGGGATACTGTGAAGAGGTCTTCCGCCCAGCCTCAGGGGAAGAGGCGGGGCAAGTTGCTTTCTGTACAGCATTCATTGGAAGCAGGACGTTTGGAGGTTCTGTTCCACAGGCGAAAAGCAGGCAGCACTAGGAGAATCTGTCAAGGAAGCTCCTCTTTATGGCTAGCGAGGCTTAATTCAAACGTGCAATGGAAAATTGTTCTGGGGTAACTGAGCTCTAACTTCACGCTCTAACACTTGCAGCTACTTTCTCCTAACTCATACAGAGTGGAATCGCCAAATACAGAGTAGAATTCTGTTGCGGTACGCTGTGTTCTTGTGTGCTTGGCGATGTATTGCCGACGGCCTGCGGGACCTGCTTGTCTTCTGTGTTGTGTGTTGTCCGTGCTGTGTGTATCTTGTATGTAGTATGTGCGGTATGTGTTCCACACTGCTTGCTGAGTGCACAGTTCTGTGTATTTTTCACTGTGCTGTGTGTTATGTGAGATGTTGGTATTTGTGAGTGGTGTGTGTTGAGTGGTTCTTCGTGCATTGTACATTTCGCCTTTTTTGATGAGTTCTCTGTTGGCGGTTGCATATGTTGTGCGTTTGGTGTGTGGCTTCCCGTCTAATGTGTAGTGTGAAATGTGTGTCTGGTCTTTCTGTTGTCTGCTGTGTTGTGTACTGTGTTCTGGGTTGTGCGAGTGCTGTCTTTCGGCTTTCCGTGTGTTGCATACTGGGTCGATGTTGGGTGGGCTGTGTAATTTGAGCACTGTGTGCAAAGTTGAGTTTGCCTTGTGTCAGACGTGTTGTGTGCATGTGCATGTTGTGTGTGTGTGTTTGTGCGTTTTCGTTCGTGCTGTCTGCGTGTGGGTCTGCGTGTGCGCAGTATTGTATGCTTGTGGTTGTGCGTGTTGTGTGTAGTGCGTTCTATGTGTGTTGCATGTGTTTTCGTCAGTTGCGTGTGTGCACTTGTAGGTGCTGTGTCAGTTTTGTGTGTGTGAGATTGTGATTTGTGTGCTGTTGTGTTAGAGAGGCTGTGTGTGTGTGTTTGGCTGTTTGAGTTATGCACGTGATGTGAGATGTGTTGACTGTGTGTGGTTGTGCTTGTTTTGTACGTCTCTTGTGCGCAGTCTGCGGTCTGTGCAGTGTTTATCGCGCGTATTGTGAGCAGTAGCTATGTGCCTGCCTTTCAAGGGTGTGGTGTGTTTATGGTGTCTGTTGTGTGGCGTGTTTCTGTGTTGTGTGTGTGTGCACTGCGTTGTGCTCCTGTGTGAGGATGTATGTGTGGTGTGTCTGTGCGTGATTGTGTGTGTAGTGCGTAGTGTGTGAAATGGGTGCTACTTGTCTTCTTGGTTGGTTATATGTGTTTTGCCCATGGATTTGGGAGTGTCGTGTGTGTTAGGAGTTGTGGTACTTTCTGTGTGTGTCGTGTGCTGTGTTGTTCTGTGATTTGTGTTTGTGCTGTGTGTGTCCTACTCTGTGTGTTCTGTGGTCTGTGTGTTTTGCAAGTTGAGTGAGATATTGCGTGTTAGGACCGATATCTTGTGTATATGTTGCGTGTTTGGCATTGTGCATTCTGCGAGGCTCTGTGTGCTGTATGTTTTATGTGTGTTTGGAGTGATGTGTGCACTGTGTGAAATGTGTGTTGCATAAATTCGGTGTTCTTTCTGTGGTGGTTTGTGTGTGTTTTGCATGGGGGTTGCTATGTGTGTGGTTGTGTTTGACAGGTTGTGTGCGTGGTTGGCTCCTTGAGCAATGAGTGTACTTTGTGATGCGTGTACTGTGTATGGTCAAGCTTGGTCAGTGGGCCTCACTGTGGGTGTTGTGTTCACTCTGAGAACCGTGGTTCATGTGTATAGCGTGCAGTTATGTTCTCGGTGTGATGTGCTGTGCGTTGAGGGACTTCTGCATTCAAGTGCACAGAAGGTAGCCTCTCATGCTTGTCCGTTTTCGCCACAGGTTTGTAATCCTCCAGGAGGGCGTTGTTTCCTGAGGGTGCAAAGAGCCACGTCATCCCTTTAATAGCAAGGCCCTGACGATGCCTTTGTAGTAATCTGTCAGAAACTGCTGCGGGAGAGCCTTGTGCCAAACTCTGCTGGGGAAACAATCCACCGTGCACTGAGGAGACCCTCCCTGAGAGAATACTAGGCTGCTTTCGCCTTGCATGCAACTTGCTCCTACGTGATAAGGAAAACAGTAAACATTGCAGTAGAAGGCGGTCTTCTCTGTACGCCCTCTGTCTCAGAGACCGAAGTGAGCCGCGAATAGGCCTTCGCACTAGCCACACAGGAAGCTGCAGAACAAGATGCTTTGAAATGACAGCAGTGGAGGCAAGCCAGCTATGGATTCAGCTTATGTGAGTGAAAGAAACCAGTGCGGGATGGCCCATCCAAGGAATCATTGAAGCCGTGGCGGTGGAAGTTGAAACTGAGCTTGCAATGTGCTTTCCGTGTCTGTCGTGTGCGCGTGCACTCTAAGCGCCTGAGTGACGTCTGCTGCGCAGAGCTCTGTGTGTGCCGAGCGGCGTGCGCTCGCTTGGGTGGCCATTCGCGTGAGGCCTTGCTGAGGCAGCCTGGCTGTCAGAAAGTTGCCCGCATACAATGAATTCCGCTTGCAAAGTGCTTCCCGTGTCTGCCCTGTGTGCCTGCACTCTAAGCACCTGAGTGGAGTCTGCTGCGCAGAGCTCTGTGTGTGCCGAGCGGCGTGCGCTCGCTTGGGTGGCCATTCGCGTGAGGCCTTGCTGAGGCAGCCTGGCTGTCAGAAAGTTGCCCGCATACAACGAATTCCGCTTGCAATGTGCTTCCCGTGTCTGCCGTGTGTGCCTGCACTCTAAGCGCCTGAGTGGAGTCTGCTGCGCAGAGCTCCGTGTGTGCTGAGCGGCGTGCGCTCGCTTGGGTGGCCATTCGCGCGAGGCCTTGCTGAGGAAGCCTGGCTGTCAGGAAAACGCCCGCATACAACGAATTTAGCTTGGCAGTGCAAAAAGTCGCTTTCGTCTGCTACTACGTGGCCGCTCCAGAGAGGCCCAGGTTGGTCTGTGTGGTATGTAAGCCGGTTTCCCATGCCACAGTCTGAGCTTTGAAAACTAAGTGCCCATTGGCTTCAGTCCCCAACCATCATGTCAGCGAGAGGTGTGTGCAAGCTTCTGCAAAGCCTGGTGGCGGATGGGCCCTAAGCGTCAGGGCCGTTGTCCTGCAGAGAAGGATCTGAGGCTGTCTCAGTTCAAGGGATTTCCTGCTCAGCCATATCCAGACTGGCAGCTAAACACTGCTGTGTCAAGGCGAGCTTCTTATACACACTTCTACTCCCAGACACAGGGATATGGTGAAGAGGTCTTCCGCCCAGCCTCAGGGGAAGAGGCGGGGCAAGTTGCTTTCTGTACAGCATTCATTGGAAGCAGGACGTTTGGAGGTTCTGTTCCACAGGCGAAAAGCAGGCAGCACTAGGAGAATCTGTCAAGGAAGCTCCTCTTTATGGCTAGCGAGGCTTAATTCAAACGTGCAATGGAAAATTGTTCTGGGGTAACTGAGCTCTAACTTCACGCTCTAACACTTGCAGCTACTTTCTCCTAACTCATACAGAGTGGAATCGCCAAATACAGAGTAGAATTCTGTTGCGGTACGCTGTGTTCTTGTGTGCTTGGCGATGTATTGCCGACGGCCTGCGGGACCTGCTTGTCTTCTGTGTTGTGTGTTGTCCGTGCTGTGTGTATCTTGTATGTAGTATGTGCGGTATGTGTTCCACACTGCTTGCTGAGTGCACAGTTCTGTGTATTTTTCACTGTGCTGTGTGTTATGTGAGATGTTGGTATTTGTGAGTGGTGTGTGTTGAGTGGTTCTTCGTGCATTGTACATTTCGCCTTTTTTGATGAGTTCTCTGTTGGCGGTTGCATATGTTGTGCGTTTGGTGTGTGGCTTCCCGTCTAATGTTTAGTGTGAAATGTGTGTCTGGTCTTTCTGTTGTCTGCTGTGTTGTGTACTGTGTTCTGGGTTGTGCGAGTGCTGTCTTTCGGCTTTCCGTGTGTTGCATACTGGGTCGATGTTGGGTGGGCTGTGTAATTTGAGCACTGTGTGCAAAGTTGAGTTTGCCTTGTGTCGGACGTGTTGTGTGCATGTGCATGTTGTGTGTGTGTGTTTGTGCGTTTTCGTTCGTGCTGTCTGCGTGTGGGTCTGCGTGTGCGCAGTATTGTATGCTTGTGGTTGTGCGTGTTGTGTGTAGTGCGTTCTATGTGTGTTGCATGTGTTTTCGTCAGTTGCGTGTGTGCACTTGTAGGTGCTGTGTCAGTTTTGTGTGTGTGAGATTGTGATTTGTGTGCTGTTGTGTTAGAGAGGCTGTGTGTGTGTGTTTGGCTGTTTGAGTTATGCACGTGATGTGAGATGTGTTGACTGTGTGTGGTTGTGCTTGTTTTGTACGTCTCTTGTGCGCAGTCTGCGGTCTGTGCAGTGTTTATCGCGCGTATTGTGAGCAGTAGCTATGTGCCTGCCTTTCAAGGGTGTGGTGTGTTTATGGTGTCTGTTGTGTGGCGTGTTTCTGTGTTGTGTGTGTGTGCACTGCGTTGTGCTCCTGTGTGAGGATGTATGTGTGGTGTGTCTGTGCGTGATTGTGTGTGTAGTGCGTAGTGTGTGAAATGGGTGCTACTTGTCTTCTTGGTTGGTTATATGTGTTTTGCCCATGGATTTGGGAGTGTCGTGTGTGTTAGGAGTTGTGGTACTTTCTGTGTGTGTCGTGTGCTGTGTTGTTCTGTGATTTGTGTTTGTGCTGTGTGTGTCCTACTCTGTGTGTTCTGTGGTCTGTGTGTTTTGCAAGTTGAGTGAGATATTGCGTGTTAGGACCGATATCTTGTGTATATGTTGCGTGTTTGGCATTGTGCATTCTGCGAGGCTCTGTGTGCTGTATGTTTTATGTGTGTTTGGAGTGATGTGTGCACTGTGTGAAATGTGTGTTGCATAAATTCGGTGTTCTTTCTGTGGTGGTTTGTGTGTGTTTTGCATGGGGGTTGCTATGTGTGTGGTTGTGTTTGACAGGTTGTGTGCGTGGTTGGCTCCTTGAGCAATGAGTGTACTTTGTGATGCGTGTACTGTGTATGGTCAAGCTTGGTCAGTGGGCCTCACTGTGGGTGTTGTGTTCACTCTGAGAACCGTGGTTCATGTGTATAGCGTGCAGTTATGTTCTCGGTGTGATGTGCTGTGCGTTGAGGGACTTCTGCATTCAAGTGCACAGAAGGTAGCCTCTCATGCTTGTCCGTTTTCGCCACAGGTTTGTAATCCTCCAGGAGGGCGTTGTTTCCTGAGGGTGCAAAGAGCCACGTCATCCCTTTAATAGCAAGGCCCTGACGATGCCTTTGTAGTAATCTGTCAGAAACTGCTGCGGGAGAGCCTTGTGCCAAACTCTGCTGGGGAAACAATCCACCGTGCACTGAGGAGACCCTCCCTGAGAGAATACTAGGCTGCTTTCGCCTTGCATGCAACTTGCTCCTACGTGATAAGGAAAACAGTAAACATTGCAGTAGAAGGCGGTCTTCTCTGTACGCCCTCTGTCTCAGAGACCGAAGTGAGCCGCGAATAGGCCTTCGCACTAGCCACACAGGAAGCTGCAGAACAAGATGCTTTGAAATGACAGCAGTGGAGGCAAGCCAGCTATGGATTCAGCTTATGTGAGTGAAAGAAACCAGTGCGGGATGGCCCATCCAAGGAATCATTGAAGCCGTGGCGGTGGAAGTTGAAACTGAGCTTGCAATGTGCTTTCCGTGTCTGTCGTGTGCGCGTGCACTCTAAGCGCCTGAGTGACGTCTGCTGCGCAGAGCTCTGTGTGTGCCGAGCGGCGTGCGCTCGCTTGGGTGGCCATTCGCGTGAGGCCTTGCTGAGGCAGCCTGGCTGTCAGAAAGTTGCCCGCATACAACGAATTCCGCTTGCAAAGTGCTTCCCGTGTCTGCCCTGTGTGCCTGCACTCTAAGCACCTGAGTGGAGTCTGCTGCGCAGAGCTCTGTGTGTGCCGAGCGGCGTGCGCTCGCTTGGGTGGCCATTCGCGTGAGGCCTTGCTGAGGCAGCCTGGCTGTCAGAAAGTTGCCCGCATACAACGAATTCCGCTTGCAATGTGCTTCCCGTGTCTGCCGTGTGTGCCTGCACTCTAAGCGCCTGAGTGGAGTCTGCTGCGCAGAGCTCTGTGTGTGCTGAGCGGCGTGCGCTCGCTTGGGTGGCCATTCGCGCGAGGCCTTGCTGAGGAAGCCTGGCTGTCAGGAAAACGCCCGCATACAACGAATTTAGCTTGGCAGTGCAAAAAGTCGCTTTCGTCTGCTACTACGTGGCCGCTCCAGAGAGGCCCAGGTTGGTCTGTGTGGTATGTAAGCCGGTTTCCCATGCCACAGTCTGAGCTTTGAAAACTAAGTGCCCATTGGCTTCAGTCCCCAACCATCATGTCAGCGAGAGGTGTGTGCAAGCTTCTGCAAAGCCTGGTGGCGGATGGGCCCTAAGCGTCAGGGCCGTTGTCCTGCAGAGAAGGATCTGAGGCTGTCTCAGTTCAAGGGATTTCCTGCTCAGCCATATCCAGACTGGCAGCTAAACACTGCTGTGTCAAGGCGAGCTTCTTATACACACTTCTACTCCCAGACACAGGGATACTGTGAAGAGGTCTTCCGCCCAGCCTCAGGGGAAGAGGCGGGGCAAGTTGCTTTCTGTACAGCATTCATTGGAAGCAGGACGTTTGGAGGTTCTGTTCCACAGGCGAAAAGCAGGCAGCACTAGGAGAATCTGTCAAGGAAGCTCCTCTTTATGGCTAGCGAGGCTTAATTCAAACGTGCAATGGAAAATTGTTCTGGGGTAACTGAGCTCTAACTTCACGCTCTAACACTTGCAGCCAACTTTCTCCTAACTCATACAGAGTGGAATCGCCAAATACAGAGTAGAATTCTGTTGCGGTACGCTGTGTTCTTGTGTGCTTGGCGATGTATTGCCGACGGCCTGCGGGACCTGCTTGTCTTCTGTGTTGTGTGTTGTCCGTGCTGTGTGTATCTTGTATGTAGTATGTGCGGTATGTGTTCCACACTGCTTGCTGAGTGCACAGTTCTGTGTATTTTTCACTGTGCTGTGTGTTATGTGAGATGTTGGTATTTGTGAGTGGTGTGTGTTGAGTGGTTCTTCGTGCATTGTACATTTCGCCTTTTTTGATGAGTTCTCTGTTGGCGGTTGCATATGTTGTGCGTTTGGTGTGTGGCTTCCCGTCTAATGTGTACTGTGAAATGTGTGTCTGGTCTTTCTGTTGTCTGCTGTGTTGTGTACTGTGTTCTGGGTTGTGCGAGTGCTGTCTTTCGGCTTTCCGTGTGTTGCATACTGGGTCGATGTTGGGTGGGCTGTGTAATTTGAGCACTGTGTGCAAAGTTGAGTTTGCCTTGTGTCGGACGTGTTGTGTGCATGTGCATGTTGTGTGTGTGTGTTTGTGCGTTTTCGTTCGTGCTGTCTGCGTGTGGGTCTGCGTGTGCGCAGTATTGTATGCTTGTGGTTGTGCGTGTTGTGTGTAGTGCGTTCTATGTGTGTTGCATGTGTTTTCGTCAGTTGCGTGTGTGCACTTGTAGGTGCTGTGTCAGTTTTGTGTGTGTGAGATTGTGATTTGTGTGCTGTTGTGTTAGAGAGGCTGTGTGTGTGTGTTTGGCTGTTTGAGTTATGCACGTGATGTGAGATGTGTTGACTGTGTGTGGTTGTGCTTGTTTTGTACGTCTCTTGTGCGCAGTCTGCGGTCTGTGCAGTGTTTATCGCGCGTATTGTGAGCAGTAGCTATGTGCCTGCCTTTCAAGGGTGTGGTGTGTTTATGGTGTCTGTTGTGTGGCGTGTTTCTGTGTTGTGTGTGTGTGCACTGCGTTGTGCTCCTGTGTGAGGATGTATGTGTGGTGTGTCTGTGCGTGATTGTGTGTGTAGTGCGTAGTGTGTGAAATGGGTGCTACTTGTCTTCTTGGTTGGTTATATGTGTTTTGCCCATGGATTTGGGAGTGTCGTGTGTGTTAGGAGTTGTGGTACTTTCTGTGTGTGTCGTGTGCTGTGTTGTTCTGTGATTTGTGTTTGTGCTGTGTGTGTCCTACTCTGTGTGTTCTGTGGTCTGTGTGTTTTGCAAGTTGAGTGAGATATTGCGTGTTAGGACCGATATCTTGTGTATATGTTGCGTGTTTGGCATTGTGCATTCTGCGAGGCTCTGTGTGCTGTATGTTTTATGTGTGTTTGGAGTGATGTGTGCACTGTGTGAAATGTGTGTTGCATAAATTCGGTGTTCTTTCTGTGGTGGTTTGTGTGTGTTTTGCATGGGGGTTGCTATGTGTGTGGTTGTGTTTGACAGGTTGTGTGCGTGGTTGGCTCCTTGAGCAATGAGTGTACTTTGTGATGCGTGTACTGTGTATGGTCAAGCTTGGTCAGTGGGCCTCACTGTGGGTGTTGTGTTCACTCTGAGAACCGTGGTTCATGTGTATAGCGTGCAGTTATGTTCTCGGTGTGATGTGCTGTGCGTTGAGGGACTTCTGCATTCAAGTGCACAGAAGGTAGCCTCTCATGCTTGTCCGTTTTCGCCACAGGTTTGTAATCCTCCAGGAGGGCGTTGTTTCCTGAGGGTGCAAAGAGCCACGTCATCCCTTTAATAGCAAGGCCCTGACGATGCCTTTGTAGTAATCTGTCAGAAACTGCTGCGGGAGAGCCTTGTGCCAAACTCTGCTGGGGAAACAATCCACCGTGCACTGAGGAGACCCTCCCTGAGAGAATACTAGGCTGCTTTCGCCTTGCATGCAACTTGCTCCTACGTGATAAGGAAAACAGTAAACATTGCAGTAGAAGGCGGTCTTCTCTGTACGCCCTCTGTCTCAGAGACCGAAGTGAGCCGCGAATAGGCCTTCGCACTAGCCACACAGGAAGCTGCAGAACAAGATGCTTTGAAATGACAGCAGTGGAGGCAAGCCAGCTATGGATTCAGCTTATGTGAGTGAAAGAAACCAGTGCGGGATGGCCCATCCAAGGAATCATTGAAGCCGTGGCGGTGGAAGTTGAAACTGAGCTTGCAATGTGCTTTCCGTGTCTGTCGTGTGCGCGTGCACTCTAAGCGCCTGAGTGACGTCTGCTGCGCAGAGCTCTGTGTGTGCCGAGCGGCGTGCGCTCGCTTGGGTGGCCATTCGCGTGAGGCCTTGCTGAGGCAGCCTGGCTGTCAGAAAGTTGCCCGCATACAACGAATTCCGCTTGCAAAGTGCTTCCCGTGTCTGCCCTGTGTGCCTGCACTCTAAGCACCTGAGTGGAGTCTGCTGCGCAGAGCTCTGTGTGTGCCGAGCGGCGTGCGCTCGCTTGGGTGGCCATTCGCGTGAGGCCTTGCTGAGGCAGCCTGGCTGTCAGAAAGTTGCCCGCATACAACGAATTCCGCTTGCAATGTGCTTCCCGTGTCTGCCGTGTGTGCCTGCACTCTAAGCGCCTGAGTGGAGTCTGCTGCGCAGAGCTCCGTGTGTGCTGAGCGGCGTGCGCTCGCTTGGGTGGCCATTCGCGCGAGGCCTTGCTGAGGAAGCCTGGCTGTCAGGAAAACGCCCGCATACAACGAATTTAGCTTGGCAGTGCAAAAAGTCGCTTTCGTCTGCTACTACGTGGCCGCTCCAGAGAGGCCCAGGTTGGTCTGTGTGGTATGTAAGCCGGTTTCCCATGCCACAGTCTGAGCTTTGAAAACTAAGTGCCCATTGGCTTCAGTCCCCAACCATCATGTCAGCGAGAGGTGTGTGCAAGCTTCTGCAAAGCCTGGTGGCGGATGGGCCCTAAGCGTCAGGGCCGTTGTCCTGCAGAGAAGGATCTGAGGCTGTCTCAGTTCAAGGGATTTCCTGCTCAGCCATATCCAGACTGGCAGCTAAACACTGCTGTGTCAAGGCGAGCTTCTTATACACACTTCTACTCCCAGACACAGGGATACTGTGAAGAGGTCTTCCGCCCAGCCTCAGGGGAAGAGGCGGGGCAAGTTGCTTTCTGTACAGCATTCATTGGAAGCAGGACGTTTGGAGGTTCTGTTCCACAGGCGAAAAGCAGGCAGCACTAGGAGAATCTGTCAAGGAAGCTCCTCTTTATGGCTAGCGAGGCTTAATTCAAACGTGCAATGGAAAATTGTTCTGGGGTAACTGAGCTCTAACTTCACGCTCTAACACTTGCAGCTACTTTCTCCTAACTCATACAGAGTGGAATCGCCAAATACAGAGTAGAATTCTGTTGCGGTACGCTGTGTTCTTGTGTGCTTGGCGATGTATTGCCGACGGCCTGCGGGACCTGCTTGTCTTCTGTGTTGTGTGTTGTCCGTGCTGTGTGTATCTTGTATGTAGTATGTGCGGTATGTGTTCCACACTGCTTGCTGAGTGCACAGTTCTGTGTATTTTTCACTGTGCTGTGTGTTATGTGAGATGTTGGTATTTGTGAGTGGTGTGTGTTGAGTGGTTCTTCGTGCATTGTACATTTCGCCTTTTTTGATGAGTTCTCTGTTGGCGGTTGCATATGTTGTGCGTTTGGTGTGTGGCTTCCCGTCTAATGTGTAGTGTGAAATGTGTGTCTGGTCTTTCTGTTGTCTGCTGTGTTGTGTACTGTGTTCTGGGTTGTGCGAGTGCTGTCTTTCGGCTTTCCGTGTGTTGCATACTGGGTCGATGTTGGGTGGGCTGTGTAATTTGAGCACTGTGTGCAAAGTTGAGTTTGCCTTGTGTCGGACGTGTTGTGTGCATGTGCATGTTGTGTGTGTGTGTTTGTGCGTTTTCGTTCGTGCTGTCTGCGTGTGGGTCTGCGTGTGCGCAGTATTGTATGCTTGTGGTTGTGCGTGTTGTGTGTAGTGCGTTCTATGTGTGTTGCATGTGTTTTCGTCAGTTGCGTGTGTGCACTTGTAGGTGCTGTGTCAGTTTTGTGTGTGTGAGATTGTGATTTGTGTGCTGTTGTGTTAGAGAGGCTGTGTGTGTGTGTTTGGCTGTTTGAGTTATGCACGTGATGTGAGATGTGTTGACTGTGTGTGGTTGTGCTTGTTTTGTACGTCTCTTGTGCGCAGTCTGCGGTCTGTGCAGTGTTTATCGCGCGTATTGTGAGCAGTAGCTATGTGCCTGCCTTTCAAGGGTGTGGTGTGTTTATGGTGTCTGTTGTGTGGCGTGTTTCTGTGTTGTGTGTGTGTGCACTGCGTTGTGCTCCTGTGTGAGGATGTATGTGTGGTGTGTCTGTGCGTGATTGTGTGTGTAGTGCGTAGTGTGTGAAATGGGTGCTACTTGTCTTCTTGGTTGGTTATATGTGTTTTGCCCATGGATTTGGGAGTGTCGTGTGTGTTAGGAGTTGTGGTACTTTCTGTGTGTGTCGTGTGCTGTGTTGTTCTGTGATTTGTGTTTGTGCTGTGTGTGTCCTACTCTGTGTGTTCTGTGGTCTGTGTGTTTTGCAAGTTGAGTGAGATATTGCGTGTTAGGACCGATATCTTGTGTATATGTTGCGTGTTTGGCATTGTGCATTCTGCGAGGCTCTGTGTGCTGTATGTTTTATGTGTGTTTGGAGTGATGTGTGCACTGTGTGAAATGTGTGTTGCATAAATTCGGTGTTCTTTCTGTGGTGGTTTGTGTGTGTTTTGCATGGGGGTTGCTATGTGTGTGGTTGTGTTTGACAGGTTGTGTGCGTGGTTGGCTCCTTGAGCAATGAGTGTACTTTGTGATGCGTGTACTGTGTATGGTCAAGCTTGGTCAGTGGGCCTCACTGTGGGTGTTGTGTTCACTCTGAGAACCGTGGTTCATGTGTATAGCGTGCAGTTATGTTCTCGGTGTGATGTGCTGTGCGTTGAGGGACTTCTGCATTCAAGTGCACAGAAGCTAGCCTCTCATGCTTGTCCGTTTTCGCCACAGGTTTGTAATCCTCCAGGAGGGCGTTGTTTCCTGAGGGTGCAAAGAGCCACGTCATCCCTTTAATAGCAAGGCCCTGACGATGCCTTTGTACTAATCTGTCAGAAACTGCTGCGGGAGAGCCTTGTGCCAAACTCTGCTGGGGAAACAATCCACCGTGCACTGAGGAGACCCTCCCTGAGAGAATACTAGGCTGCTTTCGCCTTGCATGCAACTTGCTCCTACGTGATAAGGAAAACAGTAAACATTGCAGTAGAAGGCGGTCTTCTCTGTACGCCCTCTGTCTCAGAGACCGAAGTGAGCCGCGAATAGGCCTTCGCACTAGCCACACAGGAAGCTGCAGAACAAGATGCTTTGAAATGACAGCAGTGGAGGCAAGCCAGCTATGGATTCAGCTTATGTGAGTGAAAGAAACCAGTGCGGGATGGCCCATCCAAGGAATCATTGAAGCCGTGGCGGTGGAAGTTGAAACTGAGCTTGCAATGTGCTTTCCGTGTCTGTCGTGTGCGCGTGCACTCTAAGCGCCTGAGTGACGTCTGCTGCGCAGAGCTCTGTGTGTGCCGAGCGGCGTGCGCTCGCTTGGGTGGCCATTCGCGTGAGGCCTTGCTGAGGCAGCCTGGCTGTCAGAAAGTTGCCCGCATACAACGAATTCCGCTTGCAAAGTGCTTCCCGTGTCTGCCCTGTGTGCCTGCACTCTAAGCACCTGAGTGGAGTCTGCTGCGCAGAGCTCTGTGTGTGCCGAGCGGCGTGCGCTCGCTTGGGTGGCCATTCGCGTGAGGCCTTGCTGAGGCAGCCTGGCTGTCAGAAAGTTGCCCGCATACAACGAATTCCGCTTGCAATGTGCTTCCCGTGTCTGCCGTGTGTGCCTGCACTCTAAGCGCCTGAGTGGAGTCTGCTGCGCAGAGCTCCGTGTGTGCTGAGCGGCGTGCGCTCGCTTGGGTGGCCATTCGCGCGAGGCCTTGCTGAGGAAGCCTGGCTGTCAGGAAAACGCCCGCATACAACGAATTTAGCTTGGCAGTGCAAAAAGTCGCTTTCGTCTGCTACTACGTGGCCGCTCCAGAGAGGCCCAGGTTGGTCTGTGTGGTATGTAAGCCGGTTTCCCATGCCACAGTCTGAGCTTTGAAAACTAAGTGCCCATTGGCTTCAGTCCCCAACCATCATGTCAGCGAGAGGTGTGTGCAAGTTTCTGCAAAGCCTGGTGGCGGATGGGCCCTAAGCGTCAGGGCCGTTGTCCTGCAGAGAAGGATCTGAGGCTGTCTCAGTTCAAGGGATTTCCTGCTCAGCCATATCCAGACTGGCAGCTAAACACTGCTGTGTCAAGGCGAGCTTCTTATACACACTTCTACTCCCAGACACAGGGATACTGTGAAGAGGTCTTCCGCCCAGCCTCAGGGGAAGAGGCGGGGCAAGTTGCTTTCTGTACAGCATTCATTGGAAGCAGGACGTTTGGAGGTTCTGTTCCACAGGCGAAAAGCAGGCAGCACTAGGAGAATCTGTCAAGGAAGCTCCTCTTTATGGCTAGCGAGGCTTAATTCAAACGTGCAATGGAAAATTGTTCTGGGGTAACTGAGCTCTAACTTCACGCTCTAACACTTGCAGCTACTTTCTCCTAACTCATACAGAGTGGAATCGCCAAATACAGAGTAGAATTCTGTTGCGGTACGCTGTGTTCTTGTGTGCTTGGCGATGTATTGCCGACGGCCTGCGGGACCTGCTTGTCTTCTGTGTTGTGTGTTGTCCGTGCTGTGTGTATCTTGTATGTAGTATGTGCGGTATGTGTTCCACACTGCTTGCTGAGTGCACAGTTCTGTGTATTTTTCACTGTGCTGTGTGTTATGTGAGATGTTGGTATTTGTGAGTGGTGTGTGTTGAGTGGTTCTTCGTGCATTGTACATTTCGCCTTTTTTGATGAGTTCTCTGTTGGCGGTTGCATATGTTGTGCGTTTGGTGTGTGGCTTCCCGTCTAATGTGTAGTGTGAAATGTGTGTCTGGTCTTTCTGTTGTCTGCTGTGTTGTGTACTGTGTTCTGGGTTGTGCGAGTGCTGTCTTTCGGCTTTCCGTGTGTTGCATACTGGGTCGATGTTGGGTGGGCTGTGTAATTTGAGCACTGTGTGCAAAGTTGAGTTTGCCTTGTGTCGGACGTGTTGTGTGCATGTGCATGTTGTGTGTGTGTGTTTGTGCGTTTTCGTTCGTGCTGTCTGCGTGTGGGTCTGCGTGTGCGCAGTATTGTATGCTTGTGGTTGTGCGTGTTGTGTGTAGTGCGTTCTATGTGTGTTGCATGTGTTTTCGTCAGTTGCGTGTGTGCACTTGTAGGTGCTGTGTCAGTTTTGTGTGTGTGAGATTGTGATTTGTGTGCTGTTGTGTTAGAGAGGCTGTGTGTGTGTGTTTGGCTGTTTGAGTTATGCACGTGATGTGAGATGTGTTGACTGTGTGTGGTTGTGCTTGTTTTGTACGTCTCTTGTGCGCAGTCTGCGGTCTGTGCAGTGTTTATCGCGCGTATTGTGAGCAGTAGCTATGTGCCTGCCTTTCAAGGGTGTGGTGTGTTTATGGTGTCTGTTGTGTGGCGTGTTTCTGTGTTGTGTGTGTGTGCACTGCGTTGTGCTCCTGTGTGAGGATGTATGTGTGGTGTGTCTGTGCGTGATTGTGTGTGTAGTGCGTAGTGTGTGAAATGGGTGCTACTTGTCTTCTTGGTTGGTTATATGTGTTTTGCCCATGGATTTGGGAGTGTCGTGTGTGTTAGGAGTTGCGGTACTTTCTGTGTGTGTCGTGTGCTGTGTTGTTCTGTGATTTGTGTTTGTGCTGTGTGTGTCCTACTCTGTGTGTTCTGTGGTCTGTGTGTTTTGCAAGTTGAGTGAGATATTGCGTGTTAGGACCGATATCTTGTGTATATGTTGCGTGTTTGGCATTGTGCATTCTGCGAGGCTCTGTGTGCTGTATGTTTTATGTGTGTTTGGAGTGATGTGTGCACTGTGTGAAATGTGTGTTGCATAAATTCGGTGTTCTTTCTGTGGTGGTTTGTGTGTGTTTTGCATGGGGGTTGCTATGTGTGTGGTTGTGTTTGACAGGTTGTGTGCGTGGTTGGCTCCTTGAGCAATGAGTGTACTTTGTGATGCGTGTACTGTGTATGGTCAAGCTTGGTCAGTGGGCCTCACTGTGGGTGTTGTGTTCACTCTGAGAACCGTGGTTCATGTGTATAGCGTGCAGTTATGTTCTCGGTGTGATGTGCTGTGCGTTGAGGGACTTCTGCATTCAAGTGCACAGAAGGTAGCCTCTCATGCTTGTCCGTTTTCGCCACAGGTTTGTAATCCTCCAGGAGGGCGTTGTTTCCTGAGGGTGCAAAGAGCCACGTCATCCCTTTAATAGCAAGGCCCTGACGATGCCTTTGTAGTAATCTGTCAGAAACTGCTGCGGGAGAGCCTTGTGCCAAACTCTGCTGGGGAAACAATCCACCGTGCACTGAGGAGACCCTCCCTGAGAGAATACTAGGCTGCTTTCGCCTTGCATGCAACTTGCTCCTACGTGATAAGGAAAACAGTAAACATTGCAGTAGAAGGCGGTCTTCTCTGTACGCCCTCTGTCTCAGAGACCGAAGTGAGCCGCGAATAGGCCTTCGCACTAGCCACACAGGAAGCTGCAGAACAAGATGCTTTGAAATGACAGCAGTGGAGGCAAGCCAGCTATGGATTCAGCTTATGTGAGTGAAAGAAACCAGTGCGGGATGGCCCATCCAAGGAATCATTGAAGCCGTGGCGGTGGAAGTTGAAACTGAGCTTGCAATGTGCTTTCCGTGTCTGTCGTGTGCGCGTGCACTCTAAGCGCCTGAGTGACGTCTGCTGCGCAGAGCTCTGTGTGTGCCGAGCGGCGTGCGCTCGCTTGGGTGGCCATTCGCGTGAGGCCTTGCTGAGGCAGCCTGGCTGTCAGAAAGTTGCCCGCATACAACGAATTCCGCTTGCAAAGTGCTTCCCGTGTCTGCCCTGTGTGCCTGCACTCTAAGCACCTGAGTGGAGTCTGCTGCGCAGAGCTCTGTGTGTGCCGAGCGGCGTGCGCTCGCTTGGGTGGCCATTCGCGTGAGGCCTTGCTGAGGCAGCCTGGCTGTCAGAAAGTTGCCCGCATACAACGAATTCCGCTTGCAATGTGCTTCCCGTGTCTGCCGTGTGTGCCTGCACTCTAAGCGCCTGAGTGGAGTCTGCTGCGCAGAGCTCCGTGTGTGCTGAGCGGCGTGCGCTCGCTTGGGTGGCCATTCGCGCGAGGCCTTGCTGAGGAAGCCTGGCTGTCAGGAAAACGCCCGCATACAACGAATTTAGCTTGGCAGTGCAAAAAGTCGCTTTCGTCTGCTACTACGTGGCCGCTCCAGAGAGGCCCAGGTTGGTCTGTGTGGTATGTAAGCCGGTTTCCCATGCCACAGTCTGAGCTTTGAAAACTAAGTGCCCATTGGCTTCAGTCCCCAACCATCATGTCAGCGAGAGGTGTGTGCAAGCTTCTGCAAAGCCTGGTGGCGGATGGGCCCTAAGCGTCAGGGCCGTTGTCCTGCAGAGAAGGATCTGAGGCTGTCTCAGTTCAAGGGATTTCCTGCTCAGCCATATCCAGACTGGCAGCTAAACACTGCTGTGTCAAGGCGAGCTTCTTATACACACTTCTACTCCCAGACACAGGGATACTGTGAAGAGGTCTTCCGCCCAGCCTCAGGGGAAGAGGCGGGGCAAGTTGCTTTCTGTACAGCATTCATTGGAAGCAGGACGTTTGGAGGTTCTGTTCCACAGGCGAAAAGCAGGCAGCACTAGGAGAATCTGTCAAGGAAGCTCCTCTTTATGGCTAGCGAGGCTTAATTCAAACGTGCAATGGAAAATTGTTCTGGGGTAACTGAGCTCTAACTTCACGCTCTAACACTTGCAGCTACTTTCTCCTAACTCATACAGAGTGGAATCGCCAAATACAGAGTAGAATTCTGTTGCGGTACGCTGTGTTCTTGTGTGCTTGGCGATGTATTGCCGACGGCCTGCGGGACCTGCTTGTCTTCTGTGTTGTGTGTTGTCCGTGCTGTGTGTATCTTGTATGTAGTATGTGCGGTATGTGTTCCACACTGCTTGCTGAGTGCACAGTTCTGTGTATTTTTCACTGTGCTGTGTGTTATGTGAGATGTTGGTATTTGTGAGTGGTGTGTGTTGAGTGGTTCTTCGTGCATTGTACATTTCGCCTTTTTTGATGAGTTCTCTGTTGGCGGTTGCATATGTTGTGCGTTTGGTGTGTGGCTTCCCGTCTAATGTGTAGTGTGAAATGTGTGTCTGGTCTTTCTGTTGTCTGCTGTGTTGTGTACTGTGTTCTGGGTTGTGCGAGTGCTGTCTTTCGGCTTTCCGTGTGTTGCATACTGGGTCGATGTTGGGTGGGCTGTGTAATTTGAGCACTGTGTGCAAAGTTGAGTTTGCCTTGTGTCGGACGTGTTGTGTGCATGTGCATGTTGTGTGTGTGTGTTTGTGCGTTTTCGTTCGTGCTGTCTGCGTGTGGGTCTGCGTGTGCGCAGTATTGTATGCTTGTGGTTGTGCGTGTTGTGTGTAGTGCGTTCTATGTGTGTTGCATGTGTTTTCGTCAGTTGCGTGTGTGCACTTGTAGGTGCTGTGTCAGTTTTGTGTGTGTGAGATTGTGATTTGTGTGCTGTTGTGTTAGAGAGGCTGTGTGTGTGTGTTTGGCTGTTTGAGTTATGCACGTGATGTGAGATGTGTTGACTGTGTGTGGTTGTGCTTGTTTTGTACGTCTCTTGTGCGCAGTCTGCGGTCTGTGCAGTGTTTATCGCGCGTATTGTGAGCAGTAGCTATGTGCCTGCCTTTCAAGGGTGTGGTGTGTTTATGGTGTCTGTTGTGTGGCGTGTTTCTGTGTTGTGTGTGTGTGCACTGCGTTGTGCTCCTGTGTGAGGATGTATGTGTGGTGTGTCTGTGCGTGATTGTGTGTGTAGTGCGTAGTGTGTGAAATGGGTGCTACTTGTCTTCTTGGTTGGTTATATGTGTTTTGCCCATGGATTTGGGAGTGTCGTGTGTGTTAGGAGTTGCGGTACTTTCTGTGTGTGTCGTGTGCTGTGTTGTTCTGTGATTTGTGTTTGTGCTGTGTGTGTCCTACTCTGTGTGTTCTGTGGTCTGTGTGTTTTGCAAGTTGAGTGAGATATTGCGTGTTAGGACCGATATCTTGTGTATATGTTGCGTGTTTGGCATTGTGCATTCTGCGAGGCTCTGTGTGCTGTATGTTTTATGTGTGTTTGGAGTGATGTGTGCACTGTGTGAAATGTGTGTTGCATAAATTCGGTGTTCTTTCTGTGGTGGTTTGTGTGTGTTTTGCATGGGGGTTGCTATGTGTGTGGTTGTGTTTGACAGGTTGTGTGCGTGGTTGGCTCCTTGAGCAATGAGTGTACTTTGTGATGCGTGTACTGTGTATGGTCAAGCTTGGTCAGTGGGCCTCACTGTGGGTGTTGTGTTCACTCTGAGAACCGTGGTTCATGTGTATAGCGTGCAGTTATGTTCTCGGTGTGATGTGCTGTGCGTTGAGGGACTTCTGCATTCAAGTGCACAGAAGGTAGCCTCTCATGCTTGTCCGTTTTCGCCACAGGTTTGTAATCCTCCAGGAGGGCGTTGTTTCCTGAGGGTGCAAAGAGCCACGTCATCCCTTTAATAGCAAGGCCCTGACGATGCCTTTGTAGTAATCTGTCAGAAACTGCTGCGGGAGAGCCTTGTGCCAAACTCTGCTGGGGAAACAATCCACCGTGCACTGAGGAGACCCTCCCTGAGAGAATACTAGGCTGCTTTCGCCTTGCATGCAACTTGCTCCTACGTGATAAGGAAAACAGTAAACATTGCAGTAGAAGGCGGTCTTCTCTGTACGCCCTCTGTCTCAGAGACCGAAGTGAGCCGCGAATAGCCCTTCGCACTAGCCACACAGGAAGCTGCAGAACAAGATGCTTTGAAATGACAGCAGTGGAGGCAAGCCAGCTATGGATTCAGCTTATGTGAGTGAAAGAAACCAGTGCGGGATGGCCCATCCAAGGAATCATTGAAGCCGTGGCGGTGGAAGTTGAAACTGAGCTTGCAATGTGCTTTCCGTGTCTGTCGTGTGCGCGTGCACTCTAAGCGCCTGAGTGACGTCTGCTGCGCAGAGCTCTGTGTGTGCCGAGCGGCGTGCGCTCGCTTGGGTGGCCATTCGCGTGAGGCCTTGCTGAGGCAGCCTGGCTGTCAGAAAGTTGCCCGCATACAACGAATTCCGCTTGCAAAGTGCTTCCCGTGTCTGCCCTGTGTGCCTGCACTCTAAGCACCTGAGTGGAGTCTGCTGCGCAGAGCTCTGTGTGTGCCGAGCGGCGTGCGCTCGCTTGGGTGGCCATTCGCGTGAGGCCTTGCTGAGGCAGCCTGGCTGTCAGAAAGTTGCCCGCATACAACGAATTCCGCTTGCAATGTGCTTCCCGTGTCTGCCGTGTGTGCCTGCACTCTAAGCGCCTGAGTGGAGTCTGCTGCGCAGAGCTCCGTGTGTGCTGAGCGGCGTGCGCTCGCTTGGGTGGCCATTCGCGCGAGGCCTTGCTGAGGAAGCCTGGCTGTCAGGAAAACGCCCGCATACAACGAATTTAGCTTGGCAGTGCAAAAAGTCGCTTTCGTCTGCTACTACGTGGCCGCTCCAGAGAGGCCCAGGTTGGTCTGTGTGGTATGTAAGCCGGTTTCCCATGCCACAGTCTGAGCTTTGAAAACTAAGTGCCCATTGGCTTCAGTCCCCAACCATCATGTCAGCGAGAGGTGTGTGCAAGCTTCTGCAAAGCCTGGTGGCGGATGGGCCCTAAGCGTCAGGGCCGTTGTCCTGCAGAGAAGGATCTGAGGCTGTCTCAGTTCAAGGGATTTCCTGCTCAGCCATATCCAGACTGGCAGCTAAACACTGCTGTGTCAAGGCGAGCTTCTTATACACACTTCTACTCCCAGACACAGGGATACTGTGAAGAGGTCTTCCGCCCAGCCTCAGGGGAAGAGGCGGGGCAAGTTGCTTTCTGTACAGCATTCATTGGAAGCAGGACGTTTGGAGGTTCTGTTCCACAGGCGAAAAGCAGGCAGCACTAGGAGAATCTGTCAAGGAAGCTCCTCTTTATGGCTAGCGAGGCTTAATTCAAACGTGCAATGGAAAATTGTTCTGGGGTAACTGAGCTCTAACTTCACGCTCTAACACTTGCAGCTACTTTCTCCTAACTCATACAGAGTGGAATCGCCAAATACAGAGTAGAATTCTGTTGCGGTACGCTGTGTTCTTGTGTGCTTGGCGATGTATTGCCGACGGCCTGCGGGACCTGCTTGTCTTCTGTGTTGTGTGTTGTCCGTGCTGTGTGTATCTTGTATGTAGTATGTGCGGTATGTGTTCCACACTGCTTGCTGAGTGCACAGTTCTGTGTATTTTTCACTGTGCTGTGTGTTATGTGAGATGTTGGTATTTGTGAGTGGTGTGTGTTGAGTGGTTCTTCGTGCATTGTACATTTCGCCTTTTTTGATGAGTTCTCTGTTGGCGGTTGCATATGTTGTGCGTTTGGTGTGTGGCTTCCCGTCTAATGTGTAGTGTGAAATGTGTGTCTGGTCTTTCTGTTGTCTGCTGTGTTGTGTACTGTGTTCTGGGTTGTGCGAGTGCTGTCTTTCGGCTTTCCGTGTGTTGCATACTGGGTCGATGTTGGGTGGGCTGTGTAATTTGAGCACTGTGTGCAAAGTTGAGTTTGCCTTGTGTCGGACGTGTTGTGTGCATGTGCATGTTGTGTGTGTGTGTTTGTGCGTTTTCGTTCGTGCTGTCTGCGTGTGGGTCTGCGTGTGCGCAGTATTGTATGCTTGTGGTTGTGCGTGTTGTGTGTAGTGCGTTCTATGTGTGTTGCATGTGTTTTCGTCAGTTGCGTGTGTGCACTTGTAGGTGCTGTGTCAGTTTTGTGTGTGTGAGATTGTGATTTGTGTGCTGTTGTGTTAGAGAGGCTGTGTGTGTGTGTTTGGCTGTTTGAGTTATGCACGTGATGTGAGATGTGTTGACTGTGTGTGGTTGTGCTTGTTTTGTACGTCTCTTGTGCGCAGTCTGCGGTCTGTGCAGTGTTTATCGCGCGTATTGTGAGCAGTAGCTATGTGCCTGCCTTTCAAGGGTGTGGTGTGTTTATGGTGTCTGTTGTGTGGCGTGTTTCTGTGTTGTGTGTGTGTGCACTGCGTTGTGCTCCTGTGTGAGGATGTATGTGTGGTGTGTCTGTGCGTGATTGTGTGTGTAGTGCGTAGTGTGTGAAATGGGTGCTACTTGTCTTCTTGGTTGGTTATATGTGTTTTGCCCATGGATTTGGGAGTGTCGTGTGTGTTAGGAGTTGTGGTACTTTCTGTGTGTGTCGTGTGCTGTGTTGTTCTGTGATTTGTGTTTGTGCTGTGTGTGTCCTACTCTGTGTGTTCTGTGGTCTGTGTGTTTTGCAAGTTGAGTGAGATATTGCGTGTTAGGACCGATATCTTGTGTATATGTTGCGTGTTTGGCATTGTGCATTCTGCGAGGCTCTGTGTGCTGTATGTTTTATGTGTGTTTGGAGTGATGTGTGCACTGTGTGAAATGTGTGTTGCATAAATTCGGTGTTCTTTCTGTGGTGGTTTGTGTGTGTTTTGCATGGGGGTTGCTATGTGTGTGGTTGTGTTTGACAGGTTGTGTGCGTGGTTGGCTCCTTGAGCAATGAGTGTACTTTGTGATGCGTGTACTGTGTATGGTCAAGCTTGGTCAGTGGGCCTCACTGTGGGTGTTGTGTTCACTCTGAGAACCGTGGTTCATGTGTATAGCGTGCAGTTATGTTCTCGGTGTGATGTGCTGTGCGTTGAGGGACTTCTGCATTCAAGTGCACAGAAGGTAGCCTCTCATGCTTGTCCGTTTTCGCCACAGGTTTGTAATCCTCCAGGAGGGCGTTGTTTCCTGAGGGTGCAAAGAGCCACGTCATCCCTTTAATAGCAAGGCCCTGACGATGCCTTTGTAGTAATCTGTCAGAAACTGCTGCGGGAGAGCCTTGTGCCAAACTCTGCTGGGGAAACAATCCACCGTGCACTGAGGAGACCCTCCCTGAGAGAATACTAGGCTGCTTTCGCCTTGCATGCAACTTGCTCCTACGTGATAAGGAAAACAGTAAACATTGCAGTAGAAGGCGGTCTTCTCTGTACGCCCTCTGTCTCAGAGACCGAAGTGAGCCGCGAATAGGCCTTCGCACTAGCCACACAGGAAGCTGCAGAACAAGATGCTTTGAAATGACAGCAGTGGAGGCAAGCCAGCTATGGATTCAGCTTATGTGAGTGAAAGAAACCAGTGCGGGATGGCCCATCCAAGGAATCATTGAAGCCGTGGCGGTGGAAGTTGAAACTGAGCTTGCAATGTGCTTTCCGTGTCTGTCGTGTGCGCGTGCACTCTAAGCGCCTGAGTGACGTCTGCTGCGCAGAGCTCTGTGTGTGCCGAGCGGCGTGCGCTCGCTTGGGTGGCCATTCGCGTGAGGCCTTGCTGAGGCAGCCTGGCTGTCAGAAAGTTGCCCGCATACAACGAATTCCGCTTGCAAAGTGCTTCCCGTGTCTGCCCTGTGTGCCTGCACTCTAAGCACCTGAGTGGAGTCTGCTGCGCAGAGCTCTGTGTGTGCCGAGCGGCGTGCGCTCGCTTGGGTGGCCATTCGCGTGAGGCCTTGCTGAGGCAGCCTGGCTGTCAGAAAGTTGCCCGCATACAACGAATTCCGCTTGCAATGTGCTTCCCGTGTCTGCCGTGTGTGCCTGCACTCTAAGCGCCTGAGTGGAGTCTGCTGCGCAGAGCTCCGTGTGTGCTGAGCGGCGTGCGCTCGCTTGGGTGGCCATTCGCGCGAGGCCTTGCTGAGGAAGCCTGGCTGTCAGGAAAACGCCCGCATACAACGAATTTAGCTTGGCAGTGCAAAAAGTCGCTTTCGTCTGCTACTACGTGGCCGCTCCAGAGAGGCCCAGGTTGGTCTGTGTGGTATGTAAGCCGGTTTCCCATGCCACAGTCTGAGCTTTGAAAACTAAGTGCCCATTGGCTTCAGTCCCCAACCATCATGTCAGCGAGAGGTGTGTGCAAGCTTCTGCAAAGCCTGGTGGCGGATGGGCCCTAAGCGTCAGGGCCGTTGTCCTGCAGAGAAGGATCTGAGGCTGTCTCAGTTCAAGGGATTTCCTGCTCAGCCATATCCAGACTGGCAGCTAAACACTGCTGTGTCAAGGCGAGCTTCTTATACACACTTCTACTCCCAGACACAGGGATACTGTGAAGAGGTCTTCCGCCCAGCCTCAGGGGAAGAGGCGGGGCAAGTTGCTTTCTGTACAGCATTCATTGGAAGCAGGACGTTTGGAGGTTCTGTTCCACAGGCGAAAAGCAGGCAGCACTAGGAGAATCTGTCAAGGAAGCTCCTCTTTATGGCTAGCGAGGCTTAATTCAAACGTGCAATGGAAAATTGTTCTGGGGTAACTGAGCTCTAACTTCACGCTCTAACACTTGCAGCTACTTTCTCCTAACTCATACAGAGTGGAATCGCCAAATACAGAGTAGAATTCTGTTGCGGTACGCTGTGTTCTTGTGTGCTTGGCGATGTATTGCCGACGGCCTGCGGGACCTGCTTGTCTTCTGTGTTGTGTGTTGTCCGTGCTGTGTGTATCTTGTATGTAGTATGTGCGGTATGTGTTCCACACTGCTTGCTGAGTGCACAGTTCTGTGTATTTTTCACTGTGCTGTGTGTTATGTGAGATGTTGGTATTTGTGAGTGGTGTGTGTTGAGTGGTTCTTCGTGCATTGTACATTTCGCCTTTTTTGATGAGTTCTCTGTTGGCGGTTGCATATGTTGTGCGTTTGGTGTGTGGCTTCCCGTCTAATGTGTAGTGTGAAATGTGTGTCTGGTCTTTCTGTTGTCTGCTGTGTTGTGTACTGTGTTCTGGGTTGTGCGAGTGCTGTCTTTCGGCTTTCCGTGTGTTGCATACTGGGTCGATGTTGGGTGGGCTGTGTAATTTGAGCACTGTGTGCAAAGTTGAGTTTGCCTTGTGTCGGACGTGTTGTGTGCATGTGCATGTTGTGTGTGTGTGTTTGTGCGTTTTCGTTCGTGCTGTCTGCGTGTGGGTCTGCGTGTGCGCAGTATTGTATGCTTGTGGTTGTGCGTGTTGTGTGTAGTGCGTTCTATGTGTGTTGCATGTGTTTTCGTCAGTTGCGTGTGTGCACTTGTAGGTGCTGTGTCAGTTTTGTGTGTGTGAGATTGTGATTTGTGTGCTGTTGTGTTAGAGAGGCTGTGTGTGTGTGTTTGGCTGTTTGAGTTATGCACGTGATGTGAGATGTGTTGACTGTGTGTGGTTGTGCTTGTTTTGTACGTCTCTTGTGCGCAGTCTGCGGTCTGTGCAGTGTTTATCGCGCGTATTGTGAGCAGTAGCTATGTGCCTGCCTTTCAAGGGTGTGGTGTGTTTATGGTGTCTGTTGTGTGGCGTGTTTCTGTGTTGTGTGTGTGTGCACTGCGTTGTGCTCCTGTGTGAGGATGTATGTGTGGTGTGTCTGTGCGTGATTGTGTGTGTAGTGCGTAGTGTGTGAAATGGGTGCTACTTGTCTTCTTGGTTGGTTATATGTGTTTTGCCCATGGATTTGGGAGTGTCGTGTGTGTTAGGAGTTGCGGTACTTTCTGTGTGTGTCGTGTGCTGTGTTGTTCTGTGATTTGTGTTTGTGCTGTGTGTGTCCTACTCTGTGTGTTCTGTGGTCTGTGTGTTTTGCAAGTTGAGTGAGATATTGCGTGTTAGGACCGATATCTTGTGTATATGTTGCGTGTTTGGCATTGTGCATTCTGCGAGGCTCTGTGTGCTGTATGTTTTATGTGTGTTTGGAGTGATGTGTGCACTGTGTGAAATGTGTGTTGCATAAATTCGGTGTTCTTTCTGTGGTGGTTTGTGTGTGTTTTGCATGGGGGTTGCTATGTGTGTGGTTGTGTTTGACAGGTTGTGTGCGTGGTTGGCTCCTTGAGCAATGAGTGTACTTTGTGATGCGTGTACTGTGTATGGTCAAGCTTGGTCAGTGGGCCTCACTGTGGGTGTTGTGTTCACTCTGAGAACCGTGGTTCATGTGTATAGCGTGCAGTTATGTTCTCGGTGTGATGTGCTGTGCGTTGAGGGACTTCTGCATTCAAGTGCACAGAAGGTAGCCTCTCATGCTTGTCCGTTTTCGCCACAGGTTTGTAATCCTCCAGGAGGGCGTTGTTTCCTGAGGGTGCAAAGAGCCACGTCATCCCTTTAATAGCAAGGCCCTGACGATGCCTTTGTAGTAATCTGTCAGAAACTGCTGCGGGAGAGCCTTGTGCCAAACTCTGCTGGGGAAACAATCCACCGTGCACTGAGGAGACCCTCCCTGAGAGAATACTAGGCTGCTTTCGCCTTGCATGCAACTTGCTCCTACGTGATAAGGAAAACAGTAAACATTGCAGTAGAAGGCGGTCTTCTCTGTACGCCCTCTGTCTCAGAGACCGAAGTGAGCCGCGAATAGGCCTTCGCACTAGCCACACAGGAAGCTGCAGAACAAGATGCTTTGAAATGACAGCAGTGGAGGCAAGCCAGCTATGGATTCAGCTTATGTGAGTGAAAGAAACCAGTGCGGGATGGCCCATCCAAGGAATCATTGAAGCCGTGGCGGTGGAAGTTGAAACTGAGCTTGCAATGTGCTTTCCGTGTCTGTCGTGTGCGCGTGCACTCTAAGCGCCTGAGTGACGTCTGCTGCGCAGAGCTCTGTGTGTGCCGAGCGGCGTGCGCTCGCTTGGGTGGCCATTCGCGTGAGGCCTTGCTGAGGCAGCCTGGCTGTCAGAAAGTTGCCCGCATACAACGAATTCCGCTTGCAAAGTGCTTCCCGTGTCTGCCCTGTGTGCCTGCACTCTAAGCACCTGAGTGGAGTCTGCTGCGCAGAGCTCTGTGTGTGCCGAGCGGCGTGCGCTCGCTTGGGTGGCCATTCGCGTGAGGCCTTGCTGAGGCAGCCTGGCTGTCAGAAAGTTGCCCGCATACAACGAATTCCGCTTGCAATGTGCTTCCCGTGTCTGCCGTGTGTGCCTGCACTCTAAGCGCCTGAGTGGAGTCTGCTGCGCAGAGCTCCGTGTGTGCTGAGCGGCGTGCGCTCGCTTGGGTGGCCATTCGCGCGAGGCCTTGCTGAGGAAGCCTGGCTGTCAGGAAAACGCCCGCATACAACGAATTTAGCTTGGCAGTGCAAAAAGTCGCTTTCGTCTGCTACTACGTGGCCGCTCCAGAGAGGCCCAGGTTGGTCTGTGTGGTATGTAAGCCGGTTTCCCATGCCACAGTCTGAGCTTTGAAAACTAAGTGCCCATTGGCTTCAGTCCCCAACCATCATGTCAGCGAGAGGTGTGTGCAAGCTTCTGCAAAGCCTGGTGGCGGATGGGCCCTAAGCGTCAGGGCCGTTGTCCTGCAGAGAAGGATCTGAGGCTGTCTCAGTTCAAGGGATTTCCTGCTCAGCCATATCCAGACTGGCAGCTAAACACTGCTGTGTCAAGGCGAGCTTCTTATACACACTTCTACTCCCAGACACAGGGATACTGTGAAGAGGTCTTCCGCCCAGCCTCAGGGGAAGAGGCGGGGCAAGTTGCTTTCTGTACAGCATTCATTGGAAGCAGGACGTTTGGAGGTTCTGTTCCACAGGCGAAAAGCAGGCAGCACTAGGAGAATCTGTCAAGGAAGCTCCTCTTTATGGCTAGCGAGGCTTAATTCAAACGTGCAATGGAAAATTGTTCTGGGGTAACTGAGCTCTAACTTCACGCTCTAACACTTGCAGCTACTTTCTCCTAACTCATACAGAGTGGAATCGCCAAATACAGAGTAGAATTCTGTTGCGGTACGCTGTGTTCTTGTGTGCTTGGCGATGTATTGCCGACGGCCTGCGGGACCTGCTTGTCTTCTGTGTTGTGTGTTGTCCGTGCTGTGTGTATCTTGTATGTAGTATGTGCGGTATGTGTTCCACACTGCTTGCTGAGTGCACAGTTCTGTGTATTTTTCACTGTGCTGTGTGTTATGTGAGATGTTGGTATTTGTGAGTGGTGTGTGTTGAGTGGTTCTTCGTGCATTGTACATTTCGCCTTTTTTGATGAGTTCTCTGTTGGCGGTTGCATATGTTGTGCGTTTGGTGTGTGGCTTCCCGTCTAATGTGTAGTGTGAAATGTGTGTCTGGTCTTTCTGTTGTCTGCTGTGTTGTGTACTGTGTTCTGGGTTGTGCGAGTGCTGTCTTTCGGCTTTCCGTGTGTTGCATACTGGGTCGATGTTGGGTGGGCTGTGTAATTTGAGCACTGTGTGCAAAGTTGAGTTTGCCTTGTGTCGGACGTGTTGTGTGCATGTGCATGTTGTGTGTGTGTGTTTGTGCGTTTTCGTTCGTGCTGTCTGCGTGTGGGTCTGCGTGTGCGCAGTATTGTATGCTTGTGGTTGTGCGTGTTGTGTGTAGTGCGTTCTATGTGTGTTGCATGTGTTTTCGTCAGTTGCGTGTGTGCACTTGTAGGTGCTGTGTCAGTTTTGTGTGTGTGAGATTGTGATTTGTGTGCTGTTGTGTTAGAGAGGCTGTGTGTGTGTGTTTGGCTGTTTGAGTTATGCACGTGATGTGAGATGTGTTGACTGTGTGTGGTTGTGCTTGTTTTGTACGTCTCTTGTGCGCAGTCTGCGGTCTGTGCAGTGTTTATCGCGCGTATTGTGAGCAGTAGCTATGTGCCTGCCTTTCAAGGGTGTGGTGTGTTTATGGTGTCTGTTGTGTGGCGTGTTTCTGTGTTGTGTGTGTGTGCACTGCGTTGTGCTCCTGTGTGAGGATGTATGTGTGGTGTGTCTGTGCGTGATTGTGTGTGTAGTGCGTAGTGTGTGAAATGGGTGCTACTTGTCTTCTTGGTTGGTTATATGTGTTTTGCCCATGGATTTGGGAGTGTCGTGTGTGTTAGGAGTTGCGGTACTTTCTGTGTGTGTCGTGTGCTGTGTTGTTCTGTGATTTGTGTTTGTGCTGTGTGTGTCCTACTCTGTGTGTTCTGTGGTCTGTGTGTTTTGCAAGTTGAGTGAGATATTGCGTGTTAGGACCGATATCTTGTGTATATGTTGCGTGTTTGGCATTGTGCATTCTGCGAGGCTCTGTGTGCTGTATGTTTTATGTGTGTTTGGAGTGATGTGTGCACTGTGTGAAATGTGTGTTGCATAAATTCGGTGTTCTTTCTGTGGTGGTTTGTGTGTGTTTTGCATGGGGGTTGCTATGTGTGTGGTTGTGTTTGACAGGTTGTGTGCGTGGTTGGCTCCTTGAGCAATGAGTGTACTTTGTGATGCGTGTACTGTGTATGGTCAAGCTTGGTCAGTGGGCCTCACTGTGGGTGTTGTGTTCACTCTGAGAACCGTGGTTCATGTGTATAGCGTGCAGTTATGTTCTCGGTGTGATGTGCTGTGCGTTGAGGGACTTCTGCATTCAAGTGCACAGAAGGTAGCCTCTCATGCTTGTCCGTTTTCGCCACAGGTTTGTAATCCTCCAGGAGGGCGTTGTTTCCTGAGGGTGCAAAGAGCCACGTCATCCCTTTAATAGCAAGGCCCTGACGATGCCTTTGTAGTAATCTGTCAGAAACTGCTGCGGGAGAGCCTTGTGCCAAACTCTGCTGGGGAAACAATCCACCGTGCACTGAGGAGACCCTCCCTGAGAGAATACTAGGCTGCTTTCGCCTTGCATGCAACTTGCTCCTACGTGATAAGGAAAACAGTAAACATTGCAGTAGAAGGCGGTCTTCTCTGTACGCCCTCTGTCTCAGAGACCGAAGTGAGCCGCGAATAGGCCTTCGCACTAGCCACACAGGAAGCTGCAGAACAAGATGCTTTGAAATGACAGCAGTGGAGGCAAGCCAGCTATGGATTCAGCTTATGTGAGTGAAAGAAACCAGTGCGGGATGGCCCATCCAAGGAATCATTGAAGCCGTGGCGGTGGAAGTTGAAACTGAGCTTGCAATGTGCTTTCCGTGTCTGTCGTGTGCGCGTGCACTCTAAGCGCCTGAGTGACGTCTGCTGCGCAGAGCTCTGTGTGTGCCGAGCGGCGTGCGCTCGCTTGGGTGGCCATTCGCGTGAGGCCTTGCTGAGGCAGCCTGGCTGTCAGAAAGTTGCCCGCATACAACGAATTCCGCTTGCAAAGTGCTTCCCGTGTCTGCCCTGTGTGCCTGCACTCTAAGCACCTGAGTGGAGTCTGCTGCGCAGAGCTCTGTGTGTGCCGAGCGGCGTGCGCTCGCTTGGGTGGCCATTCGCGTGAGGCCTTGCTGAGGCAGCCTGGCTGTCAGAAAGTTGCCCGCATACAACGAATTCCGCTTGCAATGTGCTTCCCGTGTCTGCCGTGTGTGCCTGCACTCTAAGCGCCTGAGTGGAGTCTGCTGCGCAGAGCTCCGTGTGTGCTGAGCGGCGTGCGCTCGCTTGGGTGGCCATTCGCGCGAGGCCTTGCTGAGGAAGCCTGGCTGTCAGGAAAACGCCCGCATACAACGAATTTACCTTGGCAGTGCAAAAAGTCGCTTTCGTCTGCTACTACGTGGCCGCTCCAGAGAGGCCCAGGTTGGTCTGTGTGGTATGTAAGCCGGTTTCCCATGCCACAGTCTGAGCTTTGAAAACTAAGTGCCCATTGGCTTCAGTCCCCAACCATCATGTCAGCGAGAGGTGTGTGCAAGCTTCTGCAAAGCCTGGTGGCGGATGGGCCCTAAGCGTCAGGGCCGTTGTCCTGCAGAGAAGGATCTGAGGCTGTCTCAGTTCAAGGGATTTCCTGCTCAGCCATATCCAGACTGGCAGCTAAACACTGCTGTGTCAAGGCGAGCTTCTTATACACACTTCTGCTCCCAGACACAGGGATACTGTGAAGAGGTCTTCCGCCCAGCCTCAGGGGAAGAGGCGGGGCAAGTTGCTTTCTGTACAGCATTCATTGGAAGCAGGACGTTTGGAGGTTCTGTTCCACAGGCGAAAAGCAGGCAGCACTAGGAGAATCTGTCAAGGAAGCTCCTCTTTATGGCTAGCGAGGCTTAATTCAAACGTGCAATGGAAAATTGTTCTGGGGTAACTGAGCTCTAACTTCACGCTCTAACACTTGCAGCTACTTTCTCCTAACTCATACAGAGTGGAATCGCCAAATACAGAGTAGAATTCTGTTGCGGTACGCTGTGTTCTTGTGTGCTTGGCGATGTATTGCCGACGGCCTGCGGGACCTGCTTGTCTTCTGTGTTGTGTGTTGTCCGTGCTGTGTGTATCTTGTATGTAGTATGTGCGGTATGTGTTCCACACTGCTTGCTGAGTGCACAGTTCTGTGTATTTTTCACTGTGCTGTGTGTTATGTGAGATGTTGGTATTTGTGAGTGGTGTGTGTTGAGTGGTTCTTCGTGCATTGTACATTTCGCCTTTTTTGATGAGTTCTCTGTTGGCGGTTGCATATGTTGTGCGTTTGGTGTGTGGCTTCCCGTCTAATGTTTAGTGTGAAATGTGTGTCTGGTCTTTCTGTTGTCTGCTGTGTTGTGTACTGTGTTCTGGGTTGTGCGAGTGCTGTCTTTCGGCTTTCCGTGTGTTGCATACTGGGTCGATGTTGGGTGGGCTGTGTAATTTGAGCACTGTGTGCAAAGTTGAGTTTGCCTTGTGTCGGACGTGTTGTGTGCATGTGCATGTTGTGTGTGTGTGTTTGTGCGTTTTCGTTCGTGCTGTCTGCGTGTGGGTCTGCGTGTGCGCAGTATTGTATGCTTGTGGTTGTGCGTGTTGTGTGTAGTGCGTTCTATGTGTGTTGCATGTGTTTTCGTCAGTTGCGTGTGTGCACTTGTAGGTGCTGTGTCAGTTTTGTGTGTGTGAGATTGTGATTTGTGTGCTGTTGTGTTAGAGAGGCTGTGTGTGTGTGTTTGGCTGTTTGAGTTATGCACGTGATGTGAGATGTGTTGACTGTGTGTGGTTGTGCTTGTTTTGTACGTCTCTTGTGCGCAGTCTGCGGTCTGTGCAGTGTTTATCGCGCGTATTGTGAGCAGTAGCTATGTGCCTGCCTTTCAAGGGTGTGGTGTGTTTATGGTGTCTGTTGTGTGGCGTGTTTCTGTGTTGTGTGTGTGTGCACTGCGTTGTGCTCCTGTGTGAGGATGTATGTGTGGTGTGTCTGTGCGTGATTGTGTGTGTAGTGCGTAGTGTGTGAAATGGGTGCTACTTGTCTTCTTGGTTGGTTATATGTGTTTTGCCCATGGATTTGGGAGTGTCGTGTGTGTTAGGAGTTGTGGTACTTTCTGTGTGTGTCGTGTGCTGTGTTGTTCTGTGATTTGTGTTTGTGCTGTGTGTGTCCTACTCTGTGTGTTCTGTGGTCTGTGTGTTTTGCAAGTTGAGTGAGATATTGCGTGTTAGGACCGATATCTTGTGTATATGTTGCGTGTTTGGCATTGTGCATTCTGCGAGGCTCTGTGTGCTGTATGTTTTATGTGTGTTTGGAGTGATGTGTGCACTGTGTGAAATGTGTGTTGCATAAATTCGGTGTTCTTTCTGTGGTGGTTTGTGTGTGTTTTGCATGGGGGTTGCTATGTGTGTGGTTGTGTTTGACAGGTTGTGTGCGTGGTTGGCTCCTTGAGCAATGAGTGTACTTTGTGATGCGTGTACTGTGTATGGTCAAGCTTGGTCAGTGGGCCTCACTGTGGGTGTTGTGTTCACTCTGAGAACCGTGGTTCATGTGTATAGCGTGCAGTTATGTTCTCGGTGTGATGTGCTGTGCGTTGAGGGACTTCTGCATTCAAGTGCACAGAAGGTAGCCTCTCATGCTTGTCCGTTTTCGCCACAGGTTTGTAATCCTCCAGGAGGGCGTTGTTTCCTGAGGGTGCAAAGAGCCACGTCATCCCTTTAATAGCAAGGCCCTGACGATGCCTTTGTAGTAATCTGTCAGAAACTGCTGCGGGAGAGCCTTGTGCCAAACTCTGCTGGGGAAACAATCCACCGTGCACTGAGGAGACCCTCCCTGAGAGAATACTAGGCTGCTTTCGCCTTGCATGCAACTTGCTCCTACGTGATAAGGAAAACAGTAAACATTGCAGTAGAAGGCGGTCTTCTCTGTACGCCCTCTGTCTCAGAGACCGAAGTGAGCCGCGAATAGGCCTTCGCACTAGCCACACAGGAAGCTGCAGAACAAGATGCTTTGAAATGACAGCAGTGGAGGCAAGCCAGCTATGGATTCAGCTTATGTGAGTGAAAGAAACCAGTGCGGGATGGCCCATCCAAGGAATCATTGAAGCCGTGGCGGTGGAAGTTGAACTGAGCTTGCAATGTGCTTTCCGTGTCTGTCGTGTGCGCGTGCACTCTAAGCGCCTGAGTGACGTCTGCTACGCAGAGCACTGTGTGTGCCGAGCGGCGTGCGCTCGCTTGGGTGGCCATTCGCGTGAGGCCTTGCTGAGGCAGCCTGGCTGTCAGAAAGTTGCCCGCATACAACGAATTCCGCTTGCAAAGTGCTTCCCGTGTCTGCCCTGTGTGCCTGCACTCTAAGCACCTGAGTGGAGTCTGCTGCGCAGAGCTCTGTGTGTGCCGAGCGGCGTGCGCTCGCTTGGGTGGCCATTCGCGTGAGGTCTTGCTGAGGCAGCCTGGCTGTCAGAAAGTTGCCCGCATACAACTAATTCCGCTTGCAGTGTGCTTCCCGTGTCTGCCGTGTGTGCCTGCACTCTAAGCGCCTGAGTGGAGTCTGCTGCGCAGAGCTCTGTGTGTGCTGAGCGGCGTGCACTCGCTTGGGTGGCCATTCGCGCGAGGCCTTGCTGAGGAAGCCTGGCTGTCAGGAAAACGCCCGCATACAACGAATTTACCTTGGCAGTGCAAAAATTCGCTTTCGTCTGCTACTACGTGGCCGCTCCAGAGAGGCCCAGGTTGGTCTGTGTGGTATGTTAGCCGGTTTCCCATCCCACAGTCTGAGCTTTGAAAACTAAGTGCCCATTGGCTTCAGTCCCCAACCATCATGTCAGCGAGAGGTGTGTGCAAGCTTCTGCAAAGCCTGGTGGCGGATGGGCCCTAAGCGTCAGGGCCGTTGTCCTGCAGAGAAGGATCTGAGGCTGTCTCAGTTCAAGGGATTTCCTGCTCAGCCATATCCAGACTGGCAGCTAAACACTGCTGTGTCAAGGCGAGCTTCTTATACACACTTCTACTCCCAGACACAGGGATACTGTGAAGAGGTCTTCCGCCCAGCCTCAGGGGAAGAGGCGGGGCAAGTTGCTTTCTGTACAGCATTCATTGGAAGCAGGACGTTTGGAGGTTCTGTTCCACAGGCGAAAAGCAGGCAGCACTAGGAGAATCTGTCAAGGAAGCTCCTCTTTATGGCTAGCGAGGCTTAATTCAAACGTGCAATGGAAAATTGTTCTGGGGTAACTGAGCTCTAACTTCACGCTCTAACACTTGCAGCTACTTTCTCCTAACTCATACAGAGTGGAATCGCCAAATACAGAGTAGAATTCTGTTGCGGTACGCTGTGTTCTTGTGTGCTTGGCGATGTATTGCCGACGGCCTGCGGGACCTGCTTGTCTTCTGTGTTGTGTGTTGTCCGTGCTGTGTGTATCTTGTATGTAGTATGTGCGGTATGTGTTCCACACTGCTTGCTGAGTGCACAGTTCTGTGTATTTTTCACTGTGCTGTGTGTTATGTGAGATGTTGGTATTTGTGAGTGGTGTGTGTTGAGTGGTTCTTCGTGCATTGTACATTTCGCCTTTTTTGATGAGTTCTCTGTTGGCGGTTGCATATGTTGTGCGTTTGGTGTGTGGCTTCCCGTCTAATGTTTAGTGTGAAATGTGTGTCTGGTCTTTCTGTTGTCTGCTGTGTTGTGTACTGTGTTCTGGGTTGTGCGAGTGCTGTCTTTCGGCTTTCCGTGTGTTGCATACTGGGTCGATGTTGGGTGGGCTGTGTAATTTGAGCACTGTGTGCAAAGTTGAGTTTGCCTTGTGTCGGACGTGTTGTGTGCATGTGCATGTTGTGTGTGTGTGTTTGTGCGTTTTCGTTCGTGCTGTCTGCGTGTGGGTCTGCGTGTGCGCAGTATTGTATGCTTGTGGTTGTGCGTGTTGTGTGTAGTGCGTTCTATGTGTGTTGCATGTGTTTTCGTCAGTTGCGTGTGTGCACTTGTAGGTGCTGTGTCAGTTTTGTGTGTGTGAGATTGTGATTTGTGTGCTGTTGTGTTAGAGAGGCTGTGTGTGTGTGTTTGGCTGTTTGAGTTATGCACGTGATGTGAGATGTGTTGACTGTGTGTGGTTGTGCTTGTTTTGTACGTCTCTTGTGCGCAGTCTGCGGTCTGTGCAGTGTTTATCGCGCGTATTGTGAGCAGTAGCTATGTGCCTGCCTTTCAAGGGTGTGGTGTGTTTATGGTGTCTGTTGTGTGGCGTGTTTCTGTGTTGTGTGTGTGTGCACTGCGTTGTGCTCCTGTGTGAGGATGTATGTGTGGTGTGTCTGTGCGTGATTGTGTGTGTAGTGCGTAGTGTGTGAAATGGGTGCTACTTGTCTTCTTGGTTGGTTATATGTGTTTTGCCCATGGATTTGGGAGTGTCGTGTGTGTTAGGAGTTGTGGTACTTTCTGTGTGTGTCGTGTGCTGTGTTGTTCTGTGATTTGTGTTTGTGCTGTGTGTGTCCTACTCTGTGTGTTCTGTGGTCTGTGTGTTTTGCAAGTTGAGTGAGATATTGCGTGTTAGGACCGATATCTTGTGTATATGTTGCGTGTTTGGCATTGTGCATTCTGCGAGGCTCTGTGTGCTGTATGTTTTATGTGTGTTTGGAGTGATGTGTGCACTGTGTGAAATGTGTGTTGCATAAATTCGGTGTTCTTTCTGTGGTGGTTTGTGTGTGTTTTGCATGGGGGTTGCTATGTGTGTGGTTGTGTTTGACAGGTTGTGTGCGTGGTTGGCTCCTTGAGCAATGAGTGTACTTTGTGATGCGTGTACTGTGTATGGTCAAGCTTGGTCAGTGGGCCTCACTGTGGGTGTTGTGTTCACTCTGAGAACCGTGGTTCATGTGTATAGCGTGCAGTTATGTTCTCGGTGTGATGTGCTGTGCGTTGAGGGACTTCTGCATTCAAGTGCACAGAAGGTAGCCTCTCATGCTTGTCCGTTTTCGCCACAGGTTTGTAATCCTCCAGGAGGGCGTTGTTTCCTGAGGGTGCAAAGAGCCACGTCATCCCTTTAATAGCAAGGCCCTGACGATGCCTTTGTAGTAATCTGTCAGAAACTGCTGCGGGAGAGCCTTGTGCCAAACTCTGCTGGGGAAACAATCCACCGTGCACTGAGGAGACCCTCCCTGAGAGAATACTAGGCTGCTTTCGCCTTGCATGCAACTTGCTCCTACGTGATAAGGAAAACAGTAAACATTGCAGTAGAAGGCGGTCTTCTCTGTACGCCCTCTGTCTCAGAGACCGAAGTGAGCCGCGAATAGGCCTTCGCACTAGCCACACAGGAAGCTGCAGAACAAGATGCTTTGAAATGACAGCAGTGGAGGCAAGCCAGCTATGGATTCAGCTTATGTGAGTGAAAGAAACCAGTGCGGGATGGCCCATCCAAGGAATCATTGAAGCCGTGGCGGTGGAAGTTGAAACTGAGCTTGCAATGTGCTTTCCGTGTCTGTCGTGTGCGCGTGCACTCTAAGCGCCTGAGTGACGTCTGCTGCGCAGAGCTCTGTGTGTGCCGAGCGGCGTGCGCTCGCTTGGGTGGCCATTCGCGTGAGGCCTTGCTGAGGCAGCCTGGCTGTCAGAAAGTTGCCCGCATACAACGAATTCCGCTTGCAATGTGCTTCCCGTGTCTGCCGTGTGTGCCTGCACTCTAAGCGCCTGAGTGGAGTCTGCTGCGCAGAGCTCTGTGTGTGCTGAGCGGCGTGCGCTCGCTTGGGTGGCCATTCGCGCGAGGCCTTGCTGAGGAAGCCTGGCTGTCAGGAAAACGCCCGCATACAACGAATTTAGCTTGGCAGTGCAAAAAGTCGCTTTCGTCTGCTACTACGTGGCCGCTCCAGAGAGGCCCAGGTTGGTCTGTGTGGTATGTAAGCCGGTTTCCCATGCCACAGTCTGAGCTTTGAAAACTAAGTGCCCATTGGCTTCAGTCCCCAACCATCATGTCAGCGAGAGGTGTGTGCAAGCTTCTGCAAAGCCTGGTGGCGGATGGGCCCTAAGCGTCAGGGCCGTTGTCCTGCAGAGAAGGATCTGAGGCTGTCTCAGTTCAAGGGATTTCCTGCTCAGCCATATCCAGACTGGCAGCTAAACACTGCTGTGTCAAGGCGAGCTTCTTATACACACTTCTACTCCCAGACACAGGGATACTGTGAAGAGGTCTTCCGCCCAGCCTCAGGGGAAGAGGCGGGGCAAGTTGCTTTCTGTACAGCATTCATTGGAAGCAGGACGTTTGGAGGTTCTGTTCCACAGGCGAAAAGCAGGCAGCACTAGGAGAATCTGTCAAGGAAGCTCCTCTTTATGGCTAGCGAGGCTTAATTCAAACGTGCAATGGAAAATTGTTCTGGGGTAACTGAGCTCTAACTTCACGCTCTAACACTTGCAGCTACTTTCTCCTAACTCATACAGAGTGGAATCGCCAAATACAGAGTAGAATTCTGTTGCGGTACGCTGTGTTCTTGTGTGCTTGGCGATGTATTGCCGACGGCCTGCGGGACCTGCTTGTCTTCTGTGTTGTGTGTTGTCCGTGCTGTGTGTATCTTGTATGTAGTATGTGCGGTATGTGTTCCACACTGCTTGCTGAGTGCACAGTTCTGTGTATTTTTCACTGTGCTGTGTGTTATGTGAGATGTTGGTATTTGTGAGTGGTGTGTGTTGAGTGGTTCTTCGTGCATTGTACATTTCGCCTTTTTTGATGAGTTCTCTGTTGGCGGTTGCATATGTTGTGCGTTTGGTGTGTGGCTTCCCGTCTAATGTGTAGTGTGAAATGTGTGTCTGGTCTTTCTGTTGTCTGCTGTGTTGTGTACTGTGTTCTGGGTTGTGCGAGTGCTGTCTTTCGGCTTTCCGTGTGTTGCATACTGGGTCGATGTTGGGTGGGCTGTGTAATTTGAGCACTGTGTGCAAAGTTGAGTTTGCCTTGTGTCGGACGTGTTGTGTGCATGTGCATGTTGTGTGTGTGTGTTTGTGCGTTTTCGTTCGTGCTGTCTGCGTGTGGGTCTGCGTGTGCGCAGTATTGTATGCTTGTGGTTGTGCGTGTTGTGTGTAGTGCGTTCTATGTGTGTTGCATGTGTTTTCGTCAGTTGCGTGTGTGCACTTGTAGGTGCTGTGTCAGTTTTGTGTGTGTGAGATTGTGATTTGTGTGCTGTTGTGTTAGAGAGGCTGTGTGTGTGTGTTTGGCTGTTTGAGTTATGCACGTGATGTGAGATGTGTTGACTGTGTGTGGTTGTGCTTGTTTTGTACGTCTCTTGTGCGCAGTCTGCGGTCTGTGCAGTGTTTATCGCGCGTATTGTGAGCAGTAGCTATGTGCCTGCCTTTCAAGGGTGTGGTGTGTTTATGGTGTCTGTTGTGTGGCGTGTTTCTGTGTTGTGTGTGTGTGCACTGCGTTGTGCTCCTGTGTGAGGATGTATGTGTGGTGTGTCTGTGCGTGATTGTGTGTGTAGTGCGTAGTGTGTGAAATGGGTGCTACTTGTCTTCTTGGTTGGTTATATGTGTTTTGCCCATGGATTTGGGAGTGTCGTGTGTGTTAGGAGTTGTGGTACTTTCTGTGTGTGTCGTGTGCTGTGTTGTTCTGTGATTTGTGTTTGTGCTGTGTGTGTCCTACTCTGTGTGTTCTGTGGTCTGTGTGTTTTGCAAGTTGAGTGAGATATTGCGTGTTAGGACCGATATCTTGTGTATATGTTGCGTGTTTGGCATTGTGCATTCTGCGAGGCTCTGTGTGCTGTATGTTTTATGTGTGTTTGGAGTGATGTGTGCACTGTGTGAAATGTGTGTTGCATAAATTCGGTGTTCTTTCTGTGGTGGTTTGTGTGTGTTTTGCATGGGGGTTGCTATGTGTGTGGTTGTGTTTGACAGGTTGTGTGCGTGGTTGGCTCCTTGAGCAATGAGTGTACTTTGTGATGCGTGTACTGTGTATGGTCAAGCTTGGTCAGTGGGCCTCACTGTGGGTGTTGTGTTCACTCTGAGAACCGTGGTTCATGTGTATAGCGTGCAGTTATGTTCTCGGTGTGATGTGCTGTGCGTTGAGGGACTTCTGCATTCAAGTGCACAGAAGGTAGCCTCTCATGCTTGTCCGTTTTCGCCACAGGTTTGTAATCCTCCAGGAGGGCGTTGTTTCCTGAGGGTGCAAAGAGCCACGTCATCCCTTTAATAGCAAGGCCCTGACGATGCCTTTGTAGTAATCTGTCAGAAACTGCTGCGGGAGAGCCTTGTGCCAAACTCTGCTGGGGAAACAATCCACCGTGCACTGAGGAGACCCTCCCTGAGAGAATACTAGGCTGCTTTCGCCTTGCATGCAACTTGCTCCTACGTGATAAGGAAAACAGTAAACATTGCAGTAGAAGGCGGTCTTCTCTGTACGCCCTCTGTCTCAGAGACCGAAGTGAGCCGCGAATAGGCCTTCGCACTAGCCACACAGGAAGCTGCAGAACAAGATGCTTTGAAATGACAGCAGTGGAGGCAAGCCAGCTATGGATTCAGCTTATGTGAGTGAAAGAAACCAGTGCGGGATGGCCCATCCAAGGAATCATTGAAGCCGTGGCGGTGGAAGTTGAAACTGAGCTTGCAATGTGCTTTCCGTGTCTGTCGTGTGCGCGTGCACTCTAAGCGCCTGAGTGACGTCTGCTGCGCAGAGCTCTGTGTGTGCCGAGCGGCGTGCGCTCGCTTGGGTGGCCATTCGCGTGAGGCCTTGCTGAGGCAGCCTGGCTGTCAGAAAGTTGCCCGCATACAACAAATTCCGCTTGCAAAGTGCTTCCCGTGTCTGCCCTGTGTGCCTGCACTCTAAGCACCTGAGTGGAGTCTGCTGCGCAGAGCTCTGTGTGTGCCGAGCGGCGTGCGCTCGCTTGGGTGGCCATTCGCGTGAGGCCTTGCTGAGGCAGCCTGACTGTCAGAAAGTTGCCCGCATACAACGAATTCCGCTTGCAATGTGCTTCCCGTGTCTGCCGTGTGTGCCTGCACTCTAAGAGCCTGAGTGGAGTCTGCTGCGCAGAGCTCCGTGTGTGCTGAGCGGCGTGCGCTCGCTTGGGTGGCCATTCGCGCGAGGCCTTGCTGAGGAAGCCTGGCTGTCAGGAAAACGCCCGCATACAACGAATTTAGCTTGGCAGTGCAAAAAGTCGCTTTCGTCTGCTACTACGTGGCCGCTCCAGAGAGGCCCAGGTTGGTCTGTGTGGTATGTAAGCCGGTTTCCCATGCCACAGTCTGAGCTTTGAAAACTAAGTGCCCATTGGCTTCAGTCCCCAACCATCATGTCAGCGAGAGGTGTGTGCAAGCTTCTGCAAAGCCTGGTGGCGGATGGGCCCTAAGCGTCAGGGCCGTTGTCCTGCAGAGAAGGATCTGAGGCTGTCTCAGTTCAAGGGATTTCCTGCTCAGCCATATCCAGACTGGCAGCTAAACACTGCTGTGTCAAGGCGAGCTTCTTATACACACTTCTACTCCCAGACACAGGGATACTGTGAAGAGGTCTTCCGCCCAGCCTCAGGGGAAGAGGCGGGGCAAGTTGCTTTCTGTACAGCATTCATTGGAAGCAGGACGTTTGGAGGTTCTGTTCCACAGGCGAAAAGCAGGCAGCACTAGGAGAATCTGTCAAGGAAGCTCCTCTTTATGGCTAGCGAGGCTTAATTCAAACGTGCAATGGAAAATTGTTCTGGGGTAACTGAGCTCTAACTTCACGCTCTAACACTTGCAGCTACTTTCTCCTAACTCATACAGAGTGGAATCGCCAAATACAGAGTAGAATTCTGTTGCGGTACGCTGTGTTCTTGTGTGCTTGGCGATGTATTGCCGACGGCCTGCGGGACCTGCTTGTCTTCTGTGTTGTGTGTTGTCCGTGCTGTGTGTATCTTGTATGTAGTATGTGCGGTATGTGTTCCACACTGCTTGCTGAGTGCACAGTTCTGTGTATTTTTCACTGTGCTGTGTGTTATGTGAGATGTTGGTATTTGTGAGTGGTGTGTGTTGAGTGGTTCTTCGTGCATTGTACATTTCGCCTTTTTTGATGAGTTCTCTGTTGGCGGTTGCATATGTTGTGCGTTTGGTGTGTGGCTTCCCGTCTAATGTGTAGTGTGAAATGTGTGTCTGGTCTTTCTGTTGTCTGCTGTGTTGTGTACTGTGTTCTGGGTTGTGCGAGTGCTGTCTTTCGGCTTTCCGTGTGTTGCATACTGGGTCGATGTTGGGTGGGCTGTGTAATTTGAGCACTGTGTGCAAAGTTGAGTTTGCCTTGTGTCGGACGTGTTGTGTGCATGTGCATGTTGTGTGTGTGTGTTTGTGCGTTTTCGTTCGTGCTGTCTGCGTGTGGGTCTGCGTGTGCGCAGTATTGTATGCTTGTGGTTGTGCGTGTTGTGTGTAGTGCGTTCTATGTGTGTTGCATGTGTTTTCGTCAGTTGCGTGTGTGCACTTGTAGGTGCTGTGTCAGTTTTGTGTGTGTGAGATTGTGATTTGTGTGCTGTTGTGTTAGAGAGGCTGTGTGTGTGTGTTTGGCTGTTTGAGTTATGCACGTGATGTGAGATGTGTTGACTGTGTGTGGTTGTGCTTGTTTTGTACGTCTCTTGTGCGCAGTCTGCGGTCTGTGCAGTGTTTATCGTGCGTATTGTGAGCAGTAGCTATGTGCCTGCCTTTCAAGGGTGTGGTGTGTTTATGGTGTCTGTTGTGTGGCGTGTTTCTGTGTTGTGTGTGTGTGCACTGCGTTGTGCTCCTGTGTGAGGATGTATGTGTGGTGTGTCTGTGCGTGATTGTGTGTGTAGTGCGTAGTGTGTGAAATGGGTGCTACTTGTCTTCTTGGTTGGTTATATGTGTTTTGCCCATGGATTTGGGAGTGTCGTGTGTGTTAGGAGTTGTGGTACTTTCTGTGTGTGTCGTGTGCTGTGTTGTTCTGTGATTTGTGTTTGTGCTGTGTGTGTCCTACTCTGTGTGTTCTGTGGTCTGTGTGTTTTGCAAGTTGAGTGAGATATTGCGTGTTAGGACCGATATCTTGTGTATATGTTGCGTGTTTGGCATTGTGCATTCTGCGAGGCTCTGTGTGCTGTATGTTTTATGTGTGTTTGGAGTGATGTGTGCACTGTGTGAAATGTGTGTTGCATAAATTCGGTGTTCTTTCTGTGGTGGTTTGTGTGTGTTTTGCATGGGGGTTGCTATGTGTGTGGTTGTGTTTGACAGGTTGTGTGCGTGGTTGGCTCCTTGAGCAATGAGTGTACTTTGTGATGCGTGTACTGTGTATGGTCAAGCTTGGTCAGTGGGCCTCACTGTGGGTGTTGTGTTCACTCTGAGAACCGTGGTTCATGTGTATAGCGTGCAGTTATGTTCTCGGTGTGATGTGCTGTGCGTTGAGGGACTTCTGCATTCAAGTGCACAGAAGGTAGCCTCTCATGCTTGTCCGTTTTCGCCACAGGTTTGTAATCCTCCAGGAGGGCGTTGTTTCCTGAGGGTGCAAAGAGCCACGTCATCCCTTTAATAGCAAGGCCCTGACGATGCCTTTGTAGTAATCTGTCAGAAACTGCTGCGGGAGAGCCTTGTGCCAAACTCTGCTGGGGAAACAATCCACCGTGCACTGAGGAGACCCTCCCTGAGAGAATACTAGGCTGCTTTCGCCTTGCATGCAACTTGCTCCTACGTGATAAGGAAAACAGTAAACATTGCAGTAGAAGGCGGTCTTCTCTGTACGCCCTCTGTCTCAGAGACCGAAGTGAGCCGCGAATAGGCCTTCGCACTAGCCACACAGGAAGCTGCAGAACAAGATGCTTTGAAATGACAGCAGTGGAGGCAAGCCAGCTATGGATTCAGCTTATGTGAGTGAAAGAAACCAGTGCGGGATGGCCCATCCAAGGAATCATTGAAGCCGTGGCGGTGGAAGTTGAAACTGAGCTTGCAATGTGCTTTCCGTGTCTGTCGTGTGCGCGTGCACTCTAAGCGCCTGAGTGACGTCTGCTGCGCAGAGCTCTGTGTGTGCCGAGCGGCGTGCGCTCGCTTGGGTGGCCATTCGCGTGAGGCCTTGCTGAGGCAGCCTGGCTGTCAGAAAGTTGCCCGCATACAACGAATTCCGCTTGCAAAGTGCTTCCCGTGTCTGCCCTGTGTGCCTGCACTCTAAGCACCTGAGTGGAGTCTGCTGCGCAGAGCTCTGTGTGTGCCGAGCGGCGTGCGCTCGCTTGGGTGGCCATTCGCGTGAGGCCTTGCTGAGGCAGCCTGGCTGTCAGAAAGTTGCCCGCATACAACGAATTCCGCTTGCAATGTGCTTCCCGTGTCTGCCGTGTGTGCCTGCACTCTAAGCGCCTGAGTGGAGTCTGCTGCGCAGAGCTCTGTGTGTGCTGAGCGGCGTGCGCTCGCTTGGGTGGCCATTCGCGCGAGGCCTTGCTGAGGAAGCCTGGCTGTCAGGAAAACGCCCGCATACAACGAATTTAGCTTGGCAGTGCAAAAAGTCGCTTTCGTCTGCTACTACGTGGCCGCTCCAGAGAGGCCCAGGTTGGTCTGTGTGGTATGTAAGCCGGTTTCCCATGCCACAGTCTGAGCTTTGAAAACTAAGTGCCCATTGGCTTCAGTCCCCAACCATCATGTCAGCGAGAGGTGTGTGCAAGCTTCTGCAAAGCCTGGTGGCGGATGGGCCCTAAGCGTCAGGGCCGTTGTCCTGCAGAGAAGGATCTGAGGCTGTCTCAGTTCAAGGGATTTCCTGCTCAGCCATATCCAGACTGGCAGCTAAACACTGCTGTGTCAAGGCGAGCTTCTTATACACACTTCTACTCCCAGACACAGGGATACTGTGAAGAGGTCTTCCGCCCAGCCTCAGGGGAAGAGGCGGGGCAAGTTGCTTTCTGTACAGCATTCATTGGAAGCAGGACGTTTGGAGGTTCTGTTCCACAGGCGAAAAGCAGGCAGCACTAGGAGAATCTGTCAAGGAAGCTCCTCTTTATGGCTAGCGAGGCTTAATTCAAACGTGCAATGGAAAATTGTTCTGGGGTAACTGAGCTCTAACTTCACGCTCTAACACTTGCAGCTACTTTCTCCTAACTCATACAGAGTGGAATCGCCAAATACAGAGTAGAATTCTGTTGCGGTACGCTGTGTTCTTGTGTGCTTGGCGATGTATTGCCGACGGCCTGCGGGACCTGCTTGTCTTCTGTGTTGTGTGTTGTCCGTGCTGTGTGTATCTTGTATGTAGTATGTGCGGTATGTGTTCCACACTGCTTGCTGAGTGCACAGTTCTGTGTATTTTTCACTGTGCTGTGTGTTATGTGAGATGTTGGTATTTGTGAGTGGTGTGTGTTGAGTGGTTCTTCGTGCATTGTACATTTCGCCTTTTTTGATGAGTTCTCTGTTGGCGGTTGCATATGTTGTGCGTTTGGTGTGTGGCTTCCCGTCTAATGTGTAGTGTGAAATGTGTGTCTGGTCTTTCTGTTGTCTGCTGTGTTGTGTACTGTGTTCTGGGTTGTGCGAGTGCTGTCTTTCGGCTTTCCGTGTGTTGCATACTGGGTCGATGTTGGGTGGGCTGTGTAATTTGAGCACTGTGTGCAAAGTTGAGTTTGCCTTGTGTCGGACGTGTTGTGTGCATGTGCATGTTGTGTGTGTGTGTTTGTGCGTTTTCGTTCGTGCTGTCTGCGTGTGGGTCTGCGTGTGCGCAGTATTGTATGCTTGTGGTTGTGCGTGTTGTGTGTAGTGCGTTCTATGTGTGTTGCATGTGTTTTCGTCAGTTGCGTGTGTGCACTTGTAGGTGCTGTGTCAGTTTTGTGTGTGTGAGATTGTGATTTGTGTGCTGTTGTGTTAGAGAGGCTGTGTGTGTGTGTTTGGCTGTTTGAGTTATGCACGTGATGTGAGATGTGTTGACTGTGTGTGGTTGTGCTTGTTTTGTACGTCTCTTGTGCGCAGTCTGCGGTCTGTGCAGTGTTTATCGCGCGTATTGTGAGCAGTAGCTATGTGCCTGCCTTTCAAGGGTGTGGTGTGTTTATGGTGTCTGTTGTGTGGCGTGTTTCTGTGTTGTGTGTGTGTGCACTGCGTTGTGCTCCTGTGTGAGGATGTATGTGTGGTGTGTCTGTGCGTGATTGTGTGTGTAGTGCGTAGTGTGTGAAATGGGTGCTACTTGTCTTCTTGGTTGGTTATATGTGTTTTGCCCATGGATTTGGGAGTGTCGTGTGTGTTAGGAGTTGTGGTACTTTCTGTGTGTGTCGTGTGCTGTGTTGTTCTGTGATTTGTGTTTGTGCTGTGTGTGTCCTACTCTGTGTGTTCTGTGGTCTGTGTGTTTTGCAAGTTGAGTGAGATATTGCGTGTTAGGACCGATATCTTGTGTATATGTTGCGTGTTTGGCATTGTGCATTCTGCGAGGCTCTGTGTGCTGTATGTTTTATGTGTGTTTGGAGTGATGTGTGCACTGTGTGAAATGTGTGTTGCATAAATTCGGTGTTCTTTCTGTGGTGGTTTGTGTGTGTTTTGCATGGGGGTTGCTATGTGTGTGGTTGTGTTTGACAGGTTGTGTGCGTGGTTGGCTCCTTGAGCAATGAGTGTACTTTGTGATGCGTGTACTGTGTATGGTCAAGCTTGGTCAGTGGGCCTCACTGTGGGTGTTGTGTTCACTCTGAGAACCGTGGTTCATGTGTATAGCGTGCAGTTATGTTCTCGGTGTGATGTGCTGTGCGTTGAGGGACTTCTGCATTCAAGTGCACAGAAGGTAGCCTCTCATGCTTGTCCGTTTTCGCCACAGGTTTGTAATCCTCCAGGAGGGCGTTGTTTCCTGAGGGTGCAAAGAGCCACGTCATCCCTTTAATAGCAAGGCCCTGACGATGCCTTTGTAGTAATCTGTCAGAAACTGCTGCGGGAGAGCCTTGTGCCAAACTCTGCTGGGGAAACAATCCACCGTGCACTGAGGAGACCCTCCCTGAGAGAATACTAGGCTGCTTTCGCCTTGCATGCAACTTGCTCCTACGTGATAAGGAAAACAGTAAACATTGCAGTAGAAGGCGGTCTTCTCTGTACGCCCTCTGTCTCAGAGACCGAAGTGAGCCGCGAATAGGCCTTCGCACTAGCCACACAGGAAGCTGCAGAACAAGATGCTTTGAAATGACAGCAGTGGAGGCAAGCCAGCTATGGATTCAGCTTATGTGAGTGAAAGAAACCAGTGCGGGATGGCCCATCCAAGGAATCATTGAAGCCGTGGCTGTGGAAGTTGAAACTGAGCTTGCAATGTGCTTTCCGTGTCTGTCGTGTGCGCGTGCACTCTAAGCGCCTGAGTGACGTCTGCTGCGCAGAGCTCTGTGTGTGCCGAGCGGCGTGCGCTCGCTTGGGTGGCCATTCACGTGAGGCCTTGCTGAGGCAGCCTGGCTGTCAGAAAGTTGCCCGCATACAACAAATTCCGCTTGCAAAGTGCTTCCCGTGTCTGCCCTGTGTGCCTGCACTCTAAGCACCTGAGTGGAGTCTGCTGCGCAGAGCTCTGTGTGTGCCGAGCGGCGTGCGCTCGCTTGGGTGGCCATTCGCGTGAGGCCTTGCTGAGGCAGCCTGACTGTCAGAAAGTTGCCCGCATACAACGAATTCCGCTTGCAATGTGCTTCCCGTGTCTGCCGTGTGTGCCTGCACTCTAAGCGCCTGAGTGGAGTCTGCTGCGCAGAGCTCCGTGTGTGCTGAACGGCGTGCGCTCGCTTGGGTGGCCATTCGCGCGAGGCCTTGCTGAGGAAGCCTGGCTGTCAGGAAAACGCCCGCATACAACGAATTTAGCTTGGCAGTGCAAAAAGTCGCTTTCGTCTGCTACTACGTGGCCGCTCCAGAGAGGCCCAGGTTGGTCTGTGTGGTATGTAAGCCGGTTTCCCATGCCACAGTCTGAGCTTTGAAAACTAAGTGCCCATTGGCTTCAGTCCCCAACCATCATGTCAGCAAGAGGTGTGTGCAAGCTTCTGCAAAGCCTGGTGGCGGATGGGCCCTAAGCGTCAGGGCCGTTGTCCTGCAGAGAAGGATCTGAGGCTGTCTCAGTTCAAGGGATTTCCTGCTCAGCCATATCCAGACTGGCAGCTAAACACTGCTGTGTCAAGGCGAGCTTCTTATACACACTTCTACTCCCAGACACAGGGATACTGTGAAGAGGTCTTCCGCCCAGCCTCAGGGGAAGAGGCGGGGCAAGTTGCTTTCTGTACAGCATTCATTGGAAGCAGGACGTTTGGAGGTTCTGTTCCACAGGCGAAAAGCAGGCAGCACTAGGAGAATCTGTCAAGGAAGCTCCTCTTTATGGCTAGCGAGGCTTAATTCAAACGTGCAATGGAAAATTGTTCTGGGGTAACTGAGCTCTAACTTCACGCTCTAACACTTGCAGCTACTTTCTCCTAACTCATACAGAGTGGAATCGCCAAATACAGAGTAGAATTCTGTTGCGGTACGCTGTGTTCTTGTGTGCTTGGCGATGTATTGCCGACGGCCTGCGGGACCTGCTTGTCTTCTGTGTTGTGTGTTGTCCGTGCTGTGTGTATCTTGTATGTAGTATGTGCGGTATGTGTTCCACACTGCTTGCTGAGTGCACAGTTCTGTGTATTTTTCACTGTGCTGTGTGTTATGTGAGATGTTGGTATTTGTGAGTGGTGTGTGTTGAGTGGTTCTTCGTGCATTGTACATTTCGCCTTTTTTGATGAGTTCTCTGTTGGCGGTTGCATATGTTGTGCGTTTGGTGTGTGGCTTCCCGTCTAATGTTTAGTGTGAAATGTGTGTCTGGTCTTTCTGTTGTCTGCTGTGTTGTGTACTGTGTTCTGGGTTGTGCGAGTGCTGTCTTTCGGCTTTCCGTGTGTTGCATACTGGGTCGATGTTGGGTGGGCTGTGTAATTTGAGCACTGTGTGCAAAGTTGAGTTTGCCTTGTGTCGGACGTGTTGTGTGCATGTGCATGTTGTGTGTGTGTGTTTGTGCGTTTTCGTTCGTGCTGTCTGCGTGTGGGTCTGCGTGTGCGCAGTATTGTATGCTTGTGGTTGTGCGTGTTGTGTGTAGTGCGTTCTATGTGTGTTGCATGTGTTTTCGTCAGTTGCGTGTGTGCACTTGTAGGTGCTGTGTCAGTTTTGTGTGTGTGAGATTGTGATTTGTGTGCTGTTGTGTTAGAGAGGCTGTGTGTGTGTGTTTGGCTGTTTGAGTTATGCACGTGATGTGAGATGTGTTGACTGTGTGTGGTTGTGCTTGTTTTGTACGTCTCTTGTGCGCAGTCTGCGGTCTGTGCAGTGTTTATCGCGCGTATTGTGAGCAGTAGCTATGTGCCTGCCTTTCAAGGGTGTGGTGTGTTTATGGTGTCTGTTGTGTGGCGTGTTTCTGTGTTGTGTGTGTGTGCACTGCGTTGTGCTCCTGTGTGAGGATGTATGTGTGGTGTGTCTGTGCGTGATTGTGTGTGTAGTGCGTAGTGTGTGAAATGGGTGCTACTTGTCTTCTTGGTTGGTTATATGTGTTTTGCCCATGGATTTGGGAGTGTCGTGTGTGTTAGGAGTTGTGGTACTTTCTGTGTGTGTCGTGTGCTGTGTTGTTCTGTGATTTGTGTTTGTGCTGTGTGTGTCCTACTCTGTGTGTTCTGTGGTCTGTGTGTTTTGCAAGTTGAGTGAGATATTGCGTGTTAGGACCGATATCTTGTGTATATGTTGCGTGTTTGGCATTGTGCATTCTGCGAGGCTCTGTGTGCTGTATGTTTTATGTGTGTTTGGAGTGATGTGTGCACTGTGTGAAATGTGTGTTGCATAAATTCGGTGTTCTTTCTGTGGTGGTTTGTGTGTGTTTTGCATGGGGGTTGCTATGTGTGTGGTTGTGTTTGACAGGTTGTGTGCGTGGTTGGCTCCTTGAGCAATGAGTGTACTTTGTGATGCGTGTACTGTGTATGGTCAAGCTTGGTCAGTGGGCCTCACTGTGGGTGTTGTGTTCACTCTGAGAACCGTGGTTCATGTGTATAGCGTGCAGTTATGTTCTCGGTGTGATGTGCTGTGCGTTGAGGGACTTCTGCATTCAAGTGCACAGAAGGTAGCCTCTCATGCTTGTCCGTTTTCGCCACAGGATTGTAATCCTCCAGGAGGGTGTTGTTTCCTGAGGGTGCAAAGAGCCACGTCATCCCTTTAATAGCAAGGCCCTGACGATGCCTTTGTAGTAATCTGTCAGAAACTGCTGCGGGAGAGCCTTGTGCCAAACTCTGCTGGGGAAACAATCCACCGTGCACTGAGGAGACCCTCCCTGAGAGAATACTAGGCTGCTTTCGCCTTGCATGCAACTTGCTCCTACGTGATAAGGAAAACAGTAAACATTGCAGTAGAAGGCGGTCTTCTCTGTACGCCCTCTGTCTCAGAGACCGAAGTGAGCCGCGAATAGGCCTTCGCACTAGCCACACAGGAAGCTGCAGAACAAGATGCTTTGAAATGACAGCAGTGGAGGCAAGCCAGCTATGGATTCAGCTTATGTGAGTGAAAGAAACCAGTGCGGGATGGCCCATCCAAGGAATCATTGAAGCCGTGGCGGTGGAAGTTGAAACTGAGCTTGCAATGTGCTTTCCGTGTCTGTCGTGTGCGCGTGCACTCTAAGCGCCTGAGTGACGTCTGCTGCGCAGAGCTCTGTGTGTGCCGAGCGGCGTGCGCTCGCTTGGGTGGCCATTCGCGTGAGGCCTTGCTGAGGCAGCCTGGCTGTCAGAAAGTTGCCCGCATACAACGAATTCCGCTTGCAAAGTGCTTCCCGTGTCTGCCCTGTGTGCCTGCACTCTAAGCACCTGAGTGGAGTCTGCTGCGCAGAGCTCTGTGTGTGCCGAGCGGCGTGCGCTCGCTTGGGTGGCCATTCGCGTGAGGCCTTGCTGAGGCAGCCTGGCTGTCAGAAAGTTGCCCGCATACAACGAATTCCGCTTGCAATGTGCTTCCCGTGTCTGCCGTGTGTGCCTGCACTCTAAGCGCCTGAGTGGAGTCTGCTGCGCAGAGCTCTGTGTGTGCTGAGCGGCGTGCGCTCGCTTGGGTGGCCATTCGCGCGAGGCCTTGCTGAGGAAGCCTGGCTGTCAGGAAAACGCCCGCATACAACGAATTTAGCTTGGCAGTGCAAAAAGTCGCTTTCGTCTGCTACTACGTGGCCGCTGCAGAGAGGCCCAGGTTGGTCTGTGTGGTATGTAAGCCGGTTTCCCATGCCACAGTCTGAGCTTTGAAAACTAAGTGCCCATTGGCTTCAGTCCCCAACCATCATGTCAGCGAGAGGTGTGTGCAAGCTTCTGCAAAGCCTGGTGGCGGATGGGCCCTAAGCGTCAGGGCCGTTGTCCTGCAGAGAAGGATCTGAGGCTGTCTCAGTTCAAGGGATTTCCTGCTCAGCCATATCCAGACTGGCAGCTAAACACTGCTGTGTCAAGGCGAGCTTCTTATACACACTTCTACTCCCAGACACAGGGATACTGTGAAGAGGTCTTCCGCCCAGCCTCAGGGGAAGAGGCGGGGCAAGTTGCTTTCTGTACAGCATTCATTGGAAGCAGGACGTTTGGAGGTTCTGTTCCACAGGCGAAAAGCAGGCAGCACTAGGAGAATCTGTCAAGGAAGCTCCTCTTTATGGCTAGCGAGGCTTAATTCAAACGTGCAATGGAAAATTGTTCTGGGGTAACTGAGCTCTAACTTCACGCTCTAACACTTGCAGCTACTTTCTCCTAACTCATACAGAGTGGAATCGCCAAATACAGAGTAGAATTCTGTTGCGGTACGCTGTGTTCTTGTGTGCTTGGCGATGTATTGCCGACGGCCTGCGGGACCTGCTTGTCTTCTGTGTTGTGTGTAGTCCGTGCTGTGTGTATCTTGTATGTAGTATGTGCGGTATGTGTTCCACACTGCTTGCTGAGTGCACAGTTCTGTGTATTTTTCACTGTGCTGTGTGTTATGTGAGATGTTGGTATTTGTGAGTGGTGTGTGTTGAGTGGTTCTTCGTGCATTGTACATTTCGCCTTTTTTGATGAGTTCTCTGTTGGCGGTTGCATATGTTGTGCGTTTGGTGTGTGGCTTCCCGTCTAATGTTTAGTGTGAAATGTGTGTCTGGTCTTTCTGTTGTCTGCTGTGTTGTGTACTGTGTTCTGGGTTGTGCGAGTGCTGTCTTTCGGCTTTCCGTGTGTTGCATACTGGGTCGATGTTGGGTGGGCTGTGTAATTTGAGCACTGTGTGCAAAGTTGAGTTTGCCTTGTGTCGGACGTGTTGTGTGCATGTGCATGTTGTGTGTGTGTGTTTGTGCGTTTTCGTTCGTGCTGTCTGCGTGTGGGTCTGCGTGTGCGCAGTATTGTATGCTTGTGGTTGTGCGTGTTGTGTGTAGTGCGTTCTATGTGTGTTGCATGTGTTTTCGTCAGTTGCGTGTGTGCACTTGTAGGTGCTGTGTCAGTTTTGTGTGTGTGAGATTGTGATTTGTGTGCTGTTGTGTTAGAGAGGCTGTGTGTGTGTGTTTGGCTGTTTGAGTTATGCACGTGATGTGAGATGTGTTGACTGTGTGTGGTTGTGCTTGTTTTGTACGTCTCTTGTGCGCAGTCTGCGGTCTGTGCAGTGTTTATCGCGCGTATTGTGAGCAGTAGCTATGTGCCTGCCTTTCAAGGGTGTGGTGTGTTTATGGTGTCTGTTGTGTGGCGTGTTTCTGTGTTGTGTGTGTGTGCACTGCGTTGTGCTCCTGTGTGAGGATGTATGTGTGGTGTGTCTGTGCGTGATTGTGTGTGTAGTGCGTAGTGTGTGAAATGGGTGCTACTTGTCTTCTTGGTTGGTTATATGTGTTTTGCCCATGGATTTGGGAGTGTCGTGTGTGTTAGGAGTTGTGGTACTTTCTGTGTGTGTCGTGTGCTGTGTTGTTCTGTGATTTGTGTTTGTGCTGTGTGTGTCCTACTCTGTGTGTTCTGTGGTCTGTGTGTTTTGCAAGTTGAGTGAGATATTGCGTGTTAGGACCGATATCTTGTGTATATGTTGCGTGTTTGGCATTGTGCATTCTGCGAGGCTCTGTGTGCTGTATGTTTTATGTGTGTTTGGAGTGATGTGTGCACTGTGTGAAATGTGTGTTGCATAAATTCGGTGTTCTTTCTGTGGTGGTTTGTGTGTGTTTTGCATGGGGGTTGCTATGTGTGTGGTTGTGTTTGACAGGTTGTGTGCGTGGTTGGCTCCTTGAGCAATGAGTGTACTTTGTGATGCGTGTACTGTGTATGGTCAAGCTTGGTCAGTGGGCCTCACTGTGGGTGTTGTGTTCACTCTGAGAACCGTGGTTCATGTGTATAGCGTGCAGTTATGTTCTCGGTGTGATGTGCTGTGCGTTGAGGGACTTCTGCATTCAAGTGCACAGAAGGTAGCCTCTCATGCTTGTCCGTTTTCGCCACAGGTTTGTAATCCTCCAGGAGGGTGTTGTTTCCTGAGGGTGCAAAGAGCCACGTCATCCCTTTAATAGCAAGGCCCTGACGATGCCTTTGTAGTAATCTGTCAGAAACTGCTGCGGGAGAGCCTTGTGCCAAACTCTGCTGGGGAAACAATCCACCGTGCACTGAGGAGACCCTCCCTGAGAGAATACTAGGCTGCTTTCGCCTTGCATGCAACTTGCTCCTACGTGATAAGGAAAACAGTAAACATTGCAGTAGAAGGCGGTCTTCTCTGTACGCCCTCTGTCTCAGAGACCGAAGTGAGCCGCGAATAGGCCTTCGCACTAGCCACACAGGAAGCTGCAGAACAAGATGCTTTGAAATGACAGCAGTGGAGGCAAGCCAGCTATGGATTCAGCTTATGTGAGTGAAAGAAACCAGTGCGGGATGGCCCATCCAAGGAATCATTGAAGCCGTGGCGGTGGAAGTTGAAACTGAGCTTGCAATGTGCTTTCCGTGTCTGTCGTGTGCGCGTGCACTCTAAGCGCCTGAGTGACGTCTGCTGAGCAGAGCTCTGTGTGTGCCGAGCGGCGTGCGCTCGCTTGGGTGGCCATTCGCGTGAGGCCTTGCTGAGGCAGCCTGGCTGTCAGAAAGTTGCCCGCATACAACGAATTCCGCTTGCAAAGTGCTTCCCGTGTCTGCCCTGTGTGCCTGCACTCTAAGCACCTGAGTGGAGTCTGCTGCGCAGAGCTCTGTGTGTGCCGAGCGGCGTGCGCTCGCTTGGGTGGCCATTCGCGTGAGGCCTTGCTGAGGCAGCCTGGCTGTCAGAAAGTTGCCCGCATACAACGAATTCCGCTTGCAATGTGCTTCCCGTGTCTGCCGTGTGTGCCTGCACTCTAAGCGCCTGAGTGGAGTCTGCTGCGCAGAGCTCTGTGTGTGCTGAGCGGCGTGCGCTCGCTTGGGTGGCCATTCGCGCGAGGCCTTGCTGAGGAAGCCTGGCTGTCAGGAAAACGCCCGCATACAACGAATTTAGCTTGGCAGTGCAAAAAGTCGCTTTCGTCTGCTACTACGTGGCCGCTCCAGAGAGGCCCAGGTTGGTCTGTGTGGTATGTAAGCCGGTTTCCCATGCCACAGTCTGAGCTTTGAAAACTAAGTGCCCATTGGCTTCAGTCCCCAACCATCATGTCAGCGAGAGGTGTGTGCAAGCTTCTGCAAAGCCTGGTGGCGGATGGGCCCTAAGCGTCAGGGCCGTTGTCCTGCAGAGAAGGATCTGAGGCTGTCTCAGTTCAAGGGATTTCCTGCTCAGCCATATCCAGACTGGCAGCTAAACACTGCTGTGTCAAGGCGAGCTTCTTATACACACTTCTACTCCCAGACACAGGGATACTGTGAAGAGGTCTTCCGCCCAGCCTCAGGGGAAGAGGCGGGGCAAGTTGCTTTCTGTACAGCATTCATTGGAAGCAGGACGTTTGGAGGTTCTGTTCCACAGGCGAAAAGCAGGCAGCACTAGGAGAATCTGTCAAGGAAGCTCCTCTTTATGGCTAGCGAGGCTTAATTCAAACGTGCAATGGAAAATTGTTCTGGGGTAACTGAGCTCTAACTTCACGCTCTAACACTTGCAGCTACTTTCTCCTAACTCATACAGAGTGGAATCGCCAAATACAGAGTAGAATTCTGTTGCGGTACGCTGTGTTCTTGTGTGCTTGGCGATGTATTGCCGACGGCCTGCGGGACCTGCTTGTCTTCTGTGTTGTGTGTTGTCCGTGCTGTGTGTATCTTGTATGTAGTATGTGCGGTATGTGTTCCACACTGCTTGCTGAGTGCACAGTTCTGTGTATTTTTCACTGTGCTGTGTGTTATGTGAGATGTTGGTATTTGTGAGTGGTGTGTGTTGAGTGGTTCTTCGTGCATTGTACATTTCGCCTTTTTTGATGAGTTCTCTGTTGGCGGTTGCATATGTTGTGCGTTTGGTGTGTGGCTTCCCGTCTAATGTGTAGTGTGAAATGTGTGTCTGGTCTTTCTGTTGTCTGCTGTGTTGTGTACTGTGTTCTGGGTTGTGCGAGTGCTGTCTTTCGGCTTTCCGTGTGTTGCATACTGGGTCGATGTTGGGTGGGCTGTGTAATTTGAGCACTGTGTGCAAAGTTGAGTTTGCCTTGTGTCGGACGTGTTGTGTGCATGTGCATGTTGTGTGTGTGTGTTTGTGCGTTTTCGTTCGTGCTGTCTGCGTGTGGGTCTGCGTGTGCGCAGTATTGTATGCTTGTGGTTGTGCGTGTTGTGTGTAGTGCGTTCTATGTGTGTTGCATGTGTTTTCGTCAGTTGCGTGTGTGCACTTGTAGGTGCTGTGTCAGTTTTGTGTGTGTGAGATTGTGATTTGTGTGCTGTTGTGTTAGAGAGGCTGTGTGTGTGTGTTTGGCTGTTTGAGTTATGCACGTGATGTGAGATGTGTTGACTGTGTGTGGTTGTGCTTGTTTTGTACGTCTCTTGTGCGCAGTCTGCGGTCTGTGCAGTGTTTATCGCGTGTATTGTGAGCAGTAGCTATGTGCCTGCCTTTCAAGGGTGTGGTGTGTTTATGGTGTCTGTTGTGTGGCGTGTTTCTGTGTTGTGTGTGTGTGCACTGCGTTGTGCTCCTGTGTGAGGATGTATGTGTGGTGTGTCGGTGCGTGATTGTGTGTGTAGTGCGTAGTGTGTGAAATGGGTGCTACTTGTCTTCTTGGTTGGTTATATGTGTTTTGCCCATGGATTTGGGAGTGTCGTGTGTGTTAGGAGTTGTGGTACTTTCTGTGTGTGTCGTGTGCTGTGTTGTTCTGTGATTTGTGTTTGTGCTGTGTGTGTCCTACTCTGTGTGTTCTGTGGTCTGTGTGTTTTGCAAGTTGAGTGAGATATTGCGTGTTAGGACCGATATCTTGTGTATATGTTGCGTGTTTGGCATTGTGCATTCTGCGAGGCTCTGTGTGCTGTATGTTTTATGTGTGTTTGGAGTGATGTGTGCACTGTGTGAAATGTGTGTTGCATAAATTCGGTGTTCTTTCTGTGGTGGTTTGTGTGTGTTTTGCATGGGGGTTGCTATGTGTGTGGTTGTGTTTGACAGGTTGTGTGCGTGGTTGGCTCCTTGAGCAATGAGTGTACTTTGTGATGCGTGTACTGTGTATGGTCAAGCTTGGTCAGTGGGCCTCACTGTGGGTGTTGTGTTCACTCTGAGAACCGTGGTTCATGTGTATAGCATGCAGTTATGTTCTCGGTGTGATGTGCTGTGCGTTGAGGGACTTCTGCATTCAAGTGCACAGAAGGTAGCCTCTCATGCTTGTCCGTTTTCGCCACAGGTTTGTAATCCTCCAGGAGGGCGTTGTTTCCTGAGGGTGCAAAGAGCCACGTCATCCCTTTAATAGCAAGGCCCTGACGATGCCTTTGTAGTAATCTGTCAGAAACTGCTGCGGGAGAGCCTTGTGCCAAACTCTGCTGGGGAAACAATCCACCGTGCACTGAGGAGACCCTCCCTGAGAGAATACTAGGCTGCTTTCGCCTTGCATGCAACTTGCTCCTACGTGATAAGGAAAACAGTAAACATTGCAGTAGAAGGCGGTCTTCTCTGTACGCCCTCTGTCTCAGAGACCGAAGTGAGCCGCGAATAGGCCTTCGCACTAGCCACACAGGAAGCTGCAGAACAAGATGCTTTGAAATGACAGCAGTGGAGGCAAGCCAGCTATGGATTCAGCTTATGTGAGTGAAAGAAACCAGTGCGGGATGGCCCATCCAAGGAATCATTGAAGCCGTGGCGGTGGAAGTTGAAACTGAGCTTGCAATGTGCTTTCCGTGTCTGTCGTGTGCGCGTGCACTCTAAGCGCCTGAGTGACGTCTGCTGCGCAGAGCTCTGTGTGTGCCGAGCGGCGTGCGCTCGCTTGGGTGGCCATTCGCGTGAGGCCTTGCTGAGGCAGCCTGGCTGTCAGAAAGTTGCCCGCATACAACGAATTCCGCTTGCAATGTGCTTCCCGTGTCTGCCGTGTGTGCCTGCACTCTAAGCGCCTGAGTGGAGTCTGCTGCGCAGAGCTCTGTGTGTGCTGAGCGGCGTGCGCTCGCTTGGGTGGCCATTCGCGCGAGGCCTTGCTGAGGAAGCCTGGCTGTCAGGAAAACGCCCGCATACAACGAATTTAGCTTGGCAGTGCAAAAAGTCGCTTTCGTCTGCTACTACGTGGCCGCTCCAGAGAGGCCCAGGTTGGTCTGTGTGGTATGTAAGCCGGTTTCCCATGCCACAGTCTGAGCTTTGAAAACTAAGTGCCCATTGGCTTCAGTCCCCAACCATCATGTCAGCGAGAGGTGTGTGCAAGCTTCTGCAAAGCCTGGTGGCGGATGGGCCCTAAGCGTCAGGGCCGTTGTCCTGCAGAGAAGGATCTGAGGCTGTCTCAGTTCAAGGGATTTCCTGCTCAGCCATATCCAGACTGGCAGCTAAACACTGCTGTGTCAAGGCGAGCTTCTTATACACACTTCTACTCCCAGACACAGGGATACTGTGAAGAGGTCTTCCGCCCAGCCTCAGGGGAAGAGGCGGGGCAAGTTGCTTTCTGTACAGCATTCATTGGAAGCAGGACGTTTGGAGGTTCTGTTCCACAGGCGAAAAGCAGGCAGCACTAGGAGAATCTGTCAAGGAAGCTCCTCTTTATGGCTAGCGAGGCTTAATTCAAACGTGCAATGGAAAATTGTTCTGGGGTAACTGAGCTCTAACTTCACGCTCTAACACTTGCAGCTACTTTCTCCTAACTCATACAGAGTGGAATCGCCAAATACAGAGTAGAATTCTGTTGCGGTACGCTGTGTTCTTGTGTGCTTGGCGATGTATTGCCGACGGCCTGCGGGACCTGCTTGTCTTCTGTGTTGTGTGTTGTCCGTGCTGTGTGTATCTTGTATGTAGTATGTGCGGTATGTGTTCCACACTGCTTGCTGAGTGCACAGTTCTGTGTATTTTTCACTGTGCTGTGTGTTATGTGAGATGTTGGTATTTGTGAGTGGTGTGTGTTGAGTGGTTCTTCGTGCATTGTACATTTCGCCTTTTTTGATGAGTTCTCTGTTGGCGGTTGCATATGTTGTGCGTTTGGTGTGTGGCTTCCCGTCTAATGTGTAGTGTGAAATGTGTGTCTGGTCTTTCTGTTGTCTGCTGTGTTGTGTACTGTGTTCTGGGTTGTGCGAGTGCTGTCTTTCGGCTTTCCGTGTGTTGCATACTGGGTCGATGTTGGGTGGGCTGTGTAATTTGAGCACTGTGTGCAAAGTTGAGTTTGCCTTGTGTCGGACGTGTTGTGTGCATGTGCATGTTGTGTGTGTGTGTTTGTGCGTTTTCGTTCGTGCTGTCTGCGTGTGGGTCTGCGTGTGCGCAGTATTGTATGCTTGTGGTTGTGCGTGTTGTGTGTAGTGCGTTCTATGTGTGTTGCATGTGTTTTCGTCAGTTGCGTGTGTGCACTTGTAGGTGCTGTGTCAGTTTTGTGTGTGTGAGATTGTGATTTGTGTGCTGTTGTGTTAGAGAGGCTGTGTGTGTGTGTTTGGCTGTTTGAGTTATGCACGTGATGTGAGATGTGTTGACTGTGTGTGGTTGTGCTTGTTTTGTACGTCTCTTGTGCGCAGTCTGCGGTCTGTGCAGTGTTTATCGCGCGTATTGTGAGCAGTAGCTATGTGCCTGCCTTTCAAGGGTGTGGTGTGTTTATGGTGTCTGTTGTGTGGCGTGTTTCTGTGTTGTGTGTGTGTGCACTGCGTTGTGCTCCTGTGTGAGGATGTATGTGTGGTGTGTCTGTGCGTGATTGTGTGTGTAGTGCGTAGTGTGTGAAATGGGTGCTACTTGTCTTCTTGGTTGGTTATATGTGTTTTGCCCATGGATTTGGGAGTGTCGTGTGTGTTAGGAGTTGTGGTACTTTCTGTGTGTGTCGTGTGCTGTGTTGTTCTGTGATTTGTGTTTGTGCTGTGTGTGTCCTACTCTGTGTGTTCTGTGGTCTGTGTGTTTTGCAAGTTGAGTGAGATATTGCGTATTAGGACCGATATCTTGTGTATATGTTGCGTGTTTGGCATTGTGCATTCTGCGAGGCTCTGTGTGCTGTATGTTTTATGTGTGTTTGGAGTGATGTGTGCACTGTGTGAAATGTGTGTTGCATAAATTCGGTGTTCTTTCTGTGGTGGTTTGTGTGTGTTTTGCATGGGGGTTGCTATGTGTGTGGTTGTGTTTGACAGGTTGTGTGCGTGGTTGGCTCCTTGAGCAATGAGTGTACTTTGTGATGCGTGTACTGTGTATGGTCAAGCTTGGTCAGTGGGCCTCACTGTGGGTGTTGTGTTCACTCTGAGAACCGTGGTTCATGTGTATAGCGTGCAGTTATGTTCTCGGTGTGATGTGCTGTGCGTTGAGGGACTTCTGCATTCAAGTGCACAGAAGGTAGCCTCTCATGCTTGTCCGTTTTCGCCACAGGTTTGTAATCCTCCAGGAGGGCGTTGTTTCCTGAGGGTGCAAAGAGCCACGTCATCCCTTTAATAGCAAGGCCCTGACGATGCCTTTGTAGTAATCTGTCAGAAACTGCTGCGGGAGAGCCTTGTGCCAAACTCTGCTGGGGAAACAATCCACCGTGCACTGAGGAGACCCTCCCTGAGAGAATACTAGGCTGCTTTCGCCTTGCATGCAACTTGCTCCTACGTGATAAGGAAAACAGTAAACATTGCAGTAGAAGGCGGTCTTCTCTGTACGCCCTCTGTCTCAGAGACCGAAGTGAGCCGCGAATAGGCCTTCGCACTAGCCACACAGGAAGCTGCAGAACAAGATGCTTTGAAATGACAGCAGTGGAGGCAAGCCAGCTATGGATTCAGCTTATGTGAGTGAAAGAAACCAGTGCGGGATGGCCCATCCAAGGAATCATTGAAGCCGTGGCGGTGGAAGTTGAAACTGAGCTTGCAATGTGCTTTCCGTGTCTGTCGTGTGCGCGTGCACTCTAAGCGCCTGAGTGACGTCTGCTGCGCAGAGCTCTGTGTGTGCCGAGCGGCGTGCGCTCGCTTGGGTGGCCATTCGCGTGAGGCCTTGCTGAGGCAGCCTGGCTGTCAGAAAGTTGCCCGCATACAACGAATTCCGCTTGCAAAGTGCTTCCCGTGTCTGCCCTGTGTGCCTGCACTCTAAGCACCTGAGTGGAGTCTGCTGCGCAGAGCTCTGTGTGTGCCGAGCGGCGTGCGCTCGCTTGGGTGGCCATTCGCGTGAGGCCTTGCTGAGGCAGCCTGGCTGTCAGAAAGTTGCCCGCATACAACGAATTCCGCTTGCAATGTGCTTCCCGTGTCTGCCGTGTGTGCCTGCACTCTAAGTGCCTGAGTGGAGTCTGCTGCGCAGAGCTCTGTGTGTGCTGAGCGGCGTGCGCTCGCTTGGGTGGCCATTCGCGCGAGGCCTTGCTGAGGAAGCCTGGCTGTCAGGAAAACGCCCGCATACAACGAATTTAGCTTGGCAGTGCAAAAAGTCGCTTTCGTCTGCTACTACGTGGCCGCTCCAGAGAGGCCCAGGTTGGTCTGTGTGGTATGTAAGCCGGTTTCCCATGCCACAGTCTGAGCTTTGAAAACTAAGTGCCCATTGGCTTCAGTCCCCAACCATCATGTCAGCGAGAGGTGTGTGCAAGCTTCTGCAAAGCCTGGTGGCGGATGGGCCCTAAGCGTCAGGGCCGTTGTCCTGCAGAGAAGGATCTGAGGCTGTCTCAGTTCAAGGGATTTCCTGCTCAGCCATATCCAGACTGGCAGCTAAACACTGCTGTGTCAAGGCGAGCTTCTTATACACACTTCTACTCCCAGACACAGGGATACTGTGAAGAGGTCTTCCGCCCAGCCTCAGGGGAAGAGGCGGGGCAAGTTGCTTTCTGTACAGCATTCATTGGAAGCAGGACGTTTGGAGGTTCTGTTCCACAGGCGAAAAGCAGGCAGCACTAGGAGAATCTGTCAAGGAAGCTCCTCTTTATGGCTAGCGAGGCTTAATTCAAACGTGCAATGGAAAATTGTTCTGGGGTAACTGAGCTCTAACTTCACGCTCTAACACTTGCAGCTACTTTCTCCTAACTCATACAGAGTGGAATCGCCAAATACAGAGTAGAATTCTGTTGCGGTACGCTGTGTTCTTGTGTGCTTGGCGATGTATTGCCGACGGCCTGCGGGACCTGCTTGTCTTCTGTGTTGTGTGTTGTCCGTGCTGTGTGTATCTTGTATGTAGTATGTGCGGTATGTGTTCCTCACTGCTTGCTGAGTGCACAGTTCTGTGTATTTTTCACTGTGCTGTGTGTTATGTGAGATGTTGGTATTTGTGAGTGGTGTGTGTTGAGTGGTTCTTCGTGCATTGTACATTTCGCCTTTTTTGATGAGTTCTCTGTTGGCGGTTGCATATGTTGTGCGTTTGGTGTGTGGCTTCCCGTCTAATGTGTAGTGTGAAATGTGTGTCTGGTCTTTCTGTTGTCTGCTGTGTTGTGTACTGTGTTCTGGGTTGTGCGAGTGCTGTCTTTCGGCTTTCCGTGTGTTGCATACTGGGTCGATGTTGGGTGGGCTGTGTAATTTGAGCACTGTGTGCAAAGTTGAGTTTGCCTTGTGTCGGACGTGTTGTGTGCATGTGCATGTTGTGTGTGTGTGTTTGTGCGTTTTCGTTCGTGCTGTCTGCGTGTGGGTCTGCGTGTGCGCAGTATTGTATGCTTGTGGTTGTGCGTGTTGTGTGTAGTGCGTTCTATGTGTGTTGCATGTGTTTTCGTCAGTTGCGTGTGTGCACTTGTAGGTGCTGTGTCAGTTTTGTGTGTGTGAGATTGTGATTTGTGTGCTGTTGTGTTAGAGAGGCTGTGTGTGTGTGTTTGGCTGTTTGAGTTATGCACGTGATGTGAGATGTGTTGACTGTGTGTGGTTGTGCTTGTTTTGTACGTCTCTTGTGCGCAGTCTGCGGTCTGTGCAGTGTTTATCGCGCGTATTGTGAGCAGTAGCTATGTGCCTGCCTTTCAAGGGTGTGGTGTGTTTATGGTGTCTGTTGTGTGGCGTGTTTCTGTGTTGTGTGTGTGTGCACTGCGTTGTGCTCCTGTGTGAGGATGTATGTGTGGTGTGTCTGTGCGTGATTGTGTGTGTAGTGCGTAGTGTGTGAAATGGGTGCTACTTGTCTTCTTGGTTGGTTATATGTGTTTTGCCCATGGATTTGGGAGTGTCGTGTGTGTTAGGAGTTGTGGTACTTTCTGTGTGTGTCGTGTGCTGTGTTGTTCTGTGATTTGTGTTTGTGCTGTGTGTGTCCTACTCTGTGTGTTCTGTGGTCTGTGTGTTTTGCAAGTTGAGTGAGATATTGCGTATTAGGACCGATATCTTGTGTATATGTTGCGTGTTTGGCATTGTGCATTCTGCGAGGCTCTGTGTGCTGTATGTTTTATGTGTGTTTGGAGTGATGTGTGCACTGTGTGAAATGTGTGTTGCATAAATTCGGTGTTCTTTCTGTGGTGGTTTGTGTGTGTTTTGCATGGGGGTTGCTATGTGTGTGGTTGTGTTTGACAGGTTGTGTGCGTGGTTGGCTCCTTGAGCAATGAGTGTACTTTGTGATGCGTGTACTGTGTATGGTCAAGCTTGGTCAGTGGGCCTCACTGTGGGTGTTGTGTTCACTCTGAGAACCGTGGTTCATGTGTATAGCGTGCAGTTATGTTCTCGGTGTGATGTGCTGTGCGTTGAGGGACTTCTGCATTCAAGTGCACAGAAGGTAGCCTCTCATGCTTGTCCGTTTTCGCCACAGGTTTGTAATCCTCCAGGAGGGCGTTGTTTCCTGAGGGTGCAAAGAGCCACGTCATCCCTTTAATAGCAAGGCCCTGACGATGCCTTTGTAGTAATCTGTCAGAAACTGCTGCGGGAGAGCCTTGTGCCAAACTCTGCTGGGGAAACAATCCACCGTGCACTGAGGAGACCCTCCCTGAGAGAATACTAGGCTGCTTTCGCCTTGCATGCAACTTGCTCCTACGTGATAAGGAAAACAGTAAACATTGCAGTAGAAGGCGGTCTTCTCTGTACGCCCTCTGTCTCAGAGACCGAAGTGAGCCGCGAATAGGCCTTCGCACTAGCCACACAGGAAGCTGCAGAACAAGATGCTTTGAAATGACAGCAGTGGAGGCAAGCCAGCTATGGATTCAGCTTATGTGAGTGAAAGAAACCAGTGCGGGATGGCCCATCCAAGGAATCATTGAAGCCGTGGCGGTGGAAGTTGAAACTGAGCTTGCAATGTGCTTTCCGTGTCTGTCGTGTGCGCGTGCACTCTAAGCGCCTGAGTGACGTCTGCTGCGCAGAGCTCTGTGTGTGCCGAGCGGCGTGCGCTCGCTTGGGTGGCCATTCGCGTGAGGCCTTGCTGAGGCAGCCTGGCTGTCAGAAAGTTGCCCGCATACAACGAATTCCGCTTGCAAAGTGCTTCCCGTGTCTGCCCTGTGTGCCTGCACTCTAAGCACCTGAGTGGAGTCTGCTGCGCAGAGCTCTGTGTGTGCCGAGCGGCGTGCGCTCGCTTGGGTGGCCATTCGCGTGAGGCCTTGCTGAGGCAGCCTGGCTGTCAGAAAGTTGCCCGCATACAACGAATTCCGCTTGCAATGTGCTTCCCGTGTCTGCCGTGTGTGCCTGCACTCTAAGCGCCTGAGTGGAGTCTGCTGCGCAGAGCTCTGTGTGTGCTGAGCGGCGTGCGCTCGCTTGGGTGGCCATTCGCGCGAGGCCTTGCTGAGGAAGCCTGGCTGTCAGGAAAACGCCCGCATACAACGAATTTAGCTTGGCAGTGCAAAAAGTCGCTTTCGTCTGCTACTACGTGGCCGCTCCAGAGAGGCCCAGGTTGGTCTGTGTGGTATGTAAGCCGGTTTCCCATGCCACAGTCTGAGCTTTGAAAACTAAGTGCCCATTGGCTTCAGTCCCCAACCATCATGTCAGCGAGAGGTGTGTGCAAGCTTCTGCAAAGCCTGGTGGCGGATGGGCCCTAAGCGTCAGGGCCGTTGTCCTGCAGAGAAGGATCTGAGGCTGTCTCAGTTCAAGGGATTTCCTGCTCAGCCATATCCAGACTGGCAGCTAAACACTGCTGTGTCAAGGCGAGCTTCTTATACACACTTCTACTCCCAGACACAGGGATACTGTGAAGAGGTCTTCCGCCCAGCCTCAGGGGAAGAGGCGGGGCAAGTTGCTTTCTGTACAGCATTCATTGGAAGCAGGACGTTTGGAGGTTCTGTTCCACAGGCGAAAAGCAGGCAGCACTAGGAGAATCTGTCAAGGAAGCTCCTCTTTATGGCTAGCGAGGCTTAATTCAAACGTGCAATGGAAAATTGTTCTGGGGTAACTGAGCTCTAACTTCACGCTCTAACACTTGCAGCTACTTTCTCCTAACTCATACAGAGTGGAATCGCCAAATACAGAGTAGAATTCTGTTGCGGTACGCTGTGTTCTTGTGTGCTTGGCGATGTATTGCCGACGGCCTGCGGGACCTGCTTGTCTTCTGTGTTGTGTGTTGTCCGTGCTGTGTGTATCTTGTATGTAGTATGTGCGGTATGTGTTCCACACTGCTTGCTGAGTGCACAGTTCTGTGTATTTTTCACTGTGCTGTGTGTTATGTGAGATGTTGGTATTTGTGAGTGGTGTGTGTTGAGTGGTTCTTCGTGCATTGTACATTTCGCCTTTTTTGATGAGTTCTCTGTTGGCGGTTGCATATGTTGTGCGTTTGGTGTGTGGCTTCCCGTCTAATGTTTAGTGTGAAATGTGTGTCTGGTCTTTCTGTTGTCTGCTGTGTTGTGTACTGTGTTCTGGGTTGTGCGAGTGCTGTCTTTCGGCTTTCCGTGTGTTGCATACTGGGTCGATGTTGGGTGGGCTGTGTAATTTGAGCACTGTGTGCAAAGTTGAGTTTGCCTTGTGTCGGACGTGTTGTGTGCATGTGCATGTTGTGTGTGTGTGTTTGTGCGTTTTCGTTCGTGCTGTCTGCGTGTGGGTCTGCGTGTGCGCAGTATTGTATGCTTGTGGTTGTGCGTGTTGTGTGTAGTGCGTTCTATGTGTGTTGCATGTGTTTTCGTCAGTTGCGTGTGTGCACTTGTAGGTGCTGTGTCAGTTTTGTGTGTGTGAGATTGTGATTTGTGTGCTGTTGTGTTAGAGAGGCTGTGTGTGTGTGTTTGGCTGTTTGAGTTATGCACGTGATGTGAGATGTGTTGACTGTGTGTGGTTGTGCTTGTTTTGTACGTCTCTTGTGCGCAGTCTGCGGTCTGTGCAGTGTTTATCGCGCGTATTGTGAGCAGTAGCTATGTGCCTGCCTTTCAAGGGTGTGGTGTGTTTATGGTGTCTGTTGTGTGGCGTGTTTCTGTGTTGTGTGTGTGTGCACTGCGTTGTGCTCCTGTGTGAGGATGTATGTGTGGTGTGTCTGTGCGTGATTGTGTGTGTAGTGCGTAGTGTGTGAAATGGGTGCTACTTGTCTTCTTGGTTGGTTATATGTGTTTTGCCCATGGATTTGGGAGTGTCGTGTGTGTTAGGAGTTGTGGTACTTTCTGTGTGTGTCGTGTGCTGTGTTGTTCTGTGATTTGTGTTTGTGCTGTGTGTGTCCTACTCTGTGTGTTCTGTGGTCTGTGTGTTTTGCAAGTTGAGTGAGATATTGCGTGTTAGGACCGATATCTTGTGTATATGTTGCGTGTTTGGCATTGTGCATTCTGCGAGGCTCTGTGTGCTGTATGTTTTATGTGTGTTTGGAGTGATGTGTGCACTGTGTGAAATGTGTGTTGCATAAATTCGGTGTTCTTTCTGTGGTGGTTTGTGTGTGTTTTGCATGGGGGTTGCTATGTGTGTGGTTGTGTTTGACAGGTTGTGTGCGTGGTTGGCTCCTTGAGCAATGAGTGTACTTTGTGATGCGTGTACTGTGTATGGTCAAGCTTGGTCAGTGGGCCTCACTGTGGGTGTTGTGTTCACTCTGAGAACCGTGGTTCATGTGTATAGCGTGCAGTTATGTTCTCGGTGTGATGTGCTGTGCGTTGAGGGACTTCTGCATTCAAGTGCACAGAAGGTAGCCTCTCATGCTTGTCCGTTTTCGCCACAGGTTTGTAATCCTCCAGGAGGGCGTTGTTTCCTGAGGGTGCAAAGAGCCACGTCATCCCTTTAATAGCAAGGCCCTGACGATGCCTTTGTAGTAATCTGTCAGAAACTGCTGCGGGAGAGCCTTGTGCCAAACTCTGCTGGGGAAACAATCCACCGTGCACTGAGGAGACCCTCCCTGAGAGAATACTAGGCTGCTTTCGCCTTGCATGCAACTTGCTCCTACGTGATAAGGAAAACAGTAAACATTGCAGTAGAAGGCGGTCTTCTCTGTACGCCCTCTGTCTCAGAGACCGAAGTGAGCCGCGAATAGGCCTTCGCACTAGCCACACAGGAAGCTGCAGAACAAGATGCTTTGAAATGACAGCAGTGGAGGCAAGCCAGCTATGGATTCAGCTTATGAGAGTGAAAGAAACCAGTGCGGGATGGCCCATCCAAGGAATCATTGAAGCCGTGGCGGTGGAAGTTGAAACTGAGCTTGCAATGTGCTTTCCGTGTCTGTCGTGTGCGCGTGCACTCTAAGCGCCTGAGTGACGTCTGCTGCGCAGAGCTCTGTGTGTGCCGAGCGGCGTGCGCTCGCTTGGGTGGCCATTCGCGTGAGGCCTTGCTGAGGCAGCCTGGCTGTCAGAAAGTTGCCCGCATACAACGAATTCCGCTTGCAAAGTGCTTCCCGTGTCTGCCCTGTGTGCCTGCACTCTAAGCACCTGAGTGGAGTCTGCTGCGCAGAGCTCTGTGTGTGCCGAGCGGCGTGCGCTCGCTTGGGTGGCCATTCGCGTGAGGCCTTGCTGAGGCAGCCTGGCTGTCAGAAAGTTGCCCGCATACAACGAATTCCGCTTGCAATGTGCTTCCCGTGTCTGCCCTGTGTGCCTGCACTCTAAGCACCTGAGTGGAGTCTGCTGCGCAGAGCTCTGTGTGTGCCGAGCGGCGTGCGCTCGCTTGGGTGGCCATTCGCGTGAGGCCTTGCTGAGGCAGCCTGGCTGTCAGAAAGTTGCCCGCATACAACGAATTCCGCTTGCAATGTGCTTCCCGTGTCTGCCGTGTGTGCCTGCACTCTAAGCGCCTGAGTGGAGTCTGCTGCACAGAGCTCTGTGTGTGCTGAGCGGCGTGCGCTCGCTTGGGTGGCCATTCGCGCGAGGCCTTGCTGAGGAAGCCTGGCTGTCAGGAAAACGCCCGCATACAACGAATTTAGCTTGGCAGTGCAAAAAGTCGCTTTCGTCTGCTACTACGTGGCCGCTCCAGAGAGGCCCAGGTTGGTCTGTGTGGTATGTAAGCCGGTTTCCCATGCCACAGTCTGAGCTTTGAAAACTAAGTGCCCATTGGCTTCAGTCCCCAACCATCATGTCAGCGAGAGGTGTGTGCAAGCTTCTGCAAAGCCTGGTGGCGGATGGGCCCTAAGCGTCAGGGCCGTTGTCCTGCAGAGAAGGATCTGAGGCTGTCTCAGTTCAAGGGATTTCCTGCTCAGCCATATCCAGACTGGCAGCTAAACACTGCTGTGTCAAGGCGAGCTTCTTATACACACTTCTACTCCCAGACACAGGGATACTGTGAAGAGGTCTTCCGCCCAGCCTCAGGGGAAGAGGCGGGGCAAGTTGCTTTCTGTACAGCATTCATTGGAAGCAGGACGTTTGGAGGTTCTGTTCCACAGGCGAAAAGCAGGCAGCACTAGGAGAATCTGTCAAGGAAGCTCCTCTTTATGGCTAGCGAGGCTTAATTCAAACGTGCAATGGAAAATTGTTCTGGGGTAACTGAGCTCTAACTTCACGCTCTAACACTTGCAGCTACTTTCTCCTAACTCATACAGAGTGGAATCGCCAAATACAGAGTAGAATTCTGTTGCGGTACGCTGTGTTCTTGTGTGCTTGGCGATGTATTGCCGACGGCCTGCGGGACCTGCTTGTCTTCTGTGTTGTGTGTTGTCCGTGCTGTGTGTATCTTGTATGTAGTATGTGCGGTATGTGTTCCTCACTGCTTGCTGAGTGCACAGTTCTGTGTATTTTTCACTGTGCTGTGTGTTATGTGAGATGTTGGTATTTGTGAGTGGTGTGTGTTGAGTGGTTCTTCGTGCATTGTACATTTCGCCTTTTTTGATGAGTTCTCTGTTGGCGGTTGCATATGTTGTGCGTTTGGTGTGTGGCTTCCCGTCTAATGTGTAGTGTGAAATGTGTGTCTGGTCTTTCTGTTGTCTGCTGTGTTGTGTACTGTGTTCTGGGTTGTGCGAGTGCTGTCTTTCGGCTTTCCGTGTGTTGCATACTGGGTCGATGTTGGGTGGGCTGTGTAATTTGAGCACTGTGTGCAAAGTTGAGTTTGCCTTGTGTCGGACGTGTTGTGTGCATGTGCATGTTGTGTGTGTGTGTTTGTGCGTTTTCGTTCGTGCTGTCTGCGTGTGGGTCTGCGTGTGCGCAGTATTGTATGCTTGTGGTTGTGCGTGTTGTGTGTAGTGCGTTCTATGTGTGTTGCATGTGTTTTCGTCAGTTGCGTGTGTGCACTTGTAGGTGCTGTGTCAGTTTTGTGTGTGTGAGATTGTGATTTGTGTGCTGTTGTGTTAGAGAGGCTGTGTGTGTGTGTTTGGCTGTTTGAGTTATGCACGTGATGTGAGATGTGTTGACTGTGTGTGGTTGTGCTTGTTTTGTACGTCTCTTGTGCGCAGTCTGCGGTCTGTGCAGTGTTTATCGCGCGTATTGTGAGCAGTAGCTATGTGCCTGCCTTTCAAGGGTGTGGTGTGTTTATGGTGTCTGTTGTGTGGCGTGTTTCTGTGTTGTGTGTGTGTGCACTGCGTTGTGCTCCTGTGTGAGGATGTATGTGTGGTGTGTCTGTGCGTGATTGTGTGTGTAGTGCGTAGTGTGTGAAATGGGTGCTACTTGTCTTCTTGGTTGGTTATATGTGTTTTGCCCATGGATTTGGGAGTGTCGTGTGTGTTAGGAGTTGTGGTACTTTCTGTGTGTGTCGTGTGCTGTGTTGTTCTGTGATTTGTGTTTGTGCTGTGTGTGTCCTACTCTGTGTGTTCTGTGGTCTGTGTGTTTTGCAAGTTGAGTGAGATATTGCGTGTTAGGACCGATATCTTGTGTATATGTTGCGTGTTTGGCATTGTGCATTCTGCGAGGCTCTGTGTGCTGTATGTTTTATGTGTGTTTGGAGTGATGTGTGCACTGTGTGAAATGTGTGTTGCATAAATTCGGTGTTCTTTCTGTGGTGGTTTGTGTGTGTTTTGCATGGGGGTTGCTATGTGTGTGGTTGTGTTTGACAGGTTGTGTGCGTGGTTGGCTCCTTGAGCAATGAGTGTACTTTGTGATGCGTGTACTGTGTATGGTCAAGCTTGGTCAGTGGGCCTCACTGTGGGTGTTGTGTTCACTCTGAGAACCGTGGTTCATGTGTATAGCGTGCAGTTATGTTCTCGGTGTGATGTGCTGTGCGTTGAGGGACTTCTGCATTCAAGTGCACAGAAGGTAGCCTCTCATGCTTGTCCGTTTTCGCCACAGGTTTGTAATCCTCCAGGAGGGCGTTGTTTCCTGAGGGTGCAAAGAGCCACGTCATCCCTTTAATAGCAAGGCCCTGACGATGCCTTTGTAGTAATCTGTCAGAAACTGCTGCGGGAGAGCCTTGTGCCAAACTCTGCTGGGGAAACAATCCACCGTGCACTGAGGAGACCCTCCCTGAGAGAATACTAGGCTGCTTTCGCCTTGCATGCAACTTGCTCCTACGTGATAAGGAAAACAGTAAACATTGCAGTAGAAGGCGGTCTTCTCTGTACGCCCTCTGTCTCAGAGACCGAAGTGAGCCGCGAATAGGCCTTCGCACTAGCCACACAGGAAGCTGCAGAACAAGATGCTTTGAAATGACAGCAGTGGAGGCAAGCCAGCTATGGATTCAGCTTATGAGAGTGAAAGAAACCAGTGCGGGATGGCCCATCCAAGGAATCATTGAAGCCGTGGCGGTGGAAGTTGAAACTGAGCTTGCAATGTGCTTTCCGTGTCTGTCGTGTGCGCGTGCACTCTAAGCGCCTGAGTGACGTCTGCTGCGCAGAGCTCTGTGTGTGCCGAGCGGCGTGCGCTCGCTTGGGTGGCCATTCGCGTGAGGCCTTGCTGAGGCAGCCTGGCTGTCAGAAAGTTGCCCGCATACAACGAATTCCGCTTGCAAAGTGCTTCCCGTGTCTGCCCTGTGTGCCTGCACTCTAAGCACCTGAGTGGAGTCTGCTGCGCAGAGCTCTGTGTGTGCCGAGCGGCGTGCGCTCGCTTGGGTGGCCATTCGCGTGAGGCCTTGCTGAGGCAGCCTGGCTGTCAGAAAGTTGCCCGCATACAACGAATTCCGCTTGCAATGTGCTTCCCGTGTCTGCCCTGTGTGCCTGCACTCTAAGCACCTGAGTGGAGTCTGCTGCGCAGAGCTCTGTGTGTGCCGAGCGGCGTGCGCTCGCTTGGGTGGCCATTCGCGTGAGGCCTTGCTGAGGCAGCCTGGCTGTCAGAAAGTTGCCCGCATACAACGAATTCCGCTTGCAATGTGCTTCCCGTGTCTGCCGTGTGTGCCTGCACTCTAAGCGCCTGAGTGGAGTCTGCTGCACAGAGCTCTGTGTGTGCTGAGCGGCGTGCGCTCGCTTGGGTGGCCATTCGCGCGAGGCCTTGCTGAGGAAGCCTGGCTGTCAGGAAAACGCCCGCATACAACGAATTTAGCTTGGCAGTGCAAAAAGTCGCTTTCGTCTGCTACTACGTGGCCGCTCCAGAGAGGCCCAGGTTGGTCTGTGTGGTATGTAAGCCGGTTTCCCATGCCACAGTCTGAGCTTTGAAAACTAAGTGCCCATTGGCTTCAGTCCCCAACCATCATGTCAGCGAGAGGTGTGTGCAAGCTTCTGCAAAGCCTGGTGGCGGATGGGCCCTAAGCGTCAGGGCCGTTGTCCTGCAGAGAAGGATCTGAGGCTGTCTCAGTTCAAGGGATTTCCTGCTCAGCCATATCCAGACTGGCAGCTAAACACTGCTGTGTCAAGGCGAGCTTCTTATACACACTTCTACTCCCAGACACAGGGATACTGTGAAGAGGTCTTCCGCCCAGCCTCAGGGGAAGAGGCGGGGCAAGTTGCTTTCTGTACAGCATTCATTGGAAGCAGGACGTTTGGAGGTTCTGTTCCACAGGCGAAAAGCAGGCAGCACTAGGAGAATCTGTCAAGGAAGCTCCTCTTTATGGCTAGCGAGGCTTAATTCAAACGTGCAATGGAAAATTGTTCTGGGGTAACTGAGCTCTAACTTCACGCTCTAACACTTGCAGCTACTTTCTCCTAACTCATACAGAGTGGAATCGCCAAATACAGAGTAGAATTCTGTTGCGGTACGCTGTGTTCTTGTGTGCTTGGCGATGTATTGCCGACGGCCTGCGGGACCTGCTTGTCTTCTGTGTTGTGTGTTGTCCGTGCTGTGTGTATCTTGTATGTAGTATGTGCGGTATGTGTTCCTCACTGCTTGCTGAGTGCACAGTTCTGTGTATTTTTCACTGTGCTGTGTGTTATGTGAGATGTTGGTATTTGTGAGTGGTGTGTGTTGAGTGGTTCTTCGTGCATTGTACATTTCGCCTTTTTTGATGAGTTCTCTGTTGGCGGTTGCATATGTTGTGCGTTTGGTGTGTGGCTTCCCGTCTAATGTGTAGTGTGAAATGTGTGTCTGGTCTTTCTGTTGTCTGCTGTGTTGTGTACTGTGTTCTGGGTTGTGCGAGTGCTGTCTTTCGGCTTTCCGTGTGTTGCATACTGGGTCGATGTTGGGTGGGCTGTGTAATTTGAGCACTGTGTGCAAAGTTGAGTTTGCCTTGTGTCGGACGTGTTGTGTGCATGTGCATGTTGTGTGTGTGTGTTTGTGCGTTTTCGTTCGTGCTGTCTGCGTGTGGGTCTGCGTGTGCGCAGTATTGTATGCTTGTGGTTGTGCGTGTTGTGTGTAGTGCGTTCTATGTGTGTTGCATGTGTTTTCGTCAGTTGCGTGTGTGCACTTGTAGGTGCTGTGTCAGTTTTGTGTGTGTGAGATTGTGATTTGTGTGCTGTTGTGTTAGAGAGGCTGTGTGTGTGTGTTTGGCTGTTTGAGTTATGCACGTGATGTGAGATGTGTTGACTGTGTGTGGTTGTGCTTGTTTTGTACGTCTCTTGTGCGCAGTCTGCGGTCTGTGCAGTGTTTATCGCGCGTATTGTGAGCAGTAGCTATGTGCCTGCCTTTCAAGGGTGTGGTGTGTTTATGGTGTCTGTTGTGTGGCGTGTTTCTGTGTTGTGTGTGTGTGCACTGCGTTGTGCTCCTGTGTGAGGATGTATGTGTGGTGTGTCTGTGCGTGATTGTGTGTGTAGTGCGTAGTGTGTGAAATGGGTGCTACTTGTCTTCTTGGTTGGTTATATGTGTTTTGCCCATGGATTTGGGAGTGTCGTGTGTGTTAGGAGTTGTGGTACTTTCTGTGTGTGTCGTGTGCTGTGTTGTTCTGTGATTTGTGTTTGTGCTGTGTGTGTCCTACTCTGTGTGTTCTGTGGTCTGTGTGTTTTGCAAGTTGAGTGAGATATTGCGTATTAGGACCGATATCTTGTGTATATGTTGCGTGTTTGGCATTGTGCATTCTGCGAGGCTCTGTGTGCTGTATGTTTTATGTGTGTTTGGAGTGATGTGTGCACTGTGTGAAATGTGTGTTGCATAAATTCGGTGTTCTTTCTGTGGTGGTTTGTGTGTGTTTTGCATGGGGGTTGCTATGTGTGTGGTTGTGTTTGACAGGTTGTGTGCGTGGTTGGCTCCTTGAGCAATGAGTGTACTTTGTGATGCGTGTACTGTGTATGGTCAAGCTTGGTCAGTGGGCCTCACTGTGGGTGTTGTGTTCACTCTGAGAACCGTGGTTCATGTGTATAGCGTGCAGTTATGTTCTCGGTGTGATGTGCTGTGCGTTGAGCGGCTTCTGCATTCAAGTGCACAGAAGGTAGCCTCTCATGCTTGTCCGTTTTCGCCACAGGTTTGTAATCCTCCAGGAGGGCGTTGTTTCCTGAGGGTGCAAAGAGCCACGTCATCCCTTTAATAGCAAGGCCCTGACGATGCCTTTGTAGTAATCTGTCAGAAACTGCTGCGGGAGAGCCTTGTGCCAAACTCTGCTGGGGAAACAATCCACCGTGCACTGAGGAGACCCTCCCTGAGAGAATACTAGGCTGCTTTCGCCTTGCATGCAACTTGCTCCTACGTGATAAGGAAAACAGTAAACATTGCAGTAGAAGGCGGTCTTCTCTGTACGCCCTCTGTCTCAGAGACCGAAGTGAGCCGCGAATAGGCCTTCGCACTAGCCACACAGGAAGCTGCAGAACAAGATGCTTTGAAATGACAGCAGTGGGGGCAAGCCAGCTATGGATTCAGCTTATGAGAGTGAAAGAAACCAGTGCGGGATGGCCCATCCAAGGAATCATTGAAGCCGTGGCGGTGGAAGTTGAAACTGAGCTTGCAATGTGCTTTCCGTGTCTGTCGTGTGCGCGTGCACTCTAAGCGCCTGAGTGACGTCTGCTGCGCAGAGCTCTGTGTGTGCCGAGCGGCGTGCGCTCGCTTGGGTGGCCATTCGCGTGAGGCCTTGCTGAGGCAGCCTGGCTGTCAGAAAGTTGCCCGCATACAACGAATTCCGCTTGCAAAGTGCTTCCCGTGTCTGCCCTGTGTGCCTGCACTCTAAGCACCTGAGTGGAGTCTGCTGCGCAGAGCTCTGTGTGTGCCGAGCGGCGTGCGCTCGCTTGGGTGGCCATTCGCGTGAGGCCTTGCTGAGGCAGCCTGGCTGTCAGAAAGTTGCCCGCATACAACGAATTCCGCTTGCAATGTGCTTCCCGTGTCTGCCGTGTGTGCCTGCACTCTAAGCGCCTGAGTGGAGTCTGCTGCGCAGAGCTCTGTGTGTGCCGAGCGGCGTGCGCTCGCTTGGGTGGCCATTCGCGCGAGGCCTTGCTGAGGAAGCCTGGCTGTCAGGAAAACGCCCGCATACAACGAATTTAGCTTGGCAGTGCAAAAAGTCGCTTTCGTCTGCTACTACGTGGCCGCTCCAGAGAGGCCCAGGTTTTTCTGTGTGGTATGTAAGCCGGTTTCCCATGCCACAGTCTGAGCTTTGAAAACTAAGTGCCCATTGGCTTCAGTCCCCAACCATCATGTCAGCGAGAGGTGTGTGCAAGCTTCTGCAAAGCCTGGTGGCGGATGGGCCCTAAGCGTCAGGGCCGTTGTCCTGCAGAGAAGGATCTGAGGCTGTCTCAGTTCAAGGGATTTCCTGCTCAGCCATATCCAGACTGGCAGCTAAACACTGCTGTGTCAAGGCGAGCTTCTTATACACACTTCTACTCCCAGACACAGGGATACTGTGAAGAGGTCTTCCGCCCAGCCTCAGGGGAAGAGGCGGGGCAAGTTGCTTTCTGTACAGCATTCATTGGAAGCAGGACGTTTGGAGGTTCTGTTCCACAGGCGAAAAGCAGGCAGCACTAGGAGAATCTGTCAAGGAAGCTCCTCTTTATGGCTAGCGAGGCTTAATTCAAACGTGCAATGGAAAATTGTTCTGGGGTAACTGAGCTCTAACTTCACGCTCTAACACTTGCAGCTACTTTCTCCTAACTCATACAGAGTGGAATCGCCAAATACAGAGTAGAATTCTGTTGCGGTACGCTGTGTTCTTGTGTGCTTGGCGATGTATTGCCGACGGCCTGCGGGACCTGCTTGTCTTCTGTGTTGTGTGTTGTCCGTGCTGTGTGTATCTTGTATGTAGTATGTGCGGTATGTGTTCCACACTGCTTGCTGAGTGCACAGTTCTGTGTATTTTTCACTGTGCTGTGTGTTATGTGAGATGTTGGTATTTGTGAGTGGTGTGTGTTGAGTGGTTCTTCGTGCATTGTACATTTCGCCTTTTTTGATGAGTTCTCTGTTGGCGGTTGCATATGTTGTGCGTTTGGTGTGTGGCTTCCCGTCTAATGTTTAGTGTGAAATGTGTGTCTGGTCTTTCTGTTGTCTGCTGTGTTGTGTACTGTGTTCTGGGTTGTGCGAGTGCTGTCTTTCGGCTTTCCGTGTGTTGCATACTGGGTCGATGTTGGGTGGGCTGTGTAATTTGAGCACTGTGTGCAAAGTTGAGTTTGCCTTGTGTCGGACGTGTTGTGTGCATGTGCATGTTGTGTGTGTGTGTTTGTGCGTTTTCGTTCGTGCTGTCTGCGTGTGGGTCTGCGTGTGCGCAGTATTGTATGCTTGTGGTTGTGCGTGTTGTGTGTAGTGCGTTCTATGTGTGTTGCATGTGTTTTCGTCAGTTGCGTGTGTGCACTTGTAGGTGCTGTGTCAGTTTTGTGTGTGTGAGATTGTGATTTGTGTGCTGTTGTGTTAGAGAGGCTGTGTGTGTGTGTTTGGCTGTTTGAGTTATGCACGTGATGTGAGATGTGTTGACTGTGTGTGGTTGTGCTTGTTTTGTACGTCTCTTGTGCGCAGTCTGCGGTCTGTGCAGTGTTTATCGCGCGTATTGTGAGCAGTAGCTATGTGCCTGCCTTTCAAGGGTGTGGTGTGTTTATGGTGTCTGTTGTGTGGCGTGTTTCTGTGTTGTGTGTGTGTGCACTGCGTTGTGCTCCTGTGTGAGGATGTATGTGTGGTGTGTCTGTGCGTGATTGTGTGTGTAGTGCGTAGTGTGTGAAATGGGTGCTACTTGTCTTCTTGGTTGGTTATATGTGTTTTGCCCATGGATTTGGGAGTGTCGTGTGTGTTAGGAGTTGTGGTACTTTCTGTGTGTGTCGTGTGCTGTGTTGTTCTGTGATTTGTGTTTGTGCTGTGTGTGTCCTACTCTGTGTGTTCTGTGGTCTGTGTGTTTTGCAAGTTGAGTGAGATATTGCGTGTTAGGACCGATATCTTGTGTATATGTTGCGTGTTTGGCATTGTGCATTCTGCGAGGCTCTGTGTGCTGTATGTTTTATGTGTGTTTGGAGTGATGTGTGCACTGTGTGAAATGTGTGTTGCATAAATTCGGTGTTCTTTCTGTGGTGGTTTGTGTGTGTTTTGCATGGGGGTTGCTATGTGTGTGGTTGTGTTTGACAGGTTGTGTGCGTGGTTGGCTCCTTGAGCAATGAGTGTACTTTGTGATGCGTGTACTGTGTATGGTCAAGCTTGGTCAGTGGGCCTCACTGTGGGTGTTGTGTTCACTCTGAGAACCGTGGTTCATGTGTATAGCGTGCAGTTATGTTCTCGGTGTGATGTGCTGTGCGTTGAGGGACTTCTGCATTCAAGTGCACAGAAGGTAGCCTCTCATGCTTGTCCGTTTTCGCCACAGGTTTGTAATCCTCCAGGAGGGCGTTGTTTCCTGAGGGTGCAAAGAGCCACGTCATCCCTTTAATAGCAAGGCCCTGACGATGCCTTTGTAGTAATCTGTCAGAAACTGCTGCGGGAGAGCCTTGTGCCAAACTCTGCTGGGGAAACAATCCACCGTGCACTGAGGAGACCCTCCCTGAGAGAATACTAGGCTGCTTTCGCCTTGCATGCAACTTGCTCCTACGTGATAAGGAAAACAGTAAACATTGCAGTAGAAGGCGGTCTTCTCTGTACGCCCTCTGTCTCAGAGACCGAAGTGAGCCGCGAATAGGCCTTCGCACTAGCCACACAGGAAGCTGCAGAACAAGATGCTTTGAAATGACAGCAGTGGAGGCAAGCCAGCTATGGATTCAGCTTATGTGAGTGAAAGAAACCAGTGCGGGATGGCCCATCCAAGGAATCATTGAAGCCGTGGCGGTGGAAGTTGAAACTGAGCTTGCAATGTGCTTTCCGTGTCTGTCGTGTGCGCGTGCACTCTAAGCGCCTGAGTGACGTCTGCTGCGCAGAGCTCTGTGTGTGCCGAGCGGCGTGCGCTCGCTTGGGTGGCCATTCGCGTGAGGCCTTGCTGAGGCAGCCTGGCTGTCAGAAAGTTGCCCGCATACAACGAATTCCGCTTGCAAAGTGCTTCCCGTGTCTGCCCTGTGTGCCTGCACTCTAAGCACCTGAGTGGAGTCTGATGCGCAGAGCTCTGTGTGTGCCGAGCGGCGTGCGCTCGCTTGGGTGGCCATTCGCGTGAGGCCTTGCTGAGGCAGCCTGGCTGTCAGAAAGTTGCCCGCATACAACGAATTCCGCTTGCAATGTGCTTCCCGTGTCTGCCCTGTGTGCCTGCACTCTAAGCACCTGAGTGGAGTCTGCTGCGCAGAGCTCTGTGTGTGCCGAGCGGCGTGCGCTCGCTTGGGTGGCCATTCGCGTGAGGCCTTGCTGAGGCAGCCTGGCTGTCAGAAAGTTGCCCGCATACAACGAATTCCGCTTGCAATGTGCTTCCCGTGTCTGCCGTGTGTGCCTGCACTCTAAGCGCCTGAGTGGAGTCTGCTGCGCAGAGCTCTGTGTGTGCTGAGCGGCGTGCGCTCGCTTGGGTGGCCATTCGCGCGAGGCCTTGCTGAGGAAGCCTGGCTGTCAGGAAAACGCCCGCATACAACGAATTTAGCTTGGCAGTGCAAAAAGTCGCTTTCGTCTGCTACTACGTGGCCGCTCCAGAGAGGCCCAGGTTGGTCTGTGTGGTATGTAAGCCGGTTTCCCATGCCACAGTCTGAGCTTTGAAAACTAAGTGCCCATTGGCTTCAGTCCCCAACCATCATGTCAGCGAGAGGTGTGTGCAAGCTTCTGCAAAGCCTGGTGGCGGATGGGCCCTAAGCGTCAGGGCCGTTGTCCTGCAGAGAAGGATCTGAGGCTGTCTCAGTTCAAGGGATTTCCTGCTCAGCCATATCCAGACTGGCAGCTAAACACTGCTGTGTCAAGGCGAGCTTCTTATACACACTTCTACTCCCAGACACAGGGATACTGTGAAGAGGTCTTCCGCCCAGCCTCAGGGGAAGAGGCGGGGCAAGTTGCTTTCTGTACAGCATTCATTGGAAGCAGGACGTTTGGAGGTTCTGTTCCACAGGCGAAAAGCAGGCAGCACTAGGAGAATCTGTCAAGGAAGCTCCTCTTTATGGCTAGCGAGGCTTAATTCAAACGTGCAATGGAAAATTGTTCTGGGGTAACTGAGCTCTAACTTCACGCTCTAACACTTGCAGCTACTTTCTCCTAACTCATACAGAGTGGAATCGCCAAATACAGAGTAGAATTCTGTTGCGGTACGCTGTGTTCTTGTGTGCTTGGCGATGTATTGCCGACGGCCTGCGGGACCTGCTTGTCTTCTGTGTTGTGTGTTGTCCGTGCTGTGTGTATCTTGTATGTAGTATGTGCGGTATGTGTTCCTCACTGCTTGCTGAGTGCACAGTTCTGTGTATTTTTCACTGTGCTGTGTGTTATGTGAGATGTTGGTATTTGTGAGTGGTGTGTGTTGAGTGGTTCTTCGTGCATTGTACATTTCGCCTTTTTTGATGAGTTCTCTGTTGGCGGTTGCATATGTTGTGCGTTTGGTGTGTGGCTTCCCGTCTAATGTGTAGTGTGAAATGTGTGTCTGGTCTTTCTGTTGTCTGCTGTGTTGTGTACTGTGTTCTGGGTTGTGCGAGTGCTGTCTTTCGGCTTTCCGTGTGTTGCATACTGGGTCGATGTTGGGTGGGCTGTGTAATTTGAGCACTGTGTGCAAAGTTGAGTTTGCCTTGTGTCGGACGTGTTGTGTGCATGTGCATGTTGTGTGTGTGTGTTTGTGCGTTTTCGTTCGTGCTGTCTGCGTGTGGGTCTGCGTGTGCGCAGTATTGTATGCTTGTGGTTGTGCGTGTTGTGTGTAGTGCGTTCTATGTGTGTTGCATGTGTTTTCGTCAGTTGCGTGTGTGCACTTGTAGGTGCTGTGTCAGTTTTGTGTGTGTGAGATTGTGATTTGTGTGCTGTTGTGTTAGAGAGGCTGTGTGTGTGTGTTTGGCTGTTTGAGTTATGCACGTGATGTGAGATGTGTTGACTGTGTGTGGTTGTGCTTGTTTTGTACGTCTCTTGTGCGCAGTCTGCGGTCTGTGCAGTGTTTATCGCGCGTATTGTGAGCAGTAGCTATGTGCCTGCCTTTCAAGGGTGTGGTGTGTTTATGGTGTCTGTTGTGTGGCGTGTTTCTGTGTTGTGTGTGTGCACTGCGTTGTGCTCCTGTGTGAGGATGTATGTGTGGTGTGTCTGAGCGTGATTGTGTGTTTAGTGCGTAGTGTGTGAAATGGGTGCTACTTGTCTTCTTGGTTGGTTATATGTGTTTTGCCTATGGATTTGGGAGTGTCGTGTGTGTTAGGAGTTGTGGTACTTTCTGTGTGTGATGCTTGTGTGTGTCGTGTGATGTGTTGTTCTGTGATTTGTGTTTGTGCTGTGTGTGTCCTACTCTGTGTGTTCTGTGGTCTGTGTGTTTTGCAAGTTGAGTGAGATATTGCGTGTTAGGACCGATATCTTGTGTATATGTTGCGTGTTTGGCATTGTGCATTCTGTGAGGCTCTGTGTGCTGTATGTTTTATGTGTGTTTGGAGTGATGTGTGCACTGTGTGAAATGTGTGTTGCATAAATTCGGTGTTCTTTCTGTGGTGGTTTGTGTGTGTTTTGCATGGGGGTTGCTATGTGTGTGGTTGTGTTTGACAGGTTGTGTGCGTGGTTGGCTCCTTGAGCAATGAGTGTACTTTGTGATGCGTGTACTGTGTATGGTCAAGCTTGGTCAGTGGGCCTCACTGTGGGTGTTGTGTTCACTCTGAGAACCGTGGTTCATGTGTATAGCGTGCAGTTATGTTCTCGGTGTGATGTGCTGTGCGTTGAGGGACTTCTGCATTCAAGTGCACAGAAGCTAGCCTCTCATGCTTGTCCGTTTTCGCCACAGGTTTGTAATCCTCCAGGAGGGCGTTGTTTCCTGAGGGTGCAAAGAGCCACGTCATCCCTTTAATAGCAAGGCCCTGACGATGCCTTTGTAGTAATCTGTCAGAAACTGCTGCGGGAGAGCCTTGTGCCAAACTCTGCTGGGGAAACAATCCACCGTGCACTGAGGAGACCCTCCCTGAGAGAATACTAGGCTGCTTTCGCCTTGCATGCAACTTGCTCCTACGTGATAAGGAAAACAGTAAACATTGCAGTAGAAGGCGGTCTTCTCTGTACGCCCTCTGTCTCAGAGACCGAAGTGAGCCGCGAATAGGCCTTCGCACTAGCCACACAGGAAGCTGCAGAACAAGATGCTTTGAAATGACAGCAGTGGAGGCAAGCCAGCTATGGATTCAGCTTATGTGAGTGAAAGAAACCAGTGCGGGATGGCCCATCCAAGGAATCATTGAAGCCGTGGCGGTGGAAGTTGAAACTGAGCTTGCAATGTGCTTTCCGTGTCTGTCGTGTGCGCGTGCACTCTAAGCGCCTGAGTGACGTCTGCTGCGCAGAGCTCTGTGTGTGCCGAGCGGCGTGCGCTCGCTTGGGTGGCCATTCGCGTGAGGCCTTGCTGAGGCAGCCTGGCTGTCAGAAAGTTGCCCGCATACAACGAATTCCGCTTGCAAAGTGCTTCCCGTGTCTGCCCTGTGTGCCTGCACTCTAAGCACCTGAGTGGAGTCTGCTGCGCAGAGCTCTGTGTGTGCCGAGCGGCGTGCGCTCGCTTGGGTGGCCATTCGCGTGAGGCCTTGCTGAGGCAGCCTGGCTGTCAGAAAGTTGCCCGCATACAACGAATTCCGCTTGCAATGTGCTTCCCGTGTCTGCCGTGTGTGCCTGCACTCTAAGCGCCTGAGTGGAGTCTGCTGCGCAGAGCTCTGTGTGTGCCGAGCGGCCGCTCGCTTGGGTGGCCATTCGCGCGAGGCCTTGCTGAGGAAGCCTGGCTGTCAGGAAAACGCCCGCATACAACGAATTTAGCTTGGCAGTGCAAAAAGTCGCTTTCGTCTGCTACTACGTGGCCGCTCCAGAGAGGCCCAGGTTGGTCTGTGTGGTATGTAAGCCGGTTTCCCATGCCACAGTCTGAGCTTTGAAAACTAAGTGCCCATTGGCTTCAGTCCCCAACCATCATGTCAGCGAGAGGTGTGTGCAAGCTTCTGCAAAGCCTGGTGGCGGATGGGCCCTAAGCGTCAGGGCCGTTGTCCTGCAGAGAAGGATCTGAGGCTGTCTCAGTTCAAGGGATTTCCTGCTCAGCCATATCCAGACTGGCAGCTAAACACTGCTGTGTCAAGGCGAGCTTCTTATACACACTTCTACTCCCAGACACAGGGATACTGTGAAGAGGTCTTCCGCCCAGCCTCAGGGGAAGAGGCGGGGCAAGTTGCTTTCTGTACAGCATTCATTGGAAGCAGGACGTTTGGAGGTTCTGTTCCACAGGCGAAAAGCAGGCAGCACTAGGAGAATCTGTCAAGGAAGCTCCTCTTTATGGCTAGCGAGGCTTAATTCAAACGTGCAATGGAAAATTGTTCTGGGGTAACTGAGCTCTAACTTCACGCTCTAACACTTGCAGCTACTTTCTCCTAACTCATACAGAGTGGAATCGCCAAATACAGAGTAGAATTCTGTTGCGGTACGCTGTGTTCTTGTGTGCTTGGCGATGTATTGCCGACGGCCTGCGGGACCTGCTTGTCTTCTGTGTTGTGTGTTGTCCGTGCTGTGTGTATCTTGTATGTAGTATGTGCGGTATGTGTTCCTCACTGCTTGCTGAGTGCACAGTTCTGTGTATTTTTCACTGTGCTGTGTGTTATGTGAGATGTTGGTATTTGTGAGTGGTGTGTGTTGAGTGGTTCTTCGTGCATTGTACATTTCGCCTTTTTTGATGAGTTCTCTGTTGGCGGTTGCATATGTTGTGCGTTTGGTGTGTGGCTTCCCGTCTAATGTGTAGTGTGAAATGTGTGTCTGGTCTTTCTGTTGTCTGCTGTGTTGTGTACTGTGTTCTGGGTTGTGCGAGTGCTGTCTTTCGGCTTTCCGTGTGTTGCATACTGGGTCGATGTTGGGTGGGCTGTGTAATTTGAGCACTGTGTGCAAAGTTGAGTTTGCCTTGTGTCGGACGTGTTGTGTGCATGTGCATGTTGTGTGTGTGTGTTTGTGCGTTTTCGTTCGTGCTGTCTGCGTGTGGGTCTGCGTGTGCGCAGTATTGTATGCTTGTGGTTGTGCGTGTTGTGTGTAGTGCGTTCTATGTGTGTTGCATGTGTTTTCGTCAGTTGCGTGTGTGCACTTGTAGGTGCTGTGTCAGTTTTGTGTGTGTGAGATTGTGATTTGTGTGCTGTTGTGTTAGAGAGGCTGTGTGTGTGTGTTTGGCTGTTTGAGTTATGCACGTGATGTGAGATGTGTTGACTGTGTGTGGTTGTGCTTGTTTTGTACGTCTCTTGTGCGCAGTCTGCGGTCTGTGCAGTGTTTATCGCGCGTATTGTGAGCAGTAGCTATGTGCCTGCCTTTCAAGGGTGTGGTGTGTTTATGGTGTCTGTTGTGTGGCGTGTTTCTGTGTTGTGTGTGTGCACTGCGTTGTGCTCCTGTGTGAGGATGTATGTGTGGTGTGTCTGAGCGTGATTGTGTGTTTAGTGCGTAGTGTGTGAAATGGGTGCTACTTGTCTTCTTGGTTGGTTATATGTGTTTTGCCTATGGATTTGGGAGTGTCGTGTGTGTTAGGAGTTGTGGTACTTTCTGTGTGTGATGCTTGTGTGTGTCGTGTGATGTGTTGTTCTGTGATTTGTGTTTGTGCTGTGTGTGTCCTACTCTGTGTGTTCTGTGGTCTGTGTGTTTTGCAAGTTGAGTGAGATATTGCGTGTTAGGACCGATATCTTGTGTATATGTTGCGTGTTTGGCATTGTGCATTCTGTGAGGCTCTGTGTGCTGTATGTTTTATGTGTGTTTGGAGTGATGTGTGCACTGTGTGAAATGTGTGTTGCATAAATTCGGTGTTCTTTCTGTGGTGGTTTGTGTGTGTTTTGCATGGGGGTTGCTATGTGTGTGGTTGTGTTTGACAGGTTGTGTGCGTGGTTGGCTCCTTGAGCAATGAGTGTACTTTGTGATGCGTGTACTGTGTATGGTCAAGCTTGGTCAGTGGGCCTCACTGTGGGTGTTGTGTTCACTCTGAGAACCGTGGTTCATGTGTATAGCGTGCAGTTATGTTCTCGGTGTGATGTGCTGTGCGTTGAGGGACTTCTGCATTCAAGTGCACAGAAGCTAGCCTCTCATGCTTGTCCGTTTTCGCCACAGGTTTGTAATCCTCCAGGAGGGCGTTGTTTCCTGAGGGTGCAAAGAGCCACGTCATCCCTTTAATAGCAAGGCCCTGACGATGCCTTTGTAGTAATCTGTCAGAAACTGCTGCGGGAGAGCCTTGTGCCAAACTCTGCTGGGGAAACAATCCACCGTGCACTGAGGAGACCCTCCCTGAGAGAATACTAGGCTGCTTTCGCCTTGCATGCAACTTGCTCCTACGTGATAAGGAAAACAGTAAACATTGCAGTAGAAGGCGGTCTTCTCTGTACGCCCTCTGTCTCAGAGACCGAAGTGAGCCGCGAATAGGCCTTCGCACTAGCCACACAGGAAGCTGCAGAACAAGATGCTTTGAAATGACAGCAGTGGAGGCAAGCCAGCTATGGATTCAGCTTATGTGAGTGAAAGAAACCAGTGCGGGATGGCCCATCCAAGGAATCATTGAAGCCGTGGCGGTGGAAGTTGAAACTGAGCTTGCAATGTGCTTTCCGTGTCTGTCGTGTGCGCGTGCACTCTAAGCGCCTGAGTGACGTCTGCTGCGCAGAGCTCTGTGTGTGCCGAGCGGCGTGCGCTCGCTTGGGTGGCCATTCGCGTGAGGCCTTGCTGAGGCAGCCTGGCTGTCAGAAAGTTGCCCGCATACAACGAATTCCGCTTGCAAAGTGCTTCCCGTGTCTGCCCTGTGTGCCTGCACTCTAAGCACCTGAGTGGAGTCTGCTGCGCAGAGCTCTGTGTGTGCCGAGCGGCGTGCGCTCGCTTGGGTGGCCATTCGCGTGAGGCCTTGCTGAGGCAGCCTGGCTGTCAGAAAGTTGCCCGCATACAACGAATTCCGCTTGCAATGTGCTTCCCGTGTCTGCCGTGTGTGCCTGCACTCTAAGCGCCTGAGTGGAGTCTGCTGCGCAGAGCTCTGTGTGTGCTGAGCGGCGTGCGCTCGTTGGGTGGCCATTCGCGCGAGGCCTTGCTGAGGAAGCCTGGCTGTCAGGAAAACGCCCGCATACAACGAATTTAGCTTGGCAGTGCAAAAAGTCGCTTTCGTCTGCTACTACGTGGCCGCTCCAGAGAGGCCCAGGTTGGTCTGTGTGGTATGTAAGCCGGTTTCCCATGCCACAGTCTGAGCTTTGAAAACTAAGTGCCCATTGGCTTCAGTCCCCAACCATCATGTCAGCGAGAGGTGTGTGCAAGCTTCTGCAAAGCCTGGTGGCGGATGGGCCCTAAGCGTCAGGGCCGTTGTCCTGCAGAGAAGGATCTGAGGCTGTCTCAGTTCAAGGGATTTCCTGCTCAGCCATATCCAGACTGGCAGCTAAACACTGCTGTGTCAAGGCGAGCTTCTTATACACACTTCTACTCCCAGACACAGGGATACTGTGAAGAGGTCTTCCGCCCAGCCTCAGGGGAAGAGGCGGGGCAAGTTGCTTTCTGTACAGCATTCATTGGAAGCAGGACGTTTGGAGGTTCTGTTCCACAGGCGAAAAGCAGGCAGCACTAGGAGAATCTGTCAAGGAAGCTCCTCTTTATGGCTAGCGAGGCTTAATTCAAACGTGCAATGGAAAATTGTTCTGGGGTAACTGAGCTCTAACTTCACGCTCTAACACTTGCAGCTACTTTCTCCTAACTCATACAGAGTGGAATCGCCAAATACAGAGTAGAATTCTGTTGCGGTACGCTGTGTTCTTGTGTGCTTGGCGATGTATTGCCGACGGCCTGCGGGACCTGCTTGTCTTCTGTGTTGTGTGTTGTCCGTGCTGTGTGTATCTTGTATGTAGTATGTGCGGTATGTGTTCCTCACTGCTTGCTGAGTGCACAGTTCTGTGTATTTTTCACTGTGCTGTGTGTTATGTGAGATGTTGGTATTTGTGAGTGGTGTGTGTTGAGTGGTTCTTCGTGCATTGTACATTTCGCCTTTTTTGATGAGTTCTCTGTTGGCGGTTGCATATGTTGTGCGTTTGGTGTGTGGCTTCCCGTCTAATGTGTAGTGTGAAATGTGTGTCTGGTCTTTCTGTTGTCTGCTGTGTTGTGTACTGTGTTCTGGGTTGTGCGAGTGCTGTCTTTCGGCTTTCCGTGTGTTGCATACTGGGTCGATGTTGGGTGGGCTGTGTAATTTGAGCACTGTGTGCAAAGTTGAGTTTGCCTTGTGTCGGACGTGTTGTGTGCATGTGCATGTTGTGTGTGTGTGTTTGTGCGTTTTCGTTCGTGCTGTCTGCGTGTGGGTCTGCGTGTGCGCAGTATTGTATGCTTGTGGTTGTGCGTGTTGTGTGTAGTGCGTTCTATGTGTGTTGCATGTGTTTTCGTCAGTTGCGTGTGTGCACTTGTAGGTGCTGTGTCAGTTTTGTGTGTGTGAGATTGTGATTTGTGTGCTGTTGTGTTAGAGAGGCTGTGTGTGTGTGTTTGGCTGTTTGAGTTATGCACGTGATGTGAGATGTGTTGACTGTGTGTGGTTGTGCTTGTTTTGTACGTCTCTTGTGCGCAGTCTGCGGTCTGTGCAGTGTTTATCGCGCGTATTGTGAGCAGTAGCTACGTGCCTGCCTTTCAAGGGTGTGGTGTGTTTATGGTGTCTGTTGTGTGGCGTGTTTCTGTGTTGTGCGTGTGCACTGCGTTGTGCTCCTGTGTGAGGATGTATGTGTGGTGTGTCTGAGCGTGATTGTGTGTTTAGTGCGTAGTGTGTGAAATGGGTGCTACTTGTCTTCTTGGTTGGTTATATGTGTTTTGCCTATGGATTTGGGAGTGTCGTGTGTGTTAGGAGTTGTGGTACTTTCTGTGTGTGATGCTTGTGTGTGTCGTGTGATGTGTTGTTCTGTGATTTGTGTTTGTGCTGTGTGTGTCCTACTCTGTGTGTTCTGTGGTCTGTGTGTTTTGCAAGTTGAGTGAGATATTGCGTGTTAGGACCGATATCTTGTGTATATGTTGCGTGTTTGGCATTGTGCATTCTGTGAGGCTCTGTGTGCTGTATGTTTTATGTGTGTTTGGAGTGATGTGTGCACTGTGTGAAATGTGTGTTGCATAAATTCGGTGTTCTTTCTGTGGTGGTTTGTGTGTGTTTTGCATGGGGGTTGCTATGTGTGTGGTTGTGTTTGACAGGTTGTGTGCGTGGTTGGCTCCTTGAGCAATGAGTGTACTTTGTGATGCGTGTACTGTGTATGGTCAAGCTTGGTCAGTGGGCCTCACTGTGGGTGTTGTGTTCACTCTGAGAACCGTGGTTCATGTGTATAGCGTGCAGTTATGTTCTCGGTGTGATGTGCTGTGCGTTGAGGGACTTCTGCATTCAAGTGCACAGAAGCTAGCCTCTCATGCTTGTCCGTTTTCGCCACAGGTTTGTAATCCTCCAGGAGGGCGTTGTTTCCTGAGGGTGCAAAGAGCCACGTCATCCCTTTAATAGCAAGGCCCTGACGATGCCTTTGTAGTAATCTGTCAGAAACTGCTGCGGGAGAGCCTTGTGCCAAACTCTGCTGGGGAAACAATCCACCGTGCACTGAGGAGACCCTCCCTGAGAGAATACTAGGCTGCTTTCGCCTTGCATGCAACTTGCTCCTACGTGATAAGGAAAACAGTAAACATTGCAGTAGAAGGCGGTCTTCTCTGTACGCCCTCTGTCTCAGAGACCGAAGTGAGCCGCGAATAGGCCTTCGCACTAGCCACACAGGAAGCTGCAGAACAAGATGCTTTGAAATGACAGCAGTGGAGGCAAGCCAGCTATGGATTCAGCTTATGTGAGTGAAAGAAACCAGTGCGGGATGGCCCATCCAAGGAATCATTGAAGCCGTGGCGGTGGAAGTTGAAACTGAGCTTGCAATGTGCTTTCCGTGTCTGTCGTGTGCGCGTGCACTCTAAGCGCCTGAGTGACGTCTGCTGCGCAGAGCTCTGTGTGTGCCGAGCGGCGTGCGCTCGCTTGGGTGGCCATTCGCGTGAGGCCTTGCTGAGGCAGCCTGGCTGTCAGAAAGTTGCCCGCATACAACGAATTCCGCTTGCAAAGTGCTTCCCGTGTCTGCCCTGTGTGCCTGCACTCTAAGCACCTGAGTGGAGTCTGCTGCGCAGAGCACTGTGTGTGCCGAGCGGCGTGCGCTCGCTTGGGTGGCCATTCGCGTGAGGCCTTGCTGAGGAAGCCTGGCTGTCAGGAAAACGCCCGCATACAACGAATTTAGCTTGGCAGTGCAAAAAGTCGCTTTCGTCTGCTACTACGTGGCCGCTCCAGAGAGGCCCAGGTTGGTCTGTGTGGTATGTAAGCCGGTTTCCCATGCCACAGTCTGAGCTTTGAAAACTAAGTGCCCATTGGCTTCAGTCCCCCACCATCATGTCAGCGAGAGGTGTGTGCAAGCTTCTGCAAAGCCTGGTGGCGGATGGGCCCTAAGCGTCAGGGCCGTTGTCCTGCAGAGAAGGATCTGAGGCTGTCTCAGTTCAAGGGATTTCCTGCTCAGCCATATCCAGACTGGCAGCTAAACACTGCTGTGTCAAGGCGAGCTTCTTATACACACTTCTACTCCCAGACACAGGGATACTGTGAAGAGGTCTTCCGCCCAGCCTCAGGGGAAGAGGCGGGGCAAGTTGCTTTCTGTACAGCATTCATTGGAAGCAGGACGTTTGGAGGTTCTGTTCCACAGGCGAAAAGCAGGCAGCACTAGGAGAATCTGTCAAGGAAGCTCCTCTTTATGGCTAGCGAGGCTTAATTCAAACGTGCAATGGAAAATTGTTCTGGGGTAACTGAGCTCTAACTTCACGCTCTAACACTTGCAGCTACTTTCTCCTAACTCATACAGAGTGGAATCGCCAAATACAGAGTAGAATTCTGTTGCGGTACGCTGTGTTCTTGTGTGCTTGGCGATGTATTGCCGACGGCCTGCGGGACCTGCTTGTCTTCTGTGTTGTGTGTTGTCCGTGCTGTGTGTATCTTGTATGTAGTATGTGCGGTATGTGTTCCTCACTGCTTGCTGAGTGCACAGTTCTGTGTATTTTTCACTGTGCTGTGTGTTATGTGAGATGTTGGTATTTGTGAGTGGTGTGTGTTGAGTGGTTCTTCGTGCATTGTACATTTCGCCTTTTTTGATGAGTTCTCTGTTGGCGGTTGCATATGTTGTGCGTTTGGTGTGTGGCTTCCCGTCTAATGTGTAGTGTGAAATGTGTGTCTGGTCTTTCTGTTGTCTGCTGTGTTGTGTACTGTGTTCTGGGTTGTGCGAGTGCTGTCTTTCGGCTTTCCGTGTGTTGCATACTGGGTCGATGTTGGGTGGGCTGTGTAATTTGAGCACTGTGTGCAAAGTTGAGTTTGCCTTGTGTCGGACGTGTTGTGTGCATGTGCATGTTGTGTGTGTGTGTTTGTGCGTTTTCGTTCGTGCTGTCTGCGTGTGGGTCTGCGTGTGCGCAGTATTGTATGCTTGTGGTTGTGCGTGTTGTGTGTAGTGCGTTCTATGTGTGTTGCATGTGTTTTCGTCAGTTGCGTGTGTGCACTTGTAGGTGCTGTGTCAGTTTTGTGTGTGTGAGATTGTGATTTGTGTGCTGTTGTGTTAGAGAGGCTGTGTGTGTGTGTTTGGCTGTTTGAGTTATGCACGTGATGTGAGATGTGTTGACTGTGTGTGGTTGTGCTTGTTTTGTACGTCTCTTGTGCGCAGTCTGCGGTCTGTGCAGTGTTTATCGCGCGTATTGTGAGCAGTAGCTACGTGCCTGCCTTTCAAGGGTGTGGTGTGTTTATGGTGTCTGTTGTGTGGCGTGTTTCTGTGTTGTGCGTGTGCACTGCGTTGTGCTCCTGTGTGAGGATGTATGTGTGGTGTGTCTGAGCGTGATTGTGTGTTTAGTGCGTAGTGTGTGAAATGGGTGCTACTTGTCTTCTTGGTTGGTTATATGTGTTTTGCCTATGGATTTGGGAGTGTCGTGTGTGTTAGGAGTTGTGGTACTTTCTGTGTGTGATGCTTGTGTGTGTCGTGTGATGTGTTGTTCTGTGATTTGTGTTTGTGCTGTGTGTGTCCTACTCTGTGTGTTCTGTGGTCTGTGTGTTTTGCAAGTTGAGTGAGATATTGCGTGTTAGGACCGATATCTTGTGTATATGTTGCGTGTTTGGCATTGTGCATTCTGTGAGGCTCTGTGTGCTGTATGTTTTATGTGTGTTTGGAGTGATGTGTGCACTGTGTGAAATGTGTGTTGCATAAATTCGGTGTTCTTTCTGTGGTGGTTTGTGTGTGTTTTGCATGGGGGTTGCTATGTGTGTGGTTGTGTTTGACAGGTTGTGTGCGTGGTTGGCTCCTTGAGCAATGAGTGTACTTTGTGATGCGTGTACTGTGTATGGTCAAGCTTGGTCAGTGGGCCTCACTGTGGGTGTTGTGTTCACTCTGAGAACCGTGGTTCATGTGTATAGCGTGCAGTTATGTTCTCGGTGTGATGTGCTGTGCGTTGAGGGACTTCTGCATTCAAGTGCACAGAAGCTAGCCTCTCATGCTTGTCCGTTTTCGCCACAGGTTTGTAATCCTCCAGGAGGGCGTTGTTTCCTGAGGGTGCAAAGAGCCACGTCATCCCTTTAATAGCAAGGCCCTGACGATGCCTTTGTAGTAATCTGTCAGAAACTGCTGCGGGAGAGCCTTGTGCCAAACTCTGCTGGGGAAACAATCCACCGTGCACTGAGGAGACCCTCCCTGAGAGAATACTAGGCTGCTTTCGCCTTGCATGCAACTTGCTCCTACGTGATAAGGAAAACAGTAAACATTGCAGTAGAAGGCGGTCTTCTCTGTACGCCCTCTGTCTCAGAGACCGAAGTGAGCCGCGAATAGGCCTTCGCACTAGCCACACAGGAAGCTGCAGAACAAGATGCTTTGAAATGACAGCAGTGGAGGCAAGCCAGCTATGGATTCAGCTTATGTGAGTGAAAGAAACCAGTGCGGGATGGCCCATCCAAGGAATCATTGAAGCCGTGGCGGTGGAAGTTGAAACTGAGCTTGCAATGTGCTTTCCGTGTCTGTCGTGTGCGCGTGCACTCTAAGCGCCTGAGTGACGTCTGCTGCGCAGAGCTCTGTGTGTGCCGAGCGGCGTGCGCTCGCTTGGGTGGCCATTCGCGTGAGGCCTTGCTGAGGCAGCCTGGCTGTCAGAAAGTTGCCCGCATACAACGAATTCCGCTTGCAAAGTGCTTCCCGTGTCTGCCCTGTGTGCCTGCACTCTAAGCACCTGAGTGGAGTCTGCTGCGCAGAGCTCTGTGTGTGCCGAGCGGCGTGCGCTCGCTTGGGTGGCCATTCGCGTGAGGCCTTGCTGAGGAAGCCTGGCTGTCAGGAAAACGCCCGCATACAACGAATTTAGCTTGGCAGTGCAAAAAGTCGCTTTCGTCTGCTACTACGTGGCCGCTCCAGAGAGGCCCAGGTTGGTCTGTGTGGTATGTAAGCCGGTTTCCCATGCCACAGTCTGAGCTTTGAAAACTAAGTGCCCATTGGCTTCAGTCCCCAACCATCATGTCAGCGAGAGGTGTGTGCAAGCTTCTGCAAAGCCTGGTGGCGGATGGGCCCTAAGCGTCAGGGCCGTTGTCCTGCAGAGAAGGATCTGAGGCTGTCTCAGTTCAAGGGATTTCCTGCTCAGCCATATCCAGACTGGCAGCTAAACACTGCTGTGTCAAGGCGAGCTTCTTATACACACTTCTACTCCCAGACACAGGGATACTGTGAAGAGGTCTTCCGCCCAGCCTCAGGGGAAGAGGCGGGGCAAGTTGCTTTCTGTACAGCATTCATTGGAAGCAGGACGTTTGGAGGTTCTGTTCCACAGGCGAAAAGCAGGCAGCACTAGGAGAATCTGTCAAGGAAGCTCCTCTTTATGGCTAGCGAGGCTTAATTCAAACGTGCAATGGAAAATTGTTCTGGGGTAACTGAGCTCTAACTTCACGCTCTAACACTTGCAGCTACTTTCTCCTAACTCATACAGAGTGGAATCGCCAAATACAGAGTAGAATTCTGTTGCGGTACGCTGTGTTCTTGTGTGCTTGGCGATGTATTGCCGACGGCCTGCGGGACCTGCTTGTCTTCTGTGTTGTGTGTTGTCCGTGCTGTGTGTATCTTGTATGTAGTATGTGCGGTATGTGTTCCTCACTGCTTGCTGAGTGCACAGTTCTGTGTATTTTTCACTGTGCTGTGTGTTATGTGAGATGTTGGTATTTGTGAGTGGTGTGTGTTGAGTGGTTCTTCGTGCATTGTACATTTCGCCTTTTTTGATGAGTTCTCTGTTGGCGGTTGCATATGTTGTGCGTTTGGTGTGTGGCTTCCCGTCTAATGTGTAGTGTGAAATGTGTGTCTGGTCTTTCTGTTGTCTGCTGTGTTGTGTACTGTGTTCTGGGTTGTGCGAGTGCTGTCTTTCGGCTTTCCGTGTGTTGCATACTGGGTCGATGTTGGGTGGGCTGTGTAATTTGAGCACTGTGTGCAAAGTTGAGTTTGCCTTGTGTCGGACGTGTTGTGTGCATGTGCATGTTGTGTGTGTGTGTTTGTGCGTTTTCGTTCGTGCTGTCTGCGTGTGGGTCTGCGTGTGCGCAGTATTGTATGCTTGTGGTTGTGCGTGTTGTGTGTAGTGCGTTCTATGTGTGTTGCATGTGTTTTCGTCAGTTGCGTGTGTGCACTTGTAGGTGCTGTGTCAGTTTTGTGTGTGTGAGATTGTGATTTGTGTGCTGTTGTGTTAGAGAGGCTGTGTGTGTGTGTTTGGCTGTTTGAGTTATGCACGTGATGTGAGATGTGTTGACTGTGTGTGGTTGTGCTTGTTTTGTACGTCTCTTGTGCGCAGTCTGCGGTCTGTGCAGTGTTTATCGCGCGTATTGTGAGCAGTAGCTATGTGCCTGCCTTTCAAGGGTGTGGTGTGTTTATGGTGTCTGTTGTGTGGCGTGTTTCTGTGTTGTGTGTGTGTGCACTGCGTTGTGCTCCTGTGTGAGGATGTATGTGTGGTGTGTCTGTGCGTGATTGTGTGTGTAGTGCGTAGTGTGTGAAATGGGTGCTACTTGTCTTCTTGGTTGGTTATATGTGTTTTGCCCATGGATTTGGGAGTGTCGTGTGTGTTAGGAGTTGTGGTACTTTCTGTGTGTGTCGTGTGCTGTGTTGTTCTGTGATTTGTGTTTGTGCTGTGTGTGTCCTACTCTGTGTGTTCTGTGGTCTGTGTGTTTTGCAAGTTGAGTGAGATATTGCGTGTTAGGACCGATATCTTGTGTATATGTTGCATGTTTGGCATTGTGCATTCTGCGAGGCTCTGTGTGCTGTATGTTTTATGTGTGTTTGGAGTGATGTGTGCACTGTGTGAAATGTGTGTTGCATAAATTCGGTGTTCTTTCTGTGGTGGTTTGTGTGTGTTTTGCATGGGGGTTGCTATGTGTGTGGTTGTGTTTGACAGGTTGTGTGCGTGGTTGGCTCCTTGAGCAATGAGTGTACTTTGTGATGCGTGTACTGTGTATGGTCAAGCTTGGTCAGTGGGCCTCACTGTGGGTGTTGTGTTCACTCTGAGAACCGTGGTTCATGTGTATAGCGTGCAGTTATGTTCTCGGTGTGATGTGCTGTGCGTTGAGGGACTTCTGCATTCAAGTGCACAGAAGGTAGCCTCTCATGCTTGTCCGTTTTCGCCACAGGTTTGTAAACCTCCAGGAGGGCGTTGTTCCTGAGGGTGCAATGAGCCACGTCATCCCTTTAATAGCAAGGCCCTGACGATGCCTTTGTAGTAATCTGTCAGAAACTGCTGCGGGAGAGCCTTGTGCCAAACTCTGCTGGGGAAACAATCCACCGTGCACTGAGGAGACCCTCCCTGAGAGAATACTAGGCTGCTTTCGCCTTGCATGCAACTTGCTCCTACGTGATAAGGAAAACAGTAAAATTGCAGTAGAAGGCGGTCTTCTCTGTACGCCCTCTGTCTCAGAGACCTAAGTGAGCCGCGAATAGGCCTTCGCACTAGCCACACAGGAAGCTGCAGAACAAGATGTTTTGAAATGACAGCAGTGGAGGCAAGCCAGCTATGGATTCAGCTTATGTGAGTGAAAGAAACCAGTGCGGGATGGCCCATCCAAGGAATCATTGAAGCCGTGGCGGTGGAAGTTGAAACTGAGCTTGCAATGTGCTTTCCGTGTCTGTCGTGTGCGCGTGCACTCTAAGCGCCTGAGTGACGTCTGCTGCGCAGAGCTCTGTGTGTGCCGAGCGGCGTGCGCTCGCTTGGGTGGCCATTCGCGTGAGGCCTTGCTGAGGCAGCCTGGCTGTCAGAAAGTTGCCCGCATACAACGAATTCCGCTTGCAAAGTGCTTCCCGTGTCTGCCGTGTGTGCCTGCACTCTAAGCGCCTGAGTGGAGTCTGCTGCGCAGAGCTCTGTGTGTGCTGAGCGGCGTGCGCTCGCTTGGGTGGCCATTCGCGCGAGGCCTTGCTGAGGAAGCCTGGCTGTCAGGAAAACGCCCGCATACAACGAATTTAGCTTGGCTGTGCAAAAAGTCGCTTTCGTCTGCTACTACGTGGCCGCTCCAGAGAGGCCCAGGTTGGTCTGTGTGGTATGTAAGCCGGTTTCCCATGCCACAGTCTGAGCTTTGAAAACTAAGTGCCCATTGGCTTCAGTCCCCAACCATCATGTCAGCGAGAGGTGTGTGCAAGCTTCTGCAAAGCCTGGTGGCGGATGGGCCCTAAGCGTCAGGGCCGTTGTCCTGCAGAGAAGGATCTGAGGCTGTCTCAGTTCAAGGGATTTCCTGCTCAGCCATATCCAGACTGGCAGCTAAACACTGCTGTGTCAAGGCGAGCTTCTTATACACACTTCTACTCCCAGACACAGGGATACTGTGAAGAGGTCTTCCGCCCAGCCTCAGGGGAAGAGGCGGGGCAAGTTGCTTTCTGTACAGCATTCATTGGAAGCAGGACGTTTGGAGGTTCTGTTCCACAGGCGAAAAGCAGGCAGCACTAGGAGAATCTGTCAAGGAAGCTCCTCTTTATGGCTAGCGAGGCTTAATTCAAACGTGCAATGGAAAATTGTTCTGGGGTAACTGAGCTCTAACTTCACGCTCTAACACTTGCAGCTACTTTCTCCTAACTCATACAGAGTGGAATCGCCAAATACAGAGTAGAATTCTGTTGCGGTACGCTGTGTTCTTGTGTGCTTGGCGATGTATTGCCGACGGCCTGCGGGACCTGCTTGTCTTCTGTGTTGTGTGTTGTCCGTGCTGTGTGTATCTTGTATGTAGTATGTGCGGTATGTGTTCCTCACTGCTTGCTGAGTGCACAGTTCTGTGTATTTTTCACTGTGCTGTGTGTTATGTGAGATGTTGGTATTTGTGAGTGGTGTGTGTTGAGTGGTTCTTCGTGCATTGTACATTTCGCCTTTTTTGATGAGTTCTCTGTTGGCGGTTGCATATGTTGTGCGTTTGGTGTGTGGCTTCCCGTCTAATGTGTAGTGTGAAATGTGTGTCTGGTCTTTCTGTTGTCTGCTGTGTTGTGTACTGTGTTCTGGGTTGTGCGAGTGCTGTCTTTCGGCTTTCCGTGTGTTGCATACTGGGTCGATGTTGGGTGGGCTGTGTAATTTGAGCACTGTGTGCAAAGTTGAGTTTGCCTTGTGTCGGACGTGTTGTGTGCATGTGCATGTTGTGTGTGTGTGTTTGTGCGTTTTCGTTCGTGCTGTCTGCGTGTGGGTCTGCGTGTGCGCAGTATTGTATGCTTGTGGTTGTGCGTGTTGTGTGTAGTGCGTTCTATGTGTGTTGCATGTGTTTTCGTCAGTTGCGTGTGTGCACTTGTAGGTGCTGTGTCAGTTTTGTGTGTGTGAGATTGTGATTTGTGTGCTGTTGGGTTAGAGAGGCTGTGTGTGTGTGTTTGGCTGTTTGAGTTATGCACGTGATGTGAGATGTGTTGACTGTGTGTGGTTGTGCTTGTTTTGTACGTCTCTTGTGCGCAGTCTGCGGTCTGTGCAGTGTTTATCGCGCGTATTGTGAGCAGTAGCTATGTGCCTGCCTTTCAAGGGTGTGGTGTGTTTATGGTGTCTGTTGTGTGGCGTGTTTCTGTGTTGTGTGTGTGTGCACTGCGTTGTGCTCCTGTGTGAGGATGTATGTGTGGTGTGTCTGTGCGTGATTGTGTGTGTAGTGCGTAGTGTGTGAAATGGGTGCTACTTGTCTTCTTGGTTGGTTATATGTGTTTTGCCCATGGATTTGGGAGTGTCGTGTGTGTTAGGAGTTGTGGTACTTTCTGTGTGTGTCGTGTGCTGTGTTGTTCTGTGATTTGTGTTTGTGCTGTGTGTGTCCTACTCTGTGTGTTCTGTGGTCTGTGTGTTTTGCAAGTTGAGTGAGATATTGCGTGTTAGGACCGATATCTTGTGTATATGTTGCGTGTTTGGCATTGTGCATTCTGCGAGGCTCTGTGTGCTGTATGTTTTATGTGTGTTTGGAGTGATGTGTGCACTGTGTGAAATGTGTGTTGCATAAATTCGGTGTTCTTTCTGTGGTGGTTTGTGTGTGTTTTGCATGGGGGTTGCTATGTGTGTGGTTGTGTTTGACAGGTTGTGTGCGTGGTTGGCTCCTTGAGCAATGAGTGTACTTTGTGATGCGTGTACTGTGTATGGTCAAGCTTGGTCAGTGGGCCTCACTGTGGGTGTTGTGTTCACTCTGAGAACCGTGGTTCATGTGTATAGCGTGCAGTTATGTTCTCGGTGTGATGTGCTGTGCGTTGAGGGACTTCTGCATTCAAGTGCACAGAAGGTAGCCTCTCATGCTTGTCCGTTTTCGCCACAGGTTTATAATCCTCCAGGAGGGCGTTGTTTCCTGAGGGTGCAAAGAGCCACGTCATCCCTTTAATAGCAAGGCCCTGACGATGCCTTTGTAGTAATCTGTCAGAAACTGCTGCGGGAGAGCCTTGTGCCAAACTCTGCTGGGGAAACAATCCACCGTGCACTGAGGAGACCCTCCCTGAGAGAATACTAGGCTGCTTTCGCCTTGCATGCAACTTGCTCCTACGTGATAAGGAAAACAGTAAACATTGCAGTAGAAGGCGGTCTTCTCTGTACGCCCTCTGTCTCAGAGACCGAAGTGAGCCGCGAATAGGCCTTCGCACTAGCCACACAGGAAGCTGCAGAACAAGATGCTTTGAAATGACAGCAGTGGAGGCAAGCCAGCTATGGATTCAGCTTATGTGAGTGAAAGAAACCAGTGCGGGATGGCCCATCCAAGGAATCATTGAAGCCGTGGCGGTGGAAGTTGAAACTGAGCTTGCAATGTGCTTTCCGTGTCTGTCGTGTGCGCGTGCACGCTAAGCGCCTGAGTGACGTCTGCTGCGCAGAGCTCTGTGTGTTCCGAGCGGCGTGCGCTCGCTTGGGTGGCCATTCGCGTGAGGCCTTGCTGAGGCAGCCTGGCTGTCAGAAAGTTGCCCGCATACAACGAATTCCGCTTGCAATGTGCTTCCCGTGTCTGCCGTGTGTGCCTGCACTCTAAGCGCCTGAGTGGAGTCTGCTGCGCAGAGCTCTGTGTGTGCTGAGCGGCGTGCGCTCGCTTGGGTGGCCATTCGCGCGAGGCCTTGCTGAGGAAGCCTGGCTGTCAGGAAAACGCCCGCATACAACGAATTTAGCTTGGCAGTGCAAAAAGTCGCTTTCGTCTGCTACTACGTGGCCGCTCCAGAGAGGCCCAGGTTGGTCTGTGTGGTATGTAAGCCGGTTTCCCATGCCACAGTCTGAGCTTTGAAAACTAAGTGCCCATTGGCTTCAGTCCCCAACCATCATGTCAGCGAGAGGTGTGTGCAAGCTTCTGCAAAGCCTGGTGGCGGATGGGCCCTAAGCGTCAGGGCCGTTGTCCTGCAGAGAAGGATCTGAGGCTGTCTCAGTTCAAGGGATTTCCTGCTCAGCCATATCCAGACTGGCAGCTAAACACTGCTGTGTCAAGGCGAGCTTCTTATACACACTTCTACTCCCAGACACAGGGATACTGTGAAGAGGTCTTCCGCCCAGCCTCAGGGGAAGAGGCGGGGCAAGTTGCTTTCTGTACAGCATTCATTGGAAGCAGGACGTTTGGAGGTTCTGTTCCACAGGCGAAAAGCAGGCAGCACTAGGAGAATCTGTCAAGGAAGCTCCTCTTTATGGCTAGCGAGGCTTAATTCAAACGTGCAATGGAAAATTGTTCTTTGGTAACTGAGCTCTAACTTCACGCTCTAACACTTGCAGCTACTTTCTCCTAACTCATACAGAGAGGAATCGCCAAATACAGAGTAGAATTCTGTTGCGGTACGCTGTGTTCTTGTGTGCTTGGCGATGTATTGCCGACGGCCTGCGGGACCTGCTTGTCTTCTGTGTTGTGTGTTGTCCGTGCTGTGTGTATCTTGTATGTAGTATGTGCGGTATGTGTTCCTCACTGCTTGCTGAGTGCACAGTTCTGTGTATTTTTCACTGTGCTGTGTGTTATGTGAGATGTTGGTATTTGTGAGTGGTGTGTGTTGAGTGGTTCTTCGTGCATTGTACATTTCGCCTTTTTTGATGAGTTCTCTGTTGGCGGTTGCATATGTTGTGCGTTTGGTGTGTGGCTTCCCGTCTAATGTGTAGTGTGAAATGTGTGTCTGGTCTTTCTGTTGTCTGCTGTGTTGTGTACTGTGTTCTGGGTTGTGCGAGTGCTGTCTTTCGGCTTTCCGTGTGTTGCATACTGGGTCGATGTTGGGTGGGCTGTGTAATTTGAGCACTGTGTGCAAAGTTGAGTTTGCCTTGTGTCGGACGTGTTGTGTGCATGTGCATGTTGTGTGTGTGTGTTTGTGCGTTTTCGTTCGTGCTGTCTGCGTGTGGGTCTGCGTGTGCGCAGTATTGTATGCTTGTGGTTGTGCATGTTGTGTGTAGTGCGTTCTATGTGTGTTGCATGTGTTTTCGTCAGTTGCGTGTGTGCACTTGTAGGTGCTGTGTCAGTTTTGTGTGTGTGAGATTGTGATTTGTGTGCTGTTGTGTTAGAGAGGCTGTGTGTGTGTGTTTGGCTGTTTGAGTTATGCACGTGATGTGAGATGTGTTGACTGTGTGTGGTTGTGCTTGTTTTGTACGTCTCTTGTGCGCAGTCTGCGGTCTGTGCAGTGTTTATCGCGCGTATTGTGAGCAGTAGCTATGTGCCTGCCTTTCAAGGGTGTGGTGTGTTTATGGTGTCTGTTGTGTGGCGTGTTTCTGTGTTGTGTGTGTGTGCACTGCGTTGTGCTCCTGTGTGAGGATGTATGTGTGGTGTGTCTGTGCGTGATTGTGTGTGTAGTGCGTAGTGTGTGAAATGGGTGCTACTTGTCTTCTTGGTTGGTTATATGTGTTTTGCCCATGGATTTGGGAGTGTCGTGTGTGTTAGGAGTTGTGGTACTTTCTGTGTGTGTCGTGTGCTGTGTTGTTCTGTGATTTGTGTTTGTGCTGTGTGTGTCCTACTCTGTGTGTTCTGTGGTCTGTGTGTTTTGCAAGTTGAGTGAGATATTGCGTGTTAGGACCGATATCTTGTGTATATGTTGCGTGTTTGGCATTGTGCATTCTGCGAGGCTCTGTGTGCTGTATGTTTTATGTGTGTTTGGAGTGATGTGTGCACTGTGTGAAATGTGTGTTGCATAAATTCGGTGTTCTTTCTGTGGTGGTTTGTGTGTGTTTTGCATGGGGGTTGCTATGTGTGTGGTTGTGTTTGACAGGTTGTGTGCGTGGTTGGCTCCTTGAGCAATGAGTGTACTTTGTGATGCGTGTACTGTGTATGGTCAAGCTTGGTCAGTGGGCCTCACTGTGGGTGTTGTGTTCACTCTGAGAACCGTGGTTCATGTGTATAGCGTGCAGTTATGTTCTCGGTGTGATGTGCTGTGCGTTGAGGGACTTCTGCATTCAAGTGCACAGAAGCTAGCCTCTCATGCTTGTCCGTTTTCGCCACAGGTTTGTAATCCTCCAGGAGGGCGTTGTTTCCTGAGGGTGCAAAGAGCCACGTCATCCCTTTAATAGCAAGGCCCTGACGATGCCTTTGTAGTAATCTGTCAGAAACTGCTGCGGGAGAGCCTTGTGCCAAACTCTGCTGGGGAAACAATCCACCGTGCACTGAGGAGACCCTCCCTGAGAGAATACTAGGCTGCTTTCGCCTTGCATGCAACTTGCTCCTACGTGATAAGGAAAACAGTAAACATTGCAGTAGAAGGCGGTCTTCTCTGTACGCCCTCTGTCTCAGAGACCGAAGTGAGCCGCGAATAGGCCTTCGCACTAGCCACACAGGAAGCTGCAGAACAAGATGCTTTGAAATGACAGCAGTGGAGGCAAGCCAGCTATGGATTCAGTTTATGTGAGTGAAAGAAACCAGTGCGGGATGGCCCATCCAAGGAATCATTGAAGCCGTGGCGGTGGAAGTTGAAACTGAGCTTGCAATGTGCTTTCCGTGTCTGTCGTGTGCGCGTGCACTCTAAGCGCCTGAGTGACGTCTGCTGCGCAGAGCTCTGTGTGTGCCGAGCGGCGTGCGCTCGCTTGGGTGGCCATTCGCGTGAGGCCTTGCTGAGGCAGCCTGGCTGTCAGAAAGTTGCCCGCATACAACGAATTCCGCTTGCAAAGTGCTTCCCGTGTCTGCCCTGTGTGCCTGCACTCTAAGCACCTGAGTGGAGTCTGCTGCGCAGAGCTCTGTGTGTGCCGAGCGGCGTGCGCTCGCTTGGGTGGCCATTCGCGTGAGGCCTTGCTGAGGCAGCCTGGCTGTCAGAAAGTTGCCCGCATACAACGAATTCCGCTTGCAATGTGCTTCCCGTGTCTGCCGTGTGTGCCTGCACTCTAAGCGCCTGAGTGGAGTCTGCTGCGCAGAGCTCTGTGTGTGCTGAGCGGCGTGCGCTCGCTTGGGTGGCCATTCGCGCGAGGCCTTGCTGAGGAAGCCTGGCTGTCAGGAAAACGCCCGCATACAACGAATTTAGCTTGGCAGTGCAAAAAGTCGCTTTCGTCTGCTACTACGTGGCCGCTCCAGAGAGGCCCAGGATGGTCTGTGTGGTATGTAAGCCGGTTTCCCATGCCACAGTCTGAGCTTTGAAAACTAAGTGCCCATTGGCTTCAGTCCCCAACCATCATGTCAGCGAGAGGTGTGTGCAAGCTTCTGCAAAGCCTGGTGGCGGATGGGCCCTAAGCGTCAGGGCCGTTGTCCTGCAGAGAAGGATCTGAGGCTGTCTCAGTTCAAGGGATTTCCTGCTCAGCCATATCCAGACTGGCAGCTAAACACTGCTGTGTCAAGGCGAGCTTCTTATACACACTTCTACTCCCAGACACAGGGATACTGTGAAGAGGTCTTCCGCCCAGCCTCAGGGGAAGAGGCGGGGCAAGTTGCTTTCTGTACAGCATTCATTGGAAGCAGGACGTTTGGAGGTTCTGTTCCACAGGCGAAAAGCAGGCAGCACTAGGAGAATCTGTCAAGGAAGCTCCTCTTTATGGCTAGCGAGGCTTAATTCAAACGTGCAATGGAAAATTGTTCTGGGGTAACTGAGCTCTAACTTCACGCTCTAACACTTGCAGCTACTTTCTCCTAACTCATACAGAGTGGAATCGCCAAATACAGAGTAGAATTCTGTTGCGGTACGCTGTGTTCTTGTGTGCTTGGCGATGTATTGCCGACGGCCTGCGGGACCTGCTTGTCTTCTGTGTTGTGTGTTGTCCGTGCTGTGTGTATCTTGTATGTAGTATGTGCGGTATGTGTTCCTCACTGCTTGCTGAGTGCACAGTTCTGTGTATTTTTCACTGTGCTGTGTGTTATGTGAGATGTTGGTATTTGTGAGTGGTGTGTGTTGAGTGGTTCTTCGTGCATTGTACATTTCGCCTTTTTTGATGAGTTCTCTGTTGGCGGTTGCATATGTTGTGCGTTTGGTGTGTGGCTTCCCGTCTAATGTGTAGTGTGAAATGTGTGTCTGGTCTTTCTGTTGTCTGCTGTGTTGTGTACTGTGTTCTGGGTTGTGCGAGTGCTGTCTTTCGGCTTTCCGTGTGTTGCATACTGGGTCGATGTTGGGTGGGCTGTGTAATTTGAGCACTGTGTGCAAAGTTGAGTTTGCCTTGTGTCGGACGTGTTGTGTGCATGTGCATGTTGTGTGTGTGTGTTTGTGCGTTTTCGTTCGTGCTGTCTGCGTGTGGGTCTGCGTGTGCGCAGTATTGTATGCTTGTGGTTGTGCGTGTTGTGTGTAGTGCGTTCTATGTGTGTTGCATGTGTTTTCGTCAGTTGCGTGTGTGCACTTGTAGGTGCTGTGTCAGTTTTGTGTGTGTGAGATTGTGATTTGTGTGCTGTTGTGTTAGAGAGGCTGTGTGTGTGTGTTTGGCTGTTTGAGTTATGCACGTGATGTGAGATGTGTTGACTGTGTGTGGTTGTGCTTGTTTTGTACGTCTCTTGTGCGCAGTCTGCGGTCTGTGCAGTGTTTATCGCGCGTATTGTGAGCAGTAGCTATGTGCCTGCCTTTCAAGGGTGTGGTGTGTTTATGGTGTCTGTTGTGTGGCGTGTTTCTGTGTTGTGTGTGTGTGCACTGCGTTGTGCTCCTGTGTGAGGATGTATGTGTGGTGTGTCTGTGCGTGATTGTGTGTGTAGTGCGTAGTGTGTGAAATGGGTGCTACTTGTCTTCTTGGTTGGTTATATGTGTTTTGCCCATGGATTTGGGAGTGTCGTGTGTGTTAGGAGTTGTGGTACTTTCTGTGTGTGTCGTGTGCTGTGTTGTTCTGTGATTTGTGTTTGTGCTGTGTGTGTCCTACTCTGTGTGTTCTGTGGTCTGTGTGTTTTGCAAGTTGAGTGAGATATTGCGTGTTAGGACCGATATCTTGTGTATATGTTGCGTGTTTGGCATTGTGCATTCTGCGAGGCTCTGTGTGCTGTATGTTTTATGTGTGTTTGGAGTGATGTGTGCACTGTGTGAAATGTGTGTTGCATAAATTCGGTGTTCTTTCTGTGGTGGTTTGTGTGTGTTTTGCATGGGGGTTGCTATGTGTGTGGTTGTGTTTGACAGGTTGTGTGCGTGGTTGGCTCCTTGAGCAATGAGTGTACTTTGTGATGCGTGTACTGTGTATGGTCAAGCTTGGTCAGTGGGCCTCACTGTGGGTGTTGTGTTCACTCTGAGAACCGTGGTTCATGTGTATAGCGTGCAGTTATGTTCTCGGTGTGATGTGCTGTGCGTTGAGGGACTTCTGCATTCAAGTGCACAGAAGGTAGCCTCTCATGCTTGTCCGTTTTCGCCACAGGTTTGTAATCCTCCAGGAGGGCGTTGTTTCCTGAGGGTGCAAAGAGCCACGTCATCCCTTTAATAGCAAGGCCCTGACGATGCCTTTGTAGTAATCTGTCAGAAACTGCTGCGGGAGAGCCTTGTGCCAAACTCTGCTGGGGAAACAATCCACCGTGCACTGAGGAGACCCTCCCTGAGAGAATACTAGGCTGCTTTCGCCTTGCATGCAACTTGCTCCTACGTGATAAGGAAAACAGTAAACATTGCAGTAGAAGGCGGTCTTCTCTGTACGCCCTCTGTCTCAGAGACCGAAGTGAGCCGCGAATAGGCCTTCGCACTAGCCACACAGGAAGCTGCAGAACAAGATGCTTTGAAATGACAGCAGTGGAGGCAAGCCAGCTATGGATTCAGCTTATGTGAGTGAAAGAAACCAGTGCGGGATGGCCCATCCAAGGAATCATTGAAGCCGTGGCGGTGGAAGTTGAAACTGAGCTTGCAATGTGCTTTCCGTGTCTGTCGTGTGCGCGTGCACTCTAAGCGCCTGAGTGACGTCTGCTGCGCAGAGCTCTGTGTGTGCCGAGCGGCGTGCGCTCGCTTGGGTGGCCATTCGCGTGAGGCCTTGCTGAGGCAGCCTGGCTGTCAGAAAGTTGCCCGCATACAACGAATTCCGCTTGCAAAGTGCTTCCCGTGTCTGCCCTGTGTGCCTGCACTCTAAGCACCTGAGTGGAGTCTGCTGCGCAGAGCTCTGTGTGTGCCGAGCGGCGTGCGCTCGCTTGGGTGGCCATTCGCGTGAGGCCTTGCTGAGGCAGCCTGGCTGTCAGAAAGTTGCCCGCATACAACGAATTCCGCTTGCAATGTGCTTCCCGTGTCTGCCGTGTGTGCCTGCACTCTAAGCGCCTGAGTGGAGTCTGCTGCGCAGAGCTCTGTGTGTGCTGAGCGGCGTGCGCTCGCTTGGGTGGCCATTCGCGCGAGGCCTTGCTGAGGAAGCCTGGCTGTCAGGAAAACGCCCGCATACAACGAATTTAGCTTGGCAGTGCAAAAAGTCGCTTTCGTCTGCTACTACGTGGCCGCTCCAGAGAGGCCCAGGTTGGTCTGTGTGGTATGTAAGCCGGTTTCCCATGCCACAGTCTGAGCTTTGAAAACTAAGTGCCCATTGGCTTCAGTCCCCAACCATCATGTCAGCGAGAGGTGTGTGCAAGCTTCTGCAAAGCCTGGTGGCGGATGGGCCCTAAGCGTCAGGGCCGTTGTCCTGCAGAGAAGGATCTGAGGCTGTCTCAGTTCAAGGGATTTCCTGCTCAGCCATATCCAGACTGGCAGCTAAACACTGCTGTGTCAAGGCGAGCTTCTTATACACACTTCTACTCCCAGACACAGGGATACTGTGAAGAGGTCTTCCGCCCAGCCTCAGGGGAAGAGGCGGGGCAAGTTGCTTTCTGTACAGCATTCATTGGAAGCAGGACGTTTGGAGGTTCTGTTCCACAGGCGAAAAGCAGGCAGCACTAGGAGAATCTGTCAAGGAAGCTCCTCTTTATGGCTAGCGAGGCTTAATTCAAACGTGCAATGGAAAATTGTTCTGGGGTAACTGAGCTCTAACTTCACGCTCTAACACTTGCAGCTACTTTCTCCTAACTCATACAGAGTGGAATCGCCAAATACAGAGTAGAATTCTGTTGCGGTACGCTGTGTTCTTGTGTGCTTGGCGATGTATTGCCGACGGCCTGCGGGACCTGCTTGTCTTCTGTGTTGTGTGTTGTCCGTGCTGTGTGTATCTTGTATGTAGTATGTGCGGTATGTGTTCCTCACTGCTTGCTGAGTGCACAGTTCTGTGTATTTTTCACTGTGCTGTGTGTTATGTGAGATGTTGGTATTTGTGAGTGGTGTGTGTTGAGTGGTTCTTCGTGCATTGTACATTTCGCCTTTTTTGATGAGTTCTCTGTTGGCGGTTGCATATGTTGTGCGTTTGGTGTGTGGCTTCCCGTCTAATGTGTAGTGTGAAATGTGTGTCTGGTCTTTCTGTTGTCTGCTGTGTTGTGTACTGTGTTCTGGGTTGTGCGAGTGCTGTCTTTCGGCTTTCCGTGTGTTGCATACTGGGTCGATGTTGGGTGGGCTGTGTAATTTGAGCACTGTGTGCAAAGTTGAGTTTGCCTTGTGTCGGACGTGTTGTGTGCATGTGCATGTTGTGTGTGTGTGTTTGTGCGTTTTCGTTCGTGCTGTCTGCGTGTGGGTCTGCGTGTGCGCAGTATTGTATGCTTGTGGTTGTGCGTGTTGTGTGTAGTGCGTTCTATGTGTGTTGCATGTGTTTTCGTCAGTTGCGTGTGTGCACTTGTAGGTGCTGTGTCAGTTTTGTGTGTGTGAGATTGTGATTTGTGTGCTGTTGTGTTAGAGAGGCTGTGTGTGTGTGTTTGGCTGTTTGAGTTATGCACGTGATGTGAGATGTGTTGACTGTGTGTGGTTGTGCTTGTTTTGTACGTCTCTTGTGCGCAGTCTGCGGTCTGTGCAGTGTTTATCGCGCGTATTGTGAGCAGTAGCTATGTGCCTGCCTTTCAAGGGTGTGGTGTGTTTATGGTGTCTGTTGTGTGGCGTGTTTCTGTGTTGTGTGTGTGTGCACTGCGTTGTGCTCCTGTGTGAGGATGTATGTGTGGTGTGTCTGTGCGTGATTGTGTGTGTAGTGCGTAGTGTGTGAAATGGGTGCTACTTGTCTTCTTGGTTGGTTATATGTGTTTTGCCCATGGATTTGGGAGTGTCGTGTGTGTTAGGAGTTGTGGTACTTTCTGTGTGTGTCGTGTGCTGTGTTGTTCTGTGATTTGTGTTTGTGCTGTGTGTGTCCTACTCTGTGTGTTCTGTGGTCTGTGTGTTTTGCAAGTTGAGTGAGATATTGCGTGTTAGGACCGATATCTTGTGTATATGTTGCGTGTTTGGCATTGTGCATTCTGCGAGGCTCTGTGTGCTGTATGTTTTATGTGTGTTTGGAGTGATGTGTGCACTGTGTGAAATGTGTGTTGCATAAATTCGGTGTTCTTTCTGTGGTGGTTTGTGTGTGTTTTGCATGGGGGTTGCTATGTGTGTGGTTGTGTTTGACAGGTTGTGTGCGTGGTTGGCTCCTTGAGCAATGAGTGTACTTTGTGATGCGTGTACTGTGTATGGTCAAGCTTGGTCAGTGGGCCTCACTGTGGGTGTTGTGTTCACTCTGAGAACCGTGGTTCATGTGTATAGCGTGCAGTTATGTTCTCGGTGTGATGTGCTGTGCGTTGAGGGACTTCTGCATTCAAGTGCACAGAAGGTAGCCTCTCATGCTTGTCCGTTTTCGCCACAGGTTTGTAAACCTCCAGGAGGGCGTTGTTCCTGAGGGTGCAATGAGCCACGTCATCCCTTTAATAGCAAGGCCCTGACGATGCCTTTGTAGTAATCTGTCAGAAACTGCTGCGGGAGAGCCTTGTGCCAAACTCTGCTGGGGAAACAATCCACCGTGCACTGAGGAGACCCTCCCTGAGAGAATACTAGGCTGCTTTCGCCTTGCATGCAACTTGCTCCTACGTGATAAGGAAAACAGTAAAATTGCAGTAGAAGGCGGTCTTCTCTGTACGCCCTCTGTCTCAGAGACCTAAGTGAGCCGCGAATAGGCCTTCGCACTAGCCACACAGGAAGCTGCAGAACAAGATGTTTTGAAATGACAGCAGTGGAGGCAAGCCAGCTTTGGATTCAGCTTATGTGAGTGAAAGAAACCAGTGCGGGATGGCCCATCCAAGGAATCATTGAAGCCGTGGCGGTGGAAGTTGAAACTGAGCTTGCAATGTGCTTTCCGTGTCTGTCGTGTGCGCGTGCACTCTAAGCGCCTGAGTGACGTCTGCTGCGCAGAGCTCTGTGTGTGCCGAGCGGCGTGCGCTCGCTTGGGTGGCCATTCGCGTGAGGCCTTGCTGAGGCAGCCTGGCTGTCAGAAAGTTGCCCGCATACAACGAATTCCGCTTGCAAAGTGCTTCCCGTGTCTGCCGTGTGTGCCTGCACTCTAAGCGCCTGAGTGGAGTCTGCTGCGCAGAGCTCTGTGTGTGCTGAGCGGCGTGCGCTCGCTTGGGTGGCCATTCGCGCGAGGCCTTGCTGAGGAAGCCTGGCTGTCAGGAAAACGCCCGCATACAACGAATTTAGCTTGGCTGTGCAAAAAGTCGCTTTCGTCTGCTACTACGTGGCCGCTCCAGAGAGGCCCAGGTTGGTCTGTGTGGTATGTAAGCCGGTTTCCCATGCCACAGTCTGAGCTTTGAAAACTAAGTGCCCATTGGCTTCAGTCCCCAACCATCATGTCAGCGAGAGGTGTGTGCAAGCTTCTGCAAAGCCTGGTGGCGGATGGGCCCTAAGCGTCAGGGCCGTTGTCCTGCAGAGAAGGATCTGAGGCTGTCTCAGTTCAAGGGATTTCCTGCTCAGCCATATCCAGACTGGCAGCTAAACACTGCTGTGTCAAGGCGAGCTTCTTATACACACTTCTACTCCCAGACACAGGGATACTGTGAAGAGGTCTTCCGCCCAGCCTCAGGGGAAGAGGCGGGGCAAGTTGCTTTCTGTACAGCATTCATTGGAAGCAGGACGTTTGGAGGTTCTGTTCCACAGGCGAAAAGCAGGCAGCACTAGGAGAATCTGTCAAGGAAGCTCCTCTTTATGGCTAGCGAGGCTTAATTCAAACGTGCAATGGAAAATTGTTCTGGGGTAACTGAGCTCTAACTTCACGCTCTAACACTTGCAGCTACTTTCTCCTAACTCATACAGAGTGGAATCGCCAAATACAGAGTAGAATTCTGTTGCGGTACGCTGTGTTCTTGTGTGCTTGGCGATGTATTGCCGACGGCCTGCGGGACCTGCTTGTCTTCTGTGTTGTGTGTTGTCCGTGCTGTGTGTATCTTGTATGTAGTATGTGCGGTATGTGTTCCTCACTGCTTGCTGAGTGCACAGTTCTGTGTATTTTTCACTGTGCTGTGTGTTATGTGAGATGTTGGTATTTGTGAGTGGTGTGTGTTGAGTGGTTCTTCGTGCATTGTACATTTCGCCTTTTTTGATGAGTTCTCTGTTGGCGGTTGCATATGTTGTGCGTTTGGTGTGTGGCTTCCCGTCTAATGTGTAGTGTGAAATGTGTGTCTGGTCTTTCTGTTGTCTGCTGTGTTGTGTACTGTGTTCTGGGTTGTGCGAGTGCTGTCTTTCGGCTTTCCGTGTGTTGCATACTGGGTCGATGTTGGGTGGGCTGTGTAATTTGAGCACTGTGTGCAAAGTTGAGTTTGCCTTGTGTCGGACGTGTTGTGTGCATGTGCATGTTGTGTGTGTGTGTTTGTGCGTTTTCGTTCGTGCTGTCTGCGTGTGGGTCTGCGTGTGCGCAGTATTGTATGCTTGTGGTTGTGCGTGTTGTGTGTAGTGCGTTCTATGTGTGTTGCATGTGTTTTCGTCAGTTGCGTGTGTGCACTTGTAGGTGCTGTGTCAGTTTTGTGTGTGTGAGATTGTGATTTGTGTGCTGTTGGGTTAGAGAGGCTGTGTGTGTGTGTTTGGCTGTTTGAGTTATGCACGTGATGTGAGATGTGTTGACTGTGTGTGGTTGTGCTTGTTTTGTACGTCTCTTGTGCGCAGTCTGCGGTCTGTGCAGTGTTTATCGCGCGTATTGTGAGCAGTAGCTATGTGCCTGCCTTTCAAGGGTGTGGTGTGTTTATGGTGTCTGTTGTGTGGCGTGTTTCTGTGTTGTGTGTGTGTGCACTGCGTTGTGCTCCTGTGTGAGGATGTATGTGTGGTGTGTCTGTGCGTGATTGTGTGTGTAGTGCGTAGTGTGTGAAATGGGTGCTACTTGTCTTCTTGGTTGGTTATATGTGTTTTGCCCATGGATTTGGGAGTGTCGTGTGTGTTAGGAGTTGTGGTACTTTCTGTGTGTGTCGTGTGCTGTGTTGTTCTGTGATTTGTGTTTGTGCTGTGTGTGTCCTACTCTGTGTGTTCTGTGGTCTGTGTGTTTTGCAAGTTGAGTGAGATATTGCGTGTTAGGACCGATATCTTGTGTATATGTTGCGTGTTTGGCATTGTGCATTCTGCGAGGCTCTGTGTGCTGTATGTTTTATGTGTGTTTGGAGTGATGTGTGCACTGTGTGAAATGTGTGTTGCATAAATTCGGTGTTCTTTCTGTGGTGGTTTGTGTGTGTTTTGCATGGGGGTTGCTATGTGTGTGGTTGTGTTTGACAGGTTGTGTGCGTGGTTGGCTCCTTGAGCAATGAGTGTACTTTGTGATGCGTGTACTGTGTATGGTCAAGCTTGGTCAGTGGGCCTCACTGTGGGTGTTGTGTTCACTCTGAGAACCGTGGTTCATGTGTATAGCGTGCAGTTATGTTCTCGGTGTGATGTGCTGTGCGTTGAGGGACTTCTGCATTCAAGTGCACAGAAGGTAGCCTCTCATGCTTGTCCGTTTTCGCCACAGGTTTATAATCCTCCAGGAGGGCGTTGTTTCCTGAGGGTGCAAAGAGCCACGTCATCCCTTTAATAGCAAGGCCCTGACGATGCCTTTGTAGTAATCTGTCAGAAACTGCTGCGGGAGAGCCTTGTGCCAAACTCTGCTGGGGAAACAATCCACCGTGCACTGAGGAGACCCTCCCTGAGAGAATACTAGGCTGCTTTCGCCTTGCATGCAACTTGCTCCTACGTGATAAGGAAAACAGTAAACATTGCAGTAGAAGGCGGTCTTCTCTGTACGCCCTCTGTCTCAGAGACCGAAGTGAGCCGCGAATAGGCCTTCGCACTAGCCACACAGGAAGCTGCAGAACAAGATGCTTTGAAATGACAGCAGTGGAGGCAAGCCAGCTATGGATTCAGCTTATGTGAGTGAAAGAAACCAGTGCGGGATGGCCCATCCAAGGAATCATTGAAGCCGTGGCGGTGGAAGTTGAAACTGAGCTTGCAATGTGCTTTCCGTGTCTGTCGTGTGCGCGTGCACGCTAAGCGCCTGAGTGACGTCTGCTGCGCAGAGCTCTGTGTGTTCCGAGCGGCGTGCGCTCGCTTGGGTGGCCATTCGCGTGAGGCCTTGCTGAGGCAGCCTGGCTGTCAGAAAGTTGCCCGCATACAACGAATTCCGCTTGCAATGTGCTTCCCGTGTCTGCCGTGTGTGCCTGCACTCTAAGCGCCTGAGTGGAGTCTGCTGCGCAGAGCTCTGTGTGTGCTGAGCGGCGTGCGCTCGCTTGGGTGGCCATTCGCGCGAGGCCTTGCTGAGGAAGCCTGGCTGTCAGGAAAACGCCCGCATACAACGAATTTAGCTTGGCAGTGCAAAAAGTCGCTTTCGTCTGCTACTACGTGGCCGCTCCAGAGAGGCCCAGGTTGGTCTGTGTGGTATGTAAGCCGGTTTCCCATGCCACAGTCTGAGCTTTGAAAACTAAGTGCCCATTGGCTTCAGTCCCCAACCATCATGTCAGCGAGAGGTGTGTGCAAGCTTCTGCAAAGCCTGGTGGCGGATGGGCCCTAAGCGTCAGGGCCGTTGTCCTGCAGAGAAGGATCTGAGGCTGTCTCAGTTCAAGGGATTTCCTGCTCAGCCATATCCAGACTGGCAGCTAAACACTGCTGTGTCAAGGCGAGCTTCTTATACACACTTCTACTCCCAGACACAGGGATACTGTGAAGAGGTCTTCCGCCCAGCCTCAGGGGAAGAGGCGGGGCAAGTTGCTTTCTGTACAGCATTCATTGGAAGCAGGACGTTTGGAGGTTCTGTTCCACAGGCGAAAAGCAGGCAGCACTAGGAGAATCTGTCAAGGAAGCTCCTCTTTATGGCTAGCGAGGCTTAATTCAAACGTGCAATGGAAAATTGTTCTGGGGTAACTGAGCTCTAACTTCACGCTCTAACACTTGCAGCTACTTTCTCCTAACTCATACAGAGTGGAATCGCCAAATACAGAGTAGAATTCTGTTGCGGTACGCTGTGTTCTTGTGTGCTTGGCGATGTATTGCCGACGGCCTGCGGGACCTGCTTGTCTTCTGTGTTGTGTGTTGTCCGTGCTGTGTGTATCTTGTATGTAGTATGTGCGGTATGTGTTCCTCACTGCTTGCTGAGTGCACAGTTCTGTGTATTTTTCACTGTGCTGTGTGTTATGTGAGATGTTGGTATTTGTGAGTGGTGTGTGTTGAGTGGTTCTTCGTGCATTGTACATTTCGCCTTTTTTGATGAGTTCTCTGTTGGCGGTTGCATATGTTGTGCGTTTGGTGTGTGGCTTCCCGTCTAATGTGTAGTGTGAAATGTGTGTCTGGTCTTTCTGTTGTCTGCTGTGTTGTGTACTGTGTTCTGGGTTGTGCGAGTGCTGTCTTTCGGCTTTCCGTGTGTTGCATACTGGGTCGATGTTGGGTGGGCTGTGTAATTTGAGCACTGTGTGCAAAGTTGAGTTTGCCTTGTGTCGGACGTGTTGTGTGCATGTGCATGTTGTGTGTGTGTGTTTGTGCGTTTTCGTTCGTGCTGTCTGCGTGTGGGTCTGCGTGTGCGCAGTATTGTATGCTTGTGGTTGTGCGTGTTGTGTGTAGTGCGTTCTATGTGTGTTGCATGTGTTTTCGTCAGTTGCGTGTGTGCACTTGTAGGTGCTGTGTCAGTTTTGTGTGTGTGAGATTGTGATTTGTGTGCTGTTGTGTTAGAGAGGCTGTGTGTGTGTGTTTGGCTGTTTGAGTTATGCACGTGATGTGAGATGTGTTGACTGTGTGTGGTTGTGCTTGTTTTGTACGTCTCTTGTGCGCAGTCTGCGGTCTGTGCAGTGTTTATCGCGCGTATTGTGAGCAGTAGCTATGTGCCTGCCTTTCAAGGGTGTGGTGTGTTTATGGTGTCTGTTGTGTGGCGTGTTTCTGTGTTGTGTGTGTGTGCACTGCGTTGTGCTCCTGTGTGAGGATGTATGTGTGGTGTGTCTGTGCGTGATTGTGTGTGTAGTGCGTAGTGTGTGAAATGGGTGCTACTTGTCTTCTTGGTTGGTTATATGTGTTTTGCCCATGGATTTGGGAGTGTCGTGTGTGTTAGGAGTTGTGGTACTTTCTGTGTGTGTCGTGTGCTGTGTTGTTCTGTGATTTGTGTTTGTGCTGTGTGTGTCCTACTCTGTGTGTTCTGTGGTCTGTGTGTTTTGCAAGTTGAGTGAGATATTGCGTGTTAGGACCGATATCTTGTGTATATGTTGCGTGTTTGGCATTGTGCATTCTGCGAGGCTCTGTGTGCTGTATGTTTTATGTGTGTTTGGAGTGATGTGTGCACTGTGTGAAATGTGTGTTGCATAAATTCGGTGTTCTTTCTGTGGTGGTTTGTGTGTGTTTTGCATGGGGGTTGCTATGTGTGTGGTTGTGTTTGACAGGTTGTGTGCGTGGTTGGCTCCTTGAGCAATGAGTGTACTTTGTGATGCGTGTACTGTGTATGGTCAAGCTTGGTCAGTGGGCCTCACTGTGGGTGTTGTGTTCACTCTGAGAACCGTGGTTCATGTGTATAGCGTGCAGTTATGTTCTCGGTGTGATGTGCTGTGCGTTGAGGGACTTCTGCATTCAAGTGCACAGAAGGTAGCCTCTCATGCTTGTCCGTTTTCGCCACAGGTTTGTAATCCTCCAGGAGGGCGTTGTTTCCTGAGGGTGCAAAGAGCCACGTCATCCCTTTAATAGCAAGGCCCTGACGATGCCTTTGTAGTAATCTGTCAGAAACTGCTGCGGGAGAGCCTTGTGCCAAACTCTGCTGGGGAAACAATCCACCGTGCACTGGGGAGACCCTCCCTGAGAGAATACTAGGCTGCTTTCGCCTTGCATGCAACTTGCTCCTACGTGATAAGGAAAACAGTAAACATTGCAGTAGAAGGCGGTCTTCTCTGTACGCCCTCTGTCTCAGAGACCGAAGTGAGCCGCGAATAGGCCTTCGCACTAGCCACACAGGAAGCTGCAGAACAAGATGCTTTGAAATGACAGCAGTGGAGGCAAGCCAGCTATGGATTCAGCTTATGAGAGTGAAAGAAACCAGTGCGGGATGGCCCATCCAAGGAATCATTGAAGCCGTGGCGGTGGAAGTTGAAACTGAGCTTGCAATGTGCTTTCCGTGTCTGTCGTGTGCGCGTGCACTCTAAGCGCCTGAGTGACGTCTGCTGCGCAGAGCTCTGTGTGTGCCGAGCGGCGTGCGCTCGCTTGGGTGGCCATTCGCGTGAGGCCTTGCTGAGGCAGCCTGGCTGTCAGAAAGTTGCCCGCATACAACGAATTCCGCTTGCAAAGTGCTTCCCGTGTCTGCCCTGTGTGCCTGCACTCTAAGCACCTGAGTGGAGTCTGCTGCGCAGAGCTCTGTGTGTGCCGAGCGGCGTGCGCTCGCTTGGGTGGCCATTCGCGTGAGGCCTTGCTGAGGCAGCCTGGCTGTCAGAAAGTTGCCCGCATACAACGAATTCCGCTTGCAATGTGCTTCCCGTGTCTGCCCTGTGTGCCTGCACTCTAAGCACCTGAGTGGAGTCTGCTGCGCAGAGCTCTGTGTGTGCCGAGCGGCGTGCGCTCGTTTGGGTGGCCATTCGCGTCAGGCCTTGCTGAGGCAGCCTGGCTGTCAGAAAGTTGCCCGCATACAACGAATTCCGCTTGCAATGTGCTTCCCGTGTCTGCCCTGTGTGCCTGCACTCTAAGCACCTGAGTGGAGTCTGCTGCACAGAGCTCTGTGTGTGCTGAGCGGCGTGCGCTCGCTTCGGTGGCCATTCGCGCGAGGCCTTGCTGAGGAAGCCTGGCTGTCAGGAAAACGCCCGCATACAACGAATTTAGCTTGGCAGTGCAAAAAGTCGCTTTCGTCTGCTACTACGTGGCCGCTCCAGAGAGGCCCAGGTTGGTCTGTGTGGTATGTAAGCCGGTTTCCCATGCCACAGTCTGAGCTTTGAAAACTAAGTGCCCATTGGCTTCAGTCCCCAACCATCATGTCAGCGAGAGGTGTGTGCAAGCTTCTGCAAAGCCTGGTGGCGGATGGGCCCTAAGCGTCAGGGCCGTTGTCCTGCAGAGAAGGATCTGAGGCTGTCTCAGTTCAAGGGATTTCCTGCTCAGCCATATCCAGACTGGCAGCTAAACACTGCTGTGTCAAGGCGAGCTTCTTATACACACTTCTACTCCCAGACACAGGGATACTGTGAAGAGGTCTTCCGCCCAGCCTCAGGGGAAGAGGCGGGGCAAGTTGCTTTCTGTACAGCATTCATTGGAAGCAGGACGTTTGGAGGTTCTGTTCCACAGGCGAAAAGCAGGCAGCACTAGGAGAATCTGTCAAGGAAGCTCCTCTTTATGGCTAGCGAGGCTTAATTCAAACGTGCAATGGAAAATTGTTCTGGGGTAACTGAGCTCTAACTTCACGCTCTAACACTTGCAGCTACTTTCTCCTAACTCATACAGAGTGGAATCGCCAAATACAGAGTAGAATTCTGTTGCGGTACGCTGTGTTCTTGTGTGCTTGGCGATGTATTGCCGACGGCCTGCGGGACCTGCTTGTCTTCTGTGTTGTGTGTTGTCCGTGCTGTGTGTATCTTGTATGTAGTATGTGCGGTATGTGTTCCTCACTGCTTGCTGAGTGCACAGTTCTGTGTATTTTTCACTGTGCTGTGTGTTATGTGAGATGTTGGTATTTGTGAGTGGTGTGTGTTGAGTGGTTCTTCGTGCATTGTACATTTCGCCTTTTTTGATGAGTTCTCTGTTGGCGGTTGCATATGTTGTGCGTTTGGTGTGTGGCTTCCCGTCTAATGTGTAGTGTGAAATGTGTGTCTGGTCTTTCTGTTGTCTGCTGTGTTGTGTACTGTGTTCTGGGTTGTGCGAGTGCTGTCTTTCGGCTTTCCGTGTGTTGCATACTGGGTCGATGTTGGGTGGGCTGTGTAATTTGAGCACTGTGTGCAAAGTTGAGTTTGCCTTGTGTCGGACGTGTTGTGTGCATGTGCATGTTGTGTGTGTGTGTTTGTGCGTTTTCGTTCGTGCTGTCTGCGTGTGGGTCTGCGTGTGCGCAGTATTGTATGCTTGTGGTTGTGCGTGTTGTGTGTAGTGCGTTCTATGTGTGTTGCATGTGTTTTCGTCAGTTGCGTGTGTGCACTTGTAGGTGCTGTGTCAGTTTTGTGTGTGTGAGATTGTGATTTGTGTGCTGTTGTGTTAGAGAGGCTGTGTGTGTGTGTTTGGCTGTTTGAGTTATGCACGTGATGTGAGATGTGTTGACTGTGTGTGGTTGTGCTTGTTTTGTACGTCTCTTGTGCGCAGTCTGCGGTCTGTGCAGTGTTTATCGCGCGTATTGTGAGCAGTAGCTATGTGCCTGCCTTTCAAGGGTGTGGTGTGTTTATGGTGTCTGTTGTGTGGCGTGTTTCTGTGTTGTGTGTGTGTGCACTGCGTTGTGCTCCTGTGTGAGGATGTATGTGTGGTGTGTCTGTGCGTGATTGTGTGTGTAGTGCGTAGTGTGTGAAATGGGTGCTACTTGTCTTCTTGGTTGGTTATATGTGTTTTGCCCATGGATTTGGGAGTGTCGTGTGTGTTAGGAGTTGTGGTACTTTCTGTGTGTGTCGTGTGCTGTGTTGTTCTGTGATTTGTGTTTGTGCTGTGTGTGTCCTACTCTGTGTGTTCTGTGGTCTGTGTGTTTTGCAAGTTGAGTGAGATATTGCGTGTTAGGACCGATATCTTGTGTATATGTTGCGTGTTTGGCATTGTGCATTCTGCGAGGCTCTGTGTGCTGTATGTTTTATGTGTGTTTGGAGTGATGTGTGCACTGTGTGAAATGTGTGTTGCATAAATTCGGTGTTCTTTCTGTGGTGGTTTGTGTGTGTTTTGCATGGGGGTTGCTATGTGTGTGGTTGTGTTTGACAGGTTGTGTGCGTGGTTGGCTCCTTGAGCAATGAGTGTACTTTGTGATGCGTGTACTGTGTATGGTCAAGCTTGGTCAGTGGGCCTCACTGTGGGTGTTGTGTTCACTCTGAGAACCGTGGTTCATGTGTATAGCGTGCAGTTATGTTCTCGGTGTGATGTGCTGTGCGTTGAGGGACTTCTGCATTCAAGTGCACAGAAGGTAGCCTCTCATGCTTGTCCGTTTTCGCCACAGGTTTGTAATCCTCCAGGAGGGCGTTGTTTCCTGAGGGTGCAAAGAGCCACGTCATCCCTTTAATAGCAAGGCCCTGACGATGCCTTTGTAGTAATCTGTCAGAAACTGCTGCGGGAGAGCCTTGTGCCAAACTCTGCTGGGGAAACAATCCACCGTGCACTGAGGAGACCCTCCCTGAGAGAATACTAGGCTGCTTTCGCCTTGCATGCAACTTGCTCCTACGTGATAAGGAAAACAGTAAACATTGCAGTAGAAGGCGGTCTTCTCTGTACGCCCTCTGTCTCAGAGACCGAAGTGAGCCGCGAATAGGCCTTCGCACTAGCCACACAGGAAGCTGCAGAACAAGATGCTTTGAAATGACAGCAGTGGAGGCAAGCCAGCTATGGATTCAGCTTATGAGAGTGAAAGAAACCAGTGCGGGATGGCCCATCCAAGGAATCATTGAAGCCGTGGCGGTGGAAGTTGAAACTGAGCTTGCAATGTGCTTTCCGTGTCTGTCGTGTGCGCGTGCACTCTAAGCGCCTGAGTGACGTCTGCTGCGCAGAGCTCTGTGTGTGCCGAGCGGCGTGCGCTCGCTTGGGTGGCCATTCGCGTGAGGCCTTGCTGAGGCAGCCTGGCTGTCAGAAAGTTGCCCGCATACAATGAATTCCGCTTGCAAAGTGCTTCCCGTGTCTGCCCTGTGTGCCTGCACTCTAAGCACCTGAGTGGAGTCTGCTGCGCAGAGCTCTGTGTGTGCCGAGCGGCGTGCGCTCGCTTGGGTGGCCATTCGCGTGAGGCCTTGCTGAGGCAGCCTGGCTGTCAGAAAGTTGCCCGCATACAACGAATTCCGCTTGCAATGTGCTTCCCGTGTCTGCCCTGTGTGCCTGCACTCTAAGCACCTGAGTGGAGTCTGCTGCGCAGAGCTCTGTGTGTGCCGAGCGGCGTGCGCTCGTTTGGGTGGCCATTCGCGTCAGGCCTTGCTGAGGCAGCCTGGCTGTCAGAAAGTTGCCCGCATACAACGAATTCCGCTTGCAATGTGCTTCCCGTGTCTGCCGTGTGTGCCTGCACTCTAAGCGCCTGAGTGGAGTCTGCTGCGCAGAGCTCTGTGTGTGCTGAGCGGCGTGCGCTCGCTTGGGTGGCCATTCGCGCGAGGCCTTGCTGAGGAAGCCTGGCTGTCAGGAAAACGCCCGCATACAACGAATTTAGCTTGGCAGTGCAAAAAGTCGCTTTCGTCTGCTACTACGTGGCCGCTCCAGAGAGGCCCAGGTTGGTCTGTGTGGTATGTAAGCCGGTTTCCCATGCCACAGTCTGAGCTTTGAAAACTAAGTGCCCATTGGCTTCAGTCCCCAACCATCATGTCAGCGAGAGGTGTGTGCAAGCTTCTGCAAAGCCTGGTGGCGGATGGGCCCTAAGCGTCAGGGCCGTTGTCCTGCAGAGAAGGATCTGAGGCTGTCTCAGTTCAAGGGATTTCCTGCTCAGCCATATCCAGACTGGCAGCTAAACACTGCTGTGTCAAGGCGAGCTTCTTATACACACTTCTACTCCCAGACACAGGGATACTGTGAAGAGGTCTTCCGCCCAGCCTCAGGGGAAGAGGCGGGGCAAGTTGCTTTCTGTACAGCATTCATTGGAAGCAGGACGTTTGGAGGTTCTGTTCCACAGGCGAAAAGCAGGCAGCACTAGGAGAATCTGTCAAGGAAGCTCCTCTTTATGGCTAGCGAGGCTTAATTCAAACGTGCAATGGAAAATTGTTCTGGGGTAACTGAGCTCTAACTTCACGCTCTAACACTTGCAGCTACTTTCTCCTAACTCATACAGAGTGGAATCGCCAAATACAGAGTAGAATTCTGTTGTGGTACGCTGTGTTCTTGTGTGCTTGGCGATGTATTGCCGATGGCCTGCGGGACCTGCTTGTCTTCTGTGTTGTGTGTTGTCCGTGCTGTGTGTATCTTGTATGTAGTATGTGCGGTATGTGTTCCTCACTGCTTGCTGAGTGCACAGTTCTGTGTATTTTTCACTGTGCTGTGTGTTATGTGAGATGTTGGTATTTGTGAGTGGTGTGTGTTGAGTGGTTCTTCGTGCATTGTACATTTCGCCTTTTTTGATGAGTTCTCTGTTGGCGGTTGCATATGTTGTGCGTTTGGTGTGTGGCTTCCCGTCTAATGTGTAGTGTGAAATGTGTGTCTGGTCTTTCTGTTGTCTGCTGTGTTGTGTACTGTGTTCTGGGTTGTGCGAGTGCTGTCTTTCGGCTTTCCGTGTGTTGCATACTGGGTCGATGTTGGGTGGGCTGTGTAATTTGAGCACTGTGTGCAAAGTTGAGTTTGCCTTGTGTCGGACGTGTTGTGTGCATGTGCATGTTGTGTGTGTGTGTTTGTGCGTTTTCGTTCGTGCTGTCTGCGTGTGGGTCTGCGTGTGCGCAGTATTGTATGCTTGTGGTTGTGCGTGTTGTGTGTAGTGCGTTCTATGTGTGTTGCATGTGTTTTCGTCAGTTGCGTGTGTGCACTTGTAGGTGCTGTGTCAGTTTTGTGTGTGTGAGATTGTGATTTGTGTGCTGTTGTGTTAGAGAGGCTGTGTGTGTGTGTTTGGCTGTTTGAGTTATGCACGTGATGTGAGATGTGTTGACTGTGTGTGGTTGTGCTTGTTTTGTACGTCTCTTGTGCGCAGTCTGCGGTCTGTGCAGTGTTTATCGCGCGTATTGTGAGCAGTAGCTATGTGCCTGCCTTTCAAGGGTGTGGTGTGTTTATGGTGTCTGTTGTGTGGCGTGTTTCTGTGTTGTGTGTGTGTGCACTGCGTTGTGCTCCTGTGTGAGGATGTATGTGTGGTGTGTCTGTGCGTGATTGTGTGTGTAGTGCGTAGTGTGTGAAATGGGTGCTACTTGTCTTCTTGGTTGGTTATATGTGTTTTGCCCATGGATTTGGGAGTGTCGTGTGTGTTAGGAGTTGTGGTACTTTCTGTGTGTGTCGTGTGCTGTGTTGTTCTGTGATTTGTGTTTGTGCTGTGTGTGTCCTACTCTGTGTGTTCTGTGGTCTGTGTGTTTTGCAAGTTGAGTGAGATATTGCGTGTTAGGACCGATATCTTGTGTATATGTTGCGTGTTTGGCATTGTGCATTCTGCGAGGCTCTGTGTGCTGTATGTTTTATGTGTGTTTGGAGTGATGTGTGCACTGTGTGAAATGTGTGTTGCATAAATTCGGTGTTCTTTCTGTGGTGGTTTGTGTGTGTTTTGCATGGGGGTTGCTATGTGTGTGGTTGTGTTTGACAGGTTGTGTGCGTGGTTGGCTCCTTGAGCAATGAGTGTACTTTGTGATGCGTGTACTGTGTATGGTCAAGCTTGGTCAGTGGGCCTCACTGTGGGTGTTGTGTTCACTCTGAGAACCGTGGTTCATGTGTATAGCGTGCAGTTATGTTCTCGGTGTGATGTGCTGTGCGTTGAGGGACTTCTGCATTCAAGTGCACAGAAGGTAGCCTCTCATGCTTGTCCGTTTTCGCCACAGGTTTGTAATCCTCCAGGAGGGCGTTGTTTCCTGAGGGTGCAAAGAGCCACGTCATCCCTTTAATAGCAAGGCCCTGACGATGCCTTTGTAGTAATCTGTCAGAAACTGCTGCGGGAGAGCCTTGTGCCAAACTCTGCTGGGGAAACAATCCACCGTGCACTGAGGAGACCCTCCCTGAGAGAATACTAGGCTGCTTTCGCCTTGCATGCAACTTGCTCCTACGTGATAAGGAAAACAGTAAACATTGCAGTAGAAGGCGGTCTTCTCTGTACGCCCTCTGTCTCAGAGACCGAAGTGAGCCGCGAATAGGCCTTCGCACTAGCCACACAGGAAGCTGCAGAACAAGATGCTTTGAAATGACAGCAGTGGAGGCAAGCCAGCTATGGATTCAGCTTATGTGAGTGAAAGAAACCAGTGCGGGATGGCCCATCCAAGGAATCATTGAAGCCGTGGCGGTGGAAGTTGAAACTGAGCTTGCAATGTGCTTTCCGTGTCTGTCGTGTGCGCGTGCACTCTAAGCGCCTGAGTGACGTCTGCTGCGCAGAGCTCTGTGTGTGCCGAGCGGCGTGCGCTCGCTTGGGTGGCCATTCGCGTGAGGCCTTGCTGAGGCAGCCTGGCTGTCAGAAAGTTGCCCGCATACAACGAATTCCGCTTGCAAAGTGCTTCCCGTGTCTGCCCTGTGTGCCTGCACTCTAAGCACCTGAGTGGAGTCTGCTGCGCAGAGCTCTGTGTGTGCCGAGCGGCGTGCGCTCGCTTGGGTGGCCATTCGCGTGAGGCCTTGCTGAGGCAGCCTGGCTGTCAGAAAGTTGCCCGCATACAACGAATTCCGCTTGCAATGTGCTTCCCGTGTCTGCCGTGTGTGCCTGCACTCTAAGCGCCTGAGTGGAGTCTGCTGCGCAGAGCTCTGTGTGTGCTGAGCGGCGTGCGCTCGCTTGGGTGGCCATTCGCGCGAGGCCTTGCTGAGGAAGCCTGGCTGTCAGGAAAACGCCCGCATACAACGAATTTAGCTTGGCAGTGCAAAAAGTCGCTTTCGTCTGCTACTACGTGGCCGCTCCAGAGAGGCCCAGGTTGGTCTGTGTGGTATGTAAGCCGGTTTCCCATGCCACAGTCTGAGCTTTGAAAACTAAGTGCCCATTGGCTTCAGTCCCCAACCATCATGTCAGCGAGAGGTGTGTGCAAGCTTCTGCAAAGCCTGGTGGCGGATGGGCCCTAAGCGTCAGGGCCGTTGTCCTGCAGAGAAGGATCTGAGGCTGTCTCAGTTCAAGGGATTTCCTGCTCAGCCATATCCAGACTGGCAGCTAAACACTGCTGTGTCAAGGCGAGCTTCTTATACACACTTCTACTCCCAGACACAGGGATACTGTGAAGAGGTCTTCCGCCCAGCCTCAGGGGAAGAGGCGGGGCAAGTTGCTTTCTGTACAGCATTCATTGGAAGCAGGACGTTTGGAGGTTCTGTTCCACAGGCGAAAAGCAGGCAGCACTAGGAGAATCTGTCAAGGAAGCTCCTCTTTATGGCTAGCGAGGCTTAATTCAAACGTGCAATGGAAAATTGTTCTGGGGTAACTGAGCTCTAACTTCACGCTCTAACACTTGCAGCTACTTTCTCCTAACTCATACAGAGTGGAATCGCCAAATACAGAGTAGAATTCTGTTGCGGTACGCTGTGTTCTTGTGTGCTTGGCGATGTATTGCCGACGGCCTGCGGGACCTGCTTGTCTTCTGTGTTGTGTGTTGTCCGTGCTGTGTGTATCTTGTATGTAGTATGTGCGGTATGTGTTCCTCACTGCTTGCTGAGTGCACAGTTCTGTGTATTTTTCACTGTGCTGTGTGTTATGTGAGATGTTGGTATTTGTGAGTGGTGTGTGTTGAGTGGTTCTTCGTGCATTGTACATTTCGCCTTTTTTTGATGAGTTCTCTGTTGGCGGTTGCATATGTTGTGCGTTTGGTGTGTGGCTTCCCGTCTAATGTGTAGTGTGAAATGTGTGTCTGGTCTTTCTGTTGTCTGCTGTGTTGTGTACTGTGTTCTGGGTTGTGCGAGTGCTGTCTTTCGGCTTTCCGTGTGTTGCATACTGGGTCGATGTTGGGTGGGCTGTGTAATTTGAGCACTGTGTGCAAAGTTGAGTTTGCCTTGTGTCGGACGTGTTGTGTGCATGTGCATGTTGTGTGTGTGTGTTTGTGCGTTTTCGTTCGTGCTGTCTGCGTGTGGGTCTGCGTGTGCGCAGTATTGTATGCTTGTGGTTGTGCGTGTTGTGTGTAGTGCGTTCTATGTGTGTTGCATGTGTTTTCGTCAGTTGCGTGTGTGCACTTGTAGGTGCTGTGTCAGTTTTGTGTGTGTGAGATTGTGATTTGTGTGCTGTTGTGTTAGAGAGGCTGTGTGTGTGTGTTTGGCTGTTTGAGTTATGCACGTGATGTGAGATGTGTTGACTGTGTGTGGTTGTGCTTGTTTTGTACGTCTCTTGTGCGCAGTCTGCGGTCTGTGCAGTGTTTATCGCGCGTATTGTGAGCAGTAGCTATGTGCCTGCCTTTCAAGGGTGTGGTGTGTTTATGGTGTCTGTTGTGTGGCGTGTTTCTGTGTTGTGTGTGTGTGCACTGCGTTGTGCTCCTGTGTGAGGATGTATGTGTGGTGTGTCTGTGCGTGATTGTGTGTGTAGTGCGTAGTGTGTGAAATGGGTGCTACTTGTCTTCTTGGTTGGTTATATGTGTTTTGCCCATGGATTTGGGAGTGTCGTGTGTGTTAGGAGTTGTGGTACTTTCTGTGTGTGTCGTGTGCTGTGTTGTTCTGTGATTTGTGTTTGTGCTGTGTGTGTCCTACTCTGTGTGTTCTGTGGTCTGTGTGTTTTGCAAGTTGAGTGAGATATTGCGTGTTAGGACCGATATCTTGTGTATATGTTGCGTGTTTGGCATTGTGCATTCTGCGAGGCTCTGTGTGCTGTATGTTTTATGTGTGTTTGGAGTGATGTGTGCACTGTGTGAAATGTGTGTTGCATAAATTCGGTGTTCTTTCTGTGGTGGTTTGTGTGTGTTTTGCATGGGGGTTGCTATGTGTGTGGTTGTGTTTGACAGGTTGTGTGCGTGGTTGGCTCCTTGAGCAATGAGTGTACTTTGTGATGCGTGTACTGTGTATGGTCAAGCTTGGTCAGTGGGCCTCACTGTGGGTGTTGTGTTCACTCTGAGAACCGTGGTTCATGTGTATAGCGTGCAGTTATGTTCTCGGTGTGATGTGCTGTGCGTTGAGGGACTTCTGCATTCAAGTGCACAGAAGGTAGCCTCTCATGCTTGTCCGTTTTCGCCACAGGTTTGTAATCCTCCAGGAGGGCGTTGTTTCCTGAGGGTGCAAAGAGCCACGTCATCCCTTTAATAGCAAGGCCCTGACGATGCCTTTGTAGTAATCTGTCAGAAACTGCTGCGGGAGAGCCTTGTGCCAAACTCTGCTGGGGAAACAATCCACCGTGCACTGAGGAGACCCTCCCTGAGAGAATACTAGGCTGCTTTCGCCTTGCATGCAACTTGCTCCTACGTGATAAGGAAAACAGTAAACATTGCAGTAGAAGGCGGTCTTCTCTGTACGCCCTCTGTCTCAGAGACCGAAGTGAGCCGCGAATAGGCCTTCGCACTAGCCACACAGGAAGCTGCAGAACAAGATGCTTTGAAATGACAGCAGTGGAGGCAAGCCAGCTATGGATTCAGCTTATGTGAGTGAAAGAAACCAGTGCGGGATGGCCCATCCAAGGAATCATTGAAGCCGTGGCGGTGGAAGTTGAAACTGAGCTTGCAATGTGCTTTCCGTGTCTGTCGTGTGCGCGTGCACTCTAAGCGCCTGAGTGACGTCTGCTGCGCAGAGCTCTGTGTGTGCCGAGCGGCGTGCGCTCGCTTGGGTGGCCATTCGCGTGAGGCCTTGCTGAGGCAGCCTGGCTGTCAGAAAGTTGCCCGCATACAACGAATTCCGCTTGCAAAGTGCTTCCCGTGTCTGCCCTGTGTGCCTGCACTCTAAGCACCTGAGTGGAGTCTGCTGCGCAGAGCTCTGTGTGTGCCGAGCGGCGTGCGCTCGCTTGGGTGGCCATTCGCGTGAGGCCTTGCTGAGGCAGCCTGGCTGTCAGAAAGTTGCCCGCATACAACGAATTCCGCTTGCAATGTGCTTCCCGTGTCTGCCGTGTGTGCCTGCACTCTAAGCACCTGAGTGGAGTCTGCTGCGCAGAGCTCTGTGTGTGCTGAGCGGCGTGCGCTCGCTTGGGTGGCCATTCGCGCGAGGCCTTGCTGAGGAAGCCTGGCTGTCAGGAAAACGCCCGCATACAACGAATTTAGCTTGGCAGTGCAAAAAGTCACTTTCGTCTGCTACTACGTGGCCGCTCCAGAGAGGCCCAGGATGGTCTGTGTGGTATGTAAGCCGGTTTCCCATGCCACAGTCTGAGCTTTGAAAACTAAGTGCCCATTGGCTTCAGTCCCCAACCATCATGTCAGCGAGAGGTGTGTGCAAGCTTCTGCAAAGCCTGGTGGCGGATGGGCCCTAAGCGTCAGGGCCGTTGTCCTGCAGAGAAGGATCTGAGGCTGTCTCAGTTCAAGGGATTTCCTGCTCAGCCATATCCAGACTGGCAGCTAAACACTGCTGTGTCAAGGCGAGCTTCTTATACACACTTCTACTCCCAGACACAGGGATACTGTGAAGAGGTCTTCCGCCCAGCCTCAGGGGAAGAGGCGGGGCAAGTTGCTTTCTGTACAGCATTCATTGGAAGCAGGACGTTTGGAGGTTCTGTTCCACAGGCGAAAAGCAGGCAGCACTAGGAGAATCTGTCAAGGAAGCTCCTCTTTATGGCTAGCGAGGCTTAATTCAAACGTGCAATGGAAAATTGTTCTGGGGTAACTGAGCTCTAACTTCACGCTCTAACACTTGCAGCTACTTTCTCATAACTCATACAGAGTGGAATCGCCAAATACAGAGTAGAATTCTGTTGCGGTACGCTGTGTTCTTGTGTGCTTGGCGATGTATTGCCGACGGCCTGCGGGACCTGCTTGTCTTCTGTGTTGTGTGTTGTCCGTGCTGTGTGTATCTTGTATGTAGTATGTGCGGTATGTGTTCCTCACTGCTTGCTGAGTGCACAGTTCTGTGTATTTTTCACTGTGCTGTGTTTTATGTGAGATGTTGGTATTTGTGAGTGGTGTGTGTTGAGTGGTTCTTCGTGCATTGTACATTTCGCCTTTTTTGATGAGTTCTCTGTTGGCGGTTGCATATGTTGTGCGTTTGGTGTGTGGCTTCCCGTCTAATGTGTAGTGTGAAATGTGTGTCTGGTCTTTCTGTTGTCTGCTGTGTTGTGTACTGTGTTCTGGGTTGTGCGAGTGCTGTCTTTCGGCTTTCCGTGTGTTGCATACTGGGTCGATGTTGGGTGGGCTGTGTAATTTGAGCACTGTGTGCAAAGTTGAGTTTGCCTTGTGTCGGACGTGTTGTGTGCATGTGCATGTTGTGTGTGTGTGTTTGTGCGTTTTCGTTCGTGCTGTCTGCGTGTGGGTCTGCGTGTGCGCAGTATTGTATGCTTGTGGTTGTGCGTGTTGTGTGTAGTGCGTTCTATGTGTGTTGCATGTGTTTTCGTCAGTTGCGTGTGTGCACTTGTAGGTGCTGTGTCAGTTTTGTGTGTGTGAGATTGTGATTTGTGTGCTGTTGTGTTAGAGAGGCTGTGTGTGTGTGTTTGGCTGTTTGAGTTATGCACGTGATGTGAGATGTGTTGACTGTGTGTGGTTGTGCTTGTTTTGTACGTCTCTTGTGCGCAGTCTGCGGTCTGTGCAGTGTTTATCGCGCGTATTGTGAGCAGTAGCTATGTGCCTGCCTTTCAAGGGTGTGGTGTGTTTATGGTGTCTGTTGTGTGGCGTGTTTCTGTGTTGTGTGTGTGTGCACTGCGTTGTGCTCCTGTGTGAGGATGTATGTGTGGTGTGTCTGTGCGTGATTGTGTGTGTAGTGCGTAGTGTGTGAAATGGGTGCTACTTGTCTTCTTGGTTGGTTATATGTGTTTTGCCCATGGATTTGGGAGTGTCGTGTGTGTTAGGAGTTGTGGTACTTTCTGTGTGTGTCGTGTGCTGTGTTGTTCTGTGATTTGTGTTTGTGCTGTGTGTGTCCTACTCTGTGTGTTCTGTGGTCTGTGTGTTTTGCAAGTTGAGTGAGATATTGCGTGTTAGGACCGATATCTTGTGTATATGTTGCGTGTTTGGCATTGTGCATTCTGCGAGGCTCTGTGTGCTGTATGTTTTATGTGTGTTTGGAGTGATGTGTGCACTGTGTGAAATGTGTGTTGCATAAATTCGGTGTTCTTTCTGTGGTGGTTTGTGTGTGTTTTGCATGGGGGTTGCTATGTGTGTGGTTGTGTTTGACAGGTTGTGTGCGTGGTTGGCTCCTTGAGCAATGAGTGTACTTTGTGATGCGTGTACTGTGTATGGTCAAGCTTGGTCAGTGGGCCTCACTGTGGGTGTTGTGTTCACTCTGAGAACCGTGGTTCATGTGTATAGCGTGCAGTTATGTTCTCGGTGTGATGTGCTGTGCGTTGAGGGACTTCTGCATTCAAGTGCACAGAAGGTAGCCTCTCATGCTTGTCCGTTTTCGCCACAGGTTTGTAATCCTCCAGGAGGGCGTTGTTTCCTGAGGGTGCAAAGAGCCACGTCATCCCTTTAATAGCAAGGCCCTGACGATGCCTTTGTAGTAATCTGTCAGAAACTGCTGCGGGAGAGCCTTGTGCCAAACTCTGCTGGGGAAACAATCCACCGTGCACTGAGGAGACCCTCCCTGAGAGAATACTAGGCTGCTTTCGCCTTGCATGCAACTTGCTCCTACGTGATAAGGAAAACAGTAAACATTGCAGTAGAAGGCGGTCTTCTCTGTACGCCCTCTGTCTCAGAGACCGAAGTGAGCCGCGAATAGGCCTTCGCACTAGCCACACAGGAAGCTGCAGAACAAGATGCTTTGAAATGACAGCAGTGGAGGCAAGCCAGCTATGGATTCAGCTTATGTGAGTGAAAGAAACCAGTGCGGGATGGCCCATCCAAGGAATCATTGAAGCCGTGGCGGTGGAAGTTGAAACTGAGCTTGCAATGTGCTTTCCGTGTCTGTCGTGTGCGCGTGCACTCTAAGCGCCTGAGTGACGTCTGCTGCGCAGAGCTCTGTGTGTGCCGAGCGGCGTGCGCTCGCTTGGGTGGCCATTCGCGTGAGGCCTTGCTGAGGCAGCCTGGCTGTCAGAAAGTTGCCCGCATACAACGAATTCCGCTTGCAAAGTGCTTCCCGTGTCTGCCCTGTGTGCCTGCACTCTAAGCACCTGAGTGGAGTCTGCTGCGCAGAGCTCTGTGTGTGCCGAGCGGCGTGCGCTCGCTTGGGTGGCCATTCGCGTGAGGCCTTGCTGAGGCAGCCTGGCTGTCAGAAAGTTGCCCGCATACAACGAATTCCGCTTGCAATGTGCTTCCCGTGTCTGCCGTGTGTGCCTGCACTCTAAGCGCCTGAGTGGAGTCTGCTGCGCAGAGCTCTGTGTGTGCTGAGCGGCGTGCGCTCGCTTGGGTGGCCATTCGCGCGAGGCCTTGCTGAGGAAGCCTGGCTGTCAGGAAAACGCCCGCATACAACGAATTTAGCTTGGCAGTGCAAAAAGTCGCTTTCGTCTGCTACTACGTGGCCGCTCCAGAGAGGCCCAGGTTGGTCTGTGTGGTATGTAAGCCGGTTTCCCATGCCACAGTCTGAGCTTTGAAAACTAAGTGCCCATTGGCTTCAGTCCCCAACCATCATGTCAGCGAGAGGTGTGTGCAAGCTTCTGCAAAGCCTGGTGGCGGATGGGCCCTAAGCGTCAGGGCCGTTGTCCTGCAGAGAAGGATCTGAGGCTGTCTCAGTTCAAGGGATTTCCTGCTCAGCCATATCCAGACTGGCAGCTAAACACTGCTGTGTCAAGGCGAGCTTCTTATACACACTTCTACTCCCAGACACAGGGATACTGTGAAGAGGTCTTCCGCCCAGCCTCAGGGGAAGAGGCGGGGCAAGTTGCTTTCTGTACAGCATTCATTGGAAGCAGGACGTTTGGAGGTTCTGTTCCACAGGCGAAAAGCAGGCAGCACTAGGAGAATCTGTCAAGGAAGCTCCTCTTTATGGCTAGCGAGGCTTAATTCAAACGTGCAATGGAAAATTGTTCTGGGGTAACTGAGCTCTAACTTCACGCTCTAACACTTGCAGCTACTTTCTCCTAACTCATACAGAGTGGAATCGCCAAATACAGAGTAGAATTCTGTTGCGGTACGCTGTGTTCTTGTGTGCTTGGCGATGTATTGCCGACGGCCTGCGGGACCTGCTTGTCTTCTGTGTTGTGTGTTGTCCGTGCTGTGTGTATCTTGTATGTAGTATGTGCGGTATGTGTTCCTCACTGCTTGCTGAGTGCACAGTTCTGTGTATTTTTCACTGTGCTGTGTGTTATGTGAGATGTTGGTATTTGTGAGTGGTGTGTGTTGAGTGGTTCTTCGTGCATTGTACATTTCGCCTTTTTTTGATGAGTTCTCTGTTGGCGGTTGCATATGTTGTGCGTTTGGTGTGTGGCTTCCCGTCTAATGTGTAGTGTGAAATGTGTGTCTGGTCTTTCTGTTGTCTGCTGTGTTGTGTACTGTGTTCTGGGTTGTGCGAGTGCTGTCTTTCGGCTTTCCGTGTGTTGCATACTGGGTCGATGTTGGGTGGGCTGTGTAATTTGAGCACTGTGTGCAAAGTTGAGTTTGCCTTGTGTCGGACGTGTTGTGTGCATGTGCATGTTGTGTGTGTGTGTTTGTGCGTTTTCGTTCGTGCTGTCTGCGTGTGGGTCTGCGTGTGCGCAGTATTGTATGCTTGTGGTTGTGCGTGTTGTGTGTAGTGCGTTCTATGTGTGTTGCATGTGTTTTCGTCAGTTGCGTGTGTGCACTTGTAGGTGCTGTGTCAGTTTTGTGTGTGTGAGATTGTGATTTGTGTGCTGTTGTGTTAGAGAGGCTGTGTGTGTGTGTTTGGCTGTTTGAGTTATGCACGTGATGTGAGATGTGTTGACTGTGTGTGGTTGTGCTTGTTTTGTACGTCTCTTGTGCGCAGTCTGCGGTCTGTGCAGTGTTTATCGCGCGTATTGTGAGCAGTAGCTATGTGCCTGCCTTTCAAGGGTGTGGTGTGTTTATGGTGTCTGTTGTGTGGCGTGTTTCTGTGTTGTGTGTGTGTGCACTGCGTTGTGCTCCTGTGTGAGGATGTATGTGTGGTGTGTCTGTGCGTGATTGTGTGTGTAGTGCGTAGTGTGTGAAATGGGTGCTACTTGTCTTCTTGGTTGGTTATATGTGTTTTGCCCATGGATTTGGGAGTGTCGTGTGTGTTAGGAGTTGTGGTACTTTCTGTGTGTGTCGTGTGCTGTGTTGTTCTGTGATTTGTGTTTGTGCTGTGTGTGTCCTACTCTGTGTGTTCTGTGGTCTGTGTGTTTTGCAAGTTGAGTGAGATATTGCGTGTTAGGACCGATATCTTGTGTATATGTTGCGTGTTTGGCATTGTGCATTCTGCGAGGCTCTGTGTGCTGTATGTTTTATGTGTGTTTGGAGTGATGTGTGCACTGTGTGAAATGTGTGTTGCATAAATTCGGTGTTCTTTCTGTGGTGGTTTGTGTGTGTTTTGCATGGGGGTTGCTATGTGTGTGGTTGTGTTTGACAGGTTGTGTGCGTGGTTGGCTCCTTGAGCAATGAGTGTACTTTGTGATGCGTGTACTGTGTATGGTCAAGCTTGGTCAGTGGGCCTCACTGTGGGTGTTGTGTTCACTCTGAGAACCGTGGTTCATGTGTATAGCGTGCAGTTATGTTCTCGGTGTGATGTGCTGTGCGTTGAGGGACTTCTGCATTCAAGTGCACAGAAGGTAGCCTCTCATGCTTGTCCGTTTTCGCCACAGGTTTGTAATCCTCCAGGAGGGCGTTGTTTCCTGAGGGTGCAAAGAGCCACGTCATCCCTTTAATAGCAAGGCCCTGACGATGCCTTTGTAGTAATCTGTCAGAAACTGCTGCGGGAGAGCCTTGTGCCAAACTCTGCTGGGGAAACAATCCACCGTGCACTGAGGAGACCCTCCCTGAGAGAATACTAGGCTGCTTTCGCCTTGCATGCAACTTGCTCCTACGTGATAAGGAAAACAGTAAACATTGCAGTAGAAGGCGGTCTTCTCTGTACGCCCTCTGTCTCAGAGACCGAAGTGAGCCGCGAATAGGCCTTCGCACTAGCCACACAGGAAGCTGCAGAACAAGATGCTTTGAAATGACAGCAGTGGAGGCAAGCCAGCTATGGATTCAGCTTATGTGAGTGAAAGAAACCAGTGCGGGATGGCCCATCCAAGGAATCATTGAAGCCGTGGCGGTGGAAGTTGAAACTGAGCTTGCAATGTGCTTTCCGTGTCTGTCGTGTGCGCGTGCACTCTAAGCGCCTGAGTGACGTCTGCTGCGCAGAGCTCTGTGTGTGCCGAGCGGCGTGCGCTCGCTTGGGTGGCCATTCGCGTGAGGCCTTGCTGAGGCAGCCTGGCTGTCAGAAAGTTGCCCGCATACAACGAATTCCGCTTGCAAAGTGCTTCCCGTGTCTGCCCTGTGTGCCTGCACTCTAAGCACCTGAGTGGAGTCTGCTGCGCAGAGCTCTGTGTGTGCCGAGCGGCGTGCGCTCGCTTGGGTGGCCATTCGCGTGAGGCCTTGCTGAGGCAGCCTGGCTGTCAGAAAGTTGCCCGCATACAACGAATTCCGCTTGCAATGTGCTTCCCGTGTCTGCCGTGTGTGCCTGCACTCTAAGCGCCTGAGTGGAGTCTGCTGCGCAGAGCTCTGTGTGTGCTGAGCGGCGTGCGCTCGCTTGGGTGGCCATTCGCGCGAGGCCTTGCTGAGGAAGCCTGGCTGTCAGGAAAACGCCCGCATACAACGAATTTAGCTTGGCAGTGCAAAAAGTCGCTTTCGTCTGCTACTACGTGGCCGCTCCAGAGAGGCCCAGGTTGGTCTGTGTGGTATGTAAGCCGGTTTCCCATGCCACAGTCTGAGCTTTGAAAACTAAGTGCCCATTGGCTTCAGTCCCCAACCATCATGTCAGCGAGAGGTGTGTGCAAGCTTCTGCAAAGCCTGGTGGCGGATGGGCCCTAAGCGTCAGGGCCGTTGTCCTGCAGAGAAGGATCTGAGGCTGTCTCAGTTCAAGGGATTTCCTGCTCAGCCATATCCAGACTGGCAGCTAAACACTGCTGTGTCAAGGCGAGCTTCTTATACACACTTCTACTCCCAGACACAGGGATACTGTGAAGAGGTCTTCCGCCCAGCCTCAGGGGAAGAGGCGGGGCAAGTTGCTTTCTGTACAGCATTCATTGGAAGCAGGACGTTTGGAGGTTCTGTTCCACAGGCGAAAAGCAGGCAGCACTAGGAGAATCTGTCAAGGAAGCTCCTCTTTATGGCTAGCGAGGCTTAATTCAAACGTGCAATGGAAAATTGTTCTGGGGTAACTGAGCTCTAACTTCACGCTCTAACACTTGCAGCTACTTTCTCCTAACTCATACAGAGTGGAATCGCCAAATACAGAGTAGAATTCTGTTGCGGTACGCTGTGTTCTTGTGTGCTTGGCGATGTATTGCCGACGGCCTGCGGGACCTGCTTGTCTTCTGTGTTGTGTGTTGTCCGTGCTGTGTGTATCTTGTATGTAGTATGTGCGGTATGTGTTCCTCACTGCTTGCTGAGTGCACAGTTCTGTGTATTTTTCACTGTGCTGTGTGTTATGTGAGATGTTGGTATTTGTGAGTGGTGTGTGTTGAGTGGTTCTTCGTGCATTGTACATTTCGCCTTTTTTGATGAGTTCTCTGTTGGCGGTTGCATATGTTGTGCGTTTGGTGTGTGGCTTCCCGTCTAATGTGTAGTGTGAAATGTGTGTCTGGTCTTTCTGTTGTCTGCTGTGTTGTGTACTGTGTTCTGGGTTGTGCGAGTGCTGTCTTTCGGCTTTCCGTGTGTTGCATACTGGGTCGATGTTGGGTGGGCTGTGTAATTTGAGCACTGTGTGCAAAGTTGAGTTTGCCTTGTGTCGGACGTGTTGTGTGCATGTGCATGTTGTGTGTGTGTGTTTGTGCGTTTTCGTTCGTGCTGTCTGCGTGTGGGTCTGCGTGTGCGCAGTATTGTATGCTTGTGGTTGTGCGTGTTGTGTGTAGTGCGTTCTATGTGTGTTGCATGTGTTTTCGTCAGTTGCGTGTGTGCACTTGTAGGTGCTGTGTCAGTTTTGTGTGTGTGAGATTGTGATTTGTGTGCTGTTGTGTTAGAGAGGCTGTGTGTGTGTGTTTGGCTGTTTGAGTTATGCACGTGATGTGAGATGTGTTGACTGTGTGTGGTTGTGCTTGTTTTGTACGTCTCTTGTGCGCAGTCTGCGGTCTGTGCAGTGTTTATCGCGCGTATTGTGAGCAGTAGCTATGTGCCTGCCTTTCAAGGGTGTGGTGTGTTTATGGTGTCTGTTGTGTGGCGTGTTTCTGTGTTGTGTGTGTGTGCACTGCGTTGTGCTCCTGTGTGAGGATGTATGTGTGGTGTGTCTGTGCGTGATTGTGTGTGTAGTGCGTAGTGTGTGAAATGGGTGCTACTTGTCTTCTTGGTTGGTTATATGTGTTTTGCCCATGGATTTGGGAGTGTCGTGTGTGTTAGGAGTTGTGGTACTTTCTGTGTGTGTCGTGTGCTGTGTTGTTCTGTGATTTGTGTTTGTGCTGTGTGTGTCCTACTCTGTGTGTTCTGTGGTCTGTGTGTTTTGCAAGTTGAGTGAGATATTGCGTGTTAGGACCGATATCTTGTGTATATGTTGCGTGTTTGGCATTGTGCATTCTGCGAGGCTCTGTGTGCTGTATGTTTTATGTGTGTTTGGAGTGATGTGTGCACTGTGTGAAATGTGTGTTGCATAAATTCGGTGTTCTTTCTGTGGTGGTTTGTGTGTGTTTTGCATGGGGGTTGCTATGTGTGTGGTTGTGTTTGACAGGTTGTGTGCGTGGTTGGCTCCTTGAGCAATGAGTGTACTTTGTGATGCGTGTACTGTGTATGGTCAAGCTTGGTCAGTGGGCCTCACTGTGGGTGTTGTGTTCACTCTGAGAACCGTGGTTCATGTGTATAGCGTGCAGTTATGTTCTCGGTGTGATGTGCTGTGCGTTGAGGGACTTCTGCATTCAAGTGCACAGAAGGTAGCCTCTCATGCTTGTCCGTTTTCGCCACAGGTTTGTAATCCTCCAGGAGGGCGTTGTTTCCTGAGGGTGCAAAGAGCCACGTCATCCCTTTAATAGCAAGGCCCTGACGATGCCTTTGTAGTAATCTGTCAGAAACTGCTGCGGGAGAGCCTTGTGCCAAACTCTGCTGGGGAAACAATCCACCGTGCACTGAGGAGACCCTCCCTGAGAGAATACTAGGCTGCTTTCGCCTTGCATGCAACTTGCTCCTACGTGATAAGGAAAACAGTAAACATTGCAGTAGAAGGCGGTCTTCTCTGTACGCCCTCTGTCTCAGAGACCGAAGTGAGCCGCGAATAGGCCTTCGCACTAGCCACACAGGAAGCTGCAGAACAAGATGCTTTGAAATGACAGCAGTGGAGGCAAGCCAGCTATGGATTCAGCTTATGTGAGTGAAAGAAACCAGTGCGGGATGGCCCATCCAAGGAATCATTGAAGCCGTGGCGGTGGAAGTTGAAACTGAGCTTGCAATGTGCTTTCCGTGTCTGTCGTGTGCGCGTGCACTCTAAGCGCCTGAGTGACGTCTGCTGCGCAGAGCTCTGTGTGTGCCGAGCGGCGTGCGCTCGCTTGGGTGGCCATTCGCGTGAGGCCTTGCTGAGGCAGCCTGGCTGTCAGAAAGTTGCCCGCATACAACGAATTCCGCTTGCAAAGTGCTTCCCGTGTCTGCCCTGTGTGCCTGCACTCTAAGCACCTGAGTGGAGTCTGCTGCGCAGAGCTCTGTGTGTGCCGAGCGGCGTGCGCTCGCTTGGGTGGCCATTCGCGTGAGGCCTTGCTGAGGCAGCCTGGCTGTCAGAAAGTTGCCCGCATACAACGAATTCCGCTTGCAATGTGCTTCCCGTGTCTGCCGTGTGTGCCTGCACTCTAAGCGCCTGAGTGGAGTCTGCTGCGCAGAGCTCTGTGTGTGCTGAGCGGCGTGCGCTCGCTTGGGTGGCCATTCGCGCGAGGCCTTGCTGAGGAAGCCTGGCTGTCAGGAAAACGCCCGCATACAACGAATTTAGCTTGGCAGTGCAAAAAGTCGCTTTCGTCTGCTACTACGTGGCCGCTCCAGAGAGGCCCAGGTTGGTCTGTGTGGTATGTAAGCCGGTTTCCCATGCCACAGTCTGAGCTTTGAAAACTAAGTGCCCATTGGCTTCAGTCCCCAACCATCATGTCAGCGAGAGGTGTGTGCAAGCTTCTGCAAAGCCTGGTGGCGGATGGGCCCTAAGCGTCAGGGCCGTTGTCCTGCAGAGAAGGATCTGAGGCTGTCTCAGTTCAAGGGATTTCCTGCTCAGCCATATCCAGACTGGCAGCTAAACACTGCTGTGTCAAGGCGAGCTTCTTATACACACTTCTACTCCCAGACACAGGGATACTGTGAAGAGGTCTTCCGCCCAGCCTCAGGGGAAGAGGCGGGGCAAGTTGCTTTCTGTACAGCATTCATTGGAAGCAGGACGTTTGGAGGTTCTGTTCCACAGGCGAAAAGCAGGCAGCACTAGGAGAATCTGTCAAGGAAGCTCCTCTTTATGGCTAGCGAGGCTTAATTCAAACGTGCAATGGAAAATTGTTCTGGGGTAACTGAGCTCTAACTTCACGCTCTAACACTTGCAGCTACTTTCTCCTAACTCATACAGAGTGGAATCGCCAAATACAGAGTAGAATTCTGTTGCGGTACGCTGTGTTCTTGTGTGCTTGGCGATGTATTGCCGACGGCCTGCGGGACCTGCTTGTCTTCTGTGTTGTGTGTTGTCCGTGCTGTGTGTATCTTGTATGTAGTATGTGCGGTATGTGTTCCTCACTGCTTGCTGAGTGCACAGTTCTGTGTATTTTTCACTGTGCTGTGTGTTATGTGAGATGTTGGTATTTGTGAGTGGTGTGTGTTGAGTGGTTCTTCGTGCATTGTACATTTCGCCTTTTTTGATGAGTTCTCTGTTGGCGGTTGCATATGTTGTGCGTTTGGTGTGTGGCTTCCCGTCTAATGTGTAGTGTGAAATGTGTGTCTGGTCTTTCTGTTGTCTGCTGTGTTGTGTACTGTGTTCTGGGTTGTGCGAGTGCTGTCTTTCGGCTTTCCGTGTGTTGCATACTGGGTCGATGTTGGGTGGGCTGTGTAATTTGAGCACTGTGTGCAAAGTTGAGTTTGCCTTGTGTCGGACGTGTTGTGTGCATGTGCATGTTGTGTGTGTGTGTTTGTGCGTTTTCGTTCGTGCTGTCTGCGTGTGGGTCTGCGTGTGCGCAGTATTGTATGCTTGTGGTTGTGCGTGTTGTGTGTAGTGCGTTCTATGTGTGTTGCATGTGTTTTCGTCAGTTGCGTGTGTGCACTTGTAGGTGCTGTGTCAGTTTTGTGTGTGTGAGATTGTGATTTGTGTGCTGTTGTGTTAGAGAGGCTGTGTGTGTGTGTTTGGCTGTTTGAGTTATGCACGTGATGTGAGATGTGTTGACTGTGTGTGGTTGTGCTTGTTTTGTACGTCTCTTGTGCGCAGTCTGCGGTCTGTGCAGTGTTTATCGCGCGTATTGTGAGCAGTAGCTATGTGCCTGCCTTTCAAGGGTGTGGTGTGTTTATGGTGTCTGTTGTGTGGCGTGTTTCTGTGTTGTGTGTGTGTGCACTGCGTTGTGCTCCTGTGTGAGGATGTATGTGTGGTGTGTCTGTGCGTGATTGTGTGTGTAGTGCGTAGTGTGTGAAATGGGTGCTACTTGTCTTCTTGGTTGGTTATATGTGTTTTGCCCATGGATTTGGGAGTGTCGTGTGTGTTAGGAGTTGTGGTACTTTCTGTGTGTGTCGTGTGCTGTGTTGTTCTGTGATTTGTGTTTGTGCTGTGTGTGTCCTACTCTGTGTGTTCTGTGGTCTGTGTGTTTTGCAAGTTGAGTGAGATATTGCGTGTTAGGACCGATATCTTGTGTATATGTTGCGTGTTTGGCATTGTGCATTCTGCGAGGCTCTGTGTGCTGTATGTTTTATGTGTGTTTGGAGTGATGTGTGCACTGTGTGAAATGTGTGTTGCATAAATTCGGTGTTCTTTCTGTGGTGGTTTGTGTGTGTTTTGCATGGGGGTTGCTATGTGTGTGGTTGTGTTTGACAGGTTGTGTGCGTGGTTGGCTCCTTGAGCAATGAGTGTACTTTGTGATGCGTGTACTGTGTATGGTCAAGCTTGGTCAGTGGGCCTCACTGTGGGTGTTGTGTTCACTCTGAGAACCGTGGTTCATGTGTATAGCGTGCAGTTATGTTCTCGGTGTGATGTGCTGTGCGTTGAGGGACTTCTGCATTCAAGTGCACAGAAGGTAGCCTCTCATGCTTGTCCGTTTTCGCCACAGGTTTGTAATCCTCCAGGAGGGCGTTGTTTCCTGAGGGTGCAAAGAGCCACGTCATCCCTTTAATAGCAAGGCCCTGACGATGCCTTTGTAGTAATCTGTCAGAAACTGCTGCGGGAGAGCCTTGTGCCAAACTCTGCTGGGGAAACAATCCACCGTGCACTGAGGAGACCCTCCCTGAGAGAATACTAGGCTGCTTTCGCCTTGCATGCAACTTGCTCCTACGTGATAAGGAAAACAGTAAACATTGCAGTAGAAGGCGGTCTTCTCTGTACGCCCTCTGTCTCAGAGACCGAAGTGAGCCGCGAATAGGCCTTCGCACTAGCCACACAGGAAGCTGCAGAACAAGATGCTTTGAAATGACAGCAGTGGAGGCAAGCCAGCTATGGATTCAGCTTATGTGAGTGAAAGAAACCAGTGCGGGATGGCCCATCCAAGGAATCATTGAAGCCGTGGCGGTGGAAGTTGAAACTGAGCTTGCAATGTGCTTTCCGTGTCTGTCGTGTGCGCGTGCACTCTAAGCGCCTGAGTGACGTCTGCTGCGCAGAGCTCTGTGTGTGCCGAGCGGCGTGCGCTCGCTTGGGTGGCCATTCGCGTGAGGCCTTGCTGAGGCAGCCTGGCTGTCAGAAAGTTGCCCGCATACAACGAATTCCGCTTGCAAAGTGCTTCCCGTGTCTGCCCTGTGTGCCTGCACTCTAAGCACCTGAGTGGAGTCTGCTGCGCAGAGCTCTGTGTGTGCCGAGCGGCGTGCGCTCGCTTGGGTGGCCATTCGCGTGAGGCCTTGCTGAGGCAGCCTGGCTGTCAGAAAGTTGCCCGCATACAACGAATTCCGCTTGCAATGTGCTTCCCGTGTCTGCCGTGTGTGCCTGCACTCTAAGCGCCTGAGTGGAGTCTGCTGCGCAGAGCTCTGTGTGTGCTGAGCGGCGTGCGCTCGCTTGGGTGGCCATTCGCGCGAGGCCTTGCTGAGGAAGCCTGGCTGTCAGGAAAACGCCCGCATACAACGAATTTAGCTTGGCAGTGCAAAAAGTCGCTTTCGTCTGCTACTACGTGGCCGCTCCAGAGAGGCCCAGGTTGGTCTGTGTGGTATGTAAGCCGGTTTCCCATGCCACAGTCTGAGCTTTGAAAACTAAGTGCCCATTGGCTTCAGTCCCCAACCATCATGTCAGCGAGAGGTGTGTGCAAGCTTCTGCAAAGCCTGGTGGCGGATGGGCCCTAAGCGTCAGGGCCGTTGTCCTGCAGAGAAGGATCTGAGGCTGTCTCAGTTCAAGGGATTTCCTGCTCAGCCATATCCAGACTGGCAGCTAAACACTGCTGTGTCAAGGCGAGCTTCTTATACACACTTCTACTCCCAGACACAGGGATACTGTGAAGAGGTCTTCCGCCCAGCCTCAGGGGAAGAGGCGGGGCAAGTTGCTTTCTGTACAGCATTCATTGGAAGCAGGACGTTTGGAGGTTCTGTTCCACAGGCGAAAAGCAGGCAGCACTAGGAGAATCTGTCAAGGAAGCTCCTCTTTATGGCTAGCGAGGCTTAATTCAAACGTGCAATGGAAAATTGTTCTGGGGTAACTGAGCTCTAACTTCACGCTCTAACACTTGCAGCTACTTTCTCCTAACTCATACAGAGTGGAATCGCCAAATACAGAGTAGAATTCTGTTGCGGTACGCTGTGTTCTTGTGTGCTTGGCGATGTATTGCCGACGGCCTGCGGGACCTGCTTGTCTTCTGTGTTGTGTGTTGTCCGTGCTGTGTGTATCTTGTATGTAGTATGTGCGGTATGTGTTCCTCACTGCTTGCTGAGTGCACAGTTCTGTGTATTTTTCACTGTGCTGTGTGTTATGTGAGATGTTGGTATTTGTGAGTGGTGTGTGTTGAGTGGTTCTTCGTGCATTGTACATTTCGCCTTTTTTTGATGAGTTCTCTGTTGGCGGTTGCATATGTTGTGCGTTTGGTGTGTGGCTTCCCGTCTAATGTGTAGTGTGAAATGTGTGTCTGGTCTTTCTGTTGTCTGCTGTGTTGTGTACTGTGTTCTGGGTTGTGCGAGTGCTGTCTTTCGGCTTTCCGTGTGTTGCATACTGGGTCGATGTTGGGTGGGCTGTGTAATTTGAGCACTGTGTGCAAAGTTGAGTTTGCCTTGTGTCGGACGTGTTGTGTGCATGTGCATGTTGTGTGTGTGTGTTTGTGCGTTTTCGTTCGTGCTGTCTGCGTGTGGGTCTGCGTGTGCGCAGTATTGTATGCTTGTGGTTGTGCGTGTTGTGTGTAGTGCGTTCTATGTGTGTTGCATGTGTTTTCGTCAGTTGCGTGTGTGCACTTGTAGGTGCTGTGTCAGTTTTGTGTGTGTGAGATTGTGATTTGTGTGCTGTTGTGTTAGAGAGGCTGTGTGTGTGTGTTTGGCTGTTTGAGTTATGCACGTGATGTGAGATGTGTTGACTGTGTGTGGTTGTGCTTGTTTTGTACGTCTCTTGTGCGCAGTCTGCGGTCTGTGCAGTGTTTATCGCGCGTATTGTGAGCAGTAGCTATGTGCCTGCCTTTCAAGGGTGTGGTGTGTTTATGGTGTCTGTTGTGTGGCGTGTTTCTGTGTTGTGTGTGTGTGCACTGCGTTGTGCTCCTGTGTGAGGATGTATGTGTGGTGTGTCTGTGCGTGATTGTGTGTGTAGTGCGTAGTGTGTGAAATGGGTGCTACTTGTCTTCTTGGTTGGTTATATGTGTTTTGCCCATGGATTTGGGAGTGTCGTGTGTGTTAGGAGTTGTGGTACTTTCTGTGTGTGTCGTGTGCTGTGTTGTTCTGTGATTTGTGTTTGTGCTGTGTGTGTCCTACTCTGTGTGTTCTGTGGTCTGTGTGTTTTGCAAGTTGAGTGAGATATTGCGTGTTAGGACCGATATCTTGTGTATATGTTGCGTGTTTGGCATTGTGCATTCTGCGAGGCTCTGTGTGCTGTATGTTTTATGTGTGTTTGGAGTGATGTGTGCACTGTGTGAAATGTGTGTTGCATAAATTCGGTGTTCTTTCTGTGGTGGTTTGTGTGTGTTTTGCATGGGGGTTGCTATGTGTGTGGTTGTGTTTGACAGGTTGTGTGCGTGGTTGGCTCCTTGAGCAATGAGTGTACTTTGTGATGCGTGTACTGTGTATGGTCAAGCTTGGTCAGTGGGCCTCACTGTGGGTGTTGTGTTCACTCTGAGAACCGTGGTTCATGTGTATAGCGTGCAGTTATGTTCTCGGTGTGATGTGCTGTGCGTTGAGGGACTTCTGCATTCAAGTGCACAGAAGGTAGCCTCTCATGCTTGTCCGTTTTCGCCACAGGTTTGTAATCCTCCAGGAGGGCGTTGTTTCCTGAGGGTGCAAAGAGCCACGTCATCCCTTTAATAGCAAGGCCCTGACGATGCCTTTGTAGTAATCTGTCAGAAACTGCTGCGGGAGAGCCTTGTGCCAAACTCTGCTGGGGAAACAATCCACCGTGCACTGAGGAGACCCTCCCTGAGAGAATACTAGGCTGCTTTCGCCTTGCATGCAACTTGCTCCTACGTGATAAGGAAAACAGTAAACATTGCAGTAGAAGGCGGTCTTCTCTGTACGCCCTCTGTCTCAGAGACCGAAGTGAGCCGCGAATAGGCCTTCGCACTAGCCACACAGGAAGCTGCAGAACAAGATGCTTTGAAATGACAGCAGTGGAGGCAAGCCAGCTATGGATTCAGCTTATGTGAGTGAAAGAAACCAGTGCGGGATGGCCCATCCAAGGAATCATTGAAGCCGTGGCGGTGGAAGTTGAAACTGAGCTTGCAATGTGCTTTCCGTGTCTGTCGTGTGCGCGTGCACTCTAAGCGCCTGAGTGACGTCTGCTGCGCAGAGCTCTGTGTGTGCCGAGCGGCGTGCGCTCGCTTGGGTGGCCATTCGCGTGAGGCCTTGCTGAGGCAGCCTGGCTGTCAGAAAGTTGCCCGCATACAACGAATTCCGCTTGCAAAGTGCTTCCCGTGTCTGCCCTGTGTGCCTGCACTCTAAGCACCTGAGTGGAGTCTGCTGCGCAGAGCTCTGTGTGTGCCGAGCGGCGTGCGCTCGCTTGGGTGGCCATTCGCGTGAGGCCTTGCTGAGGCAGCCTGGCTGTCAGAAAGTTGCCCGCATACAACGAATTCCGCTTGCAATGTGCTTCCCGTGTCTGCCGTGTGTGCCTGCACTCTAAGCGCCTGAGTGGAGTCTGCTGCGCAGAGCTCTGTGTGTGCTGAGCGGCGTGCGCTCGCTTGGGTGGCCATTCGCGCGAGGCCTTGCTGAGGAAGCCTGGCTGTCAGGAAAACGCCCGCATACAACGAATTTAGCTTGGCAGTGCAAAAAGTCGCTTTCGTCTGCTACTACGTGGCCGCTCCAGAGAGGCCCAGGTTGGTCTGTGTGGTATGTAAGCCGGTTTCCCATGCCACAGTCTGAGCTTTGAAAACTAAGTGCCCATTGGCTTCAGTCCCCAACCATCATGTCAGCGAGAGGTGTGTGCAAGCTTCTGCAAAGCCTGGTGGCGGATGGGCCCTAAGCGTCAGGGCCGTTGTCCTGCAGAGAAGGATCTGAGGCTGTCTCAGTTCAAGGGATTTCCTGCTCAGCCATATCCAGACTGGCAGCTAAACACTGCTGTGTCAAGGCGAGCTTCTTATACACACTTCTACTCCCAGACACAGGGATACTGTGAAGAGGTCTTCCGCCCAGCCTCAGGGGAAGAGGCGGGGCAAGTTGCTTTCTGTACAGCATTCATTGGAAGCAGGACGTTTGGAGGTTCTGTTCCACAGGCGAAAAGCAGGCAGCACTAGGAGAATCTGTCAAGGAAGCTCCTCTTTATGGCTAGCGAGGCTTAATTCAAACGTGCAATGGAAAATTGTTCTGGGGTAACTGAGCTCTAACTTCACGCTCTAACACTTGCAGCTACTTTCTCCTAACTCATACAGAGTGGAATCGCCAAATACAGAGTAGAATTCTGTTGCGGTACGCTGTGTTCTTGTGTGCTTGGCGATGTATTGCCGACGGCCTGCGGGACCTGCTTGTCTTCTGTGTTGTGTGTTGTCCGTGCTGTGTGTATCTTGTATGTAGTATGTGCGGTATGTGTTCCTCACTGCTTGCTGAGTGCACAGTTCTGTGTATTTTTCACTGTGCTGTGTGTTATGTGAGATGTTGGTATTTGTGAGTGGTGTGTGTTGAGTGGTTCTTCGTGCATTGTACATTTCGCCTTTTTTGATGAGTTCTCTGTTGGCGGTTGCATATGTTGTGCGTTTGGTGTGTGGCTTCCCGTCTAATGTGTAGTGTGAAATGTGTGTCTGGTCTTTCTGTTGTCTGCTGTGTTGTGTACTGTGTTCTGGGTTGTGCGAGTGCTGTCTTTCGGCTTTCCGTGTGTTGCATACTGGGTCGATGTTGGGTGGGCTGTGTAATTTGAGCACTGTGTGCAAAGTTGAGTTTGCCTTGTGTCGGACGTGTTGTGTGCATGTGCATGTTGTGTGTGTGTGTTTGTGCGTTTTCGTTCGTGCTGTCTGCGTGTGGGTCTGCGTGTGCGCAGTATTGTATGCTTGTGGTTGTGCGTGTTGTGTGTAGTGCGTTCTATGTGTGTTGCATGTGTTTTCGTCAGTTGCGTGTGTGCACTTGTAGGTGCTGTGTCAGTTTTGTGTGTGTGAGATTGTGATTTGTGTGCTGTTGTGTTAGAGAGGCTGTGTGTGTGTGTTTGGCTGTTTGAGTTATGCACGTGATGTGAGATGTGTTGACTGTGTGTGGTTGTGCTTGTTTTGTACGTCTCTTGTGCGCAGTCTGCGGTCTGTGCAGTGTTTATCGCGCGTATTGTGAGCAGTAGCTATGTGCCTGCCTTTCAAGGGTGTGGTGTGTTTATGGTGTCTGTTGTGTGGCGTGTTTCTGTGTTGTGTGTGTGTGCACTGCGTTGTGCTCCTGTGTGAGGATGTATGTGTGGTGTGTCTGTGCGTGATTGTGTGTGTAGTGCGTAGTGTGTGAAATGGGTGCTACTTGTCTTCTTGGTTGGTTATATGTGTTTTGCCCATGGATTTGGGAGTGTCGTGTGTGTTAGGAGTTGTGGTACTTTCTGTGTGTGTCGTGTGCTGTGTTGTTCTGTGATTTGTGTTTGTGCTGTGTGTGTCCTACTCTGTGTGTTCTGTGGTCTGTGTGTTTTGCAAGTTGAGTGAGATATTGCGTGTTAGGACCGATATCTTGTGTATATGTTGCGTGTTTGGCATTGTGCATTCTGCGAGGCTCTGTGTGCTGTATGTTTTATGTGTGTTTGGAGTGATGTGTGCACTGTGTGAAATGTGTGTTGCATAAATTCGGTGTTCTTTCTGTGGTGGTTTGTGTGTGTTTTGCATGGGGGTTGCTATGTGTGTGGTTGTGTTTGACAGGTTGTGTGCGTGGTTGGCTCCTTGAGCAATGAGTGTACTTTGTGATGCGTGTACTGTGTATGGTCAAGCTTGGTCAGTGGGCCTCACTGTGGGTGTTGTGTTCACTCTGAGAACCGTGGTTCATGTGTATAGCGTGCAGTTATGTTCTCGGTGTGATGTGCTGTGCGTTGAGGGACTTCTGCATTCAAGTGCACAGAAGGTAGCCTCTCATGCTTGTCCGTTTTCGCCACAGGTTTGTAATCCTCCAGGAGGGCGTTGTTTCCTGAGGGTGCAAAGAGCCACGTCATCCCTTTAATAGCAAGGCCCTGACGATGCCTTTGTAGTAATCTGTCAGAAACTGCTGCGGGAGAGCCTTGTGCCAAACTCTGCTGGGGAAACAATCCACCGTGCACTGAGGAGACCCTCCCTGAGAGAATACTAGGCTGCTTTCGCCTTGCATGCAACTTGCTCCTACGTGATAAGGAAAACAGTAAACATTGCAGTAGAAGGCGGTCTTCTCTGTACGCCCTCTGTCTCAGAGACCGAAGTGAGCCGCGAATAGGCCTTCGCACTAGCCACACAGGAAGCTGCAGAACAAGATGCTTTGAAATGACAGCAGTGGAGGCAAGCCAGCTATGGATTCAGCTTATGTGAGTGAAAGAAACCAGTGCGGGATGGCCCATCCAAGGAATCATTGAAGCCGTGGCGGTGGAAGTTGAAACTGAGCTTGCAATGTGCTTTCCGTGTCTGTCGTGTGCGCGTGCACTCTAAGCGCCTGAGTGACGTCTGCTGCGCAGAGCTCTGTGTGTGCCGAGCGGCGTGCGCTCGCTTGGGTGGCCATTCGCGTGAGGCCTTGCTGAGGCAGCCTGGCTGTCAGAAAGTTGCCCGCATACAACGAATTCCGCTTGCAAAGTGCTTCCCGTGTCTGCCCTGTGTGCCTGCACTCTAAGCACCTGAGTGGAGTCTGCTGCGCAGAGCTCTGTGTGTGCCGAGCGGCGTGCGCTCGCTTGGGTGGCCATTCGCGTGAGGCCTTGCTGAGGCAGCCTGGCTGTCAGAAAGTTGCCCGCATACAACGAATTCCGCTTGCAATGTGCTTCCCGTGTCTGCCGTGTGTGCCTGCACTCTAAGCGCCTGAGTGGAGTCTGCTGCGCAGAGCTCTGTGTGTGCTGAGCGGCGTGCGCTCGCTTGGGTGGCCATTCGCGCGAGGCCTTGCTGAGGAAGCCTGGCTGTCAGGAAAACGCCCGCATACAACGAATTTAGCTTGGCAGTGCAAAAAGTCGCTTTCGTCTGCTACTACGTGGCCGCTCCAGAGAGGCCCAGGTTGGTCTGTGTGGTATGTAAGCCGGTTTCCCATGCCACAGTCTGAGCTTTGAAAACTAAGTGCCCATTGGCTTCAGTCCCCAACCATCATGTCAGCGAGAGGTGTGTGCAAGCTTCTGCAAAGCCTGGTGGCGGATGGGCCCTAAGCGTCAGGGCCGTTGTCCTGCAGAGAAGGATCTGAGGCTGTCTCAGTTCAAGGGATTTCCTGCTCAGCCATATCCAGACTGGCAGCTAAACACTGCTGTGTCAAGGCGAGCTTCTTATACACACTTCTACTCCCAGACACAGGGATACTGTGAAGAGGTCTTCCGCCCAGCCTCAGGGGAAGAGGCGGGGCAAGTTGCTTTCTGTACAGCATTCATTGGAAGCAGGACGTTTGGAGGTTCTGTTCCACAGGCGAAAAGCAGGCAGCACTAGGAGAATCTGTCAAGGAAGCTCCTCTTTATGGCTAGCGAGGCTTAATTCAAACGTGCAATGGAAAATTGTTCTGGGGTAACTGAGCTCTAACTTCACGCTCTAACACTTGCAGCTACTTTCTCCTAACTCATACAGAGTGGAATCGCCAAATACAGAGTAGAATTCTGTTGCGGTACGCTGTGTTCTTGTGTGCTTGGCGATGTATTGCCGACGGCCTGCGGGACCTGCTTGTCTTCTGTGTTGTGTGTTGTCCGTGCTGTGTGTATCTTGTATGTAGTATGTGCGGTATGTGTTCCTCACTGCTTGCTGAGTGCACAGTTCTGTGTATTTTTCACTGTGCTGTGTGTTATGTGAGATGTTGGTATTTGTGAGTGGTGTGTGTTGAGTGGTTCTTCGTGCATTGTACATTTCGCCTTTTTTGATGAGTTCTCTGTTGGCGGTTGCATATGTTGTGCGTTTGGTGTGTGGCTTCCCGTCTAATGTGTAGTGTGAAATGTGTGTCTGGTCTTTCTGTTGTCTGCTGTGTTGTGTACTGTGTTCTGGGTTGTGCGAGTGCTGTCTTTCGGCTTTCCGTGTGTTGCATACTGGGTCGATGTTGGGTGGGCTGTGTAATTTGAGCACTGTGTGCAAAGTTGAGTTTGCCTTGTGTCGGACGTGTTGTGTGCATGTGCATGTTGTGTGTGTGTGTTTGTGCGTTTTCGTTCGTGCTGTCTGCGTGTGGGTCTGCGTGTGCGCAGTATTGTATGCTTGTGGTTGTGCGTGTTGTGTGTAGTGCGTTCTATGTGTGTTGCATGTGTTTTCGTCAGTTGCGTGTGTGCACTTGTAGGTGCTGTGTCAGTTTTGTGTGTGTGAGATTGTGATTTGTGTGCTGTTGTGTTAGAGAGGCTGTGTGTGTGTGTTTGGCTGTTTGAGTTATGCACGTGATGTGAGATGTGTTGACTGTGTGTGGTTGTGCTTGTTTTGTACGTCTCTTGTGCGCAGTCTGCGGTCTGTGCAGTGTTTATCGCGCGTATTGTGAGCAGTAGCTATGTGCCTGCCTTTCAAGGGTGTGGTGTGTTTATGGTGTCTGTTGTGTGGCGTGTTTCTGTGTTGTGTGTGTGTGCACTGCGTTGTGCTCCTGTGTGAGGATGTATGTGTGGTGTGTCTGTGCGTGATTGTGTGTGTAGTGCGTAGTGTGTGAAATGGGTGCTACTTGTCTTCTTGGTTGGTTATATGTGTTTTGCCCATGGATTTGGGAGTGTCGTGTGTGTTAGGAGTTGTGGTACTTTCTGTGTGTGTCGTGTGCTGTGTTGTTCTGTGATTTGTGTTTGTGCTGTGTGTGTCCTACTCTGTGTGTTCTGTGGTCTGTGTGTTTTGCAAGTTGAGTGAGATATTGCGTGTTAGGACCGATATCTTGTGTATATGTTGCGTGTTTGGCATTGTGCATTCTGCGAGGCTCTGTGTGCTGTATGTTTTATGTGTGTTTGGAGTGATGTGTGCACTGTGTGAAATGTGTGTTGCATAAATTCGGTGTTCTTTCTGTGGTGGTTTGTGTGTGTTTTGCATGGGGGTTGCTATGTGTGTGGTTGTGTTTGACAGGTTGTGTGCGTGGTTGGCTCCTTGAGCAATGAGTGTACTTTGTGATGCGTGTACTGTGTATGGTCAAGCTTGGTCAGTGGGCCTCACTGTGGGTGTTGTGTTCACTCTGAGAACCGTGGTTCATGTGTATAGCGTGCAGTTATGTTCTCGGTGTGATGTGCTGTGCGTTGAGGGACTTCTGCATTCAAGTGCACAGAAGGTAGCCTCTCATGCTTGTCCGTTTTCGCCACAGGTTTGTAATCCTCCAGGAGGGCGTTGTTTCCTGAGGGTGCAAAGAGCCACGTCATCCCTTTAATAGCAAGGCCCTGACGATGCCTTTGTAGTAATCTGTCAGAAACTGCTGCGGGAGAGCCTTGTGCCAAACTCTGCTGGGGAAACAATCCACCGTGCACTGAGGAGACCCTCCCTGAGAGAATACTAGGCTGCTTTCGCCTTGCATGCAACTTGCTCCTACGTGATAAGGAAAACAGTAAACATTGCAGTAGAAGGCGGTCTTCTCTGTACGCCCTCTGTCTCAGAGACCGAAGTGAGCCGCGAATAGGCCTTCGCACTAGCCACACAGGAAGCTGCAGAACAAGATGCTTTGAAATGACAGCAGTGGAGGCAAGCCAGCTATGGATTCAGCTTATGTGAGTGAAAGAAACCAGTGCGGGATGGCCCATCCAAGGAATCATTGAAGCCGTGGCGGTGGAAGTTGAAACTGAGCTTGCAATGTGCTTTCCGTGTCTGTCGTGTGCGCGTGCACTCTAAGCGCCTGAGTGACGTCTGCTGCGCAGAGCTCTGTGTGTGCCGAGCGGCGTGCGCTCGCTTGGGTGGCCATTCGCGTGAGGCCTTGCTGAGGCAGCCTGGCTGTCAGAAAGTTGCCCGCATACAACGAATTCCGCTTGCAAAGTGCTTCCCGTGTCTGCCCTGTGTGCCTGCACTCTAAGCACCTGAGTGGAGTCTGCTGCGCAGAGCTCTGTGTGTGCCGAGCGGCGTGCGCTCGCTTGGGTGGCCATTCGCGTGAGGCCTTGCTGAGGCAGCCTGGCTGTCAGAAAGTTGCCCGCATACAACGAATTCCGCTTGCAATGTGCTTCCCGTGTCTGCCGTGTGTGCCTGCACTCTAAGCGCCTGAGTGGAGTCTGCTGCGCAGAGCTCTGTGTGTGCTGAGCGGCGTGCGCTCGCTTGGGTGGCCATTCGCGCGAGGCCTTGCTGAGGAAGCCTGGCTGTCAGGAAAACGCCCGCATACAACGAATTTAGCTTGGCAGTGCAAAAAGTCGCTTTCGTCTGCTACTACGTGGCCGCTCCAGAGAGGCCCAGGTTGGTCTGTGTGGTATGTAAGCCGGTTTCCCATGCCACAGTCTGAGCTTTGAAAACTAAGTGCCCATTGGCTTCAGTCCCCAACCATCATGTCAGCGAGAGGTGTGTGCAAGCTTCTGCAAAGCCTGGTGGCGGATGGGCCCTAAGCGTCAGGGCCGTTGTCCTGCAGAGAAGGATCTGAGGCTGTCTCAGTTCAAGGGATTTCCTGCTCAGCCATATCCAGACTGGCAGCTAAACACTGCTGTGTCAAGGCGAGCTTCTTATACACACTTCTACTCCCAGACACAGGGATACTGTGAAGAGGTCTTCCGCCCAGCCTCAGGGGAAGAGGCGGGGCAAGTTGCTTTCTGTACAGCATTCATTGGAAGCAGGACGTTTGGAGGTTCTGTTCCACAGGCGAAAAGCAGGCAGCACTAGGAGAATCTGTCAAGGAAGCTCCTCTTTATGGCTAGCGAGGCTTAATTCAAACGTGCAATGGAAAATTGTTCTGGGGTAACTGAGCTCTAACTTCACGCTCTAACACTTGCAGCTACTTTCTCCTAACTCATACAGAGTGGAATCGCCAAATACAGAGTAGAATTCTGTTGCGGTACGCTGTGTTCTTGTGTGCTTGGCGATGTATTGCCGACGGCCTGCGGGACCTGCTTGTCTTCTGTGTTGTGTGTTGTCCGTGCTGTGTGTATCTTGTATGTAGTATGTGCGGTATGTGTTCCTCACTGCTTGCTGAGTGCACAGTTCTGTGTATTTTTCACTGTGCTGTGTGTTATGTGAGATGTTGGTATTTGTGAGTGGTGTGTGTTGAGTGGTTCTTCGTGCATTGTACATTTCGCCTTTTTTTGATGAGTTCTCTGTTGGCGGTTGCATATGTTGTGCGTTTGGTGTGTGGCTTCCCGTCTAATGTGTAGTGTGAAATGTGTGTCTGGTCTTTCTGTTGTCTGCTGTGTTGTGTACTGTGTTCTGGGTTGTGCGAGTGCTGTCTTTCGGCTTTCCGTGTGTTGCATACTGGGTCGATGTTGGGTGGGCTGTGTAATTTGAGCACTGTGTGCAAAGTTGAGTTTGCCTTGTGTCGGACGTGTTGTGTGCATGTGCATGTTGTGTGTGTGTGTTTGTGCGTTTTCGTTCGTGCTGTCTGCGTGTGGGTCTGCGTGTGCGCAGTATTGTATGCTTGTGGTTGTGCGTGTTGTGTGTAGTGCGTTCTATGTGTGTTGCATGTGTTTTCGTCAGTTGCGTGTGTGCACTTGTAGGTGCTGTGTCAGTTTTGTGTGTGTGAGATTGTGATTTGTGTGCTGTTGTGTTAGAGAGGCTGTGTGTGTGTGTTTGGCTGTTTGAGTTATGCACGTGATGTGAGATGTGTTGACTGTGTGTGGTTGTGCTTGTTTTGTACGTCTCTTGTGCGCAGTCTGCGGTCTGTGCAGTGTTTATCGCGCGTATTGTGAGCAGTAGCTATGTGCCTGCCTTTCAAGGGTGTGGTGTGTTTATGGTGTCTGTTGTGTGGCGTGTTTCTGTGTTGTGTGTGTGTGCACTGCGTTGTGCTCCTGTGTGAGGATGTATGTGTGGTGTGTCTGTGCGTGATTGTGTGTGTAGTGCGTAGTGTGTGAAATGGGTGCTACTTGTCTTCTTGGTTGGTTATATGTGTTTTGCCCATGGATTTGGGAGTGTCGTGTGTGTTAGGAGTTGTGGTACTTTCTGTGTGTGTCGTGTGCTGTGTTGTTCTGTGATTTGTGTTTGTGCTGTGTGTGTCCTACTCTGTGTGTTCTGTGGTCTGTGTGTTTTGCAAGTTGAGTGAGATATTGCGTGTTAGGACCGATATCTTGTGTATATGTTGCGTGTTTGGCATTGTGCATTCTGCGAGGCTCTGTGTGCTGTATGTTTTATGTGTGTTTGGAGTGATGTGTGCACTGTGTGAAATGTGTGTTGCATAAATTCGGTGTTCTTTCTGTGGTGGTTTGTGTGTGTTTTGCATGGGGGTTGCTATGTGTGTGGTTGTGTTTGACAGGTTGTGTGCGTGGTTGGCTCCTTGAGCAATGAGTGTACTTTGTGATGCGTGTACTGTGTATGGTCAAGCTTGGTCAGTGGGCCTCACTGTGGGTGTTGTGTTCACTCTGAGAACCGTGGTTCATGTGTATAGCGTGCAGTTATGTTCTCGGTGTGATGTGCTGTGCGTTGAGGGACTTCTGCATTCAAGTGCACAGAAGGTAGCCTCTCATGCTTGTCCGTTTTCGCCACAGGTTTGTAATCCTCCAGGAGGGCGTTGTTTCCTGAGGGTGCAAAGAGCCACGTCATCCCTTTAATAGCAAGGCCCTGACGATGCCTTTGTAGTAATCTGTCAGAAACTGCTGCGGGAGAGCCTTGTGCCAAACTCTGCTGGGGAAACAATCCACCGTGCACTGAGGAGACCCTCCCTGAGAGAATACTAGGCTGCTTTCGCCTTGCATGCAACTTGCTCCTACGTGATAAGGAAAACAGTAAACATTGCAGTAGAAGGCGGTCTTCTCTGTACGCCCTCTGTCTCAGAGACCGAAGTGAGCCGCGAATAGGCCTTCGCACTAGCCACACAGGAAGCTGCAGAACAAGATGCTTTGAAATGACAGCAGTGGAGGCAAGCCAGCTATGGATTCAGCTTATGTGAGTGAAAGAAACCAGTGCGGGATGGCCCATCCAAGGAATCATTGAAGCCGTGGCGGTGGAAGTTGAAACTGAGCTTGCAATGTGCTTTCCGTGTCTGTCGTGTGCGCGTGCACTCTAAGCGCCTGAGTGACGTCTGCTGCGCAGAGCTCTGTGTGTGCCGAGCGGCGTGCGCTCGCTTGGGTGGCCATTCGCGTGAGGCCTTGCTGAGGCAGCCTGGCTGTCAGAAAGTTGCCCGCATACAACGAATTCCGCTTGCAAAGTGCTTCCCGTGTCTGCCCTGTGTGCCTGCACTCTAAGCACCTGAGTGGAGTCTGCTGCGCAGAGCTCTGTGTGTGCCGAGCGGCGTGCGCTCGCTTGGGTGGCCATTCGCGTGAGGCCTTGCTGAGGCAGCCTGGCTGTCAGAAAGTTGCCCGCATACAACGAATTCCGCTTGCAATGTGCTTCCCGTGTCTGCCGTGTGTGCCTGCACTCTAAGCGCCTGAGTGGAGTCTGCTGCGCAGAGCTCTGTGTGTGCTGAGCGGCGTGCGCTCGCTTGGGTGGCCATTCGCGCGAGGCCTTGCTGAGGAAGCCTGGCTGTCAGGAAAACGCCCGCATACAACGAATTTAGCTTGGCAGTGCAAAAAGTCGCTTTCGTCTGCTACTACGTGGCCGCTCCAGAGAGGCCCAGGTTGGTCTGTGTGGTATGTAAGCCGGTTTCCCATGCCACAGTCTGAGCTTTGAAAACTAAGTGCCCATTGGCTTCAGTCCCCAACCATCATGTCAGCGAGAGGTGTGTGCAAGCTTCTGCAAAGCCTGGTGGCGGATGGGCCCTAAGCGTCAGGGCCGTTGTCCTGCAGAGAAGGATCTGAGGCTGTCTCAGTTCAAGGGATTTCCTGCTCAGCCATATCCAGACTGGCAGCTAAACACTGCTGTGTCAAGGCGAGCTTCTTATACACACTTCTACTCCCAGACACAGGGATACTGTGAAGAGGTCTTCCGCCCAGCCTCAGGGGAAGAGGCGGGGCAAGTTGCTTTCTGTACAGCATTCATTGGAAGCAGGACGTTTGGAGGTTCTGTTCCACAGGCGAAAAGCAGGCAGCACTAGGAGAATCTGTCAAGGAAGCTCCTCTTTATGGCTAGCGAGGCTTAATTCAAACGTGCAATGGAAAATTGTTCTGGGGTAACTGAGCTCTAACTTCACGCTCTAACACTTGCAGCTACTTTCTCCTAACTCATACAGAGTGGAATCGCCAAATACAGAGTAGAATTCTGTTGCGGTACGCTGTGTTCTTGTGTGCTTGGCGATGTATTGCCGACGGCCTGCGGGACCTGCTTGTCTTCTGTGTTGTGTGTTGTCCGTGCTGTGTGTATCTTGTATGTAGTATGTGCGGTATGTGTTCCTCACTGCTTGCTGAGTGCACAGTTCTGTGTATTTTTCACTGTGCTGTGTGTTATGTGAGATGTTGGTATTTGTGAGTGGTGTGTGTTGAGTGGTTCTTCGTGCATTGTACATTTCGCCTTTTTTGATGAGTTCTCTGTTGGCGGTTGCATATGTTGTGCGTTTGGTGTGTGGCTTCCCGTCTAATGTGTAGTGTGAAATGTGTGTCTGGTCTTTCTGTTGTCTGCTGTGTTGTGTACTGTGTTCTGGGTTGTGCGAGTGCTGTCTTTCGGCTTTCCGTGTGTTGCATACTGGGTCGATGTTGGGTGGGCTGTGTAATTTGAGCACTGTGTGCAAAGTTGAGTTTGCCTTGTGTCGGACGTGTTGTGTGCATGTGCATGTTGTGTGTGTGTGTTTGTGCGTTTTCGTTCGTGCTGTCTGCGTGTGGGTCTGCGTGTGCGCAGTATTGTATGCTTGTGGTTGTGCGTGTTGTGTGTAGTGCGTTCTATGTGTGTTGCATGTGTTTTCGTCAGTTGCGTGTGTGCACTTGTAGGTGCTGTGTCAGTTTTGTGTGTGTGAGATTGTGATTTGTGTGCTGTTGTGTTAGAGAGGCTGTGTGTGTGTGTTTGGCTGTTTGAGTTATGCACGTGATGTGAGATGTGTTGACTGTGTGTGGTTGTGCTTGTTTTGTACGTCTCTTGTGCGCAGTCTGCGGTCTGTGCAGTGTTTATCGCGCGTATTGTGAGCAGTAGCTATGTGCCTGCCTTTCAAGGGTGTGGTGTGTTTATGGTGTCTGTTGTGTGGCGTGTTTCTGTGTTGTGTGTGTGTGCACTGCGTTGTGCTCCTGTGTGAGGATGTATGTGTGGTGTGTCTGTGCGTGATTGTGTGTGTAGTGCGTAGTGTGTGAAATGGGTGCTACTTGTCTTCTTGGTTGGTTATATGTGTTTTGCCCATGGATTTGGGAGTGTCGTGTGTGTTAGGAGTTGTGGTACTTTCTGTGTGTGTCGTGTGCTGTGTTGTTCTGTGATTTGTGTTTGTGCTGTGTGTGTCCTACTCTGTGTGTTCTGTGGTCTGTGTGTTTTGCAAGTTGAGTGAGATATTGCGTGTTAGGACCGATATCTTGTGTATATGTTGCGTGTTTGGCATTGTGCATTCTGCGAGGCTCTGTGTGCTGTATGTTTTATGTGTGTTTGGAGTGATGTGTGCACTGTGTGAAATGTGTGTTGCATAAATTCGGTGTTCTTTCTGTGGTGGTTTGTGTGTGTTTTGCATGGGGGTTGCTATGTGTGTGGTTGTGTTTGACAGGTTGTGTGCGTGGTTGGCTCCTTGAGCAATGAGTGTACTTTGTGATGCGTGTACTGTGTATGGTCAAGCTTGGTCAGTGGGCCTCACTGTGGGTGTTGTGTTCACTCTGAGAACCGTGGTTCATGTGTATAGCGTGCAGTTATGTTCTCGGTGTGATGTGCTGTGCGTTGAGGGACTTCTGCATTCAAGTGCACAGAAGGTAGCCTCTCATGCTTGTCCGTTTTCGCCACAGGTTTGTAATCCTCCAGGAGGGCGTTGTTTCCTGAGGGTGCAAAGAGCCACGTCATCCCTTTAATAGCAAGGCCCTGACGATGCCTTTGTAGTAATCTGTCAGAAACTGCTGCGGGAGAGCCTTGTGCCAAACTCTGCTGGGGAAACAATCCACCGTGCACTGAGGAGACCCTCCCTGAGAGAATACTAGGCTGCTTTCGCCTTGCATGCAACTTGCTCCTACGTGATAAGGAAAACAGTAAACATTGCAGTAGAAGGCGGTCTTCTCTGTACGCCCTCTGTCTCAGAGACCGAAGTGAGCCGCGAATAGGCCTTCGCACTAGCCACACAGGAAGCTGCAGAACAAGATGCTTTGAAATGACAGCAGTGGAGGCAAGCCAGCTATGGATTCAGCTTATGTGAGTGAAAGAAACCAGTGCGGGATGGCCCATCCAAGGAATCATTGAAGCCGTGGCGGTGGAAGTTGAAACTGAGCTTGCAATGTGCTTTCCGTGTCTGTCGTGTGCGCGTGCACTCTAAGCGCCTGAGTGACGTCTGCTGCGCAGAGCTCTGTGTGTGCCGAGCGGCGTGCGCTCGCTTGGGTGGCCATTCGCGTGAGGCCTTGCTGAGGCAGCCTGGCTGTCAGAAAGTTGCCCGCATACAACGAATTCCGCTTGCAAAGTGCTTCCCGTGTCTGCCCTGTGTGCCTGCACTCTAAGCACCTGAGTGGAGTCTGCTGCGCAGAGCTCTGTGTGTGCCGAGCGGCGTGCGCTCGCTTGGGTGGCCATTCGCGTGAGGCCTTGCTGAGGCAGCCTGGCTGTCAGAAAGTTGCCCGCATACAACGAATTCCGCTTGCAATGTGCTTCCCGTGTCTGCCGTGTGTGCCTGCACTCTAAGCGCCTGAGTGGAGTCTGCTGCGCAGAGCTCTGTGTGTGCTGAGCGGCGTGCGCTCGCTTGGGTGGCCATTCGCGCGAGGCCTTGCTGAGGAAGCCTGGCTGTCAGGAAAACGCCCGCATACAACGAATTTAGCTTGGCAGTGCAAAAAGTCGCTTTCGTCTGCTACTACGTGGCCGCTCCAGAGAGGCCCAGGTTGGTCTGTGTGGTATGTAAGCCGGTTTCCCATGCCACAGTCTGAGCTTTGAAAACTAAGTGCCCATTGGCTTCAGTCCCCAACCATCATGTCAGCGAGAGGTGTGTGCAAGCTTCTGCAAAGCCTGGTGGCGGATGGGCCCTAAGCGTCAGGGCCGTTGTCCTGCAGAGAAGGATCTGAGGCTGTCTCAGTTCAAGGGATTTCCTGCTCAGCCATATCCAGACTGGCAGCTAAACACTGCTGTGTCAAGGCGAGCTTCTTATACACACTTCTACTCCCAGACACAGGGATACTGTGAAGAGGTCTTCCGCCCAGCCTCAGGGGAAGAGGCGGGGCAAGTTGCTTTCTGTACAGCATTCATTGGAAGCAGGACGTTTGGAGGTTCTGTTCCACAGGCGAAAAGCAGGCAGCACTAGGAGAATCTGTCAAGGAAGCTCCTCTTTATGGCTAGCGAGGCTTAATTCAAACGTGCAATGGAAAATTGTTCTGGGGTAACTGAGCTCTAACTTCACGCTCTAACACTTGCAGCTACTTTCTCCTAACTCATACAGAGTGGAATCGCCAAATACAGAGTAGAATTCTGTTGCGGTACGCTGTGTTCTTGTGTGCTTGGCGATGTATTGCCGACGGCCTGCGGGACCTGCTTGTCTTCTGTGTTGTGTGTTGTCCGTGCTGTGTGTATCTTGTATGTAGTATGTGCGGTATGTGTTCCTCACTGCTTGCTGAGTGCACAGTTCTGTGTATTTTTCACTGTGCTGTGTGTTATGTGAGATGTTGGTATTTGTGAGTGGTGTGTGTTGAGTGGTTCTTCGTGCATTGTACATTTCGCCTTTTTTTGATGAGTTCTCTGTTGGCGGTTGCATATGTTGTGCGTTTGGTGTGTGGCTTCCCGTCTAATGTGTAGTGTGAAATGTGTGTCTGGTCTTTCTGTTGTCTGCTGTGTTGTGTACTGTGTTCTGGGTTGTGCGAGTGCTGTCTTTCGGCTTTCCGTGTGTTGCATACTGGGTCGATGTTGGGTGGGCTGTGTAATTTGAGCACTGTGTGCAAAGTTGAGTTTGCCTTGTGTCGGACGTGTTGTGTGCATGTGCATGTTGTGTGTGTGTGTTTGTGCGTTTTCGTTCGTGCTGTCTGCGTGTGGGTCTGCGTGTGCGCAGTATTGTATGCTTGTGGTTGTGCGTGTTGTGTGTAGTGCGTTCTATGTGTGTTGCATGTGTTTTCGTCAGTTGCGTGTGTGCACTTGTAGGTGCTGTGTCAGTTTTGTGTGTGTGAGATTGTGATTTGTGTGCTGTTGTGTTAGAGAGGCTGTGTGTGTGTGTTTGGCTGTTTGAGTTATGCACGTGATGTGAGATGTGTTGACTGTGTGTGGTTGTGCTTGTTTTGTACGTCTCTTGTGCGCAGTCTGCGGTCTGTGCAGTGTTTATCGCGCGTATTGTGAGCAGTAGCTATGTGCCTGCCTTTCAAGGGTGTGGTGTGTTTATGGTGTCTGTTGTGTGGCGTGTTTCTGTGTTGTGTGTGTGTGCACTGCGTTGTGCTCCTGTGTGAGGATGTATGTGTGGTGTGTCTGTGCGTGATTGTGTGTGTAGTGCGTAGTGTGTGAAATGGGTGCTACTTGTCTTCTTGGTTGGTTATATGTGTTTTGCCCATGGATTTGGGAGTGTCGTGTGTGTTAGGAGTTGTGGTACTTTCTGTGTGTGTCGTGTGCTGTGTTGTTCTGTGATTTGTGTTTGTGCTGTGTGTGTCCTACTCTGTGTGTTCTGTGGTCTGTGTGTTTTGCAAGTTGAGTGAGATATTGCGTGTTAGGACCGATATCTTGTGTATATGTTGCGTGTTTGGCATTGTGCATTCTGCGAGGCTCTGTGTGCTGTATGTTTTATGTGTGTTTGGAGTGATGTGTGCACTGTGTGAAATGTGTGTTGCATAAATTCGGTGTTCTTTCTGTGGTGGTTTGTGTGTGTTTTGCATGGGGGTTGCTATGTGTGTGGTTGTGTTTGACAGGTTGTGTGCGTGGTTGGCTCCTTGAGCAATGAGTGTACTTTGTGATGCGTGTACTGTGTATGGTCAAGCTTGGTCAGTGGGCCTCACTGTGGGTGTTGTGTTCACTCTGAGAACCGTGGTTCATGTGTATAGCGTGCAGTTATGTTCTCGGTGTGATGTGCTGTGCGTTGAGGGACTTCTGCATTCAAGTGCACAGAAGGTAGCCTCTCATGCTTGTCCGTTTTCGCCACAGGTTTGTAATCCTCCAGGAGGGCGTTGTTTCCTGAGGGTGCAAAGAGCCACGTCATCCCTTTAATAGCAAGGCCCTGACGATGCCTTTGTAGTAATCTGTCAGAAACTGCTGCGGGAGAGCCTTGTGCCAAACTCTGCTGGGGAAACAATCCACCGTGCACTGAGGAGACCCTCCCTGAGAGAATACTAGGCTGCTTTCGCCTTGCATGCAACTTGCTCCTACGTGATAAGGAAAACAGTAAACATTGCAGTAGAAGGCGGTCTTCTCTGTACGCCCTCTGTCTCAGAGACCGAAGTGAGCCGCGAATAGGCCTTCGCACTAGCCACACAGGAAGCTGCAGAACAAGATGCTTTGAAATGACAGCAGTGGAGGCAAGCCAGCTATGGATTCAGCTTATGTGAGTGAAAGAAACCAGTGCGGGATGGCCCATCCAAGGAATCATTGAAGCCGTGGCGGTGGAAGTTGAAACTGAGCTTGCAATGTGCTTTCCGTGTCTGTCGTGTGCGCGTGCACTCTAAGCGCCTGAGTGACGTCTGCTGCGCAGAGCTCTGTGTGTGCCGAGCGGCGTGCGCTCGCTTGGGTGGCCATTCGCGTGAGGCCTTGCTGAGGCAGCCTGGCTGTCAGAAAGTTGCCCGCATACAACGAATTCCGCTTGCAAAGTGCTTCCCGTGTCTGCCCTGTGTGCCTGCACTCTAAGCACCTGAGTGGAGTCTGCTGCGCAGAGCTCTGTGTGTGCCGAGCGGCGTGCGCTCGCTTGGGTGGCCATTCGCGTGAGGCCTTGCTGAGGCAGCCTGGCTGTCAGAAAGTTGCCCGCATACAACGAATTCCGCTTGCAATGTGCTTCCCGTGTCTGCCGTGTGTGCCTGCACTCTAAGCGCCTGAGTGGAGTCTGCTGCGCAGAGCTCTGTGTGTGCTGAGCGGCGTGCGCTCGCTTGGGTGGCCATTCGCGCGAGGCCTTGCTGAGGAAGCCTGGCTGTCAGGAAAACGCCCGCATACAACGAATTTAGCTTGGCAGTGCAAAAAGTCGCTTTCGTCTGCTACTACGTGGCCGCTCCAGAGAGGCCCAGGTTGGTCTGTGTGGTATGTAAGCCGGTTTCCCATGCCACAGTCTGAGCTTTGAAAACTAAGTGCCCATTGGCTTCAGTCCCCAACCATCATGTCAGCGAGAGGTGTGTGCAAGCTTCTGCAAAGCCTGGTGGCGGATGGGCCCTAAGCGTCAGGGCCGTTGTCCTGCAGAGAAGGATCTGAGGCTGTCTCAGTTCAAGGGATTTCCTGCTCAGCCATATCCAGACTGGCAGCTAAACACTGCTGTGTCAAGGCGAGCTTCTTATACACACTTCTACTCCCAGACACAGGGATACTGTGAAGAGGTCTTCCGCCCAGCCTCAGGGGAAGAGGCGGGGCAAGTTGCTTTCTGTACAGCATTCATTGGAAGCAGGACGTTTGGAGGTTCTGTTCCACAGGCGAAAAGCAGGCAGCACTAGGAGAATCTGTCAAGGAAGCTCCTCTTTATGGCTAGCGAGGCTTAATTCAAACGTGCAATGGAAAATTGTTCTGGGGTAACTGAGCTCTAACTTCACGCTCTAACACTTGCAGCTACTTTCTCCTAACTCATACAGAGTGGAATCGCCAAATACAGAGTAGAATTCTGTTGCGGTACGCTGTGTTCTTGTGTGCTTGGCGATGTATTGCCGACGGCCTGCGGGACCTGCTTGTCTTCTGTGTTGTGTGTTGTCCGTGCTGTGTGTATCTTGTATGTAGTATGTGCGGTATGTGTTCCTCACTGCTTGCTGAGTGCACAGTTCTGTGTATTTTTCACTGTGCTGTGTGTTATGTGAGATGTTGGTATTTGTGAGTGGTGTGTGTTGAGTGGTTCTTCGTGCATTGTACATTTCGCCTTTTTTTGATGAGTTCTCTGTTGGCGGTTGCATATGTTGTGCGTTTGGTGTGTGGCTTCCCGTCTAATGTGTAGTGTGAAATGTGTGTCTGGTCTTTCTGTTGTCTGCTGTGTTGTGTACTGTGTTCTGGGTTGTGCGAGTGCTGTCTTTCGGCTTTCCGTGTGTTGCATACTGGGTCGATGTTGGGTGGGCTGTGTAATTTGAGCACTGTGTGCAAAGTTGAGTTTGCCTTGTGTCGGACGTGTTGTGTGCATGTGCATGTTGTGTGTGTGTGTTTGTGCGTTTTCGTTCGTGCTGTCTGCGTGTGGGTCTGCGTGTGCGCAGTATTGTATGCTTGTGGTTGTGCGTGTTGTGTGTAGTGCGTTCTATGTGTGTTGCATGTGTTTTCGTCAGTTGCGTGTGTGCACTTGTAGGTGCTGTGTCAGTTTTGTGTGTGTGAGATTGTGATTTGTGTGCTGTTGTGTTAGAGAGGCTGTGTGTGTGTGTTTGGCTGTTTGAGTTATGCACGTGATGTGAGATGTGTTGACTGTGTGTGGTTGTGCTTGTTTTGTACGTCTCTTGTGCGCAGTCTGCGGTCTGTGCAGTGTTTATCGCGCGTATTGTGAGCAGTAGCTATGTGCCTGCCTTTCAAGGGTGTGGTGTGTTTATGGTGTCTGTTGTGTGGCGTGTTTCTGTGTTGTGTGTGTGTGCACTGCGTTGTGCTCCTGTGTGAGGATGTATGTGTGGTGTGTCTGTGCGTGATTGTGTGTGTAGTGCGTAGTGTGTGAAATGGGTGCTACTTGTCTTCTTGGTTGGTTATATGTGTTTTGCCCATGGATTTGGGAGTGTCGTGTGTGTTAGGAGTTGTGGTACTTTCTGTGTGTGTCGTGTGCTGTGTTGTTCTGTGATTTGTGTTTGTGCTGTGTGTGTCCTACTCTGTGTGTTCTGTGGTCTGTGTGTTTTGCAAGTTGAGTGAGATATTGCGTGTTAGGACCGATATCTTGTGTATATGTTGCGTGTTTGGCATTGTGCATTCTGCGAGGCTCTGTGTGCTGTATGTTTTATGTGTGTTTGGAGTGATGTGTGCACTGTGTGAAATGTGTGTTGCATAAATTCGGTGTTCTTTCTGTGGTGGTTTGTGTGTGTTTTGCATGGGGGTTGCTATGTGTGTGGTTGTGTTTGACAGGTTGTGTGCGTGGTTGGCTCCTTGAGCAATGAGTGTACTTTGTGATGCGTGTACTGTGTATGGTCAAGCTTGGTCAGTGGGCCTCACTGTGGGTGTTGTGTTCACTCTGAGAACCGTGGTTCATGTGTATAGCGTGCAGTTATGTTCTCGGTGTGATGTGCTGTGCGTTGAGGGACTTCTGCATTCAAGTGCACAGAAGGTAGCCTCTCATGCTTGTCCGTTTTCGCCACAGGTTTGTAATCCTCCAGGAGGGCGTTGTTTCCTGAGGGTGCAAAGAGCCACGTCATCCCTTTAATAGCAAGGCCCTGACGATGCCTTTGTAGTAATCTGTCAGAAACTGCTGCGGGAGAGCCTTGTGCCAAACTCTGCTGGGGAAACAATCCACCGTGCACTGAGGAGACCCTCCCTGAGAGAATACTAGGCTGCTTTCGCCTTGCATGCAACTTGCTCCTACGTGATAAGGAAAACAGTAAACATTGCAGTAGAAGGCGGTCTTCTCTGTACGCCCTCTGTCTCAGAGACCGAAGTGAGCCGCGAATAGGCCTTCGCACTAGCCACACAGGAAGCTGCAGAACAAGATGCTTTGAAATGACAGCAGTGGAGGCAAGCCAGCTATGGATTCAGCTTATGTGAGTGAAAGAAACCAGTGCGGGATGGCCCATCCAAGGAATCATTGAAGCCGTGGCGGTGGAAGTTGAAACTGAGCTTGCAATGTGCTTTCCGTGTCTGTCGTGTGCGCGTGCACTCTAAGCGCCTGAGTGACGTCTGCTGCGCAGAGCTCTGTGTGTGCCGAGCGGCGTGCGCTCGCTTGGGTGGCCATTCGCGTGAGGCCTTGCTGAGGCAGCCTGGCTGTCAGAAAGTTGCCCGCATACAACGAATTCCGCTTGCAAAGTGCTTCCCGTGTCTGCCCTGTGTGCCTGCACTCTAAGCACCTGAGTGGAGTCTGCTGCGCAGAGCTCTGTGTGTGCCGAGCGGCGTGCGCTCGCTTGGGTGGCCATTCGCGTGAGGCCTTGCTGAGGCAGCCTGGCTGTCAGAAAGTTGCCCGCATACAACGAATTCCGCTTGCAATGTGCTTCCCGTGTCTGCCGTGTGTGCCTGCACTCTAAGCGCCTGAGTGGAGTCTGCTGCGCAGAGCTCTGTGTGTGCTGAGCGGCGTGCGCTCGCTTGGGTGGCCATTCGCGCGAGGCCTTGCTGAGGAAGCCTGGCTGTCAGGAAAACGCCCGCATACAACGAATTTAGCTTGGCAGTGCAAAAAGTCGCTTTCGTCTGCTACTACGTGGCCGCTCCAGAGAGGCCCAGGTTGGTCTGTGTGGTATGTAAGCCGGTTTCCCATGCCACAGTCTGAGCTTTGAAAACTAAGTGCCCATTGGCTTCAGTCCCCAACCATCATGTCAGCGAGAGGTGTGTGCAAGCTTCTGCAAAGCCTGGTGGCGGATGGGCCCTAAGCGTCAGGGCCGTTGTCCTGCAGAGAAGGATCTGAGGCTGTCTCAGTTCAAGGGATTTCCTGCTCAGCCATATCCAGACTGGCAGCTAAACACTGCTGTGTCAAGGCGAGCTTCTTATACACACTTCTACTCCCAGACACAGGGATACTGTGAAGAGGTCTTCCGCCCAGCCTCAGGGGAAGAGGCGGGGCAAGTTGCTTTCTGTACAGCATTCATTGGAAGCAGGACGTTTGGAGGTTCTGTTCCACAGGCGAAAAGCAGGCAGCACTAGGAGAATCTGTCAAGGAAGCTCCTCTTTATGGCTAGCGAGGCTTAATTCAAACGTGCAATGGAAAATTGTTCTGGGGTAACTGAGCTCTAACTTCACGCTCTAACACTTGCAGCTACTTTCTCCTAACTCATACAGAGTGGAATCGCCAAATACAGAGTAGAATTCTGTTGCGGTACGCTGTGTTCTTGTGTGCTTGGCGATGTATTGCCGACGGCCTGCGGGACCTGCTTGTCTTCTGTGTTGTGTGTTGTCCGTGCTGTGTGTATCTTGTATGTAGTATGTGCGGTATGTGTTCCTCACTGCTTGCTGAGTGCACAGTTCTGTGTATTTTTCACTGTGCTGTGTGTTATGTGAGATGTTGGTATTTGTGAGTGGTGTGTGTTGAGTGGTTCTTCGTGCATTGTACATTTCGCCTTTTTTTGATGAGTTCTCTGTTGGCGGTTGCATATGTTGTGCGTTTGGTGTGTGGCTTCCCGTCTAATGTGTAGTGTGAAATGTGTGTCTGGTCTTTCTGTTGTCTGCTGTGTTGTGTACTGTGTTCTGGGTTGTGCGAGTGCTGTCTTTCGGCTTTCCGTGTGTTGCATACTGGGTCGATGTTGGGTGGGCTGTGTAATTTGAGCACTGTGTGCAAAGTTGAGTTTGCCTTGTGTCGGACGTGTTGTGTGCATGTGCATGTTGTGTGTGTGTGTTTGTGCGTTTTCGTTCGTGCTGTCTGCGTGTGGGTCTGCGTGTGCGCAGTATTGTATGCTTGTGGTTGTGCGTGTTGTGTGTAGTGCGTTCTATGTGTGTTGCATGTGTTTTCGTCAGTTGCGTGTGTGCACTTGTAGGTGCTGTGTCAGTTTTGTGTGTGTGAGATTGTGATTTGTGTGCTGTTGTGTTAGAGAGGCTGTGTGTGTGTGTTTGGCTGTTTGAGTTATGCACGTGATGTGAGATGTGTTGACTGTGTGTGGTTGTGCTTGTTTTGTACGTCTCTTGTGCGCAGTCTGCGGTCTGTGCAGTGTTTATCGCGCGTATTGTGAGCAGTAGCTATGTGCCTGCCTTTCAAGGGTGTGGTGTGTTTATGGTGTCTGTTGTGTGGCGTGTTTCTGTGTTGTGTGTGTGTGCACTGCGTTGTGCTCCTGTGTGAGGATGTATGTGTGGTGTGTCTGTGCGTGATTGTGTGTGTAGTGCGTAGTGTGTGAAATGGGTGCTACTTGTCTTCTTGGTTGGTTATATGTGTTTTGCCCATGGATTTGGGAGTGTCGTGTGTGTTAGGAGTTGTGGTACTTTCTGTGTGTGTCGTGTGCTGTGTTGTTCTGTGATTTGTGTTTGTGCTGTGTGTGTCCTACTCTGTGTGTTCTGTGGTCTGTGTGTTTTGCAAGTTGAGTGAGATATTGCGTGTTAGGACCGATATCTTGTGTATATGTTGCGTGTTTGGCATTGTGCATTCTGCGAGGCTCTGTGTGCTGTATGTTTTATGTGTGTTTGGAGTGATGTGTGCACTGTGTGAAATGTGTGTTGCATAAATTCGGTGTTCTTTCTGTGGTGGTTTGTGTGTGTTTTGCATGGGGGTTGCTATGTGTGTGGTTGTGTTTGACAGGTTGTGTGCGTGGTTGGCTCCTTGAGCAATGAGTGTACTTTGTGATGCGTGTACTGTGTATGGTCAAGCTTGGTCAGTGGGCCTCACTGTGGGTGTTGTGTTCACTCTGAGAACCGTGGTTCATGTGTATAGCGTGCAGTTATGTTCTCGGTGTGATGTGCTGTGCGTTGAGGGACTTCTGCATTCAAGTGCACAGAAGGTAGCCTCTCATGCTTGTCCGTTTTCGCCACAGGTTTGTAATCCTCCAGGAGGGCGTTGTTTCCTGAGGGTGCAAAGAGCCACGTCATCCCTTTAATAGCAAGGCCCTGACGATGCCTTTGTAGTAATCTGTCAGAAACTGCTGCGGGAGAGCCTTGTGCCAAACTCTGCTGGGGAAACAATCCACCGTGCACTGAGGAGACCCTCCCTGAGAGAATACTAGGCTGCTTTCGCCTTGCATGCAACTTGCTCCTACGTGATAAGGAAAACAGTAAACATTGCAGTAGAAGGCGGTCTTCTCTGTACGCCCTCTGTCTCAGAGACCGAAGTGAGCCGCGAATAGGCCTTCGCACTAGCCACACAGGAAGCTGCAGAACAAGATGCTTTGAAATGACAGCAGTGGAGGCAAGCCAGCTATGGATTCAGCTTATGTGAGTGAAAGAAACCAGTGCGGGATGGCCCATCCAAGGAATCATTGAAGCCGTGGCGGTGGAAGTTGAAACTGAGCTTGCAATGTGCTTTCCGTGTCTGTCGTGTGCGCGTGCACTCTAAGCGCCTGAGTGACGTCTGCTGCGCAGAGCTCTGTGTGTGCCGAGCGGCGTGCGCTCGCTTGGGTGGCCATTCGCGTGAGGCCTTGCTGAGGCAGCCTGGCTGTCAGAAAGTTGCCCGCATACAACGAATTCCGCTTGCAAAGTGCTTCCCGTGTCTGCCCTGTGTGCCTGCACTCTAAGCACCTGAGTGGAGTCTGCTGCGCAGAGCTCTGTGTGTGCCGAGCGGCGTGCGCTCGCTTGGGTGGCCATTCGCGTGAGGCCTTGCTGAGGCAGCCTGGCTGTCAGAAAGTTGCCCGCATACAACGAATTCCGCTTGCAATGTGCTTCCCGTGTCTGCCGTGTGTGCCTGCACTCTAAGCGCCTGAGTGGAGTCTGCTGCGCAGAGCTCTGTGTGTGCTGAGCGGCGTGCGCTCGCTTGGGTGGCCATTCGCGCGAGGCCTTGCTGAGGAAGCCTGGCTGTCAGGAAAACGCCCGCATACAACGAATTTAGCTTGGCAGTGCAAAAAGTCGCTTTCGTCTGCTACTACGTGGCCGCTCCAGAGAGGCCCAGGTTGGTCTGTGTGGTATGTAAGCCGGTTTCCCATGCCACAGTCTGAGCTTTGAAAACTAAGTGCCCATTGGCTTCAGTCCCCAACCATCATGTCAGCGAGAGGTGTGTGCAAGCTTCTGCAAAGCCTGGTGGCGGATGGGCCCTAAGCGTCAGGGCCGTTGTCCTGCAGAGAAGGATCTGAGGCTGTCTCAGTTCAAGGGATTTCCTGCTCAGCCATATCCAGACTGGCAGCTAAACACTGCTGTGTCAAGGCGAGCTTCTTATACACACTTCTACTCCCAGACACAGGGATACTGTGAAGAGGTCTTCCGCCCAGCCTCAGGGGAAGAGGCGGGGCAAGTTGCTTTCTGTACAGCATTCATTGGAAGCAGGACGTTTGGAGGTTCTGTTCCACAGGCGAAAAGCAGGCAGCACTAGGAGAATCTGTCAAGGAAGCTCCTCTTTATGGCTAGCGAGGCTTAATTCAAACGTGCAATGGAAAATTGTTCTGGGGTAACTGAGCTCTAACTTCACGCTCTAACACTTGCAGCTACTTTCTCCTAACTCATACAGAGTGGAATCGCCAAATACAGAGTAGAATTCTGTTGCGGTACGCTGTGTTCTTGTGTGCTTGGCGATGTATTGCCGACGGCCTGCGGGACCTGCTTGTCTTCTGTGTTGTGTGTTGTCCGTGCTGTGTGTATCTTGTATGTAGTATGTGCGGTATGTGTTCCTCACTGCTTGCTGAGTGCACAGTTCTGTGTATTTTTCACTGTGCTGTGTGTTATGTGAGATGTTGGTATTTGTGAGTGGTGTGTGTTGAGTGGTTCTTCGTGCATTGTACATTTCGCCTTTTTTTGATGAGTTCTCTGTTGGCGGTTGCATATGTTGTGCGTTTGGTGTGTGGCTTCCCGTCTAATGTGTAGTGTGAAATGTGTGTCTGGTCTTTCTGTTGTCTGCTGTGTTGTGTACTGTGTTCTGGGTTGTGCGAGTGCTGTCTTTCGGCTTTCCGTGTGTTGCATACTGGGTCGATGTTGGGTGGGCTGTGTAATTTGAGCACTGTGTGCAAAGTTGAGTTTGCCTTGTGTCGGACGTGTTGTGTGCATGTGCATGTTGTGTGTGTGTGTTTGTGCGTTTTCGTTCGTGCTGTCTGCGTGTGGGTCTGCGTGTGCGCAGTATTGTATGCTTGTGGTTGTGCGTGTTGTGTGTAGTGCGTTCTATGTGTGTTGCATGTGTTTTCGTCAGTTGCGTGTGTGCACTTGTAGGTGCTGTGTCAGTTTTGTGTGTGTGAGATTGTGATTTGTGTGCTGTTGTGTTAGAGAGGCTGTGTGTGTGTGTTTGGCTGTTTGAGTTATGCACGTGATGTGAGATGTGTTGACTGTGTGTGGTTGTGCTTGTTTTGTACGTCTCTTGTGCGCAGTCTGCGGTCTGTGCAGTGTTTATCGCGCGTATTGTGAGCAGTAGCTATGTGCCTGCCTTTCAAGGGTGTGGTGTGTTTATGGTGTCTGTTGTGTGGCGTGTTTCTGTGTTGTGTGTGTGTGCACTGCGTTGTGCTCCTGTGTGAGGATGTATGTGTGGTGTGTCTGTGCGTGATTGTGTGTGTAGTGCGTAGTGTGTGAAATGGGTGCTACTTGTCTTCTTGGTTGGTTATATGTGTTTTGCCCATGGATTTGGGAGTGTCGTGTGTGTTAGGAGTTGTGGTACTTTCTGTGTGTGTCGTGTGCTGTGTTGTTCTGTGATTTGTGTTTGTGCTGTGTGTGTCCTACTCTGTGTGTTCTGTGGTCTGTGTGTTTTGCAAGTTGAGTGAGATATTGCGTGTTAGGACCGATATCTTGTGTATATGTTGCGTGTTTGGCATTGTGCATTCTGCGAGGCTCTGTGTGCTGTATGTTTTATGTGTGTTTGGAGTGATGTGTGCACTGTGTGAAATGTGTGTTGCATAAATTCGGTGTTCTTTCTGTGGTGGTTTGTGTGTGTTTTGCATGGGGGTTGCTATGTGTGTGGTTGTGTTTGACAGGTTGTGTGCGTGGTTGGCTCCTTGAGCAATGAGTGTACTTTGTGATGCGTGTACTGTGTATGGTCAAGCTTGGTCAGTGGGCCTCACTGTGGGTGTTGTGTTCACTCTGAGAACCGTGGTTCATGTGTATAGCGTGCAGTTATGTTCTCGGTGTGATGTGCTGTGCGTTGAGGGACTTCTGCATTCAAGTGCACAGAAGGTAGCCTCTCATGCTTGTCCGTTTTCGCCACAGGTTTGTAATCCTCCAGGAGGGCGTTGTTTCCTGAGGGTGCAAAGAGCCACGTCATCCCTTTAATAGCAAGGCCCTGACGATGCCTTTGTAGTAATCTGTCAGAAACTGCTGCGGGAGAGCCTTGTGCCAAACTCTGCTGGGGAAACAATCCACCGTGCACTGAGGAGACCCTCCCTGAGAGAATACTAGGCTGCTTTCGCCTTGCATGCAACTTGCTCCTACGTGATAAGGAAAACAGTAAACATTGCAGTAGAAGGCGGTCTTCTCTGTACGCCCTCTGTCTCAGAGACCGAAGTGAGCCGCGAATAGGCCTTCGCACTAGCCACACAGGAAGCTGCAGAACAAGATGCTTTGAAATGACAGCAGTGGAGGCAAGCCAGCTATGGATTCAGCTTATGTGAGTGAAAGAAACCAGTGCGGGATGGCCCATCCAAGGAATCATTGAAGCCGTGGCGGTGGAAGTTGAAACTGAGCTTGCAATGTGCTTTCCGTGTCTGTCGTGTGCGCGTGCACTCTAAGCGCCTGAGTGACGTCTGCTGCGCAGAGCTCTGTGTGTGCCGAGCGGCGTGCGCTCGCTTGGGTGGCCATTCGCGTGAGGCCTTGCTGAGGCAGCCTGGCTGTCAGAAAGTTGCCCGCATACAACGAATTCCGCTTGCAAAGTGCTTCCCGTGTCTGCCCTGTGTGCCTGCACTCTAAGCACCTGAGTGGAGTCTGCTGCGCAGAGCTCTGTGTGTGCCGAGCGGCGTGCGCTCGCTTGGGTGGCCATTCGCGTGAGGCCTTGCTGAGGCAGCCTGGCTGTCAGAAAGTTGCCCGCATACAACGAATTCCGCTTGCAATGTGCTTCCCGTGTCTGCCGTGTGTGCCTGCACTCTAAGCGCCTGAGTGGAGTCTGCTGCGCAGAGCTCTGTGTGTGCTGAGCGGCGTGCGCTCGCTTGGGTGGCCATTCGCGCGAGGCCTTGCTGAGGAAGCCTGGCTGTCAGGAAAACGCCCGCATACAACGAATTTAGCTTGGCAGTGCAAAAAGTCGCTTTCGTCTGCTACTACGTGGCCGCTCCAGAGAGGCCCAGGTTGGTCTGTGTGGTATGTAAGCCGGTTTCCCATGCCACAGTCTGAGCTTTGAAAACTAAGTGCCCATTGGCTTCAGTCCCCAACCATCATGTCAGCGAGAGGTGTGTGCAAGCTTCTGCAAAGCCTGGTGGCGGATGGGCCCTAAGCGTCAGGGCCGTTGTCCTGCAGAGAAGGATCTGAGGCTGTCTCAGTTCAAGGGATTTCCTGCTCAGCCATATCCAGACTGGCAGCTAAACACTGCTGTGTCAAGGCGAGCTTCTTATACACACTTCTACTCCCAGACACAGGGATACTGTGAAGAGGTCTTCCGCCCAGCCTCAGGGGAAGAGGCGGGGCAAGTTGCTTTCTGTACAGCATTCATTGGAAGCAGGACGTTTGGAGGTTCTGTTCCACAGGCGAAAAGCAGGCAGCACTAGGAGAATCTGTCAAGGAAGCTCCTCTTTATGGCTAGCGAGGCTTAATTCAAACGTGCAATGGAAAATTGTTCTGGGGTAACTGAGCTCTAACTTCACGCTCTAACACTTGCAGCTACTTTCTCCTAACTCATACAGAGTGGAATCGCCAAATACAGAGTAGAATTCTGTTGCGGTACGCTGTGTTCTTGTGTGCTTGGCGATGTATTGCCGACGGCCTGCGGGACCTGCTTGTCTTCTGTGTTGTGTGTTGTCCGTGCTGTGTGTATCTTGTATGTAGTATGTGCGGTATGTGTTCCTCACTGCTTGCTGAGTGCACAGTTCTGTGTATTTTTCACTGTGCTGTGTGTTATGTGAGATGTTGGTATTTGTGAGTGGTGTGTGTTGAGTGGTTCTTCGTGCATTGTACATTTCGCCTTTTTTTGATGAGTTCTCTGTTGGCGGTTGCATATGTTGTGCGTTTGGTGTGTGGCTTCCCGTCTAATGTGTAGTGTGAAATGTGTGTCTGGTCTTTCTGTTGTCTGCTGTGTTGTGTACTGTGTTCTGGGTTGTGCGAGTGCTGTCTTTCGGCTTTCCGTGTGTTGCATACTGGGTCGATGTTGGGTGGGCTGTGTAATTTGAGCACTGTGTGCAAAGTTGAGTTTGCCTTGTGTCGGACGTGTTGTGTGCATGTGCATGTTGTGTGTGTGTGTTTGTGCGTTTTCGTTCGTGCTGTCTGCGTGTGGGTCTGCGTGTGCGCAGTATTGTATGCTTGTGGTTGTGCGTGTTGTGTGTAGTGCGTTCTATGTGTGTTGCATGTGTTTTCGTCAGTTGCGTGTGTGCACTTGTAGGTGCTGTGTCAGTTTTGTGTGTGTGAGATTGTGATTTGTGTGCTGTTGTGTTAGAGAGGCTGTGTGTGTGTGTTTGGCTGTTTGAGTTATGCACGTGATGTGAGATGTGTTGACTGTGTGTGGTTGTGCTTGTTTTGTACGTCTCTTGTGCGCAGTCTGCGGTCTGTGCAGTGTTTATCGCGCGTATTGTGAGCAGTAGCTATGTGCCTGCCTTTCAAGGGTGTGGTGTGTTTATGGTGTCTGTTGTGTGGCGTGTTTCTGTGTTGTGTGTGTGTGCACTGCGTTGTGCTCCTGTGTGAGGATGTATGTGTGGTGTGTCTGTGCGTGATTGTGTGTGTAGTGCGTAGTGTGTGAAATGGGTGCTACTTGTCTTCTTGGTTGGTTATATGTGTTTTGCCCATGGATTTGGGAGTGTCGTGTGTGTTAGGAGTTGTGGTACTTTCTGTGTGTGTCGTGTGCTGTGTTGTTCTGTGATTTGTGTTTGTGCTGTGTGTGTCCTACTCTGTGTGTTCTGTGGTCTGTGTGTTTTGCAAGTTGAGTGAGATATTGCGTGTTAGGACCGATATCTTGTGTATATGTTGCGTGTTTGGCATTGTGCATTCTGCGAGGCTCTGTGTGCTGTATGTTTTATGTGTGTTTGGAGTGATGTGTGCACTGTGTGAAATGTGTGTTGCATAAATTCGGTGTTCTTTCTGTGGTGGTTTGTGTGTGTTTTGCATGGGGGTTGCTATGTGTGTGGTTGTGTTTGACAGGTTGTGTGCGTGGTTGGCTCCTTGAGCAATGAGTGTACTTTGTGATGCGTGTACTGTGTATGGTCAAGCTTGGTCAGTGGGCCTCACTGTGGGTGTTGTGTTCACTCTGAGAACCGTGGTTCATGTGTATAGCGTGCAGTTATGTTCTCGGTGTGATGTGCTGTGCGTTGAGGGACTTCTGCATTCAAGTGCACAGAAGGTAGCCTCTCATGCTTGTCCGTTTTCGCCACAGGTTTGTAATCCTCCAGGAGGGCGTTGTTTCCTGAGGGTGCAAAGAGCCACGTCATCCCTTTAATAGCAAGGCCCTGACGATGCCTTTGTAGTAATCTGTCAGAAACTGCTGCGGGAGAGCCTTGTGCCAAACTCTGCTGGGGAAACAATCCACCGTGCACTGAGGAGACCCTCCCTGAGAGAATACTAGGCTGCTTTCGCCTTGCATGCAACTTGCTCCTACGTGATAAGGAAAACAGTAAACATTGCAGTAGAAGGCGGTCTTCTCTGTACGCCCTCTGTCTCAGAGACCGAAGTGAGCCGCGAATAGGCCTTCGCACTAGCCACACAGGAAGCTGCAGAACAAGATGCTTTGAAATGACAGCAGTGGAGGCAAGCCAGCTATGGATTCAGCTTATGTGAGTGAAAGAAACCAGTGCGGGATGGCCCATCCAAGGAATCATTGAAGCCGTGGCGGTGGAAGTTGAAACTGAGCTTGCAATGTGCTTTCCGTGTCTGTCGTGTGCGCGTGCACTCTAAGCGCCTGAGTGACGTCTGCTGCGCAGAGCTCTGTGTGTGCCGAGCGGCGTGCGCTCGCTTGGGTGGCCATTCGCGTGAGGCCTTGCTGAGGCAGCCTGGCTGTCAGAAAGTTGCCCGCATACAACGAATTCCGCTTGCAAAGTGCTTCCCGTGTCTGCCCTGTGTGCCTGCACTCTAAGCACCTGAGTGGAGTCTGCTGCGCAGAGCTCTGTGTGTGCCGAGCGGCGTGCGCTCGCTTGGGTGGCCATTCGCGTGAGGCCTTGCTGAGGCAGCCTGGCTGTCAGAAAGTTGCCCGCATACAACGAATTCCGCTTGCAATGTGCTTCCCGTGTCTGCCGTGTGTGCCTGCACTCTAAGCGCCTGAGTGGAGTCTGCTGCGCAGAGCTCTGTGTGTGCTGAGCGGCGTGCGCTCGCTTGGGTGGCCATTCGCGCGAGGCCTTGCTGAGGAAGCCTGGCTGTCAGGAAAACGCCCGCATACAACGAATTTAGCTTGGCAGTGCAAAAAGTCGCTTTCGTCTGCTACTACGTGGCCGCTCCAGAGAGGCCCAGGTTGGTCTGTGTGGTATGTAAGCCGGTTTCCCATGCCACAGTCTGAGCTTTGAAAACTAAGTGCCCATTGGCTTCAGTCCCCAACCATCATGTCAGCGAGAGGTGTGTGCAAGCTTCTGCAAAGCCTGGTGGCGGATGGGCCCTAAGCGTCAGGGCCGTTGTCCTGCAGAGAAGGATCTGAGGCTGTCTCAGTTCAAGGGATTTCCTGCTCAGCCATATCCAGACTGGCAGCTAAACACTGCTGTGTCAAGGCGAGCTTCTTATACACACTTCTACTCCCAGACACAGGGATACTGTGAAGAGGTCTTCCGCCCAGCCTCAGGGGAAGAGGCGGGGCAAGTTGCTTTCTGTACAGCATTCATTGGAAGCAGGACGTTTGGAGGTTCTGTTCCACAGGCGAAAAGCAGGCAGCACTAGGAGAATCTGTCAAGGAAGCTCCTCTTTATGGCTAGCGAGGCTTAATTCAAACGTGCAATGGAAAATTGTTCTGGGGTAACTGAGCTCTAACTTCACGCTCTAACACTTGCAGCTACTTTCTCCTAACTCATACAGAGTGGAATCGCCAAATACAGAGTAGAATTCTGTTGCGGTACGCTGTGTTCTTGTGTGCTTGGCGATGTATTGCCGACGGCCTGCGGGACCTGCTTGTCTTCTGTGTTGTGTGTTGTCCGTGCTGTGTGTATCTTGTATGTAGTATGTGCGGTATGTGTTCCTCACTGCTTGCTGAGTGCACAGTTCTGTGTATTTTTCACTGTGCTGTGTGTTATGTGAGATGTTGGTATTTGTGAGTGGTGTGTGTTGAGTGGTTCTTCGTGCATTGTACATTTCGCCTTTTTTTGATGAGTTCTCTGTTGGCGGTTGCATATGTTGTGCGTTTGGTGTGTGGCTTCCCGTCTAATGTGTAGTGTGAAATGTGTGTCTGGTCTTTCTGTTGTCTGCTGTGTTGTGTACTGTGTTCTGGGTTGTGCGAGTGCTGTCTTTCGGCTTTCCGTGTGTTGCATACTGGGTCGATGTTGGGTGGGCTGTGTAATTTGAGCACTGTGTGCAAAGTTGAGTTTGCCTTGTGTCGGACGTGTTGTGTGCATGTGCATGTTGTGTGTGTGTGTTTGTGCGTTTTCGTTCGTGCTGTCTGCGTGTGGGTCTGCGTGTGCGCAGTATTGTATGCTTGTGGTTGTGCGTGTTGTGTGTAGTGCGTTCTATGTGTGTTGCATGTGTTTTCGTCAGTTGCGTGTGTGCACTTGTAGGTGCTGTGTCAGTTTTGTGTGTGTGAGATTGTGATTTGTGTGCTGTTGTGTTAGAGAGGCTGTGTGTGTGTGTTTGGCTGTTTGAGTTATGCACGTGATGTGAGATGTGTTGACTGTGTGTGGTTGTGCTTGTTTTGTACGTCTCTTGTGCGCAGTCTGCGGTCTGTGCAGTGTTTATCGCGCGTATTGTGAGCAGTAGCTATGTGCCTGCCTTTCAAGGGTGTGGTGTGTTTATGGTGTCTGTTGTGTGGCGTGTTTCTGTGTTGTGTGTGTGTGCACTGCGTTGTGCTCCTGTGTGAGGATGTATGTGTGGTGTGTCTGTGCGTGATTGTGTGTGTAGTGCGTAGTGTGTGAAATGGGTGCTACTTGTCTTCTTGGTTGGTTATATGTGTTTTGCCCATGGATTTGGGAGTGTCGTGTGTGTTAGGAGTTGTGGTACTTTCTGTGCGTGTCGTGTGCTGTGTTGTTCTGTGATTTGTGTTTGTGCTGTGTGTGTCCTACTCTGTGTGTTCTGTGGTCTGTGTGTTTTGCAAGTTGAGTGAGATATTGCGTGTTAGGACCGATATCTTGTGTATATGTTGCGTGTTTGGCATTGTGCATTCTGCGAGGCTCTGTGTGCTGTATGTTTTATGTGTGTTTGGAGTGATGTGTGCACTGTGTGAAATGTGTGTTGCATAAATTCGGTGTTCTTTCTGTGGTGGTTTGTGTGTGTTTTGCATGGGGGTTGCTATGTGTGTGGTTGTGTTTGACAGGTTGTGTGCGTGGTTGGCTCCTTGAGCAATGAGTGTACTTTGTGATGCGTGTACTGTGTATGGTCAAGCTTGGTCAGTGGGCCTCACTGTGGGTGTTGTGTTCACTCTGAGAACCGTGGTTCATGTGTATAGCGTGCAGTTATGTTCTCGGTGTGATGTGCTGTGCGTTGAGGGACTTCTGCATTCAAGTGCACAGAAGGTAGCCTCTCATGCTTGTCCGTTTTCGCCACAGGTTTGTAATCCTCCAGGAGGGCGTTGTTTCCTGAGGGTGCAAAGAGCCACGTCATCCCTTTAATAGCAAGGCCCTGACGATGCCTTTGTAGTAATCTGTCAGAAACTGCTGCGGGAGAGCCTTGTGCCAAACTCTGCTGGGGAAACAATCCACCGTGCACTGAGGAGACCCTCCCTGAGAGAATACTAGGCTGCTTTCGCCTTGCATGCAACTTGCTCCTACGTGATAAGGAAAACAGTAAACATTGCAGTAGAAGGCGGTCTTCTCTGTACGCCCTCTGTCTCAGAGACCGAAGTGAGCCGCGAATAGGCCTTCGCACTAGCCACACAGGAAGCTGCAGAACAAGATGCTTTGAAATGACAGCAGTGGAGGCAAGCCAGCTATGGATTCAGCTTATGTGAGTGAAAGAAACCAGTGCGGGATGGCCCATCCAAGGAATCATTGAAGCCGTGGCGGTGGAAGTTGAAACTGAGCTTGCAATGTGCTTTCCGTGTCTGTCGTGTGCGCGTGCACTCTAAGCGCCTGAGTGACGTCTGCTGCGCAGAGCTCTGTGTGTGCCGAGCGGCGTGCGCTCGCTTGGGTGGCCATTCGCGTGAGGCCTTGCTGAGGCAGCCTGGCTGTCAGAAAGTTGCCCGCATACAACGAATTCCGCTTGCAAAGTGCTTCCCGTGTCTGCCCTGTGTGCCTGCACTCTAAGCACCTGAGTGGAGTCTGCTGCGCAGAGCTCTGTGTGTGCCGAGCGGCGTGCGCTCGCTTGGGTGGCCATTCGCGTGAGGCCTTGCTGAGGCAGCCTGGCTGTCAGAAAGTTGCCCGCATACAACGAATTCCGCTTGCAATGTGCTTCCCGTGTCTGCCGTGTGTGCCTGCACTCTAAGCGCGTGAGTGGAGTCTGCTGCGCAGAGCTCTGTGTGTGCTGAGCGGCGTGCGCTCGCTTGGGTGGCCATTCGCGCGAGGCCTTGCTGAGGAAGCCTGGCTGTCAGGAAAACGCCCGCATACAACGAATTTAGCTTGGCAGTGCAAAAAGTCGCTTTCGTCTGCTACTACGTGGCCGCTCCAGAGAGGCCCAGGTTGGTCTGTGTGGTATGTAAGCCGGTTTCCCATGCCACAGTCTGAGCTTTGAAAACTAAGTGCCCATTGGCTTCAGTCCCCAACCATCATGTCAGCGAGAGGTGTGTGCAAGCTTCTGCAAAGCCTGGTGGCGGATGGGCCCTAAGCGTCAGGGCCGTTGTCCTGCAGAGAAGGATCTGAGGCTGTCTCAGTTCAAGGGATTTCCTGCTCAGCCATATCCAGACTGGCAGCTAAACACTGCTGTGTCAAGGCGAGCTTCTTATACACACTTCTACTCCCAGACACAGGGATACTGTGAAGAGGTCTTCCGCCCAGCCTCAGGGGAAGAGGCGGGGCAAGTTGCTTTCTGTACAGCATTCATTGGAAGCAGGACGTTTGGAGGTTCTGTTCCACAGGCGAAAAGCAGGCAGCACTAGGAGAATCTGTCAAGGAAGCTCCTCTTTATGGCTAGCGAGGCTTAATTCAAACGTGCAATGGAAAATTGTTCTGGGGTAACTGAGCTCTAACTTCACGCTCTAACACTTGCAGCTACTTTCTCCTAACTCATACAGAGTGGAATCGCCAAATACAGAGTAGAATTCTGTTGCGGTACGCTGTGTTCTTGTGTGCTTGGCGATGTATTGCCGACGGCCTGCGGGACCTGCTTGTCTTCTGTGTTGTGTGTTGTCCGTGCTGTGTGTATCTTGTATGTAGTATGTGCGGTATGTGTTCCTCACTGCTTGCTGAGTGCACAGTTCTGTGTATTTTTCACTGTGCTGTGTGTTATGTGAGATGTTGGTATTTGTGAGTGGTGTGTGTTGAGTGGTTCTTCGTGCATTGTACATTTCGCCTTTTTTTGATGAGTTCTCTGTTGGCGGTTGCATATGTTGTGCGTTTGGTGTGTGGCTTCCCGTCTAATGTGTAGTGTGAAATGTGTGTCTGGTCTTTCTGTTGTCTGCTGTGTTGTGTACTGTGTTCTGGGTTGTGCGAGTGCTGTCTTTCGGCTTTCCGTGTGTTGCATACTGGGTCGATGTTGGGTGGGCTGTGTAATTTGAGCACTGTGTGCAAAGTTGAGTTTGCCTTGTGTCGGACGTGTTGTGTGCATGTGCATGTTGTGTGTGTGTGTTTGTGCGTTTTCGTTCGTGCTGTCTGCGTGTGGGTCTGCGTGTGCGCAGTATTGTATGCTTGTGGTTGTGCGTGTTGTGTGTAGTGCGTTCTATGTGTGTTGCATGTGTTTTCGTCAGTTGCGTGTGTGCACTTGTAGGTGCTGTGTCAGTTTTGTGTGTGTGAGATTGTGATTTGTGTGCTGTTGTGTTAGAGAGGCTGTGTGTGTGTGTTTGGCTGTTTGAGTTATGCACGTGATGTGAGATGTGTTGACTGTGTGTGGTTGTGCTTGTTTTGTACGTCTCTTGTGCGCAGTCTGCGGTCTGTGCAGTGTTTATCGCGCGTATTGTGAGCAGTAGCTATGTGCCTGCCTTTCAAGGGTGTGGTGTGTTTATGGTGTCTGTTGTGTGGCGTGTTTCTGTGTTGTGTGTGTGTGCACTGCGTTGTGCTCCTGTGTGAGGATGTATGTGTGGTGTGTCTGTGCGTGATTGTGTGTGTAGTGCGTAGTGTGTGAAATGGGTGCTACTTGTCTTCTTGGTTGGTTATATGTGTTTTGCCCATGGATTTGGGAGTGTCGTGTGTGTTAGGAGTTGTGGTACTTTCTGTGCGTGTCGTGTGCTGTGTTGTTCTGTGATTTGTGTTTGTGCTGTGTGTGTCCTACTCTGTGTGTTCTGTGGTCTGTGTGTTTTGCAAGTTGAGTGAGATATTGCGTGTTAGGACCGATATCTTGTGTATATGTTGCGTGTTTGGCATTGTGCATTCTGCGAGGCTCTGTGTGCTGTATGTTTTATGTGTGTTTGGAGTGATGTGTGCACTGTGTGAAATGTGTGTTGCATAAATTCGGTGTTCTTTCTGTGGTGGTTTGTGTGTGTTTTGCATGGGGGTTGCTATGTGTGTGGTTGTGTTTGACAGGTTGTGTGCGTGGTTGGCTCCTTGAGCAATGAGTGTACTTTGTGATGCGTGTACTGTGTATGGTCAAGCTTGGTCAGTGGGCCTCACTGTGGGTGTTGTGTTCACTCTGAGAACCGTGGTTCATGTGTATAGCGTGCAGTTATGTTCTCGGTGTGATGTGCTGTGCGTTGAGGGACTTCTGCATTCAAGTGCACAGAAGGTAGCCTCTCATGCTTGTCCGTTTTCGCCACAGGTTTGTAATCCTCCAGGAGGGCGTTGTTTCCTGAGGGTGCAAAGAGCCACGTCATCCCTTTAATAGCAAGGCCCTGACGATGCCTTTGTAGTAATCTGTCAGAAACTGCTGCGGGAGAGCCTTGTGCCAAACTCTGCTGGGGAAACAATCCACCGTGCACTGAGGAGACCCTCCCTGAGAGAATACTAGGCTGCTTTCGCCTTGCATGCAACTTGCTCCTACGTGATAAGGAAAACAGTAAACATTGCAGTAGAAGGCGGTCTTCTCTGTACGCCCTCTGTCTCAGAGACCGAAGTGAGCCGCGAATAGGCCTTCGCACTAGCCACACAGGAACGTGCAGAACAAGATGCTTTGAAATGACAGCAGTGGAGGCAAGCCAGCTATGGATTCAGCTTATGTGAGTGAAAGAAACCAGTGCGGGATGGCCCATCCAAGGAATCATTGAAGCCGTGGCGGTGGAAGTTGAAACTGAGCTTGCAATGTGCTTTCCGTGTCTGTCGTGTGCGCGTGCACTCTAAGCGCCTGAGTGACGTCTGCTGCGCAGAGCTCTGTGTGTGCCGAGCGGCGTGCGCTCGCTTGGGTGGCCATTCGCGTGAGGCCTTGCTGAGGCAGCCTGGCTGTCAGAAAGTTGCCCGCATACAACGAATTCCGCTTGCAAAGTGCTTCCCGTGTCTGCCCTGTGTGCCTGCACTCTAAGCACCTGAGTGGAGTCTGCTGCGCAGAGCTCTGTGTGTGCCGAGCGGCGTGCGCTCGCTTGGGTGGCCATTCGCGTGAGGCCTTGCTGAGGCAGCCTGGCTGTCAGAAAGTTGCCCGCATACAACGAATTCCGCTTGCAATGTGCTTCCCGTGTCTGCCGTGTGTGCCTGCACTCTAAGCGCCTGAGTGGAGTCTGCTGCGCAGAGCTCTGTGTGTGCTGAGCGGCGTGCGCTCGCTTGGGTGGCCATTCGCGCGAGGCCTTGCTGAGGAAGCCTGGCTGTCAGGAAAACGCCCGCATACAACGAATTTAGCTTGGCAGTGCAAAAAGTCGCTTTCGTCTGCTACTACGTGGCCGCTCCAGAGAGGCCCAGGTTGGTCTGTGTGGTATGTAAGCCGGTTTCCCATGCCACAGTCTGAGCTTTGAAAACTAAGTGCCCATTGGCTTCAGTCCCCAACCATCATGTCAGCGAGAGGTGTGTGCAAGCTTCTGCAAAGCCTGGTGGCGGATGGGCCCTAAGCGTCAGGGCCGTTGTCCTGCAGAGAAGGATCTGAGGCTGTCTCAGTTCAAGGGATTTCCTGCTCAGCCATATCCAGACTGGCAGCTAAACACTGCTGTGTCAAGGCGAGCTTCTTATACACACTTCTACTCCCAGACACAGGGATACTGTGAAGAGGTCTTCCGCCCAGCCTCAGGGGAAGAGGCGGGGCAAGTTGCTTTCTGTACAGCATTCATTGGAAGCAGGACGTTTGGAGGTTCTGTTCCACAGGCGAAAAGCAGGCAGCACTAGGAGAATCTGTCAAGGAAGCTCCTCTTTATGGCTAGCGAGGCTTAATTCAAACGTGCAATGGAAAATTGTTCTGGGGTAACTGAGCTCTAACTTCACGCTCTAACACTTGCAGCTACTTTCTCCTAACTCATACAGAGTGGAATCGCCAAATACAGAGTAGAATTCTGTTGCGGTACGCTGTGTTCTTGTGTGCTTGGCGATGTATTGCCGACGGCCTGCGGGACCTGCTTGTCTTCTGTGTTGTGTGTTGTCCGTGCTGTGTGTATCTTGTATGTAGTATGTGCGGTATGTGTTCCTCACTGCTTGCTGAGTGCACAGTTCTGTGTATTTTTCACTGTGCTGTGTGTTATGTGAGATGTTGGTATTTGTGAGTGGTGTGTGTTGAGTGGTTCTTCGTGCATTGTACATTTCGCCTTTTTTTGATGAGTTCTCTGTTGGCGGTTGCATATGTTGTGCGTTTGGTGTGTGGCTTCCCGTCTAATGTGTAGTGTGAAATGTGTGTCTGGTCTTTCTGTTGTCTGCTGTGTTGTGTACTGTGTTCTGGGTTGTGCGAGTGCTGTCTTTCGGCTTTCCGTGTGTTGCATACTGGGTCGATGTTGGGTGGGCTGTGTAATTTGAGCACTGTGTGCAAAGTTGAGTTTGCCTTGTGTCGGACGTGTTGTGTGCATGTGCATGTTGTGTGTGTGTGTTTGTGCGTTTTCGTTCGTGCTGTCTGCGTGTGGGTCTGCGTGTGCGCAGTATTGTATGCTTGTGGTTGTGCGTGTTGTGTGTAGTGCGTTCTATGTGTGTTGCATGTGTTTTCGTCAGTTGCGTGTGTGCACTTGTAGGTGCTGTGTCAGTTTTGTGTGTGTGAGATTGTGATTTGTGTGCTGTTGTGTTAGAGAGGCTGTGTGTGTGTGTTTGGCTGTTTGAGTTATGCACGTGATGTGAGATGTGTTGACTGTGTGTGGTTGTGCTTGTTTTGTACGTCTCTTGTGCGCAGTCTGCGGTCTGTGCAGTGTTTATCGCGCGTATTGTGAGCAGTAGCTATGTGCCTGCCTTTCAAGGGTGTGGTGTGTTTATGGTGTCTGTTGTGTGGCGTGTTTCTGTGTTGTGTGTGTGTGCACTGCGTTGTGCTCCTGTGTGAGGATGTATGTGTGGTGTGTCTGTGCGTGATTGTGTGTGTAGTGCGTAGTGTGTGAAATGGGTGCTACTTGTCTTCTTGGTTGGTTATATGTGTTTTGCCCATGGATTTGGGAGTGTCGTGTGTGTTAGGAGTTGTGGTACTTTCTGTGCGTGTCGTGTGCTGTGTTGTTCTGTGATTTGTGTTTGTGCTGTGTGTGTCCTACTCTGTGTGTTCTGTGGTCTGTGTGTTTTGCAAGTTGAGTGAGATATTGCGTGTTAGGACCGATATCTTGTGTATATGTTGCGTGTTTGGCATTGTGCATTCTGCGAGGCTCTGTGTGCTGTATGTTTTATGTGTGTTTGGAGTGATGTGTGCACTGTGTGAAATGTGTGTTGCATAAATTCGGTGTTCTTTCTGTGGTGGTTTGTGTGTGTTTTGCATGGGGGTTGCTATGTGTGTGGTTGTGTTTGACAGGTTGTGTGCGTGGTTGGCTCCTTGAGCAATGAGTGTACTTTGTGATGCGTGTACTGTGTATGGTCAAGCTTGGTCAGTGGGCCTCACTGTGGGTGTTGTGTTCACTCTGAGAACCGTGGTTCATGTGTATAGCGTGCAGTTATGTTCTCGGTGTGATGTGCTGTGCGTTGAGGGACTTCTGCATTCAAGTGCACAGAAGGTAGCCTCTCATGCTTGTCCGTTTTCGCCACAGGTTTGTAATCCTCCAGGAGGGCGTTGTTTCCTGAGGGTGCAAAGAGCCACGTCATCCCTTTAATAGCAAGGCCCTGACGATGCCTTTGTAGTAATCTGTCAGAAACTGCTGCGGGAGAGCCTTGTGCCAAACTCTGCTGGGGAAACAATCCACCGTGCACTGAGGAGACCCTCCCTGAGAGAATACTAGGCTGCTTTCGCCTTGCATGCAACTTGCTCCTACGTGATAAGGAAAACAGTAAACATTGCAGTAGAAGGCGGTCTTCTCTGTACGCCCTCTGTCTCAGAGATCGAAGTGAGCCGCGAATAGGCCTTCGCACTAGCCACACAGGAAGCTGCAGAACAAGATGCTTTGAAATGACAGCAGTGGAGGCAAGCCAGCTATGGATTCAGCTTATGTGAGTGAAAGAAACCAGTGCGGGATGGCCCATCCAAGGAATCATTGAAGCCGTGGCGGTGGAAGTTGAAACTGAGCTTGCAATGTGCTTTCCGTGTCTGTCGTGTGCGCGTGCACTCTAAGCGCCTGAGTGACGTCTGCTGCGCAGAGCTCTGTGTGTGCCGAGCGGCGTGCGCTCGCTTGGGTGGCCATTCGCGTGAGGCCTTGCTGAGGCAGCCTGGCTGTCAGAAAGTTGCCCGCATACAACGAATTCCGCTTGCAAAGTGCTTCCCGTGTCTGCCCTGTGTGCCTGCACTCTAAGCACCTGAGTGGAGTCTGCTGCGCAGAGCTCTGTGTGTGCCGAGCGGCGTGTGCTCGCTTGGGTGGCCATTCGCGTGAGGCCTTGCTGAGGCAGCCTGGCTGTCAGAAAGTTGCCCGCATACAACGAATTCCGCTTGCAATGTGCTTCCCGTGTCTGCCGTGTGTGCCTGCACTCTAAGCGCCTGAGTGGAGTCTGCTGCGCAGAGCTCTGTGTGTGCTGAGCGGCGTGCGCTCGCTTGGGTGGCCATTCGCGCGAGGCCTTGCTGAGGAAGCCTGGCTGTCAGGAAAACGCCCGCATACAACGAATTTAGCTTGGCAGTGCAAAAAGTCGCTTTCGTCTGCTACTACGTGGCCGCTCCAGAGAGGCCCAGGTTGGTCTGTGTGGTATGTAAGCCGGTTTCCCATGCCACAGTCTGAGCTTTGAAAACTAAGTGCCCATTGGCTTCAGTCCCCAACCATCATGTCAGCGAGAGGTGTGTGCAAGCTTCTGCAAAGCCTGGTGGCGGATGGGCCCTAAGCGTCAGGGCCGTTGTCCTGCAGAGAAGGATCTGAGGCTGTCTCAGTTCAAGGGATTTCCTGCTCAGCCATATCCAGACTGGCAGCTAAACACTGCTGTGTCAAGGCGAGCTTCTTATACACACTTCTACTCCCAGACACAGGGATACTGTGAAGAGGTCTTCCGCCCAGCCTCAGGGGAAGAGGCGGGGCAAGTTGCTTTCTGTACAGCATTCATTGGAAGCAGGACGTTTGGAGGTTCTGTTCCACAGGCGAAAAGCAGGCAGCACTAGGAGAATCTGTCAAGGAAGCTCCTCTTTATGGCTAGCGAGGCTTAATTCAAACGTGCAATGGAAAATTGTTCTGGGGTAACTGAGCTCTAACTTCACGCTCTAACACTTGCAGCTACTTTCTCCTAACTCATACAGAGTGGAATCGCCAAATACAGAGTAGAATTCTGTTGCGGTACGCTGTGTTCTTGTGTGCTTGGCGATGTATTGCCGACGGCCTGCGGGACCTGCTTGTCTTCTGTGTTGTGTGTTGTCCGTGCTGTGTGTATCTTGTATGTAGTATGTGCGGTATGTGTTCCTCACTGCTTGCTGAGTGCACAGTTCTGTGTATTTTTCACTGTGCTGTGTGTTATGTGAGATGTTGGTATTTGTGAGTGGTGTGTGTTGAGTGGTTCTTCGTGCATTGTACATTTCGCCTTTTTTTGATGAGTTCTCTGTTGGCGGTTGCATATGTTGTGCGTTTGGTGTGTGGCTTCCCGTCTAATGTGTAGTGTGAAATGTGTGTCTGGTCTTTCTGTTGTCTGCTGTGTTGTGTACTGTGTTCTGGGTTGTGCGAGTGCTGTCTTTCGGCTTTCCGTGTGTTGCATACTGGGTCGATGTTGGGTGGGCTGTGTAATTTGAGCACTGTGTGCAAAGTTGAGTTTGCCTTGTGTCGGACGTGTTGTGTGCATGTGCATGTTGTGTGTGTGTGTTTGTGCGTTTTCGTTCGTGCTGTCTGCGTGTGGGTCTGCGTGTGCGCAGTATTGTATGCTTGTGGTTGTGCGTGTTGTGTGTAGTGCGTTCTATGTGTGTTGCATGTGTTTTCGTCAGTTGCGTGTGTGCACTTGTAGGTGCTGTGTCAGTTTTGTGTGTGTGAGATTGTGATTTGTGTGCAGTTGTGTTAGAGAGGCTGTGTGTGTGTGTTTGGCTGTTTGAGTTATGCACGTGATGTGAGATGTGTTGACTGTGTGTGGTTGTGCTTGTTTTGTACGTCTCTTGTGCGCAGTCTGCGGTCTGTGCAGTGTTTATCGCGCGTATTGTGAGCAGTAGCTATGTGCCTGCCTTTCAAGGGTGTGGTGTGTTTATGGTGTCTGTTGTGTGGCGTGTTTCTGTGTTGTGTGTGTGTGCACTGCGTTGTGCTCCTGTGTGAGGATGTATGTGTGGTGTGTCTGTGCGTGATTGTGTGTGTAGTGCGTAGTGTGTGAAATGGGTGCTACTTGTCTTCTTGGTTGGTTATATGTGTTTTGCCCATGGATTTGGGAGTGTCGTGTGTGTTAGGAGTTGTGGTACTTTCTGTGCGTGTCGTGTGCTGTGTTGTTCTGTGATTTGTGTTTGTGCTGTGTGTGTCCTACTCTGTGTGTTCTGTGGTCTGTGTGTTTTGCAAGTTGAGTGAGATATTGCGTGTTATGACCGATATCTTGTGTATATGTTGCGTGTTTGGCATTGTGCATTCTGCGAGGCTCTGTGTGCTGTATGTTTTATGTGTGTTTGGAGTGATGTGTGCACTGTGTGAAATGTGTGTTGCATAAATTCGGTGTTGTTTCTGTGGTGGTTTGTGTGTGTTTTGCATGGGGGTTGCTATGTGTGTGGTTGTGTTTGACAGGTTGTGTGCGTGGTTGGCTCCTTGAGCAATGAGTGTACTTTGTGATGCGTGTACTGTGTATGGTCAAGCTTGGTCAGTGGGCCTCACTGTGGGTGTTGTGTTCACTCTGAGAACCGTGGTTCATGTGTATAGCGTGCAGTTATGTTCTCGGTGTGATGTGCTGTGCGTTGAGGGACTTCTGCATTCAAGTGCACAGAAGGTAGCCTCTCATGCTTGTCCGTTTTCGCCACAGGTTTGTAATCCTCCAGGAGGGCGTTGTTTCCTGAGGGTGCAAAGAGCCACGTCATCCCTTTAATAGCAAGGCCCTGACGATGCCTTTGTAGTAATCTGTCAGAAACTGCTGCGGGAGAGCCTTGTGCCAAACTCTGCTGGGGAAACAATCCACCGTGCACTGAGGAGACCCTCCCTGAGAGAATACTAGGCTGCTTTCGCCTTGCATGCAACTTGCTCCTACGTGATAAGGAAAACAGTAAACATTGCAGTAGAAGGCGGTCTTCTCTGTACGCCCTCTGTCTCAGAGACCGAAGTGAGCCGCGAATAGGCCTTCGCACTAGCCACACAGGAAGCTGCAGAACAAGATGCTTTGAAATGACAGCAGTGGAGGCAAGCCAGCTATGGATTCAGCTTATGTGAGTGAAAGAAACCAGTGCGGGATGGCCCATCCAAGGAATCATTGAAGCCGTGGCGGTGGAAGTTGAAACTGAGCTTGCAATGTGCTTTCCGTGTCTGTCGTGTGCGCGTGCACTCTAAGCGCCTGAGTGACGTCTGCTGCGCAGAGCTCTGTGTGTGCCGAGCGGCGTGCGCTCGCTTGGGTGGCCATTCGCGTGAGGCCTTGCTGAGGCAGCCTGGCTGTCAGAAAGTTGCCCGCATACAACGAATTCCGCTTGCAATGTGCTTCCCGTGTCTGCCGTGTGTGCCTGCACTCTAAGCGCCTGAGTGGAGTCTGCTGCGCAGAGCTCTGTGTGTGCTGAGCGGCGTGCGCTCGCTTGGGTGGCCATTCGCGCGAGGCCTTGCTGAGGAAGCCTGGCTGTCAGGAAAACGCCCGCATACAACGAATTTAGCTTGGCAGTGCAAAAAGTCGCTTTCGTCTGCTACTACGTGGCCGCTCCAGAGAGGCCCAGGTTGGTCTGTGTGGTATGTAAGCCGGTTTCCCATGCCACAGTCTGAGCTTTGAAAACTAAGTGCCCATTGGCTTCAGTCCCCAACCATCATGTCAGCGAGAGGTGTGTGCAAGCTTCTGCAAAGCCTGGTGGCGGATGGGCCCTAAGCGTCAGGGCCGTTGTCCTGCAGAGAAGGATCTGAGGCTGTCTCAGTTCAAGGGATTTCCTGCTCAGCCATATCCAGACTGGCAGCTAAACACTGCTGTGTCAAGGCGAGCTTCTTATACACACTTCTACTCCCAGACACAGGGATACTGTGAAGAGGTCTTCCGCCCAGCCTCAGGGGAAGAGGCGGGGCAAGTTGCTTTCTGTACAGCATTCATTGGAAGCAGGACGTTTGGAGGTTCTGTTCCACAGGCGAAAAGCAGGCAGCACTAGGAGAATCTGTCAAGGAAGCTCCTCTTTATGGCTAGCGAGGCTTAATTCAAACGTGCAATGGAAAATTGTTCTGGGGTAACTGAGCTCTAACTTCACGCTCTAACACTTGCAGCTACTTTCTCCTAACTCATACAGAGTGGAATCGCCAAATACAGAGTAGAATTCTGTTGCGGTACGCTGTGTTCTTGTGTGCTTGGCGATGTATTGCCGACGGCCTGCGGGACCTGCTTGTCTTCTGTGTTGTGTGTTGTCCGTGCTGTGTGTATCTTGTATGTAGTATGTGCGGTATGTGTTCCTCACTGCTTGCTGAGTGCACAGTTCTGTGTATTTTTCACTGTGCTGTGTGTTATGTGAGATGTTGGTATTTGTGAGTGGTGTGTGTTGAGTGGTTCTTCGTGCATTGTACATTTCGCCTTTTTTTGATGAGTTCTCTGTTGGCGGTTGCATATGTTGTGCGTTTGGTGTGTGGCTTCCCGTCTAATGTGTAGTGTGAAATGTGTGTCTGGTCTTTCTGTTGTCTGCTGTGTTGTGTACTGTGTTCTGGGTTGTGCGAGTGCTGTCTTTCGGCTTTCCGTGTGTTGCATACTGGGTCGATGTTGGGTGGGCTGTGTAATTTGAGCACTGTGTGCAAAGTTGAGTTTGCCTTGTGTCGGACGTGTTGTGTGCATGTGCATGTTGTGTGTGTGTGTTTGTGCGTTTTCGTTCGTGCTGTCTGCGTGTGGGTCTGCGTGTGCGCAGTATTGTATGCTTGTGGTTGTGCGTGTTGTGTGTAGTGCGTTCTATGTGTGTTGCATGTGTTTTCGTCAGTTGCGTGTGTGCACTTGTAGGTGCTGTGTCAGTTTTGTGTGTGTGAGATTGTGATTTGTGTGCTGTTGTGTTAGAGAGGCTGTGTGTGTGTGTTTGGCTGTTTGAGTTATGCACGTGATGTGAGATGTGTTGACTGTGTGTGGTTGTGCTTGTTTTGTACGTCTCTTGTGCGCAGTCTGCGGTCTGTGCAGTGTTTATCGCGCGTATTGTGAGCAGTAGCTATGTGCCTCCCTTTCAAGGGTGTGGTGTGTTTATGGTGTCTGTTGTGTGGCGTGTTTCTGTGTTGTGTGTGTGTGCACTGCGTTGTGCTCCTGTGTGAGGATGTATGTGTGGTGTGTCTGTGCGTGATTGTGTGTGTAGTGCGTAGTGTGTGAAATGGGTGCTACTTGTCTTCTTGGTTGGTTATATGTGTTTTGCCCATGGATTTGGGAGTGTCGTGTGTGTTAGGAGTTGTGGTACTTTCTGTGCGTGTCGTGTGCTGTGTTGTTCTGTGATTTGTGTTTGTGCTGTGTGTGTCCTACTCTGTGTGTTCTGTGGTCTGTGTGTTTTGCAAGTTGAGTGAGATATTGCGTGTTATGACCGATATCTTGTGTATATGTTGCGTGTTTGGCATTGTGCATTCTGCGAGGCTCTGTGTGCTGTATGTTTTATGTGTGTTTGGAGTGATGTGTGCACTGTGTGAAATGTGTGTTGCATAAATTCGGTGTTCTTTCTGTGGTGGTTTGTGTGTGTTTTGCATGGGGGTTGCTATGTGTGTGGTTGTGTTTGACAGGTTGTGTGCGTGGTTGGCTCCTTGAGCAATGAGTGTACTTTGTGATGCGTGTACTGTGTATGGTCAAGCTTGGTCAGTGGGCCTCACTGTGGGTGTTGTGTTCACTCTGAGAACCGTGGTTCATGTGTATAGCGTGCAGTTATGTTCTCGGTGTGATGTGCTGTGCGTTGAGGGACTTCTGCATTCAAGTGCACAGAAGGTAGCCTCTCATGCTTGTCCGTTTTCGCCACAGGTTTGTAATCCTCCAGGAGGGCGTTGTTTCCTGAGGGTGCAAAGAGCCACGTCATCCCTTTAATAGCAAGGCCCTGACGATGCCTTTGTAGTAATCTGTCAGAAACTGCTGCGGGAGAGCCTTGTGCCAAACTCTGCTGGGGAAACAATCCACCGTGCACTGAGGAGACCCTCCCTGAGAGAATACTAGGCTGCTTTCGCCTTGCATGCAACTTGCTCCTACGTGATAAGGAAAACAGTAAACATTGCAGTAGAAGGCGGTCTTCTCTGTACGCCCTCTGTCTCAGAGACCGAAGTGAGCCGCGAATAGGCCTTCGCACTAGCCACACAGGAAGCTGCAGAACAAGATGCTTTGAAATGACAGCAGTGGAGGCAAGCCAGCTATGGATTCAGCTTATGTGAGTGAAAGAAACCAGTGCGGGATGGCCCATCCAAGGAATCATTGAAGCCGTGGCGGTGGAAGTTGAAACTGAGCTTGCAATGTGCTTTCCGTGTCTGTCGTGTGCGCGTGCACTCTAAGCGCCTGAGTGACGTCTGCTGCGCAGAGCTCTGTGTGTGCCGAGCGGCGTGCGCTCGCTTGGGTGGCCATTCGCGTGAGGCCTTGCTGAGGCAGCCTGGCTGTCAGAAAGTTGCCCGCATACAACGAATTCCGCTTGCAATGTGCTTCCCGTGTCTGCCGTGTGTGCCTGCACTCTAAGCGCCTGAGTAGAGTCTGCTGCGCAGAGCTCTGTGTGTGCTGAGCGGCGTGCGCTCGCTTGGGTGGCCATTCGCGCGAGGCCTTGCTGAGGAAGCCTGGCTGTCAGGAAAACGCCCGCATACAACGAATTTAGCTTGGCAGTGCAAAAAGTCGCTTTCGTCTGCTACTACGTGGCCGCTCCAGAGAGGCCCAGGTTGGTCTGTGTGGTATGTAAGCCGGTTTCCCATGCCACAGTCTGAGCTTTGAAAACTAAGTGCCCATTGGCTTCAGTCCCCAACCATCATGTCAGCGAGAGGTGTGTGCAAGCTTCTGCAAAGCCTGGTGGCGGATGGGCCCTAAGCGTCAGGGCCGTTGTCCTGCAGAGAAGGATCTGAGGCTGTCTCAGTTCAAGGGATTTCCTGCTCAGCCATATCCAGACTGGCAGCTAAACACTGCTGTGTCAAGGCGAGCTTCTTATACACACTTCTACTCCCAGACACAGGGATACTGTGAAGAGGTCTTCCGCCCAGCCTCAGGGGAAGAGGCGGGGCAAGTTGCTTTCTGTACAGCATTCATTGGAAGCAGGACGTTTGGAGGTTCTGTTCCACAGGCGAAAAGCAGGCAGCACTAGGAGAATCTGTCAAGGAAGCTCCTCTTTATGGCTAGCGAGGCTTAATTCAAACGTGCAATGGAAAATTGTTCTGGGGTAACTGAGCTCTAACTTCACGCTCTAACACTTGCAGCTACTTTCTCCTAACTCATACAGAGTGGAATCGCCAAATACAGAGTAGAATTCTGTTGCGGTACGCTGTGTTCTTGTGTGCTTGGCGATGTATTGCCGACGGCCTGCGGGACCTGCTTGTCTTCTGTGTTGTGTGTTGTCCGTGCTGTGTGTATCTTGTATGTAGTATGTGCGGTATGTGTTCCTCACTGCTTGCTGAGTGCACAGTTCTGTGTATTTTTCACTGTGCTGTGTGTTATGTGAGATGTTGGTATTTGTGAGTGGTGTGTGTTGAGTGGTTCTTCGTGCATTGTACATTTCGCCTTTTTTGATGAGTTCTCTGTTGGCGGTTGCATATGTTGTGCGTTTGGTGTGTGGCTTCCCGTCTAATGTGTAGTGTGAAATGTGTGTCTGGTCTTTCTGTTGTCTGCTGTGTTGTGTACTGTGTTCTGGGTTGTGCGAGTGCTGTCTTTCGGCTTTCCGTGTGTTGCATACTGGGTCGATGTTGGGTGGGCTGTGTAATTTGAGCACTGTGTGCAAAGTTGAGTTTGCCTTGTGTCGGACGTGTTGTGTGCATGTGCATGTTGTGTGTGTGTGTTTGTGCGTTTTCGTTCGTGCTGTCTGCGTGTGGGTCTGCGTGTGCGCAGTATTGTATGCTTGTGGTTGTGCGTGTTGTGTGTAGTGCGTTCTATGTGTGTTGCATGTGTTTTCGTCAGTTGCGTGTGTGCACTTGTAGGTGCTGTGTCAGTTTTGTGTGTGTGAGATTGTGATTTGTGTGCTGTTGTGTTAGAGAGGCTGTGTGTGTGTGTTTGGCTGTTTGAGTTATGCACATGATGTGAGATGTGTTGACTGTGTGTGGTTGTGCTTGTTTTGTACGTCTCTTGTGCGCAGTCTGCGGTCTGTGCAGTGTTTATCGCGCGTATTGTGAGCAGTAGCTATGTGCCTGCCTTTCAAGGGTGTGGTGTGTTTATGGTGTCTGTTGTGTGGCGTGTTTCTGTGTTGTGTGTGTGTGCACTGCGTTGTGCTCTTGTGTGAGGATGTTTGTGTGGTGTGTCTGTGCGTGATTGTGTGTGTAGTGCGTAGTGTGTGAAATGGGTGCTACTTGTCTTCTTGGTTGGTTATATGTGTTTTGCCCATGGATTTGGGAGTGTCGTGTGTGTTAGGAGTTGTGGTACTTTCTGTGTGTGTCGTGTGCTGTGTTGTTCTGTGATTTGTGTTTGTGCTGTGTGTGTCCTACTCTGTGTGTTCTGTGGTCTGTGTGTTTTGCAAGTTGAGTGAGATATTGCGTGTTAGGACCGATATCTTGTGTATATGTTGCGTGTTTGGCATTGTGCATTCTGCGAGGCTCTGTGTGCTGTATGTTTTATGTGTGTTTGGAGTGATGTGTGCACTGTGTGAAATGTGTGTTGCATAAATTCGGTGTTCTTTCTGTGGTGGTTTGTGTGTGTTTTGCATGGGGGTTGCTATGTGTGTGGTTGTGTTTGACAGGTTGTGTGCGTGGTTGGCTCCTTGAGCAATGAGTGTACTTTGTGATGCGTGTACTGTGTATGGTCAAGCTTGGTCAGTGGGCCTCACTGTGGGTGTTGTGTTCACTCTGAGAACCGTGGTTCATGTGTATAGCGTGCAGTTATGTTCTCGGTGTGATGTGCTGTGCGTTGAGGGACTTCTGCATTCAAGTGCACAGAAGGTAGCCTCTCATGCTTGTCCGTTTTCGCCACAGGTTTGTAATCCTCCAGGAGGGCGTTGTTTCCTGAGGGTGCAAAGAGCCACGTCATCCCTTTAATAGCAAGGCCCTGACGATGCCTTTGTAGTAATCTGTCAGAAACTGCTGCGGGAGAGCCTTGTGCCAAACTCTGCTGGGGAAACAATCCACCGTGCACTGAGGAGACCCTCCCTGAGAGAATACTAGGCTGCTTTCGCCTTGCATGCAACTTGCTCCTACGTGATAAGGAAAACAGTAAACATTGCAGTAGAAGGCGGTCTTCTCTGTACGCCCTCTGTCTCAGAGACCGAAGTGAGCCGCGAATAGGCCTTCGCACTAGCCACACAGGAAGCTGCAGAACAAGATGCTTTGAAATGACAGCAGTGGAGGCAAGCCAGCTATGGATTCAGCTTATGTGAGTGAAAGAAACCAGTGCGGGATGGCCCATCCAAGGAATCATTGAAGCCGTGGCGGTGGAAGTTGAAACTGAGCTTGCAATGTGCTTTCCGTGTCTGTCGTGTGCGCGTGCACTCTAAGCGCCTGAGTGACGTCTGCTGCGCAGAGCTCTGTGTGTGCCGAGCGGCGTGCGCTCGCTTGGGTGGCCATTCGCGTGAGGCCTTGCTGAGGCAGCCTGGCTGTCAGAAAGTTGCCCGCATACAACGAATTCCGCTTGCAATGTGCTTCCCGTGTCTGCCGTGTGTGCCTGCACTCTAAGCGCCTGAGTGGAGTCTGCTGCGCAGAGCTCTGTGTGTGCTGAGCGGCGTGCGCTCGCTTGGGTGGCCATTCGCGCGAGGCCTTGCTGAGGAAGCCTGGCTGTCAGGAAAACGCCCGCATACAACGAATTTAGCTTGGCAGTGCAAAAAGTCGCTTTCGTCTGCTACTACGTGGCCGCTCCAGAGAGGCCCAGGTTGGTCTGTGTGGTATGTAAGCCGGTTTCCCATGCCACAGTCTGAGCTTTGAAAACTAAGTGCCCATTGGCTTCAGTCCCCAACCATCATGTCAGCGAGAGGTGTGTGCAAGCTTCTGCAAAGCCTGGTGGCGGATGGGCCCTAAGCGTCAGGGCCGTTGTCCTGCAGAGAAGGATCTGAGGCTGTCTCAGTTCAAGGGATTTCCTGCTCAGCCATATCCAGACTGGCAGCTAAACACTGCTGTGTCAAGGCGAGCTTCTTATACACACTTCTACTCCCAGACACAGGGATACTGTGAAGAGGTCTTCCGCCCAGCCTCAGGGGAAGAGGCGGGGCAAGTTGCTTTCTGTACAGCATTCATTGGAAGCAGGACGTTTGGAGGTTCTGTTCCACAGGCGAAAAGCAGGCAGCACTAGGAGAATCTGTCAAGGAAGCTCCTCTTTATGGCTAGCGAGGCTTAATTCAAACGTGCAATGGAAAATTGTTCTGGGGTAACTGAGCTCTAACTTCACGCTCTAACACTTGCAGCTACTTTCTCCTAACTCATACAGAGTGGAATCGCCAAATACAGAGTAGAATTCTGTTGCGGTACGCTGTGTTCTTGTGTGCTTGGCGATGTATTGCCGACGGCCTGCGGGACCTGCTTGTCTTCTGTGTTGTGTGTTGTCCGTGCTGTGTGTATCTTGTATGTAGTATGTGCGGTATGTGTTCCTCACTGCTTGCTGAGTGCACAGTTCTGTGTATTTTTCACTGTGCTGTGTGTTATGTGAGATGTTGGTATTTGTGAGTGGTGTGTGTTGAGTGGTTCTTCGTGCATTGTACATTTCGCCTTTTTTGATGAGTTCTCTGTTGGCGGTTGCATATGTTGTGCGTTTGGTGTGTGGCTTCCCGTCTAATGTGTAGTGTGAAATGTGTGTCTGGTCTTTCTGTTGTCTGCTGTGTTGTGTACTGTGTTCTGGGTTGTGCGAGTGCTGTCTTTCGGCTTTCCGTGTGTTGCATACTGGGTCGATGTTGGGTGGGCTGTGTAATTTGAGCACTGTGTGCAAAGTTGAGTTTGCCTTGTGTCGGACGTGTTGTGTGCATGTGCATGTTGTGTGTGTGTGTTTGTGCGTTTTCGTTCGTGCTGTCTGCGTGTGGGTCTGCGTGTGCGCAGTATTGTATGCTTGTGGTTGTGCGTGTTGTGTGTAGTGCGTTCTATGTGTGTTGCATGTGTTTTCGTCAGTTGCGTGTGTGCACTTGTAGGTGCTGTGTCAGTTTTGTGTGTGTGAGATTGTGATTTGTGTGCTGTTGTGTTAGAGAGGCTGTGTGTGTGTGTTTGGCTGTTTGAGTTATGCACATGATGTGAGATGTGTTGACTGTGTGTGGTTGTGCTTGTTTTGTACGTCTCTTGTGCGCAGTCTGCGGTCTGTGCAGTGTTTATCGCGCGTATTGTGAGCAGTAGCTATGTGCCTGCCTTTCAAGGGTGTGGTGTGTTTATGGTGTCTGTTGTGTGGCGTGTTTCTGTGTTGTGTGTGTGTGCACTGCGTTGTGCTCCTGTGTGAGGATGTATGTGTGGTGTGTCTGTGCGTGATTGTGTGTGTAGTGCGTAGTGTGTGAAATGGGTGCTACTTGTCTTCTTGGTTGGTTATATGTGTTTTGCCCATGGATTTGGGAGTGTCGTGTGTGTTAGGAGTTGTGGTACTTTCTGTGTGTGTCGTGTGCTGTGTTGTTCTGTGATTTGTGTTTGTGCTGTGTGTGTCCTACTCTGTGTGTTCTGTGGTCTGTGTGTTTTGCAAGTTGAGTGAGATATTGCGTGTTAGGACCGATATCTTGTGTATATGTTGCGTGTTTGGCATTGTGCATTCTGCGAGGCTCTGTGTGCTGTATGTTTTATGTGTGTTTGGAGTGATGTGTGCACTGTGTGAAATGTGTGTTGCATAAATTCGGTGTTCTTTCTGTGGTGGTTTGTGTGTGTTTTGCATGGGGGTTGCTATGTGTGTGGTTGTGTTTGACAGGTTGTGTGCGTGGTTGGCTCCTTGAGCAATGAGTGTACTTTGTGATGCGTGTACTGTGTATGGTCAAGCTTGGTCAGTGGGCCTCACTGTGGGTGTTGTGTTCACTCTGAGAACCGTGGTTCATGTGTATAGCGTGCAGTTATGTTCTCGGTGTGATGTGCTGTGCGTTGAGGGACTTCTGCATTCAAGTGCACAGAAGGTAGCCTCTCATGCTTGTCCGTTTTCGCCACAGGTTTGTAATCCTCCAGGAGGGCGTTGTTTCCTGAGGGTGCAAAGAGCCACGTCATCCCTTTAATAGCAAGGCCCTGACGATGCCTTTGTAGTAATCTGTCAGAAACTGCTGCGGGAGAGCCTTGTGCCAAACTCTGCTGGGGAAACAATCCACCGTGCACTGAGGAGACCCTCCCTGAGAGAATACTAGGCTGCTTTCGCCTTGCATGCAACTTGCTCCTACGTGATAAGGAAAACAGTAAACATTGCAGTAGAAGGCGGTCTTCTCTGTACGCCCTCTGTCTCAGAGACCGAAGTGAGCCGCGAATAGGCCTTCGCACTAGCCACACAGGAAGCTGCAGAACAAGATGCTTTGAAATGACAGCAGTGGAGGCAAGCCAGCTATGGATTCAGCTTATGTGAGTGAAAGAAACCAGTGCGGGATGGCCCATCCAAGGAATCATTGAAGCCGTGGCGGTGGAAGTTGAAACTGAGCTTGCAATGTGCTTTCCGTGTCTGTCGTGTGCGCGTGCACTCTAAGCGCCTGAGTGACGTCTGCTGCGCAGAGCTCTGTGTGTGCCGAGCGGCGTGCGCTCGCTTGGGTGGCCATTCGCGTGAGGCCTTGCTGAGGCAGCCTGGCTGTCAGAAAGTTGCCCGCATACAACGAATTCCGCTTGCAATGTGCTTCCCGTGTCTGCCGTGTGTGCCTGCACTCTAAGCGCCTGAGTGGAGTCTGCTGCGCAGAGCTCTGTGTGTGCTGAGCGGCGTGCGCTCGCTTGGGTGGCCATTCGCGCGAGGCCTTGCTGAGGAAGCCTGGCTGTCAGGAAAACGCCCGCATACAACGAATTTAGCTTGGCAGTGCAAAAAGTCGCTTTCGTCTGCTACTACGTGGCCGCTCCAGAGAGGCCCAGGTTGGTCTGTGTGGTATGTAAGCCGGTTTCCCATGCCACAGTCTGAGCTTTGAAAACTAAGTGCCCATTGGCTTCAGTCCCCAACCATCATGTCAGCGAGAGGTGTGTGCAAGCTTCTGCAAAGCCTGGTGGCGGATGGGCCCTAAGCGTCAGGGCCGTTGTCCTGCAGAGAAGGATCTGAGGCTGTCTCAGTTCAAGGGATTTCCTGCTCAGCCATATCCAGACTGGCAGCTAAACACTGCTGTGTCAAGGCGAGCTTCTTATACACACTTCTACTCCCAGACACAGGGATACTGTGAAGAGGTCTTCCGCCCAGCCTCAGGGGAAGAGGCGGGGCAAGTTGCTTTCTGTACAGCATTCATTGGAAGCAGGACGTTTGGAGGTTCTGTTCCACAGGCGAAAAGCAGGCAGCACTAGGAGAATCTGTCAAGGAAGCTCCTCTTTATGGCTAGCGAGGCTTAATTCAAACGTGCAATGGAAAATTGTTCTGGGGTAACTGAGCTCTAACTTCACGCTCTAACACTTGCAGCTACTTTCTCCTAACTCATACAGAGTGGAATCGCCAAATACAGAGTAGAATTCTGTTGCGGTACGCTGTGTTCTTGTGTGCTTGGCGATGTATTGCCGACGGCCTGCGGGACCTGCTTGTCTTCTGTGTTGTGTGTTGTCCGTGCTGTGTGTATCTTGTATGTAGTATGTGCGGTATGTGTTCCTCACTGCTTGCTGAGTGCACAGTTCTGTGTATTTTTCACTGTGCTGTGTGTTATGTGAGATGTTGGTATTTGTGAGTGGTGTGTGTTGAGTGGTTCTTCGTGCATTGTACATTTCGCCTTTTTTTGATGAGTTCTCTGTTGGCGGTTGCATATGTTGTGCGTTTGGTGTGTGGCTTCCCGTCTAATGTGTAGTGTGAAATGTGTGTCTGGTCTTTCTGTTGTCTGCTGTGTTGTGTACTGTGTTCTGGGTTGTGCGAGTGCTGTCTTTCGGCTTTCCGTGTGTTGCATACTGGGTCGATGTTGGGTGGGCTGTGTAATTTGAGCACTGTGTGCAAAGTTGAGTTTGCCTTGTGTCGGACGTGTTGTGTGCATGTGCATGTTGTGTGTGTGTGTTTGTGCGTTTTCGTTCGTGCTGTCTGCGTGTGGGTCTGCGTGTGCGCAGTATTGTATGCTTGTGGTTGTGCGTGTTGTGTGTAGTGCGTTCTATGTGTGTTGCATGTGTTTTCGTCAGTTGCGTGTGTGCACTTGTAGGTGCTGTGTCAGTTTTGTGTGTGTGAGATTGTGATTTGTGTGCTGTTGTGTTAGAGAGGCTGTGTGTGTGTGTTTGGCTGTTTGAGTTATGCACATGATGTGAGATGTGTTGACTGTGTGTGGTTGTGCTTGTTTTGTACGTCTCTTGTGCGCAGTCTGCGGTCTGTGCAGTGTTTATCGCGCGTATTGTGAGCAGTAGCTATGTGCCTGCCTTTCAAGGGTGTGGTGTGTTTATGGTGTCTGTTGTGTGGCGTGTTTCTGTGTTGTGTGTGTGTGCACTGCGTTGTGCTCCTGTGTGAGGATGTATGTGTGGTGTGTCTGTGCGTGATTGTGTGTGTAGTGCGTAGTGTGTGAAATGGGTGCTACTTGTCTTCTTGGTTGGTTATATGTGTTTTGCCCATGGATTTGGGAGTGTCGTGTGTGTTAGGAGTTGTGGTACTTTCTGTGCGTGTCGTGTGCTGTGTTGTTCTGTGATTTGTGTTTGTGCTGTGTGTGTCCTACTCTGTGTGTTCTGTGGTCTGTGTGTTTTGCAAGTTGAGTGAGATATTGCGTGTTATGACCGATATCTTGTGTATATGTTGCGTGTTTGGCATTGTGCATTCTGCGAGGCTCTGTGTGCTGTATGTTTTATGTGTGTTTGGAGTGATGTGTGCACTGTGTGAAATGTGTGTTGCATAAATTCGGTGTTCTTTCTGTGGTGGTTTGTGTGTGTTTTGCATGGGGGTTGCTATGTGTGTGGTTGTGTTTGACAGGTTGTGTGCGTGGTTGGCTCCTTGAGCAATGAGTGTACTTTGTGATGCGTGTACTGTGTATGGTCAAGCTTGGTCAGTGGGCCTCACTGTGGGTGTTGTGTTCACTCTGAGAACCGTGGTTCATGTGTATAGCGTGCAGTTATGTTCTCGGTGTGATGTGCTGTGCGTTGAGGGACTTCTGCATTCAAGTGCACAGAAGGTAGCCTCTCATGCTTGTCCGTTTTCGCCACAGGTTTGTAATCCTCCAGGAGGGCGTTGTTTCCTGAGGGTGCAAAGAGCCACGTCATCCCTTTAATAGCAAGGCCCTGACGATGCCTTTGTAGTAATCTGTCAGAAACTGCTGCGGGAGAGCCTTGTGCCAAACTCTGCTGGGGAAACAATCCACCGTGCACTGAGGAGACCCTCCCTGAGAGAATACTAGGCTGCTTTCGCCTTGCATGCAACTTGCTCCTACGTGATAAGGAAAACAGTAAACATTGCAGTAGAAGGCGGTCTTCTCTGTACGCCCTCTGTCTCAGAGACCGAAGTGAGCCGCGAATAGGCCTTCGCACTAGCCACACAGGAAGCTGCAGAACAAGATGCTTTGAAATGACAGCAGTGGAGGCAAGCCAGCTATGGATTCAGCTTATGTGAGTGAAAGAAACCAGTGCGGGATGGCCCATCCAAGGAATCATTGAAGCCGTGGCGGTGGAAGTTGAAACTGAGCTTGCAATGTGCTTTCCGTGTCTGTCGTGTGCGCGTGCACTCTAAGCGCCTGAGTGACGTCTGCTGCGCAGAGCTCTGTGTGTGCCGAGCGGCGTGCGCTCGCTTGGGTGGCCATTCGCGTGAGGCCTTGCTGAGGCAGCCTGGCTGTCAGAAAGTTGCCCGCATACAACGAATTCCGCTTGCAAAGTGCTTCCCGTGTCTGCCCTGTGTGCCTGCACTCTAAGCACCTGAGTGGAGTCTGCTGCGCAGAGCTCTGTGTGTGCCGAGCGGCGTGCGCTCGCTTGGGTGGCCATTCGCGTGAGGCCTTGCTGAGGCAGCCTGGCTGTCAGAAAGTTGCCCGCATACAACGAATTCCGCTTGCAATGTGCTTCCCGTGTCTGCCGTGTGTGCCTGCACTCTAAGCGCCTGAGTGGAGTCTGCTGCGCAGAGCTCTGTGTGTGCTGAGCGGCGTGCGCTCGCTTGGGTGGCCATTCGCGCGAGGCCTTGCTGAGGAAGCCTGGCTGTCAGGAAAACGCCCGCATACAACGAATTTAGCTTGGCAGTGCAAAAAGTCGCTTTCGTCTGCTACTACGTGGCCGCTCCAGAGAGGCCCAGGTTGGTCTGTGTGGTATGTAAGCCGGTTTCCCATGCCACAGTCTGAGCTTTGAAAACTAAGTGCCCATTGGCTTCAGTCCCCAACCATCATGTCAGCGAGAGGTGTGTGCAAGCTTCTGCAAAGCCTGGTGGCGGATGGGCCCTAAGCGTCAGGGCCGTTGTCCTGCAGAGAAGGATCTGAGGCTGTCTCAGTTCAAGGGATTTCCTGCTCAGCCATATCCAGACTGGCAGCTAAACACTGCTGTGTCAAGGCGAGCTTCTTATACACACTTCTACTCCCAGACACAGGGATACTGTGAAGAGGTCTTCCGCCCAGCCTCAGGGGAAGAGGCGGGGCAAGTTGCTTTCTGTACAGCATTCATTGGAAGCAGGACGTTTGGAGGTTCTGTTCCACAGGCGAAAAGCAGGCAGCACTAGGAGAATCTGTCAAGGAAGCTCCTCTTTATGGCTAGCGAGGCTTAATTCAAACGTGCAATGGAAAATTGTTCTGGGGTAACTGAGCTCTAACTTCACGCTCTAACACTTGCAGCTACTTTCTCCTAACTCATACAGAGTGGAATCGCCAAATACAGAGTAGAATTCTGTTGCGGTACGCTGTGTTCTTGTGTGCTTGGCGATGTATTGCCGACGGCCTGCGGGACCTGCTTGTCTTCTGTGTTGTGTGTTGTCCGTGCTGTGTGTATCTTGTATGTAGTATGTGCGGTATGTGTTCCTCACTGCTTGCTGAGTGCACAGTTCTGTGTATTTTTCACTGTGCTGTGTGTTATGTGAGATGTTGGTATTTGTGAGTGGTGTGTGTTGAGTGGTTCTTCGTGCATTGTACATTTCGCCTTTTTTTGATGAGTTCTCTGTTGGCGGTTGCATATGTTGTGCGTTTGGTGTGTGGCTTCCCGTCTAATGTGTAGTGTGAAATGTGTGTCTGGTCTTTCTGTTGTCTGCTGAGTTGTGTACTGTGTTCTGGGTTGTGCGAGTGCTGTCTTTCGGCTTTCCGTGTGTTGCATACTGGGTCGATGTTGGGTGGGCTGTGTAATTTGAGCACTGTGTGCAAAGTTGAGTTTGCCTTGTGTCGGACGTGTTGTGTGCATGTGCATGTTGTGTGTGTGTGTTTGTGCGTTTTCGTTCGTGCTGTCTGCGTGTGGGTCTGCGTGTGCGCAGTATTGTATGCTTGTGGTTGTGCGTGTTGTGTGTAGTGCGTTCTATGTGTGTTGCATGTGTTTTCGTCAGTTGCGTGTGTGCACTTGTAGGTGCTGTGTCAGTTTTGTGTGTGTGAGATTGTGATTTGTGTGCTGTTGTGTTAGAGAGGCTGTGTGTGTGTGTTTGGCTGTTTGAGTTATGCACATGATGTGAGATGTGTTGATTGTGTGTGGTTGTGCTTGTTTTGTACGTCTCTTGTGCGCAGTCTGCGGTCTGTGCAGTGTTTATCGCGCGTATTGTGAGCAGTAGCTATGTGCCTGCCTTTCAAGGGTGTGGTGTGTTTATGGTGTCTGTTGTGTGGCGTGTTTCTGTGTTGTGTGTGTGTGCACTGCGTTGTGCTCCTGTGTGAGGATGTATGTGTGGTGTGTCTGTGCGTGATTGTGTGTGTAGTGCGTAGTGTGTGAAATGGGTGCTACTTGTCTTCTTGGTTGGTTATATGTGTTTTGCCCATGGATTTGGGAGTGTCGTGTGTGTTAGGAGTTGTGGTACTTTCTGTGTGTGTCGTGTGCTGTGTTGTTCTGTGATTTGTGTTTGTGCTGTGTGTGTCCTACTCTGTGTGTTCTGTGGTCTGTGTGTTTTGCAAGTTGAGTGAGATATTGCGTGTTAGGACCGATATCTTGTGTATACGTTGCGTGTTTGGCATTGTGCATTCTGCGAGGCTCTGTGTGCTGTATGTTTTATGTGTGTTTGGAGTGATGTGTGCACTGTGTGAAATGTGTGTTGCATAAATTCGGTGTTCTTTCTGTGGTGGTTTGTGTGTGTTTTGCATGGGGGTTGCTATGTGTGTGGTTGTGTTTGACAGGTTGTGTGCGTGGTTGGCTCCTTGAGCAATGAGTGTACTTTGTGATGCGTGTACTGTGTATGGTCAAGCTTGGTCAGTGGGCCTCACTGTGGGTGTTGTGTTCACTCTGAGAACCGTGGTTCATGTGTATAGCGTGCAGTTATGTTCTCGGTGTGATGTGCTGTGCGTTGAGGGACTTCTGCATTCAAGTGCACAGAAGGTAGCCTCTCATGCTTGTCCGTTTTCGCCACAGGTTTGTAATCCTCCAGGAGGGCGTTGTTTCCTGAGGGTGCAAAGAGCCACGTCATCCCTTTAATAGCAAGGCCCTGACGATGCCTTTGTAGTAATCTGTCAGAAACTGCTGCGGGAGAGCCTTGTGCCAAACTCTGCTGGGGAAACAATCCACCGTGCACTGAGGAGACCCTCCCTGAGAGAATACTAGGCTGCTTTCGCCTTGCATGCAACTTGCTCCTACGTGATAAGGAAAACAGTAAACATTGCAGTAGAAGGCGGTCTTCTCTGTACGCCCTCTGTCTCAGAGACCGAAGTGAGCCGCGAATAGGCCTTCGCACTAGCCACACAGGAAGCTGCAGAACAAGATGCTTTGAAATGACAGCAGTGGAGGCAAGCCAGCTATGGATTCAGCTTATGTGAGTGAAAGAAACCAGTGCGGGATGGCCCATCCAAGGAATCATTGAAGCCGTGGCGGTGGAAGTTGAAACTGAGCTTGCAATGTGCTTTCCGTGTCTGTCGTGTGCGCGTGCACTCTAAGCGCCTGAGTGACGTCTGCTGCGCAGAGCTCTGTGTGTGCCGAGCGGCGTGCGCTCGCTTGGGTGGCCATTCGCGTGAGGCCTTGCTGAGGCAGCCTGGCTGTCAGAAAGTTGCCCGCATACAAAGAATTCCGCTTGCAAAGTGCTTCCCGTGTCTGCCCTGTGTGCCTGCACTCTAAGCACCTGAGTGGAGTCTGCTGCGCAGAGCTCTGTGTGTGCCGAGCGGCGTGCGCTCGCTTGGGTGGCCATTCGCGTGAGGCCTTGCTGAGGCAGCCTGGCTGTCAGAAAGTTGCCCGCATACAACGAATTCCGCTTGCAATGTGCTTCCCGTGTCTGCCGTGTGTGCCTGCACTCTAAGCGCCTGAGTGGAGTCTGCTGCGCAGAGCTCTGTGTGTGCTGAGCGGCGTGCGCTCGCTTGGGTGGCCATTCGCGCGAGGCCTTGCTGAGGAAGCCTGGCTGTCAGGAAAACGCCCGCATACAACGAATTTAGCTTGGCAGTGCAAAAAGTCGCTTTCGTCTGCTACTACGTGGCTGCTCCAGAGAGGCCCAGGTTGGTCTGTGTGGTATGTAAGCCGGTTTCCCATGCCACAGTCTGAGCTTTGAAAACTAAGTGCCCATTGGCTTCAGTCCCCAACCATCATGTCAGCGAGAGGTGTGTGCAAGCTTCTGCAAAGCCTGGTGGCGGATGGGCCCTAAGCGTCAGGGCCGTTGTCCTGCAGAGAAGGATCTGAGGCTGTCTCAGTTCAAGGGATTTCCTGCTCAGCCATATCCAGACTGGCAGCTAAACACTGCTGTGTCAAGGCGAGCTTCTTATACACACTTCTACTCCCAGACACAGGGATACTGTGAAGAGGTCTTCCGCCCAGCCTCAGGGGAAGAGGCGGGGCAAGTTGCTTTCTGTACAGCATTCATTGGAAGCAGGACGTTTGGAGGTTCTGTTCCACAGGCGAAAAGCAGGCAGCACTAGGAGAATCTGTCAAGGAAGCTCCTCTTTATGGCTAGCGAGGCTTAATTCAAACGTGCAATGGAAAATTGTTCTGGGGTAACTGAGCTCTAACTTCACGCTCTAACACTTGCAGCTACTTTCTCCTAACTCATACAGAGTGGAATCGCCAAATACAGAGTAGAATTCTGTTGCGGTACGCTGTGTTCTTGTGTGCTTGGCGATGTATTGCCGACGGCCTGCGGGACCTGCTTGTCTTCTGTGTTGTGTGTTGTCCGTGCTGTGTGTATCTTGTATGTAGTATGTGCGGTATGTGTTCCTCACTGCTTGCTGAGTGCACAGTTCTGTGTATTTTTCACTGTGCTGTGTGTTATGTGAGATGTTGGTATTTGTGAGTGGTGTGTGTTGAGTGGTTCTTCGTGCATTGTACATTTCGCCTTTTTTTGATGAGTTCTCTGTTGGCGGTTGCATATGTTGTGCGTTTGGTGTGTGGCTTCCCGTCTAATGTGTAGTGTGAAATGTGTGTCTGGTCTTTCTGTTGTCTGCTGTGTTGTGTACTGTGTTCTGGGTTGTGCGAGTGCTGTCTTTCGGCTTTCCGTGTGTTGCATACTGGGTCGATGTTGGGTGGGCTGTGTAATTTGAGCACTGTGTGCAAAGTTGAGTTTGCCTTGTGTCGGACGTGTTGTGTGCATGTGCATGTTGTGTGTGTGTGTTTGTGCGTTTTCGTTCGTGCTGTCTGCGTGTGGGTCTGCGTGTGCGCAGTATTGTATGCTTGTGGTTGTGCGTGTTGTGTGTAGTGCGTTCTATGTGTGTTGCATGTGTTTTCGTCAGTTGCGTGTGTGCACTTGTAGGTGCTGTGTCAGTTTTGTGTGTGTGAGATTGTGATTTGTGTGCTGTTGTGTTAGAGAGGCTGTGTGTGTGTGTTTGGCTGTTTGAGTTATGCACATGATGTGAGATGTGTTGACTGTGTGTGGTTGTGCTTGTTTTGTACGTCTCTTGTGCGCAGTCTGCGGTCTGTGCAGTGTTTATCGCGCGTATTGTGAGCAGTAGCTATGTGCCTGCCTTTCAAGGGTGTGGTGTGTTTATGGTGTCTGTTGTGTGGCGTGTTTCTGTGTTGTGTGTGTGTGCACTGCGTTGTGCTCCTGTGTGAGGATGTATGTGTGGTGTGTCTGTGCGTGATTGTGTGTGTAGTGCGTAGTGTGTGAAATGGGTGCTACTTGTCTTCTTGGTTGGTTATATGTGTTTTGCCCATGGATTTGGGAGTGTCGTGTGTGTTAGGAGTTGTGGTACTTTCTGTGTGTGTCGTGTGCTGTGTTGTTCTGTGATTTGTGTTTGTGCTGTGTGTGTCCTACTCTGTGTGTTCTGTGGTCTGTGTGTTTTGCAAGTTGAGTGAGATATTGCGTGTTAGGACCGATATCTTGTGTATACGTTGCGTGTTTGGCATTGTGCATTCTGTGAGGCTCTGTGTGCTGTATGTTTTATGTGTGTTTGGAGTGATGTGTGCACTGTGTGAAATGTGTGTTGCATAAATTCGGTGTTCTTTCTGTGGTGGTTTGTGTGTGTTTTGCATGGGGGTTGCTATGTGTGTGGTTGTGTTTGACAGGTTGTGTGCGTGGTTGGCTCCTTGAGCAATGAGTGTACTTTGTGATGCGTGTACTGTGTATGGTCAAGCTTGGTCAGTGGGCCTCACTGTGGGTGTTGTGTTCACTCTGAGAACCGTGGTTCATGTGTATAGCGTGCAGTTATGTTCTCGGTGTGATGTGCTGTGCGTTGAGGGACTTCTGCATTCAAGTGCACAGAAGCTAGCCTCTCATGCTTGTCCGTTTTCGCCACAGGTTTGTAATCCTCCAGGAGGGCGTTGTTTCCTGAGGGTGCAAAGAGCCACGTCATCCCTTTAATAGCAAGGCCCTGACGATGCCTTTGTAGTAATCTGTCAGAAACTGCTGCGGGAGAGCCTTGTGCCAAACTCTGCTGGGGAAACAATCCACCGTGCACTGAGGAGACCCTCCCTGAGAGAATACTAGGCTGCTTTCGCCTTGCATGCAACTTGCTCCTACGTGATAAGGAAAACAGTAAACATTGCAGTAGAAGGCGGTCTTCTCTGTACGCCCTCTGTCTCAGAGACCTAAGTGAGCCACGAATAGGCCTTCGCACTAGCCACACAGGAAGCTGCAGAACAAGATGCTTTGAAATGACAGCAGTGGAGGCAAGCCAGCTATGGATTCAGCTTATGTGAGTGAAAGAAACCAGTGCGGGATGGCCCATCCAAGGAATCATTGAAGCCGTGGCGGTGGAAGTTGAAACTGAGCTTGCAATGTGCTTTCCGTGTCTGTCGTGTGCGCGTGCACTCTAAGCGCCTGAGTGACGTCTGCTGCGCAGAGCTCTGTGTGTGCCGAGCGGCGTGCGCTCGCTTGGGTGGCCATTCGCGTGAGGCCTTGCTGAGGCAGCCTGGCTGTCAGAAAGTTGCCAGCATACAACGAATTCCGCTTGCAAAGTGCTTCCCGTGTCTGCCCTGTGTGCCTGCACTCTAAGCACCTGAGTGGAGTCTGCTGCGCAGAGCTCTGTGTGTGCCGAGCGGCGTGCGCTCGCTTGGGTGGCCATTCGCGTGAGGCCTTGCTGAGGCAGCCTGGCTGTCAGAAAGTTGCCCGCATACAACGAATTCCGCTTGCAATGTGCTTCCCGTGTCTGCCGTGTGTGCCTGCACTCTAAGCGCCTGAGTGGAGTCTGCTGCGCAGAGCTCTGTGTGTGCTGAGCGGCGTGCGCTCGCTTGGGTGGCCATTCGCGCGAGGCCTTGCTGAGGAAGCCTGGCTGTCAGGAAAACGCCCGCATACAACGAATTTAGCTTGGCAGTGCAAAAAGTCGCTTTCGTCTGCTACTACGTGGCCGCTCCAGAGAGGCCCAGGTTGGTCTGTGTGGTATGTAAGCCGGTTTCCCATGCCACAGTCTGAGCTTTGAAAACTAAGTGCCCATTGGCTTCAGTCCCCAACCATCATGTCAGCGAGAGGTGTGTGCAAGCTTCTGCAAAGCCTGGTGGCGGATGGGCCCTAAGCGTCAGGGCCGTTGTCCTGCAGAGAAGGATCTGAGGCTGTCTCAGTTCAAGGGATTTCCTGCTCAGCCATATCCAGACTGGCAGCTAAACACTGCTGTGTCAAGGCGAGCTTCTTATACACACTTCTACTCCCAGACACAGGGATACTGTGAAGAGGTCTTCCGCCCAGCCTCAGGGGAAGAGGCGGGGCAAGTTGCTTTCTGTACAGCATTCATTGGAAGCAGGACGTTTGGAGGTTCTGTTCCACAGGCGAAAAGCAGGCAGCACTAGGAGAATCTGTCAAGGAAGCTCCTCTTTATGGCTAGCGAGGCTTAATTCAAACGTGCAATGGAAAATTGTTCTGGGGTAACTGAGCTCTAACTTCACGCTCTAACACTTGCAGCTACTTTCTCCTAACTCATACAGAGTGGAATCGCCAAATACAGAGTAGAATTCTGTTGCGGTACGCTGTGTTCTTGTGTGCTTGGCGATGTATTGCCGACGGCCTGCGGGACCTGCTTGTCTTCTGTGTTGTGTGTTGTCCGTGCTGTGTGTATCTTGTATGTAGTATGTGCGGTATGTGTTCCTCACTGCTTGCTGAGTGCACAGTTCTGTGTATTTTTCACTGTGCTGTGTGTTATGTGAGATGTTGGTATTTGTGAGTGGTGTGTGTTGAGTGGTTCTTCGTGCATTGTACATTTCGCCTTTTTTGATGAGTTCTCTGTTGGCGGTTGCATATGTTGTGCGTTTGGTGTGTGGCTTCCCGTCTAATGTGTAGTGTGAAATGTGTGTCTGGTCTTTCTGTTGTCTGCTGTGTTGTGTACTGTGTTCTGGGTTGTGCGAGTGCTGTCTTTCGGCTTTCCGTGTGTTGCATACTGGGTCGATGTTGGGTGGGCTGTGTAATTTGAGCACTGTGTGCAAAGTTGAGTTTGCCTTGTGTCGGACGTGTTGTGTGCATGTGCATGTTGTGTGTGTGTGTTTGTGCGTTTTCGTTCGTGCTGTCTGCGTGTGGGTCTGCGTGTGCGCAGTATTGTATGCTTGTGGTTGTGCGTGTTGTGTGTAGTGCGTTCTATGTGTGTTGCATGTGTTTTCGTCAGTTGCGTGTGTGCACTTGTAGGTGCTGTGTCAGTTTTGTGTGTGTGAGATTGTGATTTGTGTGCTGTTGTGTTAGAGAGGCTGTGTGTGTGTGTTTGGCTGTTTGAGTTATGCACGTGATGTGAGATGTGTTGACTGTGTGTGGTTGTGCTTGTTTTGTACGTCTCTTGTGCGCAGTCTGCGGTCTGTGCAGTGTTTATCGCGCGTATTGTGAGCAGTAGCTATGTGCCTGCCTTTCAAGGGTGTGGTGTGTTTATGGTGTCTGTTGTGTGGCGTGTTTCTGTGTTGTGTGTGTGTGCACTGCGTTGTGCTCCTGTGTGAGGATGTATGTGTGGTGTGTCTGTGCGTGATTGTGTGTGTAGTGCGTAGTGTGTGAAATGGGTGCTACTTGTCTTCTTGGTTGGTTATATGTGTTTTGCCCATGGATTTGGGAGTGTCGTGTGTGTTAGGAGTTGTGGTACTTTCTGTGCGTGTCGTGTGCTGTGTTGTTCTGTGATTTGTGTTTGTGCTGTGTGTGTCCTACTCTGTGTGTTCTGTGGTCTGTGTGTTTTGCAAGTTGAGTGAGATATTGCGTGTTATGACCGATATCTTGTGTATATGTTGCGTGTTTGGCATTGTGCATTCTGTGAGGCTCTGTGTGCTGTATGTTTTATGTGTGTTTGGAGTGATGTGTGCACTGTGTGAAATGTGTGTTGCATAAATTCGGTGTTCTTTCTGTGGTGGTTTGTGTGTGTTTTGCATGGGGGTTGCTATGTGTGTGGTTGTGTTTGACAGGTTGTGTGCGTGGTTGGCTCCTTGAGCAATGAGTGTACTTTGTGATGCGTGTACTGTGTATGGTCAAGCTTGGTCAGTGGGCCTCACTGTGGGTGTTGTGTTCACTCTGAGAACCGTGGTTCATGTGTATAGCGTGCAGTTATGTTCTCGGTGTGATGTGCTGTGCGTTGAGGGACTTCTGCATTCAAGTGCACAGAAGGTAGCCTCTCATGCTTGTCCGTTTTCGCCACAGGTTTGTAATCCTCCAGGAGGGCGTTGTTTCCTGAGGGTGCAAAGAGCCACGTCATCCCTTTAATAGCAAGGCCCTGACGATGCCTTTGTAGTAATCTGTCAGAAACTGCTGCGGGAGAGCCTTGTGCCAAACTCTGCTGGGGAAACAATCCACCGTGCACTGAGGAGACCCTCCCTGAGAGAATACTAGGCTGCTTTCGCCTTGCATGCAACTTGCTCCTACGTGATAAGGAAAACAGTAAACATTGCAGTAGAAGGCGGTCTTCTCTGTACGCCCTCTGTCTCAGAGACCGAAGTGAGCCGCGAATAGGCCTTCGCACTAGCCACACAGGAAGCTGCAGAACAAGATGCTTTGAAATGACAGCAGTGGAGGCAAGCCAGCTATGGATTCAGCTTATGTGAGTGAAAGAAACCAGTGCGGGATGGCCCATCCAAGGAATCATTGAAGCCGTGGCGGTGGAAGTTGAAACTGAGCTTGCAATGTGCTTTCCGTGTCTGTCGTGTGCGCGTGCACTCTAAGCGCCTGAGTGACGTCTGCTGCGCAGAGCTCTGTGTGTGCCGAGCGGCGTGCGCTCGCTTGGGTGGCCATTCGCGTGAGGCCTTGCTGAGGCAGCCTGGCTGTCAGAAAGTTGCCCGCATACAACGAATTCCGCTTGCAAAGTGCTTCCCGTGTCTGCCCTGTGTGCCTGCACTCTAAGCACCTGAGTGGAGTCTGCTGCGCAGAGCTCTGTGTGTGCCGAGCGGCGTGCGCTCGCTTGGGTGGCCATTCGCGTGAGGCCTTGCTGAGGCAGCCTGGCTGTCAGAAAGTTGCCCGCATACAACGAATTCCGCTTGCAATGTGCTTCCCGTGTCTGCCGTGTGTGCCTGCACTCTAAGCGCCTGAGTGGAGTCTGCTGCGCAGAGCTCTGTGTGTGCTGAGCGGCGTGCGCTCGCTTGGGTGGCCATTCGCGCGAGGCCTTGCTGAGGAAGCCTGGCTGTCAGGAAAACGCCCGCATACAACGAATTTAGCTTGGCAGTGCAAAAAGTCGCTTTCGTCTGCTACTACGTGGCCGCTCCAGAGAGGCCCAGGTTGGTCTGTGTGGTATGTAAGCCGGTTTCCCATGCCACAGTCTGAGCTTTGAAAACTAAGTGCCCATTGGCTTCAGTCCCCAACCATCATGTCAGCGAGAGGTGTGTGCAAGCTTCTGCAAAGCCTGGTGGCGGATGGGCCCTAAGCGTCAGGGCCGTTGTCCTGCAGAGAAGGATCTGAGGCTGTCTCAGTTCAAGGGATTTCCTGCTCAGCCATATCCAGACTGGCAGCTAAACACTGCTGTGTCAAGGCGAGCTTCTTATACACACTTCTACTCCCAGACACAGGGATACTGTGAAGAGGTCTTCCGCCCAGCCTCAGGGGAAGAGGCGGGGCAAGTTGCTTTCTGTACAGCATTCATTGGAAGCAGGACGTTTGGAGGTTCTGTTCCACAGGCGAAAAGCAGGCAGCACTAGGAGAATCTGTCAAGGAAGCTCCTCTTTATGGCTAGCGAGGCTTAATTCAAACGTGCAATGGAAAATTGTTCTGGGGTAACTGAGCTCTAACTTCACGCTCTAACACTTGCAGCTACTTTCTCCTAACTCATACAGAGTGGAATCGCCAAATACAGAGTAGAATTCTGTTGCGGTACGCTGTGTTCTTGTGTGCTTGGCGATGTATTGCCGACGGCCTGCGGGACCTGCTTGTCTTCTGTGTTGTGTGTTGTCCGTGCTGTGTGTATCTTGTATGTAGTATGTGCGGTATGTGTTCCTCACTGCTTGCTGAGTGCACAGTTCTGTGTATTTTTCACTGTGCTGTGTGTTATGTGAGATGTTGGTATTTGTGAGTGGTGTGTGTTGAGTGGTTCTTCGTGCATTGTACATTTCGCCTTTTTTTGATGAGTTCTCTGTTGGCGGTTGCATATGTTGTGCGTTTGGTGTGTGGCTTCCCGTCTAATGTGTAGTGTGAAATGTGTGTCTGGTCTTTCTGTTGTCTGCTGTGTTGTGTACTGTGTTCTGGGTTGTGCGAGTGCTGTCTTTCGGCTTTCCGTGTGTTGCATACTGGGTCGATGTTGGGTGGGCTGTGTAATTTGAGCACTGTGTGCAAAGTTGAGTTTGCCTTGTGTCGGACGTGTTGTGTGCATGTGCATGTTGTGTGTGTGTGTTTGTGCGTTTTCGTTCGTGCTGTCTGCGTGTGGGTCTGCGTGTGCGCAGTATTGTATGCTTGTGGTTGTGCGTGTTGTGTGTAGTGCGTTCTATGTGTGTTGCATGTGTTTTCGTCAGTTGCGTGTGTGCACTTGTAGGTGCTGTGTCAGTTTTGTGTGTGTGAGATTGTGATTTGTGTGCTGTTGTGTTAGAGAGGCTGTGTGTGTGTGTTTGGCTGTTTGAGTTATGCACATGATGTGAGATGTGTTGACTGTGTGTGGTTGTGCTTGTTTTGTACGTCTCTTGTGCGCAGTCTGCGGTCTGTGCAGTGTTTATCGCGCGTATTGTGAGCAGTAGCTATGTGCCTGCCTTTCAAGGGTGTGGTGTGTTTATGGTGTCTGTTGTGTGGCGTGTTTCTGTGTTGTGTGTGTGTGCACTGCGTTGTGCTCCTGTGTGAGGATGTATGTGTGGTGTGTCTGTGCGTGATTGTGTGTGTAGTGCGTAGTGTGTGAAATGGGTGCTACTTGTCTTCTTGGTTGGTTATATGTGTTTTGCCCATGGATTTGGGAGTGTCGTGTGTGTTAGGAGTTGTGGTACTTTCTGTGTGTGTCGTGTGCTGTGTTGTTCTGTGATTTGTGTTTGTGCTGTGTGTGTCCTACTCTGTGTGTTCTGTGGTCTGTGTGTTTTGCAAGTTGAGTGAGATATTGCGTGTTAGGACCGATATCTTGTGTATACGTTGCGTGTTTGGCATTGTGCATTCTGCGAGGCTCTGTGTGCTGTATGTTTTATGTGTGTTTGGAGTGATGTGTGCACTGTGTGAAATGTGTGTTGCATAAATTCGGTGTTCTTTCTGTGGTGGTTTGTGTGTGTTTTGCATGGGGGTTGCTATGTGTGTGGTTGTGTTTGACAGGTTGTGTGCGTGGTTGGCTCCTTGAGCAATGAGTGTACTTTGTGATGCGTGTACTGTGTATGGTCAAGCTTGGTCAGTGGGCCTCACTGTGGGTGTTGTGTTCACTCTGAGAACCGTGGTTCATGTGTATAGCGTGCAGTTATGTTCTCGGTGTGATGTGCTGTGCGTTGAGGGACTTCTGCATTCAAGTGCACAGAAGGTAGCCTCTCATGCTTGTCCGTTTTCGCCACAGGTTTGTAATCCTCCAGGAGGGCGTTGTTTCCTGAGGGTGCAAAGAGCCACGTCATCCCTTTAATAGCAAGGCCCTGACGATGCCTTTGTAGTAATCTGTCAGAAACTGCTGCGGGAGAGCCTTGTGCCAAACTCTGCTGGGGAAACAATCCACCGTGCACTGAGGAGACCCTCCCTGAGAGAATACTAGGCTGCTTTCGCCTTGCATGCAACTTGCTCCTACGTGATAAGGAAAACAGTAAACATTGCAGTAGAAGGCGGTCTTCTCTGTACGCCCTCTGTCTCAGAGACCTAAGTGAGCCGCGAATAGGCCTTCGCACTAGCCACACAGGAAGCTGCAGAACAAGATGCTTTGAAATGACAGCAGTGGAGGCAAGCCAGCTATGGATTCAGCTTATGTGAGTGAAAGAAACCAGTGCGGGATGGCCCATCCAAGGAATCATTGAAGCCGTGGCGGTGGAAGTTGAAACTGAGCTTGCAATGTGCTTTCCGTGTCTGTCGTGTGCGCGTGCACTCTAAGCGCCTGAGTGACGTCTGCTGCGCAGAGCTCTGTGTGTGCCGAGCGGCGTGCGCTCGCTTGGGTGGCCATTCGCGTGAGGCCTTGCTGAGGCAGCCTGGCTGTCAGAAAGTTGCCCGCATACAACGAATTCCGCTTGCAAAGTGCTTCCCGTGTCTGCCCTGTGTGCCTGCACTCTAAGCACCTGAGTGGAGTCTGCTGCGCAGAGCTCTGTGTGTGCCGAGCGGCGTGCGCTCGCTTGGGTGGCCATTCGCGTGAGGCCTTGCTGAGGCAGCCTGGCTGTCAGAAAGTTGCCCGCATACAACGAATTCCGCTTGCAATGTGCTTCCCGTGTCTGCCGTGTGTGCCTGCACTCTAAGCGCCTGAGTGGAGTCTGCTGCGCAGAGCTCTGTGTGTGCTGAACGGCGTGCTTTCGCTTGGGTGGCCATTCGCGCGAGGCCTTGCTGAGGAAGCCTGGCTGTCAGGAAAACGCCCGCATACAACGAATTTAGCTTGGCAGTGCAAAAAGTCGCTTTCGTCTGCTACTACGTGGCCGCTCCAGAGAGGCCCAGGTTGGTCTGTGTGGTATGTAAGCCGGTTTCCCATGCCACAGTCTGAGCTTTGAAAACTAAGTGCCCATTGGCTTCAGTCCCCAACCATCATGTCAGCGAGAGGTGTGTGCAAGCTTCTGCAAAGCCTGGTGGCGGATGGGCCCTAAGCGTCAGGGCCGTTGTCCTGCAGAGAAGGATCTGAGGCTGTCTCAGTTCAAGGGATTTCCTGCTCAGCCATATCCAGACTGGCAGCTAAACACTGCTGTGTCAAGGCGAGCTTCTTATACACACTTCTACTCCCAGACACAGGGATACTGTGAAGAGGTCTTCCGCCCAGCCTCAGGGGAAGAGGCGGGGCAAGTTGCTTTCTGTACAGCATTCATTGGAAGCAGGACGTTTGGAGGTTCTGTTCCACAGGCGAAAAGCAGGCAGCACTAGGAGAATCTGTCAAGGAAGCTCCTCTTTATGGCTAGCGAGGCTTAATTCAAACGTGCAATGGAAAATTGTTCTGGGGTAACTGAGCTCTAACTTCACGCTCTAACACTTGCAGCTACTTTCTCCTAACTCATACAGAGTGGAATCGCCAAATACAGAGTAGAATTCTGTTGCGGTACGCTGTGTTCTTGTGTGCTTGGCGATGTATTGCCGACGGCCTGCGGGACCTGCTTGTCTTCTGTGTTGTGTGTTGTCCGTGCTGTGTGTATCTTGTATGTAGTATGTGCGGTATGTGTTCCTCACTGCTTGCTGAGTGCACAGTTCTGTGTATTTTTCACTGTGCTGTGTGTTATGTGAGATGTTGGTATTTGTGAGTGGTGTGTGTTGAGTGGTTCTTCGTGCATTGTACATTTCGCCTTTTTTTGATGAGTTCTCTGTTGGCGGTTGCATATGTTGTGCGTTTGGTGTGTGGCTTCCCGTCTAATGTGTAGTGTGAAATGTGTGTCTGGTCTTTCTGTTGTCTGCTGTGTTGTGTACTGTGTTCTGGGTTGTGCGAGTGCTGTCTTTCGGCTTTCCGTGTGTTGCATACTGGGTCGATGTTGGGTGGGCTGTGTAATTTGAGCACTGTGTGCAAAGTTGAGTTTGCCTTGTGTCGGACGTGTTGTGTGCATGTGCATGTTGTGTGTGTGTGTTTGTGCGTTTTCGTTCGTGCTGTCTGCGTGTGGGTCTGCGTGTGCGCAGTATTGTATGCTTGTGGTTGTGCGTGTTGTGTGTAGTGCGTTCTATGTGTGTTGCATGTGTTTTCGTCAGTTGCGTGTGTGCACTTGTAGGTGCTGTGTCAGTTTTGTGTGTGTGAGATTGTGATTTGTGTGCTGTTGTGTTAGAGAGGCTGTGTGTGTGTGTTTGGCTGTTTGAGTTATGCACATGATGTGAGATGTGTTGACTGTGTGTGGTTGTGCTTGTTTTGTACGTCTCTTGTGCGCAGTCTGCGGTCTGTGCAGTGTTTATCGCGCGTATTGTGAGCAGTAGCTATGTGCCTGCCTTTCAAGGGTGTGGTGTGTTTATGGTGTCTGTTGTGTGGCGTGTTTCTGTGTTGTGTGTGTGTGCACTGCGTTGTGCTCCTGTGTGAGGATGTATGTGTGGTGTGTCTGTGCGTGATTGTGTGTGTAGTGCGTAGTGTGTGAAATGGGTGCTACTTGTCTTCTTGGTTGGTTATATGTGTTTTGCCCATGGATTTGGGAGTGTCGTGTGTGTTAGGAGTTGTGGTACTTTCTGTGTGTGTCGTGTGCTGTGTTGTTCTGTGATTTGTGTTTGTGCTGTGTGTGTCCTACTCTGTGTGTTCTGTGGTCTGTGTGTTTTGCAAGTTGAGTGAGATATTGCGTGTTAGGACCGATATCTTGTGTATACGTTGCGTGTTTGGCATTGTGCATTCTGCGAGGCTCTGTGTGCTGTATGTTTTATGTGTGTTTGGAGTGATGTGTGCACTGTGTGAAATGTGTGTTGCATAAATTCGGTGTTCTTTCTGTGGTGGTTTGTGTGTGTTTTGCATGGGGGTTGCTATGTGTGTGGTTGTGTTTGACAGGTTGTGTGCGTGGTTGGCTCCTTGAGCAATGAGTGTACTTTGTGATGCGTGTACTGTGTATGGTCAAGCTTGGTCAGTGGGCCTCACTGTGGGTGTTGTGTTCACTCTGAGAACCGTGGTTCATGTGTATAGCGTGCAGTTATGTTCTCGGTGTGATGTGCTGTGCGTTGAGGGACTTCTGCATTCAAGTGCACAGAAGGTAGCCTCTCATGCTTGTCCGTTTTCGCCACAGGTTTGTAATCCTCCAGGAGGGCGTTGTTTCCTGAGGGTGCAAAGAGCCACGTCATCCCTTTAATAGCAAGGCCCTGACGATGCCTTTGTAGTAATCTGTCAGAAACTGCTGCGGGAGAGCCTTGTGCCAAACTCTGCTGGGGAAACAATCCACCGTGCACTGAGGAGACCCTCCCTGAGAGAATACTAGGCTGCTTTCGCCTTGCATGCAACTTGCTCCTACGTGATAAGGAAAACAGTAAACATTGCAGTAGAAGGCGGTCTTCTCTGTACGCCCTCTGTCTCAGAGACCTAAGTGAGCCGCGAATAGGCCTTCGCACTAGCCACACAGGAAGCTGCAGAACAAGATGCTTTGAAATGACAGCAGTGGAGGCAAGCCAGCTATGGATTCAGCTTATGTGAGTGAAAGAAACCAGTGCGGGATGGCCCATCCAAGGAATCATTGAAGCCGTGGCGGTGGAAGTTGAAACTGAGCTTGCAATGTGCTTTCCGTGTCTGTCGTGTGCGCGTGCACTCTAAGCGCCTGAGTGACGTCTGCTGCGCAGAGCTCTGTGTGTGCCGAGCGGCGTGCACTCGCTTGGGTGGCCATTCGCGTGAGGCCTTGCTGAGGCAGCCTGGCTGTCAGAAAGTTGCCCGCATACAACGAATTCCGCTTGCAAAGTGCTTCCCGTGTCTGCCCTGTGTGCCTGCACTCTAAGCACCTGAGTGGAGTCTGCTGCGCAGAGCTCTGTGTGTGCCGAGCGGCGTGCGCTCGCTTGGGTGGCCATTCGCGTGAGGCCTTGCTGAGGCAGCCTGGCTGTCAGAAAGTTGCCCGCATACAACGAATTCCGCTTGCAATGTGCTTCCCGTGTCTGCCGTGTGTGCCTGCACTCTAAGCGCCTGAGTGGAGTCTGCTGCGCAGAGCTCTGTGTGTGCTGAGCGGCGTGCTTTCGCTTGGGTGGCCATTCGCGCGAGGCCTTGCTGAGGAAGCCTGGCTGTCAGGAAAACGCCCGCATACAACGAATTTAGCTTGGCAGTGCAAAAAGTCGCTTTCGTCTGCTACTACGTGGCCGCTCCAGAGAGGCCCAGGTTGGTCTGTGTGGTATGTAAGCCGGTTTCCCATGCCACAGTCTGAGCTTTGAAAACTAAGTGCCCATTGGCTTCAGTCCCCAACCATCATGTCAGCGAGAGGTGTGTGCAAGCTTCTGCAAAGCCTGGTGGCGGATGGGCCCTAAGCGTCAGGGCCGTTGTCCTGCAGAGAAGGATCTGAGGCTGTCTCAGTTCAAGGGATTTCCTGCTCAGCCATATCCAGACTGGCAGCTAAACACTGCTGTGTCAAGGCGAGCTTCTTATACACACTTCTACTCCCAGACACAGGGATACTGTGAAGAGGTCTTCCGCCCAGCCTCAGGGGAAGAGGCGGGGCAAGTTGCTTTCTGTACAGCATTCATTGGAAGCAGGACGTTTGGAGGTTCTGTTCCACAGGCGAAAAGCAGGCAGCACTAGGAGAATCTGTCAAGGAAGCTCCTCTTTATGGCTAGCGAGGCTTAATTCAAACGTGCAATGGAAAATTGTTCTGGGGTAACTGAGCTCTAACTTCACGCTCTAACACTTGCAGCTACTTTCTCCTAACTCATACAGAGTGGAATCGCCAAATACAGAGTAGAATTCTGTTGCGGTACGCTGTGTTCTTGTGTGCTTGGCGATGTATTGCCGACGGCCTGCGGGACCTGCTTGTCTTCTGTGTTGTGTGTTGTCCGTGCTGTGTGTATCTTGTATGTAGTATGTGCGGTATGTGTTCCTCACTGCTTGCTGAGTGCACAGTTCTGTGTATTTTTCACTGTGCTGTGTGTTATGTGAGATGTTGGTATTTGTGAGTGGTGTGTGTTGAGTGGTTCTTCGTGCATTGTACATTTCGCCTTTTTTTGATGAGTTCTCTGTTGGCGGTTGCATATGTTGTGCGTTTGGTGTGTGGCTTCCCGTCTAATGTGTAGTGTGAAATGTGTGTCTGGTCTTTCTGTTGTCTGCTGTGTTGTGTACTGTGTTCTGGGTTGTGCGAGTGCTGTCTTTCGGCTTTCCGTGTGTTGCATACTGGGTCGATGTTGGGTGGGCTGTGTAATTTGAGCACTGTGTGCAAAGTTGAGTTTGCCTTGTGTCGGACGTGTTGTGTGCATGTGCATGTTGTGTGTGTGTGTTTGTGCGTTTTCGTTCGTGCTGTCTGCGTGTGGGTCTGCGTGTGCGCAGTATTGTATGCTTGTGGTTGTGCGTGTTGTGTGTAGTGCGTTCTATGTGTGTTGCATGTGTTTTCGTCAGTTGCGTGTGTGCACTTGTAGGTGCTGTGTCAGTTTTGTGTGTGTGAGATTGTGATTTGTGTGCTGTTGTGTTAGAGAGGCTGTGTGTGTGTGTTTGGCTGTTTGAGTTATGCACATGATGTGAGATGTGTTGACTGTGTGTGGTTGTGCTTGTTTTGTACGTCTCTTGTGCGCAGTCTGCGGTCTGTGCAGTGTTTATCGCGCGTATTGTGAGCAGTAGCTATGTGCCTGCCTTTCAAGGGTGTGGTGTGTTTATGGTGTCTGTTGTGTGGCGTGTTTCTGTGTTGTGTGTGTGTGCACTGCGTTGTGCTCCTGTGTGAGGATGTATGTGTGGTGTGTCTGTGCGTGATTGTGTGTGTAGTGCGTAGTGTGTGAAATGGGTGCTACTTGTCTTCTTGGTTGGTTATATGTGTTTTGCCCATGGATTTGGGAGTGTCGTGTGTGTTAGGAGTTGTGGTACTTTCTGTGTGTGTCGTGTGCTGTGTTGTTCTGTGATTTGTGTTTGTGCTGTGTGTGTCCTACTCTGTGTGTTCTGTGGTCTGTGTGTTTTGCAAGTTGAGTGAGATATTGCGTGTTAGGACCGATATCTTGTGTATACGTTGCGTGTTTGGCATTGTGCATTCTGCGAGGCTCTGTGTGCTGTATGTTTTATGTGTGTTTGGAGTGATGTGTGCACTGTGTGAAATGTGTGTTGCATAAATTCGGTGTTCTTTCTGTGGTGGTTTGTGTGTGTTTTGCATGGGGGTTGCTATGTGTGTGGTTGTGTTTGACAGGTTGTGTGCGTGGTTGGCTCCTTGAGCAATGAGTGTACTTTGTGATGCGTGTACTGTGTATGGTCAAGCTTGGTCAGTGGGCCTCACTGTGGGTGTTGTGTTCACTCTGAGAACCGTGGTTCATGTGTATAGCGTGCAGTTATGTTCTCGGTGTGATGTGCTGTGCGTTGAGGGACTTCTGCATTCAAGTGCACAGAAGGTAGCCTCTCATGCTTGTCCGTTTTCGCCACAGGTTTGTAATCCTCCAGGAGGGCGTTGTTTCCTGAGGGTGCAAAGAGCCACGTCATCCCTTTAATAGCAAGGCCCTGACGATGCCTTTGTAGTAATCTGTCAGAAACTGCTGCGGGAGAGCCTTGTGCCAAACTCTGCTGGGGAAACAATCCACCGTGCACTGAGGAGACCCTCCCTGAGAGAATACTAGGCTGCTTTCGCCTTGCATGCAACTTGCTCCTACGTGATAAGGAAAACAGTAAACATTGCAGTAGAAGGCGGTCTTCTCTGTACGCCCTCTGTCTCAGAGACCTAAGTGAGCCGCGAATAGGCCTTCGCACTAGCCACACAGGAAGCTGCAGAACAAGATGCTTTGAAATGACAGCAGTGGAGGCAAGCCAGCTATGGATTCAGCTTATGTGAGTGAAAGAAACCAGTGCGGGATGGCCCATCCAAGGAATCATTGAAGCCGTGGCGGTGGAAGTTGAAACTGAGCTTGCAATGTGCTTTCCGTGTCTGTCGTGTGCGCGTGCACTCTAAGCGCCTGAGTGACGTCTGCTGCGCAGAGCTCTGTGTGTGCCGAGCGGCGTGCACTCGCTTGGGTGGCCATTCGCGTGAGGCCTTGCTGAGGCAGCCTGGCTGTCAGAAAGTTGCCCGCATACAACGAATTCCGCTTGCAAAGTGCTTCCCGTGTCTGCCCTGTGTGCCTGCACTCTAAGCACCTGAGTGGAGTCTGCTGCGCAGAGCTCTGTGTGTGCCGAGCGGCGTGCGCTCGCTTGGGTGGCCATTCGCGTGAGGCCTTGCTGAGGCAGCCTGGCTGTCAGAAAGTTGCCCGCATACAACGAATTCCGCTTGCAAAGTGCTTCCCGTGTCTGCCCTCTGTGTGCCTGCACTCTAAGCACCTGAGTGGAGTCTGCTGCGCAGAGCTCTGTGTGTGCCGAGCGGCGTGCGCTCGCTTGGGTGGCCATTCGCGTGAGGCCTTGCTGAGGCAGCCTGGCTGTCAGAAAGTTGCCCGCATACAACGAATTCCGCTTGCAATGTGCTTCCCGTGTCTGCCGTGTGTGCCTGCACTCTAAGCGCCTGAGTGGAGTCTGCTGCGCAGAGCTCTGTGTGTGCTGAGCGGCGTGCGCTCGCTTGGGTGGCCATTCGCGCGAGGCCTTGCTGAGGAAGCCTGGCTGTCAGGAAAACGCCCGCATACAACGAATTTAGCTTGGCAGTGCAAAAAGTCGCTTTCGTCTGCTACTACGTGGCCGCTCCAGAGAGGCCCAGGTTGGTCTGTGTGGTATGTAAGCCGGTTTCCCATGCCACAGTCTGAGCTTTGAAAACTAAGTGCCCATTGGCTTCAGTCCCCAACCATCATGTCAGCGAGAGGTGTGTGCAAGCTTCTGCAAAGCCTGGTGGCGGATGGGCCCTAAGCGTCAGGGCCGTTGTCCTGCAGAGAAGGATCTGAGGCTGTCTCAGTTCAAGGGATTTCCTGCTCAGCCATATCCAGACTGGCAGCTAAACACTGCTGTGTCAAGGCGAGCTTCTTATACACACTTCTACTCCCAGACACAGGGATACTGTGAAGAGGTCTTCCGCCCAGCCTCAGGGGAAGAGGCGGGGCAAGTTGCTTTCTGTACAGCATTCATTGGAAGCAGGACGTTTGGAGGTTCTGTTCCACAGGCGAAAAGCAGGCAGCACTAGGAGAATCTGTCAAGGAAGCTCCTCTTTATGGCTAGCGAGGCTTAATTCAAACGTGCAATGGAAAATTGTTCTGGGGTAACTGAGCTCTAACTTCACGCTCTAACACTTGCAGCTACTTTCTCCTAACTCATACAGAGTGGAATCGCCAAATACAGAGTAGAATTCTGTTGCGGTACGCTGTGTTCTTGTGTGCTTGGCGATGTATTGCCGACGGCCTGCGGGACCTGCTTGTCTTCTGTGTTGTGTGTTGTCCGTGCTGTGTGTATCTTGTATGTAGTATGTGCGGTATGTGTTCCTCACTGCTTGCTGAGTGCACAGTTCTGTGTATTTTTCACTGTGCTGTGTGTTATGTGAGATGTTGGTATTTGTGAGTGGTGTGTGTTGAGTGGTTCTTCGTGCATTGTACATTTCGCCTTTTTTTGATGAGTTCTCTGTTGGCGGTTGCATATGTTGTGCGTTTGGTGTGTGGCTTCCCGTCTAATGTGTAGTGTGAAATGTGTGTCTGGTCTTTCTGTTGTCTGCTGTGTTGTGTACTGTGTTCTGGGTTGTGCGAGTGCTGTCTTTCGGCTTTCCGTGTGTTGCATACTGGGTCGATGTTGGGTGGGCTGTGTAATTTGAGCACTGTGTGCAAAGTTGAGTTTGCCTTGTGTCGGACGTGTTGTGTGCATGTGCATGTTGTGTGTGTGTGTTTGTGCGTTTTCGTTCGTGCTGTCTGCGTGTGGGTCTGCGTGTGCGCAGTATTGTATGCTTGTGGTTGTGCGTGTTGTGTGTAGTGCGTTCTATGTGTGTTGCATGTGTTTTCGTCAGTTGCGTGTGTGCACTTGTAGGTGCTGTGTCAGTTTTGTGTGTGTGAGATTGTGATTTGTGTGCTGTTGTGTTAGAGAGGCTGTGTGTGTGTGTTTGGCTGTTTGAGTTATGCACATGATGTGAGATGTGTTGACTGTGTGTGGTTGTGCTTGTTTTGTACGTCTCTTGTGCGCAGTCTGCGGTCTGTGCAGTGTTTATCGCGCGTATTGTGAGCAGTAGCTATGTGCCTGCCTTTCAAGGGTGTGGTGTGTTTATGGTGTCTGTTGTGTGGCGTGTTTCTGTGTTGTGTGTGTGTGCACTGCGTTGTGCTCCTGTGTGAGGATGTATGTGTGGTGTGTCTGTGCGTGATTGTGTGTGTAGTGCGTAGTGTGTGAAATGGGTGCTACTTGTCTTCTTGGTTGGTTATATGTGTTTTGCCCATGGATTTGGGAGTGTCGTGTGTGTTAGGAGTTGTGGTACTTTCTGTGCGTGTCGTGTGCTGTGTTGTTCTGTGATTTGTGTTTGTGCTGTGTGTGTCCTACTCTGTGTGTTCTGTGGTCTGTGTGTTTTGCAAGTTGAGTGAGATATTGCGTGTTATGACCGATATCTTGTGTATATGTTGCGTGTTTGGCATTGTGCATTCTGCGAGGCTCTGTGTGCTGTATGTTTTATGTGTGTTTGGAGTGATGTGTGCACTGTGTGAAATGTGTGTTGCATAAATTCGGTGTTCTTTCTGTGGTGGTTTGTGTGTGTTTTGCATGGGGGTTGCTATGTGTGTGGTTGTGTCTGACAGGTTGTGTGCGTGGTTGGCTCCTTGAGCAATGAGTGTACTTTGTGATGCGTGTACTGTGTATGGTCAAGCTTGGTCAGTGGGCCTCACTGTGGGTGTTGTGTTCACTCTGAGAACCGTGGTTCATGTGTATAGCGTGCAGTTATGTTCTCGGTGTGATGTGCTGTGCGTTGAGGGACTTCTGCATTCACGTGCACAGAAGCTAGCCTCTCATGCTTGTCCGTTTTCGCCACAGGTTTGTAATCCTCCAGGAGGGCGTTGTTTCCTGAGGGTGCAAAGAGCCACGTCATCCCTTTAATAGCAAGGCCCTGACGATGCCTTTGTAGTAATCTGTCAGAAACTGCTGCGGGAGAGCCTTGTGCCAAACTCTGCTGGGGAAACAATCCACCGTGCACTGAGGAGACCCTCCCTGAGAGAATACTAGGCTGCTTTCGCCTTGCATGCAACTTGCTCCTACGTGATAAGGAAAACAGTAAACATTGCAGTAGAAGGCGGTCTTCTCTGTACGCCCTCTGTCTCAGAGACCGAAGTGAGCCGCGAATAGGCCTTCGCACTAGCCACACAGGAAGCTGCAGAACAAGATGCTTTGAAATGACAGCAGTGGAGGCAAGCCAGCTATGGATTCAGCTTATGTGAGTGAAAGAAACCAGTGCGGGATGGCCCATCCAAGGAATCATTGAAGCCGTGGCGGTGGAAGTTGAAACTGAGCTTGCAATGTGCTTTCCGTGTCTGTCGTGTGCGCGTGCACTCTAAGCGCCTGAGTGACGTCTGCTGCGCAGAGCTCTGTGTGTGCCGAGCGGCGTGCGCTCGCTTTGGTGGCCATTCGCGTGAGGCCTTGCTGAGGCAGCCTGGCTGTCAGAAAGTTGCCCGCATACAACGAATTCCGCTTGCAAAGTGCTTCCCGTGTCTGCCCTGTGTGCCTGCACTCTAAGCACCTGAGTGGAGTCTGCTGCGCAGAGCTCTGTGTGTGCCGAGCGGCGTGCGCTCGCTTGGGTGGCCATTCGCGTGAGGCCTTGCTGAGGCAGCCTGGCTGTCAGAAAGTTGCCCGCATACAACGAATTCCGCTTGCAATGTGCTTCCCGTGTCTGCCGTGTGTGCCTGCACTCTAAGCGCCTGAGTGGAGTCTGCTGCGCAGAGCTCTGTGTGTGCTGAGCGGCGTGCGCTCGCTTGGGTGGCCATTCGCGCGAGGCCTTGCTGAGGAAGCCTGGCTGTCAGGAAAACGCCCGCATACAACGAATTTAGCTTGGCAGTGCAAAAAGTCGCTTTCGTCTGCTACTACGTGGCCGCTCCAGAGAGGCCCAGGTTGGTCTGTGTGGTATGTAAGCCGGTTTCCCATGCCACAGTCTGAGCTTTGAAAACTAAGTGCCCATTGGCTTCAGTCCCCAACCATCATGTCAGCGAGAGGTGTGTGCAAGCTTCTGCAAAGCCTGGTGGCGGATGGGCCCTAAGCGTCAGGGCCGTTGTCCTGCAGAGAAGGATCTGAGGCTGTCTCAGTTCAAGGGATTTCCTGCTCAGCCATATCCAGACTGGCAGCTAAACACTGCTGTGTCAAGGCGAGCTTCTTATACACACTTCTACTCCCAGACACAGGGATACTGTGAAGAGGTCTTCCGCCCAGCCTCAGGGGAAGAGGCGGGGCAAGTTGCTTTCTGTACAGCATTCATTGGAAGCAGGACGTTTGGAGGTTCTGTTCCACAGGCGAAAAGCAGGCAGCACTAGGAGAATCTGTCAAGGAAGCTCCTCTTTATGGCTAGCGAGGCTTAATTCAAACGTGCAATGGAAAATTGTTCGGGGGTAACTGAGCTCTAACTTCACGCTCTAACACTTGCAGCTACTTTCTCCTAACTCATACAGAGTGGAATCGCCAAATACAGAGTAGAATTCTGTTGCGGTACGCTGTGTTCTTGTGTGCTTGGCGATGTATTGCCGACGGCCTGCGGGACCTGCTTGTCTTCTGTGTTGTGTGTTGTCCGTGCTGTGTGTATCTTGTATGTAGTATGTGCGGTATGTGTTCCTCACTGCTTGCTGAGTGCACAGTTCTGTGTATTTTTCACTGTGCTGTGTGTTATGTGAGATGTTGGTATTTGTGAGTGGTGTGTGTTGAGTGGTTCTTCGTGCATTGTACATTTCGCCTTTTTTGATGAGTTCTCTGTTGGCGGTTGCATATGTTGTGCGTTTGGTGTGTGGCTTCCCGTCTAATGTGTAGTGTGAAATGTGTGTCTGGTCTTTCTGTTGTCTGCTGTGTTGTGTACTGTGTTCTGGGTTGTGCGAGTGCTGTCTTTCGGCTTTCCGTGTGTTGCATACTGGGTCGATGTTGGGTGGGCTGTGTAATTTGAGCACTGTGTGCAAAGTTGAGTTTGCCTTGTGTCGGACGTGTTGTGTGCATGTGCATGTTGTGCGTGTGTGTTTGTGCGTTTTCGTTCGTGCTGTCTGCGTGCGGGTCTGCGTGTGCGCAGTATTGTATGCTTGTGGTTGTGCGTGTTGTGTGTAGTGCGTTCTATGTGTGTTGCATGTGTTTTCGTCAGTTGCGTGTGTGCACTTGTAGGTGCTGTGTCAGTTTTGTGTGTGTGAGATTGTGATTTGTGTGCTGTTGTGTTAGAGAGGCTGTGTGTGTGTGTTTGGCTGTTTGAGTTATGCACATGATGTGAGATGTGTTGACTGTGTGTGGTTGTGCTTGTTTTGTACGTCTCTTGTGCGCAGTCTGCGGTCTGTGCAGTGTTTATCGCGCGTATTGTGAGCAGTAGCTATGTGCCTGCCTTTCAAGGGTGTGGTGTGTTTATGGTGTCTGTTGTGTGGCGTGTTTCTGTGTTGTGTGTGTGTGCACTGCGTTGTGCTCCTGTGTGAGGATGTATGTGTGGTGTGTCTGTGCGTGATTGTGTGTGTAGTGCGTAGTGTGTGAAATGGGTGCTACTTGTCTTCTTGGTTGGTTATATGTGTTTTGCCCATGGATTTGGGAGTGTCGTGTGTGTTAGGAGTTGTGGTACTTTCTGTGTGTGTCGTGTGCTGTGTTGTTCTGTGATTTGTGTTTGTGCTGTGTGTGTCCTACTCTGTGTGTTCTGTGGTCTGTGTGTTTTGCAAGTTGAGTGAGATATTGCGTGTTATGACCGATATCTTGTGTATATGTTGCGTGTTTGGCATTGTGCATTCTGCGAGGCTCTGTGTGCTGTATGTTTTATGTGTGTTTGGAGTGATGTGTGCACTGTGTGAAATGTGTGTTGCATAAATTCGGTGTTCTTTCTGTGGTGGTTTGTGTGTGTTTTGCATGGGGGTTGCTATGTGTGTGGTTGTGTCTGACAGGTTGTGTGCGTGGTTGGCTCCTTGAGCAATGAGTGTACTTTGTGATGCGTGTACTGTGTATGGTCAAGCTTGGTCAGTGGGCCTCACTGTGGGTGTTGTGTTCACTCTGAGAACCGTGGTTCATGTGTATAGCGTGCAGTTATGTTCTCGGTGTGATGTGCTGTGCGTTGAGGGACTTCTGCATTCACGTGCACAGAAGCTAGCCTCTCATGCTTGTCCGTTTTCGCCACAGGTTTGTAATCCTCCAGGAGGGCGTTGTTTCCTGAGGGTGCAAAGAGCCACGTCATCCATTTAATAGCAAGGCCCTGACGATGCCTTTGTAGTAATCTGTCAGAAACTGCTGCGGGAGAGCCTTGTGCCAAACTCTGCTGGGGAAACAATCCACCGTGCACTGAGGAGACCCTCCCTGAGAGAATACTAGGCTGCTTTCGCCTTGCATGCAACTTGCTCCTACGTGATAAGGAAAACAGTAAACATTGCAGTAGAAGGCGGTCTTCTCTGTACGCCCTCTGTCTCAGAGACCGAAGTGAGCCGCGAATAGGCCTTCGCACTAGCCACACAGGAAGCTGCAGAACAAGATGCTTTGAAATGACAGCAGTGGAGGCAAGCCAGCTATGGATTCAGCTTATGTGAGTGAAAGAAACCAGTGCGGGATGGCCCATCCAAGGAATCATTGAAGCCGTGGCGGTGGAAGTTGAAACTGAGCTTGCAATGTGCTTTCCGTGTCTGTCGTGTGCGCGTGCACTCTAAGCGCCTGAGTGACGTCTGCTGCGCAGAGCTCTGTGTGTGCCGAGCGGCGTGCGCTCGCTTGGGTGGCCATTCGCGTGAGGCCTTGCTGAGGCAGCCTGGCTGTCAGAAAGTTGCCCGCATACAACGAATTCCGCTTGCAAAGTGCTTCCCGTGTCTGCCCTGTGTGCCTGCACTCTAAGCACCTGAGTGGAGTCTGCTGCGCAGAGCTCTGTGTGTGCCGAGCGGCGTGCGCTCGCTTGGGTGGCCATTCGCGTGAGGCCTTGCTGAGGCAGCCTGGCTGTCAGAAAGTTGCCCGCATACAACGAATTCCGCTTGCAATGTGCTTCCCGTGTCTGCCGTGTGTGCCTGCACTCTAAGCGCCTGAGTGGAGTCTGCTGCGCAGAGCTCTGTGTGTGCTGAGCGGCGTGCGCTCGCTTGGGTGGCCATTCGCGCGAGGCCTTGCTGAGGAAGCCTGGCTGTCAGGAAAACGCCCGCATACAACGAATTTAGCTTGGCAGTGCAAAAAGTCGCTTTCGTCTGCTACTACGTGGCCGCTCCAGAGAGGCCCAGGTTGGTCTGTGTGGTATGTAAGCCGGTTTCCCATGCCACAGTCTGAGCTTTGAAAACTAAGTGCCCATTGGCTTCAGTCCCCAACCATCATGTCAGCGAGAGGTGTGTGCAAGCTTCTGCAAAGCCTGGTGGCGGATGGGCCCTAAGCGTCAGGGCCGTTGTCCTGCAGAGAAGGATCTGAGGCTGTCTCAGTTCAAGGGATTTCCTGCTCAGCCATATCCAGACTGGCAGCTAAACACTGCTGTGTCAAGGCGAGCTTCTTATACACACTTCTACTCCCAGACACAGGGATACTGTGAAGAGGTCTTCCGCCCAGCCTCAGGGGAAGAGGCGGGGCAAGTTGCTTTCTGTACAGCATTCATTGGAAGCAGGACGTTTGGAGGTTCTGTTCCACAGGCGAAAAGCAGGCAGCACTAGGAGAATCTGTCAAGGAAGCTCCTCTTTATGGCTAGCGAGGCTTAATTCAAACGTGCAATGGAAAATTGTTCTGGGGTAACTGAGCTCTAACTTCACGCTCTAACACTTGCAGCTACTTTCTCCTAACTCATACAGAGTGGAATCGCCAAATACAGAGTAGAATTCTGTTGCGGTACGCTGTGTTCTTGTGTGCTTGGCGATGTATTGCCGACGGCCTGCGGGACCTGCTTGTCTTCTGTGTTGTGTGTTGTCCGTGCTGTGTGTATCTTGCATGTAGTATGTGCGGTATGTGTTCCTCACTGCTTGCTGAGTGCACAGTTCTGTGTATTTTTCACTGTGCTGTGTGTTATGTGAGATGTTGGTATTTGTGAGTGGTGTGTGTTGAGTGGTTCTTCGTGCATTGTACATTTCGCCTTTTTTGATGAGTTCTCTGTTGGCGGTTGCATATGTTGTGCGTTTGGTGTGTGGCTTCCCGTCTAATGTGTAGTGTGAAATGTGTGTCTGGTCTTTCTGTTGTCTGCTGTGTTGTGTACTGTGTTCTGGGTTGTGCGAGTGCTGTCTTTCGGCTTTCCGTGTGTTGCATACTGGGTCGATGTTGGGTGGGCTGTGTAATTTGAGCACTGTGTGCAAAGTTGAGTTTGCCTTGTGTCGGACATGTTGTGTGCATGTGCATGTTGTGTGTGTGTGTTTGTGCGTTTTCGTTCGTGCTGTCTGCGTGTGGGTCTGCGTGTGCGCAGTATTGTATGCTTGTGGTTGTGCGTGTTGTGTGTAGTGCGTTCTATGTGTGTTGCATGTGTTTTCGTCAGTTGCGTGTGTGCACTTGTAGGTGCTGTGTCAGTTTTGTGTGTGTGAGATTGTGATTTGTGTGCTGTTGTGTTAGAGAGGCTGTGTGTGTGTGTTTGGCTGTTTGAGTTATGCACATGATGTGAGATGTGTTGACTGTGTGTGGTTGTGCTTGTTTTGTACGTCTCTTGTGCGCAGTCTGCGGTCTGTCCAGTGTTTATCGCGCGTATTGTGAGCAGTAGCTATGTGCCTGCCTTTCAAGGGTGTGGTGTGTTTATGGTGTCTGTTGTGTGGCGTGTTTCTGTGTTGTGTGTGTGTGCACTGCGTTGTGCTCCTGTGTGAGGATGTATGTGTGGTGTGTCTGTGCGTGATTGTGTGTGTAGTGCGTAGTGTGTGAAATGGGTGCTACTTGTCTTCTTGGTTGGTTATATGTGTTTTGCCCATGGATTTGGGAGTGTCGTGTGTGTTAGGAGTTGTGGTACTTTCTGTGTGTGTCGTGTGCTGTGTTGTTCTGTGATTTGTGTTTGTGCTGTGTGTGTCCTACTCTGTGTGTTCTGTGGTCTGTGTGTTTTGCAAGTTGAGTGAGTTATTGCGTGTTATGACCGATATCTTGTGTATATGTTGCGTGTTTGGCATTGTGCATTCTGCGAGGCTCTGTGTGCTGTATGTTTTATGTGTGTTTGGAGTGATGTGTGCACTGTGTGAAATGTGTGTTGCATAAATTCGGTGTTCTTTCTGTGGTGGTTTGTGTGTGTTTTGCATGGGGGTTGCTATGTGTGTGGTTGTGTTTGACAGGTTGTGTGCGTGGTTGGCTCCTTGAGCAATGAGTGTACTTTGTGATGCGTGTACTGTGTATGGTCAAGCTTGGTCAGTGGGCCTCACTGTGGGTGTTGTGTTCACTCTGAGAACCGTGGTTCATGTGTATAGCGTGCAGTTATGTTCTCGGTGTGATGTGCTGTGCGTTGAGGGACTTCTGCATTCAAGTGCACAGAAGCTAGCCTCTCATGCTTGTCCGTTTTCGCCACAGGTTTGTAATCCTCCAGGAGGGCGTTGTTTCCTGAGGGTGCAAAGAGCCACGTCATCCCTTTAATAGCAAGGCCCTGACGATGCCTTTGTAGTAATCTGTCAGAAACTGCTGCGGGAGAGCCTTGTGCCAAACTCTGCTGGGGAAACAATCCACCGTGCACTGAGGAGACCCTCCCTGAGAGAATACTAGGCTGCTTTCGCCTTGCATGCAACTTGCTCCTACGTGATAAGGAAAACAGTAAACATTGCAGTAGAAGGCGGTCTTCTCTGTACGCCCTCTGTCTCAGAGACCGAAGTGAGCCGCGAATAGGCCTTCGCACTAGCCACACAGGAAGCTGCAGAACAAGATGCTTTGAAATGACAGCAGTGGAGGCAAGCCAGCTATGGATTCAGCTTATGTGAGTGAAAGAAACCAGTGCGGGATGGCCCATCCAAGGAATCATTGAAGCCGTGGCGGTGGAAGTTGAAACTGAGCTTGCAATGTGCTTTCCGTGTCTGTCGTGTGCGCGTGCACTCTAAGCGCCTGAGTGACGTCTGCTGCGCAGAGCTCTGTGTGTGCCGAGCGGCGTGCGCTCGCTTGGGTGGCCATTCGCGTGAGGCCTTGCTGAGGCAGCCTGGCTGTCAGAAAGTTGCCCGCATACAACGAATTCCGCTTGCAAAGTGCTTCCCGTGTCTGCCCTGTGTGCCTGCACTCTAAGCACCTGAGTGGAGTCTGCTGCGCAGAGCTCTGTGTGTGCCGAGCGGCGTGCGCTCGCTTGGGTGGCCATTCGCGTGAGGCCTTGCTGAGGCAGCCTGGCTGTCAGAAAGTTGGCCGCATACAACGAATTCCGCTTGCAATGTGCTTCCCGTGTCTGCCGTGTGTGCCTGCACTCTAAGCGCCTGAGTGGAGTCTGCTGCGCAGAGCTCTGTGTGTGCTGAGCGGCGTGCGCTCGCTTGGGTGGCCATTCGCGCGAGGCCTTGCTGAGGAAGCCTGGCTGTCAGGAAAACGCCCGCATACAACGAATTTAGCTTGGCAGTGCAAAAAGTCGCTTTCGTCTGCTACTACGTGGCCGCTCCAGAGAGGCCCAGGTTGGTCTGTGTGGTATGTAAGCCGGTTTCCCATGCCACAGTCTGAGCTTTGAAAACTAAGTGCCCATTGGCTTCAGTCCCCAACCATCATGTCAGCGAGAGGTGTGTGCAAGCTTCTGCAAAGCCTGGTGGCGGATGGGCCCTAAGCGTCAGGGCCGTTGTCCTGCAGAGAAGGATCTGAGGCTGTCTCAGTTCAAGGGATTTCCTGCTCAGCCATATCCAGACTGGCAGCTAAACACTGCTGTGTCAAGGCGAGCTTCTTATACACACTTCTACTCCCAGACACAGGGATACTGTGAAGAGGTCTTCCGCCCAGCCTCAGGGGAAGAGGCGGGGCAAGTTGCTTTCTGTACAGCATTCATTGGAAGCAGGACGTTTGGAGGTTCTGTTCCACAGGCGAAAAGCAGGCAGCACTAGGAGAATCTGTCAAGGAAGCTCCTCTTTATGGCTAGCGAGGCTTAATTCAAACGTGCAATGGAAAATTGTTCGGGGGTAACTGAGCTCTAACTTCACGCTCTAACACTTGCAGCTACTTTCTCCTAACTCATACAGAGTGGAATCGCCAAATACAGAGTAGAATTCTGTTGCGGTACGCTGTGTTCTTGTGTGCTTGGCGATGTATTGCCGACGGCCTGCGGGACCTGCTTGTCTTCTGTGTTGTGTGTTGTCCGTGCTGTGTGTATCTTGTATGTAGTATGTGCGGTATGTGTTCCTCACTGCTTGCTGAGTGCACAGTTCTGTGTATTTTTCACTGTGCTGTGTGTTATGTGAGATGTTGGTATTTGTGAGTGGTGTGTGTTGAGTGGTTCTTCGTGCATTGTACATTTCGCCTTTTTTGATGAGTTCTCTGTTGGCGGTTGCATATGTTGTGCGTTTGGTGTGTGGCTTCCCGTCTAATGTGTAGTGTGAAATGTGTGTCTGGTCTTTCTGTTGTCTGCTGTGTTGTGTACTGTGTTCTGGGTTGTGCGAGTGCTGTCTTTCGGCTTTTCCGTGTGTTGCATACTGGGTCGATGTTGGGTGGGCTGTGTAATTTGAGCACTGTGTGCAAAGTTGAGTTTGCCTTGTGTCGGACGTGTTGTGTGCATGTGCATGTTGTGTGTGTGTGTTTGTGCGTTTTCGTTCGTGCTGTCTGCGTGTGGGTCTGCGTGTGCGCAGTATTGTATGCTTGTGGTTGTGCGTGTTGTGTGTAGTGCGTTCTATGTGTGTTGCATGTGTTTTCGTCAGTTGCGTGTGTGCACTTGTAGGTGCTGTGTCAGTTTTGTGTGTGTGAGATTGTGATTTGTGTGCTGTTGTGTTAGAGAGGCTGTGTGTGTGTGTTTGGCTGTTTGAGTTATGCACATGATGTGAGATGTGTTGACTGTGTGTGGTTGTGCTTGTTTTGTACGTATCTTGTGCGCAGTCTGCGGTCTGTGCAGTGTTTATCGCGCGTATTGTGAGCAGTAGCTATGTGCCTGCCTTTCAAGGGTGTGGTGTGTTTATGGTGTCTGTTGTGTGGCGTGTTTCTGTGTTGTGTGTGTGTGCACTGCGTTGTGCTCCTGTGTGAGGATGTATGTGTGGTGTGTCTGTGCGTGATTGTGTGTGTAGTGCGTAGTGTGTGAAATGGGTGCTACTTGTCTTCTTGGTTGGTTATATGTGTTTTGCCCATGGATTTGGGAGTGTCGTGTGTGTTAGGAGTTGTGGTACTTTCTGTGTGTGTCGTGTGCTGTGTTGTTCTGTGATTTGTGTTTGTGCTGTGTGTGTCCTACTCTGTGTGTTCTGTGGTCTGTGTGTTTTGCAAGTTGAGTGAGATATTGCGTGTTATGACCGATATCTTGTGTATATGTTGCGTGTTTGGCATTGTGCATTCTGCGAGGCTCTGTGTGCTGTATGTTTTATGTGTGTTTGGAGTGATGTGTGCACTGTGTGAAATGTGTGTTGCATAAATTCGGTGTTCTTTCTGTGGTGGTTTGTGTGTGTTTTGCATGGGGGTTGCTATGTGTGTGGTTGTGTTTGACAGGTTGTGTGCGTGGTTGGCTCCTTGAGCAATGAGTGTACTTTGTGATGCGTGTACTGTGTATGGTCAAGCTTGGTCAGTGGGCCTCACTGTGGGTGTTGTGTTCACTCTGAGAACCGTGGTTCATGTGTATAGCGTGCAGTTATGTTCTCGGTGTGATGTGCTGTGCGTTGAGGGACTTCTGCATTCAAGTGCACAGAAGCTAGCCTCTCATGCTTGTCCGTTTTCGCCACAGGTTTGTAATCCTCCAGGAGGGCGTTGTTTCCTGAGGGTGCAAAGAGCCACGTCATCCCTTTAATAGCAAGGCCCTGACGATGCCTTTGTAGTAATCTGTCAGAAACTGCTGCGGGAGAGCCTTGTGCCAAACTCTGCTGGGGAAACAATCCACCGTGCACTGAGGAGACCCTCCCTGAGAGAATACTAGGCTGCTTTCGCCTTGCATGCAACTTGCTCCTACGTGATAAGGAAAACAGTAAACATTGCAGTAGAAGGCGGTCTTCTCTGTACGCCCTCTGTCTCAGAGACCGAAGTGAGCCGCGAATAGGCCTTCGCACTAGCCACACAGGAAGCTGCAGAACAAGATGCTTTGAAATGACAGCAGTGGAGGCAAGCCAGCTATGGATTCAGCTTATGTGAGTGAAAGAAACCAGTGCGGGATGGCCCATCCAAGGAATCATTGAAGCCGTGGCGGTGGAAGTTGAAACTGAGCTTGCAATGTGCTTTCCGTGTCTGTCGTGTGCGCGTGCACTCTAAGCGCCTGAGTGACGTCTGCTGCGCAGAGCTCTGTGTGTGCCGAGCGGCGTGCGCTCGCTTGGGTGGCCATTCGCGTGAGGCCTTGCTGAGGCAGCCTGGCTGTCAGAAAGTTGCCCGCATACAACGAATTCCGCTTGCAAAGTGCTTCCCGTGTCTGCCCTGTGTGCCTGCACTCTAAGCACCTGAGTGGAGTCTGCTGCGCAGAGCTCTGTGTGTGCCGAGCGGCGTGCGCTCGCTTGGGTGGCCATTCGCGTGAGGCCTTGCTGAGGCAGCCTGGCTGTCAGAAAGTTGCCCGCATACAACGAATTCCGCTTGCAATGTGCTTCCCGTGTCTGCCGTGTGTGCCTGCACTCTAAGCGCCTGAGTGGAGTCTGCTGCGCAGAGCTCTGTGTGTGCTGAGCGGCGTGAGCTCGCTTGGGTGGCCATTCGCGCGAGGCCTTGCTGAGGAAGCCTGGCTGTCAGGAAAACGCCCGCATACAACGAATTTAGCTTGGCAGTGCAAAAAGTCGCTTTCGTCTGCTACTACGTGGCCGCTCCAGAGAGGCCCAGGTTGGTCTGTGTGGTATGTAAGCCGGTTTCCCATGCCACAGTCTGAGCTTTGAAAACTAAGTGCCCATTGGCTTCAGTCCCCAACCATCATGTCAGCGAGAGGTGTGTGCAAGCTTCTGCAAAGCCTGGTGGCGGATGGGCCCTAAGCGTCAGGGCCGTTGTCCTGCAGAGAAGGATCTGAGGCTGTCTCAGTTCAAGGGATTTCCTGCTCAGCCATATCCAGACTGGCAGCTAAACACTGCTGTGTCAAGGCGAGCTTCTTATACACACTTCTACTCCCAGACACAGGGATACTGTGAAGAGGTCTTCCGCCCAGCCTCAGGGGAAGAGGCGGGGCAAGTTGCTTTCTGTACAGCATTCATTGGAAGCAGGACGTTTGGAGGTTCTGTTCCACAGGCGAAAAGCAGGCAGCACTAGGAGAATCTGTCAAGGAAGCTCCTCTTTATGGCTAGCGAGGCTTAATTCAAACGTGCAATGGAAAATTGTTCTGGGGTAACTGAGCTCTAACTTCACGCTCTAACACTTGCAGCTACTTTCTCCTAACTCATACAGAGTGGAATCGCCAAATACAGAGTAGAATTCTGTTGCGGTACGCTGTGTTCTTGTGTGCTTGGCGATGTATTGCCGACGGCCTGCGGGACCTGCTTGTCTTCTGTGTTGTGTGTTGTCCGTGCTGTGTGTATCTTGTATGTAGTATGTGCGGTATGTGTTCCTCACTGCTTGCTGAGTGCACAGTTCTGTGTATTTTTCACTGTGCTGTGTGTTATGTGAGATGTTGGTATTTGTGAGTGGTGTGTGTTGAGTGGTTCTTCGTGCATTGTACATTTCGCCTTTTTTGATGAGTTCTCTGTTGGCGGTTGCATATGTTGTGCGTTTGGTGTGTGGCTTCCCGTCTAATGTGTAGTGTGAAATGTGTGTCTGGTCTTTCTGTTGTCTGCTGTGTTGTGTACTGTGTTCTGGGTTGTGCGAGTGCTGTCTTTCGGCTTTCCGTGTGTTGCATACTGGGTCGATGTTGGGTGGGCTGTGTAATTTGAGCACTGTGTGCAAAGTTGAGTTTGCCTTGTGTCGGACGTGTTGTGTGCATGTGCATGTTGTGTGTGTGTGTTTGTGCGTTTTCGTTCGTGCTGTCTGCGTGTGGGTCTGCGTGTGCGCAGTATTGTATGCTTGTGGTTGTGCGTGTTGTGTGTAGTGCGTTCTATGTGTGTTGCATGTGTTTTCGTCAGTTGCGTGTGTGCACTTGTAGGTGCTGTGTCAGTTTTGTGTGTGTGAGATTGTGATTTGTGTGCTGTTGTGTTAGAGAGGCTGTGTGTGTGTGTTTGGCTGTTTGATTTATGCACATGATGTGAGATGTGTTGACTGTGTGTGGTTGTGCTTGTTTTGTACGTCTCTTGTGCGCAGTCTGCGGTCTGTGCAGTGTTTATCGCGCGTATTGTGAGCAGTAGCTATGTGCCTGCCTTTCAAGGGTGTGGTGTGTTTATGGTGTCTGTTGTGTGGCGTGTTTCTGTGTTGTGTGTGTGTGCACTGCGTTGTGCTCCTGTGTGAGGATGTATGTGTGGTGTGTCTGTGCGTGATTGTGTGTGTAGTGCGTAGTGTGTGAAATGGGTGCTACTTGTCTTCTTGGTTGGTTATATGTGTTTTGCCCATGGATTTGGGAGTGTCGTGTGTGTTAGGAGTTGTGGTACTTTCTGTGTGTGTCGTGTGCTGTGTTGTTCTGGGATTTGTGTTTGTGCTGTGTGTGTCCTACTCTGTGTGTTCTGTGGTCTGTGTGTTTTGCAAGTTGAGTGAGATATTGCGTGTTATGACCGATATCTTGTGTATATGTTGCGTGTTTGGCATTGTGCATTCTGCGAGGCTCTGTGTGCTGTATGTTTTATGTGTGTTTGGAGTGATGTGTGCACTGTGTGAAATGTGTGTTGCATAAATTCGGTGTTCTTTCTGTGGTGGTTTGTGTGTGTTTTGCATGGGGGTTGCTATGTGTGTGGTTGTGTTTGACAGGTTGTGTGCGTGGTTGGCTCCTTGAGCAATGAGTGTACTTTGTGATGCGTGTACTGTGTATGGTCAAGCTTGGTCAGTGGGCCTCACTGTGGGTGTTGTGTTCACTCTGAGAACCGTGGTTCATGTGTATAGCGTGCAGTTATGTTCTCGGTGTGATGTGCTGTGCGTTGAGGGACTTCTGCATTCAAGTGCACAGAAGCTAGCCTCTCATGCTTGTCCGTTTTCGCCACAGGTTTGTAATCCTCCAGGAGGGCGTTGTTTCCTGAGGGTGCAAAGAGCCACGTCATCCCTTTAATAGCAAGACCCTGACGATGCCTTTGTAGTAATCTGTCAGAAACTGCTGCGGGAGAGCCTTGTGCCAAACTCTGCTGGGGAAACAATCCACCGTGCACTGAGGAGACCCTCCCTGAGAGAATACTAGGCTGCTTTCGCCTTGCATGCAACTTGCTCCTACGTGATAAGGAAAACAGTAAACATTGCAGTAGAAGGCGGTCTTCTCTGTACGCCCTCTGTCTCAGAGACCGAAGTGAGCCGCGAATAGGCCTTCGCACTAGCCACACAGGAAGCTGCAGAACAAGATGCTTTGAAATGACAGCAGTGGAGGCAAGCCAGCTATGGATTCAGCTTATGTGAGTGAAAGAAACCAGTGCGGGATGGCCCATCCAAGGAATCATTGAAGCCGTGGCGGTGGAAGTTGAAACTGAGCTTGCAATGTGCTTTCCGTGTCTGTCGTGTGCGCGTGCACTCTAAGCGCCTGAGTGACGTCTGCTGCGCAGAGCTCTGTGTGTGCCGAGCGGCGTGCGCTCGCTTGGGTGGCCATTCGCGTGAGGCCTTGCTGAGGCAGCCTGGCTGTCAGAAAGTTGCCCGCATACAACGAATTCCGCTTGCAAAGTTCTTCCCGTGTCTGCCCTGTGTGCCTGCACTCTAAGCACCTGAGTGGAGTCTGCTGCGCAGAGCTCTGTGTGTGCCGAGCGGCGTGCGCTCGCTTGGGTGGCCATTCGCGTGAGGCCTTGCTGAGGCAGCCTGGCTGTCAGAAAGTTGCCCGCATACAACGAATTCCGCTTGCAATGTGCTTCCCGTGTCTGCCGTGTGTGCCTGCACTCTAAGCGCCTGAGTGGAGTCTGCTGCGCAGAGCTCTGTGTGTGCTGAGCGGCGTGAGCTCGCTTGGGTGGCCATTCGCGCGAGGCCTTGCTGAGGAAGCCTGGCTGTCAGGAAAACGCCCGCATACAACGAATTTAGCTTGGCAGTGCAAAAAGTCGCTTTCGTCTGCTACTACGTGGCCGCTCCAGAGAGGCCCAGGTTGGTCTGTGTGGTATGTAAGCCGGTTTCCCATGCCACAGTCTGAGCTTTGAAAACTAAGTGCCCATTGGCTTCAGTCCCCAACCATCATGTCAGCGAGAGGTGTGTGCAAGCTTCTGCAAAGCCTGGTGGCGGATGGGCCCTAAGCGTCAGGGCCGTTGTCCTGCAGAGAAGGATCTGAGGCTGTCTCAGTTCAAGGGATTTCCTGCTCAGCCATATCCAGACTGGCAGCTAAACACTGCTGTGTCAAGGCGAGCTTCTTATACACACTTCTACTCCCAGACACAGGGATACTGTGAAGAGGTCTTCCGCCCAGCCTCAGGGGAAGAGGCGGGGCAAGTTGCTTTCTGTACAGCATTCATTGGAAGCAGGACGTTTGGAGGTTCTGTTCCACAGGCGAAAAGCAGGCAGCACTAGGAGAATCTGTCAAGGAAGCTCCTCTTTATGGCTAGCGAGGCTTAATTCAAACGTGCAATGGAAAATTGTTCTGGGGTAACTGAGCTCTAACTTCACGCTCTAACACTTGCAGCTACTTTCTCCTAACTCATACAGAGTGGAATCGCCAAATACAGAGTAGAATTCTGTTGCGGTACGCTGTGTTCTTGTGTGCTTGGCGATGTATTGCCGACGGCCTGCGGGACCTGCTTGTCTTCTGTGTTGTGTGTTGTCCGTGCTGTGTGTATCTTGTATGTAGTATGTGCGGTATGTGTTCCTCACTGCTTGCTGAGTGCACAGTTCTGTGTATTTTTCACTGTGCTGTGTGTTATGTGAGATGTTGGTATTTGTGAGTGGTGTGTGTTGAGTGGTTCTTCGTGCATTGTACATTTCGCCTTTTTTGATGAGTTCTCTGTTGGCGGTTGCATATGTTGTGCGTTTGGTGTGTGGCTTCCCGTCTAATGTGTAGTGTGAAATGTGTGTCTGGTCTTTCTGTTGTCTGCTGTGTTGTGTACTGTGTTCCTAGTTGTGCGAGTGCTGTCTTTCGGCTTTTCCGTGTGTTGCATACTGGGTCGATGTTGGGTGGGCTGTGTAATTTGAGCACTGTGTGCAAAGTTGAGTTTGCCTTGTGTCGGACGTGTTGTGTGCATGTGCATGTTGTGTGTGTGTGTTTGTGCGTTTTCGTTCGTGCTGTCTGCGTGTGGGTCTGCGTGTGCGCAGTATTGTATGCTTGTGGTTGTGCGTGTTGTGTGTAGTGCGTTCTATGTGTGTTGCATGTGTTTTCGTCAGTTGCGTGTGTGCACTTGTAGGTGCTGTGTCAGTTTTGTGTGTGTGAGATTGTGATTTGTGTGCTGTTGTGTTAGAGAGGCTGTGTGTGTGTGTTTGGCTGTTTGAGTTATGCACATGATGTGAGATGTGTTGACTGTGTGTGGTTGTGCTTGTTTTGTACGTCTCTTGTGCGCAGTCTGCGGTCTGTGCAGTGTTTATCGCGCGTATTGTGAGCAGTAGCTATGTGCCTGCCTTTCAAGGGTGTGGTGTGTTTATGGTGTCTGTTGTGTGGCGTGTTTCTGTGTTGTGTGTGTGTGCACTGCGTTGTGCTCCTGTGTGAGGATGTATGTGTGGTGTGTCTGTGCGTGATTGTGTGTGTAGTGCGTAGTGTGTGAAATGGGTGCTACTTGTCTTCTTGGTTGGTTATATGTGTTTTGCCCATGGATTTGGGAGTGTCGTGTGTGTTAGGAGTTGTGGTACTTTCTGTGTGTGTCGTGTGCTGTGTTGTTCTGGGATTTGTGTTTGTGCTGTGTGTGTCCTACTCTGTGTGTTCTGTGGTCTGTGTGTTTTGCAAGTTGAGTGAGATATTGCGTGTTATGACCGATATCTTGTGTATATGTTGCGTGTTTGGCATTGTGCATTCTGCGAGGCTCTGTGTGCTGTATGTTTTATGTGTGTTTGGAGTGATGTGTGCACTGTGTGAAATGTGTGTTGCATAAATTCGGTGTTCTTTCTGTGGTGGTTTGTGTGTGTTTTGCATGGGGGTTGCTATGTGTGTGGTTGTGTTTGACATTTTGTGTGCGTGGTTGGCTCCTTGAGCAATGAGTGTACTTTGTGATGCGTGTACTGTGTATGGTCAAGCTTGGTCAGTGGGCCTCACTGTGGGTGTTGTGTTCACTCTGAGAACCGTGGTTCATGTGTATAGCGTGCAGTTATGTTCTCGGTGTGATGTGCTGTGCGTTGAGGGACTTCTGCATTCAAGTGCACAGAAGCTAGCCTCTCATGCTTGTCCGTTTTCGCCACAGGTTTGTAATCCTCCAGGAGGGCGTTGTTTCCTGAGGGTGCAAAGAGCCACGTCATCCCTTTAATAGCAAGGCCCTGACGATGCCTTTGTAGTAATCTGTCAGAAACTGCTGCGGGAGAGCCTTGTGCCAAACTCTGCTGGGGAAACAATCCACCGTGCACTGAGGAGACCCTCCCTGAGAGAATACTAGGCTGCTTTCGCCTTGCATGCAACTTGCTCCTACGTGATAAGGAAAACAGTAAACATTGCAGTAGAAGGCGGTCTTCTCTGTACGCCCTCTGTCTCAGAGACCGAAGTGAGCCGCGAATAGGCCTTCGCACTAGCCACACAGGAAGCTGCAGAACAAGATGCTTTGAAATGACAGCAGTGGAGGCAAGCCAGCTATGGATTCAGCTTATGTGAGTGAAAGAAACCAGTGCGGGATGGCCCATCCAAGGAATCATTGAAGCCGTGGCGGTGGAAGTTGAAACTGAGCTTGCAATGTGCTTTCCGTGTCTGTCGTGTGCGCGTGCACTCTAAGCGCCTGAGTGACGTCTGCTGCGCAGAGCTCTGTGTGTGCCGAGCGGCGTGCGCTCGCTTGGGTGGCCATTCGCGTGAGGCCTTGCTGAGGCAGCCTGGCTGTCAGAAAGTTGCCCGCATACAACGAATTCCGCTTGCAATGTGCTTCCCGTGTCTGCCGTGTGTGCCTGCACTCTAAGCGCCTGAGTGGAGTCTGCTGCGCAGAGCTCTGTGTGTGCTGAGCGGCGTGAGCTCGCTTGGGTGGCCATTCGCGCGAGGCCTTGCTGAGGAAGCCTGGCTGTCAGGAAAACGCCCGCATACAACGAATTTAGCTTGGCAGTGCAAAAAGTCGCTTTCGTCTGCTACTACGTGGCCGCTCCAGAGAGGCCCAGGTTGGTCTGTGTGGTATGTAAGCCGGTTTCCCATGCCACAGTCTGAGCTTTGAAAACTAAGTGCCCATTGGCTTCAGTCCCCAACCATCATGTCAGCGAGAGGTGTGTGCAAGCTTCTGCAAAGCCTGGTGTCGGATGGGCCCTAAGCGTCAGGGCCGTTGTCCTGCAGAGAAGGATCTGAGGCTGTCTCAGTTCAAGGGATTTCCTGCTCAGCCATATCCAGACTGGCAGCTAAACACTGCTGTGTCAAGGCGAGCTTCTTATACACACTTCTACTCCCAGACACAGGGATACTGTGAAGAGGTCTTCCGCCCAGCCTCAGGGGAAGAGGCGGGGCAAGTTGCTTTCTGTACAGCATTCATTGGAAGCAGGACGTTTGGAGGTTCTGTTCCACAGGCGAAAAGCAGGCAGCACTAGGAGAATCTGTCAAGGAAGCTCCTCTTTATGGCTAGCGAGGCTTAATTCAAACGTGCAATGGAAAATTGTTCTGGGGTAACTGAGCTCTAACTTCACGCTCTAACACTTGCAGCTACTTTCTCCTAACTCATACAGAGTGGAATCGCCAAATACAGAGTAGAATTCTGTTGCGGTACGCTGTGTTCTTGTGTGCTTGGCGATGTATTGCCGACGGCCTGCGGGACCTGCTTGTCTTCTGTGTTGTGTGTTGTCCATGCTGTGTGTATCTTGTATGTAGTATGTGCGGTATGTGTTCCTCACTGCTTGCTGAGTGCACAGTTCTGTGTATTTTTCACTGTGCTGTGTGTTATGTGAGATGTTGGTATTTGTGAGTGGTGTGTGTTGAGTGGTTCTTCGTGCATTGTACATTTCGCCTTTTTTGATGAGTTCTCTGTTGGCGGTTGCATATGTTGTGCGTTTGGTGTGTGGCTTCCCGTCTAATGTGTAGTGTGAAATGTGTGTCTGGTCTTTCTTTTGTCTGCTGTGTTGTGTCCTGTGTTCTGGGTTGTGCGAGTGCTGTCTTTCGGCTTTCCGTGTGTTGCATACTGGGTCGATGTTGGGTGGGCTGTGTAATTTGAGCACTGTGTGCAAAGTTGAGTTTGCCTTGTGTCGGACGTGTTGTGTGCATGTGCATGTTGTGTGTGTGTGTTTGTGCGTTTTCGTTCGTGCTGTCTGCGTGTGGGTCTGCGTGTGCGCAGTATTGTATGCTTGTGGTTGTGCGTGTTGTGTGTAGTGCGTTCTATGTGTGTTGCATGTGTTTTCGTCAGTTGCGTGTGTGCACTTGTAGGTGCTGTGTCAGTTTTGTGTGTGTGAGATTGTGATTTGTGTGCTGTTGTGTTAGAGAGGCTGTGTGTGTGTGTTTGGCTGTTTGAGTTATGCACATGATGTGAGATGTGTTGACTGTGTGTGGTTGTGCTTGTTTTGTACGTCTCTTGTGCGCAGTCTGCGGTCTGTGCAGTGTTTATCGCGCGTATTGTGAGCAGTAGCTATGTGCCTGCCTTTCAAGGGTGTGGTGTGTTTATGGTGTCTGTTGTGTGGCGTGTTTCTGTGTTGTGTGTGTGTGCACTGCGTTGTGCTCCTGTGTGAGGATGTATGTGTGGTGTGTCTGTGCGTGATTGTGTGTGTAGTGCGTAGTGTGTGAAATGGGTGCTACTTGTCTTCTTGGTTGGTTATATGTGTTTTGCCCATGGATTTGGGAGTGTCGTGTGTGTTAGGAGTTGTGGTACTTTCTGTGTGTGTCGTGTGCTGTGTTGTTCTGGGATTTGTGTTTGTGCTGTGTGTGTCCTACTCTGTGTGTTCTGTGGTCTGTGTGTTTTGCAAGTTGAGTGAGATATTGCGTGTTAGGACCGATATCTTGTGTATATGTTGCGTGTTTGGCATTGTGCATTCTGCGAGGCTCTGTGTGCTGTATGTTTTATGTGTGTTTGGAGTGATGTGTGCACTGTGTGAAATGTGTGTTGCATAAATTCGGTGTTCTTTCTGTGGTGGTTTGTGTGTGTTTTGCATGGGGGTTGCTATGTGTGTGGTTGTGTTTGACATTTTGTGTGCGTGGTTGGCTCCTTGAGCAATGAGTGTACATTGTGATGCGTGTACTGTGTATGGTCAAGCTTGGTCAGTGGGCCTCACTGTGGGTGTTGTGTTCACTCTGAGAACCGTGGTTCATGTGTATAGCGTGCAGTTATGTTCTCGGTGTGATGTGCTGTGCGTTGAGGGACTTCTGCATTCAAGTGCACAGAAGCTAGCCTCTCATGCTTGTCCGTTTTCGCCACAGGTTTGTAATCCTCCAGGAGGGCGTTGTTTCCTGAGGGTGCAAAGAGCCACGTCATCCCTTTAATAGCAAGGCCCTGACGATGCCTTTGTAGTAATCTGTCAGAAACTGCTGCGGGAGAGCCTTGTGCCAAACTCTGCTGGGGAAACAATCCACCGTGCACTGAGGAGACCCTCCCTGAGAGAATACTAGGCTGCTTTCGCCTTGCATGCAACTTGCTCCTACGTGATAAGGAAAACAGTAAACATTGCAGTAGAAGGCGGTCTTCTCTGTACGCCCTCTGTCTCAGAGACCGAAGTGAGCCGCGAATAGGCCTTCGCACTAGCCACACAGGAAGCTGCAGAACAAGATGCTTTGAAATGACAGCAGTGGAGGCAAGCCAGCTATGGATTCAGCTTATGTGAGTGAAAGAAACCAGTGCGGGATGGCCCATCCAAGGAATCATTGAAGCCGTGGCGGTGGAAGTTGAAACTGAGCTTGCAATGTGCTTTCCGTGTCTGTCGTGTGCGCGTGCACTCTAAGCGCCTGAGTGACGTCTGCTGCGCAGAGCTCTGTGTGTGCCGAGCGGCGTGCGCTCGCTTGGGTGGCCATTCGCGTGAGGCCTTGCTGAGGCAGCCTGGCTGTCAGAAAGTTGCCCGCATACAACGAATTCCGCTTGCAAAGTGCTTCCCGTGTCTGCCCTGTGTGCCTGCACTCTAAGCACCTGAGTGGAGTCTGCTGCGCAGAGCTCTGTGTGTGCCGAGCGGCGTGCGCTCGCTTGGGTGGCCATTCGCGTGAGGCCTTGCTGAGGCAGCCTGGCTGTCAGAAAGTTGCCCGCATACAACGAATTCCGCTTGCAATGTGCTTCCCGTGTCTGCCGTGTGTGCCTGCACTCTAAGCGCCTGAGTGGAGTCTGCTGCGCAGAGCTCTGTGTGTGCTGAGCGGCGTGCGCTCGCTTGGGTGGGCATTCGCGCGAGGCCTTGCTGAGGAAGCCTGGCTGTCAGGAAAACGCCCGCATACAACGAATTTAGCTTGGCAGTGCAAAAAGTCGCTTTCGTCTGCTACTACGTGGCCGCTCCAGAGAGGCCCAGGTTGGTCTGTGTGGTATGTAAGCCGGTTTCCCATGCCACAGTCTGAGCTTTGAAAACTAAGTGCCCATTGGCTTCAGTCCCCAACCATCATGTCAGCGAGAGGTGTGTGCAAGCTTCTGCAAAGCCTGGTGGCGGATGGGCCCTAAGCGTCAGGGCCGTTGTCCTGCAGAGAAGGATCTGAGGCTGTCTCAGTTCAAGGGATTTCCTGCTCAGCCATATCCAGACTGGCAGCTAAACACTGCTGTGTCAAGGCGAGCTTCTTATACACACTTCTACTCCCAGACACAGGGATACTGTGAAGAGGTCTTCCGCCCAGCCTCAGGGGAAGAGGCGGGGCAAGTTGCTTTCTGTACAGCATTCATTGGAAGCAGGACGTTTGGAGGTTCTGTTCCACAGGCGAAAAGCAGGCAGCACTAGGAGAATCTGTCAAGGAAGCTCCTCTTTATGGCTAGCGAGGCTTAATTCAAACGTGCAATGGAAAATTGTTCTGGGGTAACTGAGCTCTAACTTCACGCACTAACACTTGCAGCTACTTTCTCCTAACTCATACAGAGTGGAATCGCCAAATACAGAGTAGAATTCTGTTGCGGTACGCTGTGTTCTTGTGTGCTTGGCGATGTATTGCCGACGGCCTGCGGGACCTGCTTGTCTTCTGTGTTGTGTGTTGTCCGTGCTGTGTGTATCTTGTATGTAGTATGTGCGGTATGTGTTCCTCACTGCTTGCTGAGTGCACAGTTCTGTGTATTTTTCACTGTGCTGTGTGTTATGTGAGATGTTGGTATTTGTGAGTGGTGTGTGTTGAGTGGTTCTTCGTGCATTGTACATTTCGCCTTTTTTGATGAGTTCTCTGTTGGCGGTTGCATATGTTGTGCGTTTGGTGTGTGGCTTCCCGTCTAATGTGTAGTGTGAAATGTGTGTCTGGTCTTTCTGTTGTCTGCTGTGTTGTGTCCTGTGTTCTGGGTTGTGCGAGTGCTGTCTTTCGGCTTTCCGTGTGTTGCATACTGGGTCGATGTTGGGTGGGCTGTGTAATTTGAGCACTGTGTGCAAAGTTGAGTTTGCCTTGTGTCGGACGTGTTGTGTGCATGTGCATGTTGTGTGTGTGTGTTTGTGCGTTTTCGTTCGTGCTGTCTGCGTGTGGGTCTGCGTGTGCGCAGTATTGTATGCTTGTGGTTGTGCGTGTTGTGTGTAGTGCGTTCTATGTGTGTTGCATGTGTTTTCGTCAGTTGCGTGTGTGCACTTGTAGGTGCTGTGTCAGTTTTGTGTGTGTGAGATTGTGATTTGTGTGCTGTTGTGTTAGAGAGGCTGTGTGTGTGTGTTTGGCTGTTTGAGTTATGCACATGATGTGAGATGTGTTGACTGTGTGTGGTTGTGCTTGTTTTGTACGTCTCTTGTGCGCAGTCTGCGGTCTGTGCAGTGTTTATCGCGCGTATTGTGAGCAGTAGCTATGTGCCTGCCTTTCAAGGGTGTGGTGTGTTTATGGTGTCTGTTGTGTGGCGTGTTTCTGTGTTGTGTGTGTGTGCACTGCGTTGTGCTCCTGTGTGAGGATGTATGTGTGGTGTGTCTGTGCGTGATTGTGTGTGTAGTGCGTAGTGTGTGAAATGGGTGCTACTTGTCTTCTTGGTTGGTTATATGTGTTTTGCCCATGGATTTGGGAGTGTCGTGTGTGTTAGGAGTTGTGGTACTTTCTGTGTGTGTCGTGTGCTGTGTTGTTCTGGGATTTGTGTTTGTGCTGTGTGTGTCCTACTCTGTGTGTTCTGTGGTCTGTGTGTTTTGCAAGTTGAGTGAGATATTGCGTGTTATGACCGATATCTTGTGTATATGTTGCGTGTTTGGCATTGTGCATTCTGCGAGGCTCTGTGTGCTGTATGTTTTATGTGTGTTTGGAGTGATGTGTGCACTGTGTGAAATGTGTGTTGCATAAATTCGGTGTTCTTTCTGTGGTGGTTTGTGTGTGTTTTGCATGGGGGTTGCTATGTGTGTGGTTGTGTTTGACAGGTTGTGTGCGTGGTTGGCTCCTTGAGCAATGAGTGTACTTTGTGATGCGTGTACTGTGTATGGTCAAGCTTGGTCAGTGGGCCTCACTGTGGGTGTTGTGTTCACTCTGAGAACCGTGGTTCATGTGTATAGCGTGCAGTTATGTTCTCGGTGTGATGTGCTGTGCGTTGAGGGACTTCTGCATTCAAGTGCACAGAAGCTAGCCTCTCATGCTTGTCCGTTTTCGCCACAGGTTTGTAATCCTCCAGGAGGGCGTTGTTTCCTGAGGGTGCAAAGAGCCACGTCATCCCTTTAATAGCAAGGCCCTGACGATGCCTTTGTAGTAATCTGTCAGAAACTGCTGCGGGAGAGCCTTGTGCCAAACTCTGCTGGGGAAACAATCCACCGTGCACTGAGGAGACCCTCCCTGAGAGAATACTAGGCTGCTTTCGCCTTGCATGCAACTTGCTCCTACGTGATAAGGAAAACAGTAAACATTGCAGTAGAAGGCGGTCTTCTCTGTACGCCCTCTGTCTCAGAGACCGAAGTGAGCCGCGAATAGGCCTTCGCACTAGCCACACAGGAAGCTGCAGAACAAGATGCTTTGAAATGACAGCAGTGGAGGCAAGCCAGCTATGGATTCAGCTTATGTGAGTGAAAGAAACCAGTGCGGGATGGCCCATCCAAGGAATCATTGAAGCCGTGGCGGTGGAAGTTGAAACTGAGCTTGCAATGTGCTTTCCGTGTCTGTCGTGTGCGCGTGCACTCTAAGCGCCTGAGTGACGTCTGCTGCGCAGAGCTCTGTGTGTGCCGAGCGGCGTGCGCTCGCTTGGGTGGCCATTCGCGTGAGGCCTTGCTGAGGCAGCCTGGCTGTCAGAAAGTTGCCCGCATACAACGAATTCCGCTTGCAAAGTGCTTCCCGTGTCTGCCCTGTGTGCCTGCACTCTAAGCACCTGAGTGGAGTCTGCTGCGCAGAGCTCTGTGTGTGCCGAGCGGCGTGCGCTCGCTTGGGTGGCCATTCGCGTGAGGCCTTGCTGAGGCAGCCTGGCTGTCAGAAAGTTGCCCGCATACAACGAATTCCGCTTGCAATGTGCTTCCCGTGTCTGCCGTGTGTGCCTGCACTCTAAGCGCCTGAGTGGAGTCTGCTGCGCAGAGCTCTGTGTGTGCTGAGCGGCGTGCGCTCGCTTGGGTGGCCATTCGCGCGAGGCCTTGCTGAGGAAGCCTGGCTGTCAGGAAAACGCCCGCATACAACGAATTTAGCTTGGCAGTGCAAAAAGTCGCTTTCGTCTGCTACTACGTGGCCGCTCCAGAGAGGCCCAGGTTGGTCTGTGTGGTATGTAAGCCGGTTTCCCATGCCACAGTCTGAGCTTTGAAAACTAAGTGCCCATTGGCTTCAGTCCCCAACCATCATGTCAGCGAGAGGTGTGTGCAAGCTTCTGCAAAGCCTGGTGGCGGATGGGCCCTAAGCGTCAGGGCCGTTGTCCTGCAGAGAAGGATCTGAGGCTGTCTCAGTTCAAGGGATTTCCTGCTCAGCCATATCCAGACTGGCAGCTAAACACTGCTGTGTCAAGGCGAGCTTCTTATACACACTTCTACTCCCAGACACAGGGATACTGTGAAGAGGTCTTCCGCCCAGCCTCAGGGGAAGAGGCGGGGCAAGTTGCTTTCTGTACAGCATTCATTGGAAGCAGGACGTTTGGAGGTTCTGTTCCACAGGCGAAAAGCAGGCAGCACTAGGAGAATCTGTCAAGGAAGCTCCTCTTTATGGCTAGCGAGGCTTAATTCAAACGTGCAATGGAAAATTGTTCTGGGGTAACTGAGCTCTAACTTCATGCACTAACACTTGCAGCTACTTTCTCCTAACTCATACAGAGTGGAATCGCCAAATACAGAGTAGAATTCTGTTGCGGTACGCTGTGTTCTTGTGTGCTTGGCGATGTATTGCCGACGGCCTGCGGGACCTGCTTGTCTTCTGTGTTGTGTGTTGTCCGTGCTGTGTGTATCTTGTATGTAGTATGTGCGGTATGTGTTCCTCACTGCTTGCTGAGTGCACAGTTCTGTGTATTTTTCACTGTGCTGTGTGTTATGTGAGATGTTGGTATTTGTGAGTGGTGTGTGTTGAGTGGTTCTTCGTGCATTGTACATTTCGCCTTTTTTGATGAGTTCTCTGTTGGCGGTTGCATATGTTGTGCGTTTGGTGTGTGGCTTCCCGTCTAATGTGTAGTGTGAAATGTGTGTCTGGTCTTTCTGTTGTCTGCTGTGTTGTGTACTGTGTTCTGGGTTGTGCGAGTGCTGTCTTTCGGCTTTCCGTGTGTTGCATACTGGGTCGATGTTGGGTGGGCTGTGTAATTTGAGCACTGTGTGCAAAGTTGAGTTTGCCTTGTGTCGGACGTGTTGTGTGCATGTGCATGTTGTGTGTGTGTGTTTGTGCGTTTTCGTTCGTGCTGTCTGCGTGTGGGTCTGCGTGTGCGCAGTATTGTATGCTTGTGGTTGTGCGTGTTGTGTGTAGTGCGTTCTATGTGTGTTGCATGTGTTTTCGTCAGTTGCGTGTGTGCACTTGTAGGTGCTGTGTCAGTTTTGTGTGTGTGAGATTGTGATTTGTGTGCTGTTGTGTTAGAGAGGCTGTGTGTGTGTGTTTGGCTGTTTGAGTTATGCACATGATGTGAGATGTGTTGACTGTGTGTGGTTGTGCTTGTTTTGTACGTCTCTTGTGCGCAGTCTGCGGTCTGTGCAGTGTTTATCGCGCGTATTGTGAGCAGTAGCTATGTGCCTGCCTTTCAAGGGTGTGGTGTGTTTATGGTGTCTGTTGTGTGGCGTGTTTCTGTGTTGTGTGTGTGTGCACTGCGTTGTGCTCCTGTGTGAGGATGTATGTGTGGTGTGTCTGTGCGTGATTGTGTGTGTAGTGCGTAGTGTGTGAAATGGGTGCTACTTGTCTTCTTGGTTGGTTATATGTGTTTTGCCCATGGATTTGGGAGTGTCGTGTGTGTTAGGAGTTGTGGTACTTTCTGTGTGTGTCGTGTGCTGTGTTGTTCTGGGATTTGTGTTTGTGCTGTGTGTGTCCTACTCTGTGTGTTCTGTGGTCTGTGTGTTTTGCAAGTTGAGTGAGATATTGCGTGTTATGACCGATATCTTGTGTATATGTTGCGTGTTTGGCATTGTGCATTCTGCGAGGCTCTGTGTGCTGTATGTTTTATGTGTGTTTGGAGTGATGTGTGCACTGTGTGAAATGTGTGTTGCATAAATTCGGTGTTCTTTCTGTGGTGGTTTGTGTGTGTTTTGCATGGGGGTTGCTATGTGTGTGGTTGTGTTTGACAGGTTGTGTGCGTGGTTGGCTCCTTGAGCAATGAGTGTACTTTGTGATGCGTGTACTGTGTATGGTCAAGCTTGGTCAGTGGGCCTCACTGTGGGTGTTGTGTTCACTCTGAGAACCGTGGTTCATGTGTATAGCGTGCAGTTATGTTCTCGGTGTGATGTGCTGTGCGTTGAGGGACTTCTGCATTCAAGTGCACAGAAGCTAGCCTCTCATGCTTGTCCGTTTTCGCCACAGGTTTGTAATCCTCCAGGAGGGCGTTGTTTCCTGAGGGTGCAAAGAGCCACGTCATCCCTTTAATAGCAAGGCCCTGACGATGCCTTTGTAGTAATCTGTCAGAAACTGCTGCGGGAGAGCCTTGTGCCAAACTCTGCTGGGGAAACAATCCACCGTGCACTGAGGAGACCCTCCCTGAGAGAATACTAGGCTGCTTTCGCCTTGCATGCAACTTGCTCCTACGTGATAAGGAAAACAGTAAACATTGCAGTAGAAGGCGGTCTTCTCTGTACGCCCTCTGTCTCAGAGACCGAAGTGAGCCGCGAATAGGCCTTCGCACTAGCCACACAGGAAGCTGCAGAACAAGATGCTTTGAAATGACAGCAGTGGAGGCAAGCCAGCTATGGATTCAGCTTATGTGAGTGAAAGAAACCAGTGCGGGATGGCCCATCCAAGGAATCATTGAAGCCGTGGCGGTGGAAGTTGAAACTGAGCTTGCAATGTGCTTTCCGTGTCTGTCGTGTGCGCGTGCACTCTAAGCGCCTGAGTGACGTCTGCTGCGCAGAGCTCTGTGTGTGCCGAGCGGCGTGCGCTCGCTTGGGTGGCCATTCGCGTGAGGCCTTGCTGAGGCAGCCTGGCTGTCAGAAAGTTGCCCGCATACAACGAATTCCGCTTGCAAAGTGCTTCCCGTGTCTGCCCTGTGTGCCTGCACTCTAAGCACCTGAGTGGAGTCTGCTGCGCAGAGCTCTGTGTGTGCCGAGCGGCGTGCGCTCGCTTGGGTGGCCATTCGCGTGAGGCCTTGCTGAGGCAGCCTGGCTGTCAGAAAGTTGCCCGCATACAACGAATTCCGCTTGCAATGTGCTTCCCGTGTCTGCCGTGTGTGCCTGCACTCTAAGCGCCTGAGTGGAGTCTGCTGCGCAGAGCTCTATGTGTGCTGAGCGGCGTGCGCTCGCTTGGGTGGCCATTCGCGCGAGGCCTTGCTGAGGAAGCCTGGCTGTCAGGAAAACGCCCGCATACAACGAATTTAGCTTGGCAGTGCAAAAAGTCGCTTTCGTCTGCTACTACGTGGCCGCTCCAGAGAGGCCCAGGTTGGTCTGTGTGGTATGTAAGCCGGTTTCCCATGCCACAGTCTGAGCTTTGAAAACTAAGTGCCCATTGGCTTCAGTCCCCAACCATCATGTCAGCGAGAGGTGTGTGCAAGCTTCTGCAAAGCCTGGTGGCGGATGGGCCCTAAGCGTCAGGGCCGTTGTCCTGCAGAGAAGGATCTGAGGCTGTCTCAGTTCAAGGGATTTCCTGCTCAGCCATATCCAGACTGGCAGCTAAACACTGCTGTGTCAAGGCGAGCTTCTTATACACACTTCTACTCCCAGACACAGGGATACTGTGAAGAGGTCTTCCGCCCAGCCTCAGGGGAAGAGGCGGGGCAAGTTGCTTTCTGTACAGCATTCATTGGAAGCAGGACGTTTGGAGGTTCTGTTCCACAGGCGAAAAGCAGGCAGCACTAGGAGAATCTGTCAAGGAAGCTCCTCTTTATGGCTAGCGAGGCTTAATTCAAACGTGCAATGGAAAACTGTTCTGGGGTAACTGAGCTCTAACTTCACGCTCTAACACTTGCAGCTACTTTCTCCTAACTCATACAGAGTGGAATCGCCAAATACAGAGTAGAATTCTGTTGCGGTACGCTGTGTTCTTGTGTGCTTGGCGATGTATTGCCGACGGCCTGCGGGACCTGCTTGTCTTCTGTGTTGTGTGTTGTCCGTGCTGTGTGTATCTTGCATGTAGTATGTGCGGTATGTGTTCCTCACTGCTTGCTGAGTGCACAGTTCTGTGTATTTTTCACTGTGCTGTGTGTTATGTGAGATGTTGGTATTTGTGAGTGGTGTGTGTTGAGTGGTTCTTCGTGCATTGTACATTTCGCCTTTTTTGATGAGTTCTCTGTTGGCGGTTGCATATGTTGTGCGTTTGGTGTGTGGCTTCCCGTCTAATGTGTAGTGTGAAATGTGTGTCTGGTCTTTCTGTTGTCTGCTGTGTTGTGTACTGTGTTCTGGGTTGTGCGAGTGCTGTCTTTCGGCTTTCCGTGTGTTGCATACTGGGTCGATGTTGGGTGGGCTGTGTAATTTGAGCACTGTGTGCAAAGTTGAGTTTGCCTTGTGTCGGACGTGTTGTGTGCATGTGCATGTTGTGTGTGTGTGTTTGTGCGTTTTCGTTCGTGCTGTCTGCGTGTGGGTCTGCGTGTGCGCAGTATTGTATGCTTGTGGTTGTGCGTGTTGTGTGTAGTGCGTTCTATGTGTGTTGCATGTGTTTTCGTCAGTTGCGTGTGTGCACTTGTAGGTGCTGTGTCAGTTTTGTGTGTGTGAGATTGTGATTTGTGTGCTGTTGTGTTAGAGAGGCTGTGTGTGTGTGTTTGGCTGTTTGAGTTATGCACATGATGTGAGATGTGTTGACTGTGTGTGGTTGTGCTTGTTTTGTACGTCTCTTGTGCGCAGTCTGCGGTCTGTGCAGTGTTTATCGCGCGTATTGTGAGCAGTAGCTATGTGCCTGCCTTTCAAGGGTGTGGTGTGTTTATGGTGTCTGTTGTGTGGCGTGTTTCTGTGTTGTGTGTGTGTGCACTGCGTTGTGCTCCTGTGTGAGGATGTATGTGTGGTGTGTCTGTGCGTGATTGTGTGTGTAGTGCGTAGTGTGTGAAATGGGTGCTACTTGTCTTCTTGGTTGGTTATATGTGTTTTGCGCATGGATTTGGGAGTGTCGTGTGTGTTAGGAGTTGTGGTACTTTCTGTGTGTGTCGTGTGCTGTGTTGTTCTGGGATTTGTGTTTGTGCTGTGTGTGTCCTACTCTGTGTGTTCTGTGGTCTGTGTGTTTTGCAAGTTGAGTGAGATATTGCGTGTTATGACCGATATCTTGTGTATATGTTGCGTGTTTGGCATTGTGCATTCTGCGAGGCTCTGTGTGCTGTATGTTTTATGTGTGTTTGGAGTGATGTGTGCACTGTGTGAAATGTGTGTTGCATAAATTCGGTGTTCTTTCTGTGGTGGTTTGTGTGTGTTTTGCATGGGGGTTGCTATGTGTGTGGTTGTGTTTGACAGGTTGTGTGCGTGGTTGGCTCCTTGAGCAATGAGTGTACTTTGTGATGCGTGTACTGTGTATGGTCAAGCTTGGTCAGTGGGCCTCACTGTGGGTGTTGTGTTCACTCTGAGAACCGTGGTTCATGTGTATAGCGTGCAGTTATGTTCTCGGTGTGATGTGCTGTGCGTTGAGGGGCTTCTGCATTCAAGTGCACAGAAGCTAGCCTCTCATGCTTGTCCGTTTTCGCCACAGGTTTGTAATCCTCCAGGAGGGCGTTGTTTCCTGAGGGTGCAAAGAGCCACGTCATCCCTTTAATAGCAAGGCCCTGACGATGCCTTTGTAGTAATCTGTCAGAAACTGCTGCGGGAGAGCCTTGTGCCAAACTCTGCTGGGGAAACAATCCACCGTGCACTGAGGAGACCCTCCCTGAGAGAATACTAGGCTGCTTTCGCCTTGCATGCAACTTGCTCCTACGTGATAAGGAAAACAGTAAACATTGCAGTAGAAGGCGGTCTTCTCTGTACGCCCTCTGTCTCAGAGACCGAAGTGAGCCGCGAATAGGCCTTCGCACTAGCCACACAGGAAGCTGCAGAACAAGATGCTTTGAAATGACAGCAGTGGAGGCAAGCCAGCTATGGATTCAGCTTATGTGAGTGAAAGAAACCAGTGCGGGATGGCCCATCCAAGGAATCATTGAAGCCGTGGCGGTGGAAGTTGAAACTGAGCTTGCAATGTGCTTTCCGTGTCTGTCGTGTGCGCGTGCACTCTAAGCGCCTGAGTGACGTCTGCTGCGCAGAGCTCTGTGTGTGCCGAGCGGCGTGCGCTCGCTTGGGTGGCCATTCGCGTGAGGCCTTGCTGAGGCAGCCTGGCTGTCAGAAAGTTGCCCGCATACAACGAATTCCGCTTGCAAAGTGCTTCCCGTGTCTGCCCTGTGTGCCTGCACTCTAAGCACCTGAGTGGAGTCTGCTGCGCAGAGCTCTGTGTGTGCCGAGCGGCGTGCGCTCGCTTGGGTGGCCATTCGCGTGAGGCCTTGCTGAGGCAGCCTGGCTGTCAGAAAGTTGCCCGCATACAACGAATTCCGCTTGCAATGTGCTTCCCGTGTCTGCCGTGTGTGCCTGCACTCTAAGCGCCTGAGTGGAGTCTGCTGCGCAGAGCTCTGTGTGTGCTGAGCGGCGTGCGCTCGCTTGGGTGGCCATTCGCGCGAGGCCTTGCTGAGGAAGCCTGGCTGTCAGGAAAACGCCCGCATACAACGAATTTAGCTTGGCAGTGCAAAAAGTCGCTTTCGTCTGCTACTACGTGGCCGCTCCAGAGAGGCCCAGGTTGGTCTGTGTGGTATGTAAGCCGGTTTCCCATGCCACAGTCTGAGCTTTGAAAACTAAGTGCCCATTGGCTTCAGTCCCCAACCATCATGTCAGCGAGAGGTGTGTGCAAGCTTCTGCAAAGCCTGGTGGCGGATGGGCCCTAAGCGTCAGGGCCGTTGTCCTGCAGAGAAGGATCTGAGGCTGTCTCAGTTCAAGGGATTTCCTGCTCAGCCATATCCAGACTGGCAGCTAAACACTGCTGTGTCAAGGCGAGCTTCTTATACACACTTCTACTCCCAGACACAGGGATACTGTGAAGAGGTCTTCCGCCCAGCCTCAGGGGAAGAGGCGGGGCAAGTTGCTTTCTGTACAGCATTCATTGGAAGCAGGACGTTTGGAGGTTCTGTTCCACAGGCGAAAAGCAGGCAGCACTAGGAGAATCTGTCAAGGAAGCTCCTCTTTATGGCTAGCGAGGCTTAATTCAAACGTGCAATGGAAAATTGTTCTGGGGTAACTGAGCTCTAACTTCACGCTCTAACACTTGCAGCTACTTTCTCCTAACTCATACAGAGTGGAATCGCCAAATACAGAGTAGAATTCTGTTGCGGTACGCTGTGTTCTTGTGTGCTTGGCGATGTATTGCCGACGGCCTGCGGGACCTGCTTGTCTTCTGTGTTGTGTGTTGTCCGTGCTGTGTGTATCTTGCATGTAGTATGTGCGGTATGTGTTCCTCACTGCTTGCTGAGTGCACAGTTCTGTGTATTTTTCACTGTGCTGTGTGTTATGTGAGATGTTGGTATTTGTGAGTGGTGTGTGTTGAGTGGTTCTTCGTGCATTGTACATTTCGCCTTTTTTTGATGAGTTCTCTGTTGGCGGTTGCATATGTTGTGCGTTTGGTGTGTGGCTTCCCGTCTAATGTGTAGTGTGAAATGTGTGTCTGGTCTTTCTGTTGTCTGCTGTGTTGTGTACTGTGTTCTGGGTTGTGCGAGGGCTGTCTTTCGGCTTTCCGTGTGTTGCATACTGGGTCGATGTTGGGTGGGCTGTGTAATTTGAGCACTGTGTGCAAAGTTGAGTTTGCCTTGTGTCGGACGTGTTGTGTGCATGTGCATGTTGTGTGTGTGTGTTTGTGCGTTTTCGTTCGTGCTGTCTGCGTGTGGGTCTGCGTGTGCGCAGTATTGTATGCTTGTGGTTGTGCGTGTTGTGTGTAGTGCGTTCTATGTGTGTTGCATGTGTTTTCGTCAGTTGCGTGTGTGCACTTGTAGGTGCTGTGTCAGTTTTGTGTGTGTGAGATTGTGATTTGTGTGCTGTTGTGTTAGAGAGGCTGTGTGTGTGTGTTTGGCTGTTTGAGTTATGCACATGATGTGAGATGTGTTGACTGTGTGTGGTTGTGCTTGTTTTGTACGTCTCTTGTGCGCAGTCTGCGGTCTGTGCAGTGTTTATCGCGCGTATTGTGAGCAGTAGCTATGTGCCTGCCTTTCAAGGGTGTGGTGTGTTTATGGTGTCTGTTGTGTGGCGTGTTTCTGTGTTGTGTGTGTGTGCACTGCGTTGTGCTCCTGTGTGAGGATGTATGTGTGGTGTGTCTGTGCGGGATTGTGTGTGTAGTGCGTAGTGTGTGAAATGGGTGCTACTTGTCTTCTTGGTTGGTTATATGTGTTTTGCCCATGGATTTGGGAGTGTCGTGTGTGTTAGGAGTTGTGGTACTTTCTGTGTGTGTCGTGTGCTGTGTTGTTCTGGGATTTGTGTTTGTGCTGTGTGTGTCCTACTCTGTGTGTTCTGTGGTCTGTGTGTTTTGCAAGTTGAGTGAGATATTGCGTGTTATGACCGATATCTTGTGTATATGTTGCGTGTTTGGCATTGTGCATTCTGCGAGGCTCTGTGTGCTGTATGTTTTATGTGTGTTTGGAGTGATGTGTGCACTGTGTGAAATGTGTGTTGCATAAATTCGGTGTTCTTTCTGTGGTGGTTTGTGTGTGTTTTGCATGGGGGTTGCTATGTGTGTGGTTGTGTTTGACAGGTTGTGTGCGTGGTTGGCTCCTTGAGCAATGAGTGTACTTTGTGATGCGTGTACTGTGTATGGTCAAGCTTGGTCAGTGGGCCTCACTGTGGGTGTTGTGTTCACTCTGAGAACCGTGGTTCATGTGTATAGCGTGCAGTTATGTTCTCGGTGTGATGTGCTGTGCGTTGAGGGACTTCTGCATTCAAGTGCACAGAAGCTAGCCTCCCATGCTTGTCCGTTTTCGCCACAGGTTTGTAATCCTCCAGGAGGGCGTTGTTTCCTGAGGGTGCAAAGAGCCACGTCATCCCTTTAATAGCAAGGCCCTGACGATGCCTTTGTAGTAATCTGTCAGAAACTGCTGCGGGAGAGCCTTGTGCCAAACTCTGCTGGGGAAACAATCCACCGTGCACTGAGGAGACCCTCCCTGAGAGAATACTAGGCTGCTTTCGCCTTGCATGCAACTTGCTCCTACGTGATAAGGAAAACAGTAAACATTGCAGTAGAAGGCGGTCTTCTCTGTACGCCCTCTGTCTCAGAGACCGAAGTGAGCCGCGAATAAGCCTTCGCACTAGCCACACAGGAAGCTGCAGAACAAGATGCTTTGAAATGACAGCAGTGGAGGCAAGCCAGCTATGGATTCAGCTTATGTGAGTGAAAGAAACCAGTGCGGGATGGCCCATCCAAGGAATCATTGAAGCCGTGGCGGTGGAAGTTGAAACTGAGCTTGCAATGTGCTTTCCGTGTCTGTCGTGTGCGCGTGCACTCTAAGCGCCTGAGTGACGTCTGCTGCGCAGAGCTCTGTGTGTGCCGAGCGGCGTGCGCTCGCTTGGGTGGCCATTCGCGTGAGGCCTTGCTGAGGCAGCCTGGCTGTCAGAAAGTTGCCCGCATACAACGAATTCCGCTTGCAAAGTGCTTCCCGTGTCTGCCCTGTGTGCCTGCACTCTAAGCACCTGAGTGGAGTCTGCTGCGCAGAGCTCTGTGTGTGCCGAGCGGCGTGCGCTCGCCTGGGTGGCCATTCGCGTGAGGCCTTGCTGAGGCAGCCTGGCTGTCAGAAAGTTGCCCGCATACAACGAATTCCGCTTGCAATGTGCTTCCCGTGTCTGCCGTGTGTGCCTGCACTCTAAGCGCCTGAGTGGAGTCTGCTGCGCAGAGCTCTGTGTGTGCTGAGCGGCGTGCGCTCGCTTGGGTGGCCATTCGCGCGAGGCCTTGCTGAGGAAGCCTGGCTGTCAGGAAAACGCCCGCATACAACGAATTTAGCTTGGCAGTGCAAAAAGTCGCTTTCATCTGCTACTACGTGGCCGCTCCAGAGAGGCCCAGGTTGGTCTGTGTGGTATGTAAGCCGGTTTCCCATGCCACAGTCTGAGCTTTGAAAACTAAGTGCCCATTGGCTTCAGTCCCCAACCATCATGTCAGCGAGAGGTGTGTGCAAGCTTCTGCAAAGCCTGGTGGCGGATGGGCCCTAAGCGTCAGGGCCGTTGTCCTGCAGAGAAGGATCTGAGGCTGTCTCAGTTCAAGGGATTTCCTGCTCAGCCATATCCAGACTGGCAGCTAAACACTGCTGTGTCAAGGCGAGCTTCTTATACACACTTCTACTCCCAGACACAGGGATACTGTGAAGAGGTCTTCCGCCCAGCCTCAGGGGAAGAGGCGGGGCAAGTTGCTTTCTGTACAGCATTCATTGGAAGCAGGACGTTTGGAGGTTCTGTTCCACAGGCGAAAAGCAGTCAGCACTAGGAGAATCTGTCAAGGAAGCTCCTCTTTATGGCTAGCGAGGCTTAATTCAAACGTGCAATGGAAAATTGTTCTGGGGTAACTGAGCTCTAACTTCACGCTCTAACACTTGCAGCTACTTTCTCCTAACTCATACAGAGTGGAATCGCCAAATACAGAGTAGAATTCTGTTGCGGTACGCTGTGTTCTTGTGTGCTTGGCGATGTATTGCCGACGGCCTGCGGGACCTGCTTGTCTTCTGTGTTGTGTGTTGTCCGTGCTGTGTGTATCTTGCATGTAGTATGTGCGGTATGTGTTCCTCACTGCTTGCTGAGTGCACAGTTCTGTGTATTTTTCACTGTGCTGTGTGTTATGTGAGATGTTGGTATTTGTGAGTGGTGTGTGTTGAGTGGTTCTTCGTGCATTGTACATTTCGCCTTTTTTTGATGAGTTCTCTGTTGGCGGTTGCATATGTTGTGCGTTTGGTGTGTGGCTTCCCGTCTAATGTGTAGTGTGAAATGTGTGTCTGGTCTTTCTGTTGTCTGCTGTGTTGTGTACTGTGTTCTGGGTTGTGCGAGTGCTGTCTTTCGGCTTTCCGTGTGTTGCATACTGGGTCGATGTTGGGTGGGCTGTGTAATTTGAGCACTGTGTGCAAAGTTGAGTTTGCCTTGTGTCGGACGTGTTGTGTGCATGTGCATGTTGTGTGTGTGTGTTTGTGCGTTTTCGTTCGTGCTGTCTCCGTGTGGGTCTGCGTGTGCGCAGTATTGTATGCTTGTGGTTGTGCGTGTTGTGTGTAGTGCGTTCTATGTGTGTTGCATGTGTTTTCGTCAGTTGCATGTGTGCACTTGTAGGTGCTGTGTCAGTTTTGTGTGTGTGAGATTGTGATTTGTGTGCTGTTGTGTTAGAGAGGCTGTGTGTGTGTGTTTGGCTGTTTGAGTTATGCACATGATGTGAGATGTGTTGACTGTGTGTGGTTGTGCTTGTTTTGTACGTCTCTTGTGCGCAGTCTGCGGTCTGTGCAGTGTTTCTCGCGCGTATTGTGAGCAGTAGCTATGTGCCTGCCTTTCAAGGGTGTGGTGTGTTTATGGTGTCTGTTGTGTGGCGTGTTTCTGTGTTGTGTGTGTGTGCACTGCGTTGTGCTCCTGTGTGAGGATGTATGTGTGGTGTGTCTGTGCGTGATTGTGTGTGTAGTGCGTAGTGTGTGAAATGGGTGCTACTTGTCTTCTTGGTTGGTTATATGTGTTTTGCCCATGGATTTGGGAGTGTCGTGTGTGTTAGGAGTTGTGGTACTTTCTGTGTGTGTCGTGTGCTGTGTTGTTCTGTGATTTGTGTTTGTGCTGTGTGTGTCCTACTCTGTGTGTTCTGTGGTCTGTGTGTTTTGCAAGTTGAGTGATATATTGCGTGTTATGACCGATATCTTGTGTATATGTTGCGTGTTTGGCATTGTGCATTCTGCGAGGCTCTGTGTGCTGTATGTTTTATGTGTGTTTGGAGTGATGTGTGCACTGTGTGAAATGTGTGTTGCATAAATTCGGTGTTCTTTCTGTGGTGGTTTGTGTGTGTTTTGCATGGGGGTTGCTATGTGTGTGGTTGTGATTGACAGGTTGTGTGCGTGGTTGGCTCCTTGAGCAATGAGTGTACTTTGTGATGCGTGTACTGTGTATGGTCAAGCTTGGTCAGTGGGCCTCACTGTGGGTGTTGTGTTCACTCTGAGAACCGTGGTTCATGTGTATAGCGTGCAGTTATGTTCTCGGTGTGATGTGCTGTGCGTTGAGGGACTTCTGCATTCAAGTGCACAGAAGCTAGCCTCTCATGCTTGCCCGTTTTCGCCACAGGTTTGTAATCCTCCAGGAGGGCGTTGTTTCCTGAGGGTGCAAAGAGCCACGTCATCCCTTTAATAGCAAGGCCCTGACGATGCCTTTGTAGTAATCTGTCAGAAACTGCTGCGGGAGAGCCTTGTGCCAAACTCTGCTGGGGAAACAATCCACCGTGCACTGAGGAGACCCTCCCTGAGAGAATACTAGGCTGTTTTCGCCTTGCATGCAACTTGCTCCTACGTGATAAGGAAAACAGTAAACATTGCAGTAGAAGGCGGTCTTCTCTGTACGCCCTCTGTCTCAGAGACCTAAGTGAGCCGCGAATAGGCCTTCGCACTAGCCACACAGGAAGCTGCAGAACAAGATGCTTTGAAATGACAGCAGTGGAGGCAAGCCAGCTATGGATTCAGCTTATGTGAGTGAAAGAAACCAGTGCGGGATGGCCCATCCAAGGAATCATTGAAGCCGTGGCGGTGGAAGTTGAAACTGAGCTTGCAATGTGCTTTCCGTGTCTGTCGTGTGCGCGTGCACTCTAAGCGCCTGAGTGACGTCTGCTGCGCAGATCTCTGTGTGTGCCGAGCGGCGTGCGCTCGCTTGGGTGGCCATTCGCGTGAGGTCTTGCTGAGGCAGCCTGGCTGTCAGAAAGTTGCCCGCATACAACGAATTCCGCTTGCAAAGTGCTTCCCGTGTCTGCCCTGTGTGCCTGCACTCTAAGCACCTGAGTGGAGTCTGCTGCGCAGAGCTCTGTGTGTGCCGAGCGGCGTGCGCTCGCTTGGGTGGCCATTCGCGTGAGGCCTTGCTGAGGCAGCCTGGCTGTCAGAAAGTTGCCCGCATAATACGAATTCCGCTTGCAATGTGCTTCCCGTGTCTGCCGTGTGTGCCTGCACTCTAAGCGCCTGAGTGGAGTCTGCTGCGCAGAGCTCTGTGTGTGCTGAGCGGCGTGCGCTCGCTTGGGCGGCCATTCGCGCGAGGCCTTGCTGAGGAAGCCTGGCTGTCAGGAAAACGCCCGCATACAACGAATTTAGCTTGGCAGTGCAAAAAGTCGCTTTCGTCTGCTACTACGTGGCCGCTCCAGAGAGGCCCAGGTTGGTCTGTGTGGTATGTAAGCCGGTTTCCCATGCCACAGTCTGAGCTTTGAAAACTAAGTGCCCATTGGCTTCAGTCCCCAACCATCATGTCAGCGAGAGGTGTGTGCAAGCTTCTGCAAAGCCTGGTGGCGGATGGGCCCTAAGCGTCAGGGCCGTTGTCCTGCAGAGAAGGATCTGAGGCTGTCTCAGTTCAAGGGATTTCCTGCTCAGCCATATCCAGACTGGCAGCTAAACACTGCTGTGTCAAGGCGAGCTTCTTATACACACTTCTACTCCCAGACACAGGGATACTGTGAAGAGGTCTTCCGCCCAGCCTCAGGGGAAGAGGCGGGGCAAGTTGCTTTCTGTACAGCATTCATTGGAAGCAGGACGTTTGGAGGTTCTGTTCCACAGGCGAAAAGCAGGCAGCACTAGGAGAATCTGTCAAGGAAGCTCCTCTTTATGGCTAGCGAGGCTTAATTCAAACGTGCAATGGAAAATTGTTCTGGGGTAACTGAGCTCTAACTTCACGCTCTAACACTTGCAGCTACTTTCTCCTAACTCATACAGAGTGGAATCGCCAAATACAGAGTAGAATTCTGTTGCGGTACGCTGTGTTCTTGTGTGCTTGGCGATGTATTGCCGACGGCCTGCGGGACCTGCTTGTCTTCTGTGTTGTGTGTTGTCCGTGCTGTGTGTATCTTGTATGTAGTATGTGCGGTATGTGTTCCTCACTGCTTGCTGAGTGCACAGTTCTGTGTATTTTTCACTGTGCTGTGTGTTATGTGAGATGTTGGTATTTGTGAGTGGTGTGTGTTGAGTGGTTCTTCGTGCTTTGTACATTTCGCTTTTTTTGATGAGTTCTCTGTTGGCGGTTGCATATGTTGTGCGTTTGGTGTGTGGCTTCCCGTCTAATGTGTAGTGTGAAATGTGTGTCTGGTCTTTCTGTTGTCTGCTGTGTTGTGTACTGTGTTCTGGGTTGTGCGAGTGCTGTCTTTCGGCTTTCCGTGTGTTGCATACTGGGTCGATGTTGGGTGGGCTGTGTAATTTGAGCACTGTGTGCAAAGTTGAGTTTGCCTTGTGTCGGACGTGTTGTGTGCATGTGCATGTTGTGTGTGTGTGTTTGTGCGTTTTCGTTCGTGCTGTCTGCGTGTGGGTCTGCGTGTGCGCAGTATTGTATGCTTGTGGTTGTGCGTGTTGTGTGTAGTGCGTTCTATGTGTGTTGCATGTGTTTTCGTCAGTTGCGTGTGTGCACTTGTAGGTGCTGTGTCAGTTTTGTGTGTGTGAGATTGTGATTTGTGTGCTGTTGTGTTAGAGAGGCTGTGTGTGTGTGTTTGGCTGTTTGAGTTATGCACATGATGTGAGATGTGTTGACTGTGTGTGGTTGTGCTTGTTTTGTACGTCTCTTGTGCGCAGTCTGCGGTCTGTGCAGTGTTTATCGCGCGTATTGTGAGCAGTAGCTATGTGCCTGCCTTTCAAGGGTGTGGTGTGTTTATGGTGTCTGTTGTGTGGCGTGTTTCTGTGTTGTGTGTGTGTGCACTGCGTTGTGCTCCTGTGTGAGGATGTATGTGTGGTGTGTCTGTGCGTGATTGTGTGTGTAGTGCGTAGTGTGTGAAATGGGTGCTACTTGTCTTCTTGGTTGGTTATATGTGTTTTGCCCATGGATTTGGGAGTGTCGTGTGTGTTAGGAGTTGTGGTACTTTCTGTGTGTGTCGTGTGCTGTGTTGTTCTGGGATTTGTGTTTGTGCTGTGTGTGTCCTACTCTGTGTGTTCTGTGGTCTGTGTGTTTTGCAAGTTGAGTGAGATATTGCGTGTTATGACCGATATCTTGTGTATATGTTGCGTGTTTGGCATTGTGCATTCTGCGAGGCTCTGTGTGCTGTATGTTTTATGTGTGTTTGGAGTGATGTGTGCACTGTGTGAAATGTGTGTTGCATAAATTCGGTGTTCTTTCTGTGGTGGTTTGTGTGTGTTTTGCATGGGGGTTGCTATGTGTGTGGTTGTGTTTGACAGGTTGTGTGCGTGGTTGGCTCCTTGAGCAATGAGTGTACTTTGTGATGCGTGTACTGTGTATGGTCAAGCTTGGTCAGTGGGCCTCACTGTGGGTGTTGTGTTCACTCTGAGAACCGTGGTTCATGTGTATAGCGTGCAGTTATGTTCTCGGTGTGATGTGCTGTGCGTTGAGCGACTTCTGCATTCAAGTGCACAGAAGCTAGCCTCTCATGCTTGTCCGTTTTCGCCACAGGTTTGTAATCCTCCAGGAGGGCGTTGTTTCCTGAGGGTGCAAAGAGCCAAGTCATCCCTTTAATAGCAAGGCCCTGACGATGCCTTTGTAGTAATCTGTCAGAAACTGCTGCGGGAGAGCCTTGTGCCAAACTCTGCTGGGGAAACAATCCACCGTGCACTGAGGAGACCCTCCCTGAGAGAATACTAGGCTGCTTTCGCCTTGCATGCAACTTGCTCCTACGTGATAAGGAAAACAGTAAACATTGCAGTAGAAGGCGGTCTTCTCTGTACGCCCTCTGTCTCAGAGACCGAAGTGAGCCGCGAATAGGCCTTCGCACTAGCCACACAGGAAGCTGCAGAACAAGATGCTTTGAAATGACAGCAGTGGAGGCAAGCCAGCTATGGATTCAGCTTATGTGAGTGAAAGAAACCAGTGCGGGATGGCCCATCCAAGGAATCATTGAAGCCGTGGCGGTGGAAGTTGAAACTGAGCTTGCAATGTGCTTTCCGTGTCTGTCGTGTGCGCGTGCACTCTAAGCGCCTGAGTGACGTCTGCTGCGCAGAGCTCTGTGTGTGCCGAGCGGCGTGCGCTCGCTTGGGTGGCCATTCGCATGAGGCCTTGCTGAGGCAGCCTGGCTGTCAGAAAGTTGCCCGCATACAACGAATTCCGCTTGCAAAGTGCTTCCCGTGTCTGCCCTGTGTGCCTGCACTCTAAGCACCTGAGTGGAGTCTGCTGCGCAGAGCTCTGTGTGTGCCGAGCGGCGTGCGCTCGCTTGGGTGGCCATTCGCGTGAGGCCTTGCTGAGGCAGCCTGGCTGTCAGAAAGTTGCCCGCATACAACGAATTCCGCTTGCAATGTGCTTCCCGTGTCTGCCGTGTGTGCCTGCACTCTAAGCGCCTGAGTGGAGTCTGCTGCGCAGAGCTCTGTGTGTGCTGAGCGGCGTGCGCTCGCTTGGGTGGCCATTCGCGCGAGGCCTTGCTGAGGAAGCCTGGCTGTCAGGAAAACGCCCGCATACAACGAATTTAGCTTGGCAGTGCAAAAAGTCGCTTTCGTCTGCTACTACGTGGCCGCTCCAGAGAGGCCCAGGTTGGTCTGTGTGGTATGTAAGCCGGTTTCCCATGCCACAGTCTGAGCTTTGAAAACTAAGTGCCCATTGGCTTCAGTCCCCAACCATCATGTCAGCGAGAGGTGTGTGCAAGCTTCTGCAAAGCCTGGTGGCGGATGGGCCCTAAGCGTCAGGGCCGTTGTCCTGCAGAGAAGGATCTGAGGCTGTCTCAGTTCAAGGGATTTCCTGCTCAGCCATATCCAGACTGGCAGCTAAACACTGCTGTGTCAAGGCGAGCTTCTTATACACACTTCTACTCCCAGACACAGGGATACTGTGAAGAGGTCTTCCGCCCAGCCTCAGGGGAAGAGGCGGGGCAAGTTGCTTTCTGTACAGCATTCATTGGAAGCAGGACGTTTGGAGGTTCTGTTCCACAGGCGAAAAGCAGGCAGCACTAGGAGAATCTGTCAAGGAAGCTCCTCTTTATGGCTAGCGAGGCTTAATTCAAACGTGCAATGGAAAATTGTTCTGGGGTAACTGAGCTCTAACTTCACGCTCTAACACTTGCAGCTACTTTCTCCTAACTCATACAGAGTGGAATCGCCAAATACAGAGTAGAATTCTGTTGCGGTACGCTGTGTTCTTGTGTGCTTGGCGATGTATTGCCGACGGCCTGCGGGACCTGCTTGTCTTCTGTGTTGTGTGTTGTCCGTGCTGTGTGTATCTTGCATGTAGTATGTGCGGTATGTGTTCCTCACTGCTTGCTGAGTGCACAGTTCTGTGTATTTTTCACTGTGCTGTGTGTTATGTGAGATGTTGGTATTTGTGAGTGGTGTGTGTTGAGTGGTTCTTCGTGCATTGTACATTTCGCCTTTTTTGATGAGTTCTCTGTTGGCGGTTGCATATGTTGTGCGTTTGGTGTGTGGCTTCCCGTCTAATGTGTAGTGTGAAATGTGTGTCTGGTCTTTCTGTTGTCTGCTGTGTTGTGTACTGTGTTCTGGGTTGTGCGAGTGCTGTCTTTCGGCTTTCCGTGTGTTGCATACTGGGTCGATGTTGGGTGGGCTGTGTAATTTGAGCACTGTGTGCAAAGTTGAGTTTGCCTTGTGTCGGACGTGTTGTGTGCATGTGCATGTTGTGTGTGTGTGTTTGTGCGTTTTCGTTCGTGCTGTCTGCGTGTGGGTCTGCGTGTGCGCAGTATTGTATGCTTGTGGTTGTGCGTGTTGTGTGTAGTGCGTTCTATGTGTGTTGCATGTGTTTTCGTCAGTTGCGTGTGTGCACTTGTAGGTGCTGTGTCAGTTTTGTGTGTGTGAGATTGTGATTTGTGTGCTGTTGTGTTAGAGAGGCTGTGTGTGTGTGTTTGGCTGTTTGAGTTATGCACATGATGTGAGATGTGTTGACTGTGTGTGGTTGTGCTTGTTTTGTACGTCTCTTGTGCGCAGTCTGCGGTCTGTGCAGTGTTTCTCGCGCGTATTGTGAGCAGTAGCTATGTGCCTGCCTTTCAAGGGTGTGGTGTGTTTATGGTGTCTGTTGTGTGGCGTGTTTCTGTGTTGTGTGTGTGTGCACTGCGTTGTGCTCCTGTGTGAGGATGTATGTGTGGTGTGTCTGTGCGTGATTGTGTGTGTAGTGCGTAGTGTGTGAAATGGGTGCTACTTGTCTTCTTGGTTGGTTATATGTGTTTTGCCCATGGATTTGGGAGTGTCGTGTGTGTTAGGAGTTGTGGTACTTTCTGTGTGTGTCGTGTGCTGTGTTGTTCTGGGATTTGTGTTTGTGCTGTGTGTGTCCTACTCTGTGTGTTCTGTGGTCTGTGTGTTTTGCAAGTTGAGTGAGATATTGCGTGTTATGACCGATATCTTGTGTATATGTTGCGTGTTTGGCATTGTGCATTCTGCGAGGCTCTGTGTGCTGTATGTTTTATGTGTGTTTGGAGTGATGTGTGCACTGTGTGAAATGTGTGTTGCATAAATTCGGTGTTCTTTCTGTGGTGGTTTGTGTGTGTTTTGCATGGGGGTTGCTATGTGTGTGGTTGTGTTTGACAGGTTGTGTGCGTGGTTGGCTCCTTGAGCAATGAGTGTACTTTGTGATGCGTGTACTGTGTATGGTCAAGCTTGGTCAGTGGGCCTCACTGTGGGTGTTGTGTTCACTCTGAGAACCGTGGTTCATGTGTATAGCGTGCAGTTATGTTCTCGGTGTGATGTGCTGTGCGTTGAGGGACTTCTGCATTCAAGTGCACAGAAGCTAGCCTCTCATGCTTGTCCGTTTTCGCCACAGGTTTGTAATCCTCCAGGAGGGCGTTGTTTCCTGAGGGTGCAAAGAGCCACGTCATCCCTTTAATAGCAAGGCCCTGACGATGCCTTTGTAGTAATCTGTCAGAAACTGCTGCGGGAGAGCCTTGTGCCAAACTCTGCTGGGGAAACAATCCACCGTGCACTGAGGAGACCCTCCCTGAGAGAATACTAGGCTGCTTTCGCCTTGCATGCAACTTGCTCCTACGTGATAAGGAAAACAGTAAACATTGCAGTAGAAGGCGGTCTTCTCTGTACGCCCTCTGTCTCAGAGACCGAAGTGAGCCGCGAATAGGCCTTCGCACTAGCCACACAGGAAGCTGCAGAACAAGATGCTTTGAAATGACAGGAGTGGAGCCAAGCCAGCTATGGATTCAGCTTATGTGAGTGAAAGAAACCAGTGCGGGATGGCCCATCCAAGGAATCATTGAAGCCGTGGCGGTGGAAGTTGAAACTGAGCTTGCAATGTGCTTTCCGTGTCTGTCGTGTGCGCGTGCACTCTAAGCGCCTGAGTGACGTCTGCTGCGCAGAGCTCTGTGTGTGCCGAGCGGCGTGCGCTCGCGTGGGTGGCCATTCGCGTGAGGCCTTGCTGAGGCAGCCTGGCTGTCAGAAAGTTGCCCGCATACAACGAATTCCGCTTGCAAAGTGCTTCCCGTGTCTGCCCTGTGTGCCTGCACTCTAAGCACCTGAGTGGAGTCTGCTGCGCAGAGCTCTGTGTGTGCCGAGCGGCGTGCGCTCGCTTGGGTGGCCATTCGCGTGAGGCCTTGCTGAGGCAGCCTGGCTGTCAGAAAGTTGCCCGCATACAACGAATTCCGCTTGCAATGTGCTTCCCGTGTCTGCCGTGTGTGCCTGCACTCTAAGCGCCTGAGTGGAGTCTGCTGCGCAGAGCTCTGTGTGTGCTGAGCGGCGTGCGCTCGCTTGGGTGGCCATTCGCGCGAGGCCTTGCTGAGGAAGCCTGGCTGTCAGGAAAACGCCCGCATACAACGAATTTAGCTTGGCAGTGCAAAAAGTCGCTTTCGTCTGCTACTACGTGGCCGCTCCAGAGAGGCCCAGGTTGGTCTGTGTGGTATGTAAGCCGGTTTCCCATGCCACAGTCTGAGCTTTGAAAACTAAGTGCCCATTGGCTTCAGTCCCCAACCATCATGTCAGCGAGAGGTGTGTGCAAGCTTCTGCAAAGCCTGGTGGCGGATGGGCCCTAAGCGTCAGGGCCGTTGTCCTGCAGAGAAGGATCTGAGGCTGTCTCAGTTCAAGGGATTTCCTGCTCAGCCATATCCAGACTGGCAGCTAAACACTGCTGTGTCAAGGCGAGCTTCTTATACACACTTCTACTCCCAGACACAGGGATACTGTGAAGAGGTCTTCCGCCCAGCCTCAGGGGAAGAGGCGGGGCAAGTTGCTTTCTGTACAGCATTCATTGGAAGCAGGACGTTTGGAGGTTCTGTTCCACAGGCGAAAAGCAGGCAGCACTAGGAGAATCTGTCAAGGAAGCTCCTCTTTATGGCTAGCGAGGCTTAATTCAAACGTGCAATGGAAAATTGTTCTGGGGTAACTGAGCTCTAACTTCACGCTCTAACACTTGCAGCTACTTTCTCCTAACTCATACAGAGTGGAATCGCCAAATACAGAGTAGAATTCTGTTGCGGTACGCTGTGTTCTTGTGTGCTTGGCGATGTATTGCCGACGGCCTGCGGGACCTGCTTGTCTTCTGTGTTGTGTGTTGTCCGTGCTGTGTGTATCTTGCATGTAGTATGTGCGGTATGTGTTCCTCACTGCTTGCTGAGTGCACAGTTCTGTGTATTTTTCACTGTGCTGTGTGTTATGTGAGATGTTGGTATTTGTGAGTGGTGTGTGTTGAGTGGTTCTTCGTGCATTGTACATTTCGCCTTTTTTGATGAGTTCTCTGTTGGCGGTTGCATATGTTGTGCGTTTGGTGTGTGGCTTCCCGTCTAATGTGTAGTGTGAAATGTGTGTCTGGTCTTTCTGTTGTCTGCTGTGTTGTGTACTGTGTTCTGGGTTGTGCGAGTGCTGTCTTTCGGCTTTCCGTGTGTTGCATACTGGGTCGATGTTGGGTGGGCTGTGTAATTTGAGCACTGTGTGCAAAGTTGAGTTTGCCTTGTGTCGGACGTGTTGTGTGCATGTGCATGTTGTGTGTGTGTGTTTGTGCGTTTTCGTTCGTGCTGTCTGCGTGTGGGTCTGCGTGTGCGCAGTATTGTATGCTTGTGGTTGTGCGTGTTGTGTGTATTGCGTTCTATGTGTGTTGCATGTGTTTTCGTCAGTTGCGTGTGTGCACTTGTAGGTGCTGTGTCAGTTTTGTGTGTGTGAGATTGTGATTTGTGTGCTGTTGTGTTAGAGAGGCTGTGTGTGTGTGTTTGGCTGTTTGAGTTATGCACATGATGTGAGATGTGTTGACTGTGTGTGGTTGTGCTTGTTTTGTACGTCTCTTGTGCGCAGTCTGCGGTCTGTGCAGTGTTTCTCGCGCGTATTGTGAGCAGTAGCTATGTGCCTGCCTTTCAAGGGTGTGGTGTGTTTATGGTGTCTGTTGTGTGGCGTGTTTCTGTGTTGTGTGTGTGTGCACTGCGTTGTGCTCCTGTGTGAGGATGTATGTGTGGTGTGTCTGTGCGTGATTGTGTGTGTAGTGCGTAGTGTGTGAAATGGGTGCTACTTGTCTTCTTGGTTGGTTATATGTGTTTTGCCCATGGATTTGGGAGTGTCGTGTGTGTTAGGAGTTGTGGTACTTTCTGTGTGTGTCGTGTGCTGTGTTGTTCTGTGATTTGTGTTTGTGCTGTGTGTGTCCTACTCTGTGTGTTCTGTGGTCTGTGTGTTTTGCAAGTTGAGTGAGATATTGCGTGTTATGACCGATATCTTGTGTATATGTTGCGTGTTTGGCATTGTGCATTCTGCGAGGCTCTGTGTGCTGTATGTTTTATGTGTGTTTGGAGTGATGTGTGCACTGTGTGAAATGTGTGTTGCATAAATTCGGTGTTCTTTCTGTGGTGGTTTGTGTGTGTTTTGCATGGGGGTTGCTATGTGTGTGGTTGTGTTTGACAGGTTGTGTGCGTGGTTGGCTCCTTGAGCAATGAGTGTACTTTGTGATGCGTGTACTGTGTATGGTCAAGCTTGGTCAGTGGGCCTCACTGTGGGTGTTGTGTTCACTCTGAGAACCGTGGTTCATGTGTATAGCGTGCAGTTATGTTCTCGGTGTGATGTGCTGTGCGTTGAGGGACTTCTGCATTCAAGTGCACAGAAGCTAGCCTCTCATGCTTGTCCGTTTTCGCCACAGGTTTGTAATCCTCCAGGAGGGCGTTGTTTCCTGAGGGTGCAAAGAGCCACGTCATCCCTTTAATAGCAAGGCCCTGACGATGCCTTTGTAGTAATCTGTCAGAAACTGCTGCGGGAGAGCCTTGTGCCAAACTCTGCTGGGGAAACAATCCACCGTGCACTGAGGAGACCCTCCCTGAGAGAATACTAGGCTGCTTTCGCCTTGCATGCAACTTGCTCCTACGTGATAAGGAAAACAGTAAACATTGCAGTAGAAGGCGGTCTTCTCTGTACGCCCTCTGTCTCAGAGACCGAAGTGAGCCGCGAATAGGCCTTCGCACTAGCCACACAGGAAGCTGCAGAACAAGATGCTTTGAAATGACAGCAGTGGAGGCAAGCCAGCTATGGATTCAGCTTATGTGAGTGAAAGAAACCAGTGCGGGATGGCCCATCCAAGGAATCATTGAAGCCGTGGCGGTGGAAGTTGAAACTGAGCTTGCAATGTGCTTTCCGTGTCTGTCGTGTGCGCGTGCACTCTAAGCGCCTGAGTGACGTCTGCTGCGCAGAGCTCTGTGTGTGCCGAGCGGCGTGCGCTCGCTTGGGTGGCCATTCGCGTGAGGCCTTGCTGAGGCAGCCTGGCTGTCAGAAAGTTGCCCGCATACAACGAATTCCGCTTGCAAAGTGCTTCCCGTGTCTGCCCTGTGTGCCTGCACTCTAAGCACCTGAGTGGAGTCTGCTGCGCAGAGCTCTGTGTGTGCCGAGCGGCGTGCGCTCGCTTGGGTGGCCATTCGCGTGAGGCCTTGCTGAGGCAGCCTGGCTGTCAGAAAGTTGCCCGCATACAACGAATTCCGCTTGCAATGTGCTTCCCGTGTCTGCCGTGTGTGCCTGCACTCTAAGCGCCTGAGTGGAGTCTGGTGCGCAGAGCTCTGTGTGTGCTGAGCGGCGTGCGCTCGCTTGGGTGGCCATTCGCGCGAGGCCTTGCTGAGGAAGCCTGGCTGTCAGGAAAACGCCCGCATACAACGAATTTAGCTTGGCAGTGCAAAAAGTCGCTTTCGTCTGCTACTACGTGGCCGCTCCAGAGAGGCCCAGGTTGGTCTGTGTGGTATGTAAGCCGGTTTCCCATGCCACAGTCTGAGCTTTGAAAACTAAGTGCCCATTGGCTTCAGTCCCCAACCATCATGTCAGCGAGAGGTGTGTGCAAGCTTCTGCAAAGCCTGGTGGCGGATGGGCCCTAAGCGTCAGGGCCGTTGTCCTGCAGAGAAGGATCTGAGGCTGTCTCAGTTCAAGGGATTTCCTGCTCAGCCATATCCAGACTGGCAGCTAAACACTGCTGTGTCAAGGCGAGCTTCTTATACACACTTCTACTCCCAGACACAGGGATACTGTGAAGAGGTCTTCCGCCCAGCCTCAGGGGAAGAGGCGGGGCAAGTTGCTTTCTGTACAGCATTCATTGGAAGCAGGACGTTTGGAGGTTCTGTTCCACAGGCGAAAAGCAGGCAGCACTAGGAGAATCTGTCAAGGAAGCTCCTCTTTATGGCTAGCGAGGCTTAATTCAAACGTGCAATGGAAAATTGTTCTGGGGTAACTGAGCTCTAACTTCACGCTCTAACACTTGCAGCTACTTTCTCCTAACTCATACAGAGTGGAATCGCCAAATACAGAGTAGAATTCTGTTGCGGTACGCTGTGTTCTTGTGTGCTTGGCGATGTATTGCCGACGGCCTGCGGGACCTGCTTGTCTTCTGTGTTGTGTGTTGTCCGTGCTGTGTGTATCTTGCATGTAGTATGTGCGGTATGTGTTCCTCACTGCTTGCTGAGTGCACAGTTCTGTGTATTTTTCACTGTGCTGTGTGTTATGTGAGATGTTGGTATTTGTGAGTGGTGTGTGTTGAGTGGTTCTTCGTGCATTGTACATTTCGCCTTTTTTTGATGAGTTCTCTGTTGGCGGTTGCATATGTTGTGCGTTTGGTGTGTGGCTTCCCGTCTAATGTGTAGTGTGAAATGTGTGTCTGGTCTTTCTGTTGTCTGCTGTGTTGTGTACTGTGTTCTGGGTTGTGCGAGTGCTGTCTTTCGGCTTTCCGTGTGTTGCATACTGGGTCGATGTTGGGTGGGCTGTGTAATTTGAGCACTGTGTGCAAAGTTGAGTTTGCCTTGTGTCGGACGTGTTGTGTGCATGTGCATGTTGTGTGTGTGTGTTTGTGCGTTTTCGTTCGTGCTGTCTGCGTGTGGGTCTGCGTGTGCGCAGTATTGTATGCTTGTGGTTGTGCGTGTTGTGTGTAGTGCGTTCTATGTGTGTTGCATGTGTTTTCGTCAGTTGCGTGTGTGCACTTGTAGGTGCTGTGTCAGTTTTGTGTGTGTGAGATTGTGATTTGTGTGCTGTTGTGTTAGAGAGGCTGTGTGTGTGTGTTTGGCTGTTTGAGTTATGCACATGATGTGAGATGTGTTGACTGTGTGTGGTTGTGCTTGTTTTGTACGTCTCTTGTGCGCAGTCTGCGGTCTGTGCAGTGTTTCTCGCGCGTATTGTGAGCAGTAGCTATGTGCCTGCCTTTCAAGGGTGTGGTGTGTTTATGGTGTCTGTTGTGTGGCGTGTTTCTGTGTTGTGTGTGTGTGCACTGCGTTGTGCTCCTGTGTGAGGATGTATGTGTGGTGTGTCTGTGCGTGATTGTGTGTGTAGTGCGTAGTGTGTGAAATGGGTGCTACTTGTCTTCTTGGTTGGTTATATGTGTTTTGCCCATGGATTTGGGAGTGTCGTGTGTGTTAGGAGTTGTGGTACTTTCTGTGTGTGTCGTGTGCTGTGTTGTTCTGTGATTTGTGTTTGTGCTGTGTGTGTCCTACTCTGTGTGTTCTGTGGTCTGTGTGTTTTGCAAGTTGAGTGAGATATTGCGTGTTAGGACCGATATCTTGTGTATATGTTGCGTGTTTGGCATTGTGCATTCTGCGAGGCTCTGTGTGCTGTATGTTTTATGTGTGTTTGGAGTGATGTGTGCACTGTGTGAAATGTGTGTTGCATAAATTCGGTGTTCTTTCTGTGGTGGTTTGTGTGTGTTTTGCATGGGGGTTGCTATGTGTGTGGTTGTGTTTGACAGGTTGTGTGCGTGGTTGGCTCCTTGAGCAATGAGTGTACTTTGTGATGCGTGTACTGTGTATGGTCAAGCTTGGTCAGTGGGCCTCACTGTGGGTGTTGTGTTCACTCTGAGAACCGTGGTTCATGTGTATAGCGTGCAGTTATGTTCTCGGTGTGATGTGCTGTGCGTTGAGGGACTTCTGCATTCAAGTGCACAGAAGCTAGCCTCCCATGCTTGTCCGTTTTCGCCACAGGTTTGTAATCCTCCAGGAGGGCGTTGTTTCCTGAGGGTGCAAAGAGCCACGTCATCCCTTTAATAGCAAGGCCCTGACGATGCCTTTGTAGTAATCTGTCAGAAACTGCTGCGGGAGAGCCTTGTGCCAAACTCTGCTGGGGAAACAATCCACCGTGCACTGAGGAGACCCTCCCTGAGAGAATACTAGGCTGCTTTCGCCTTGCATGCAACTTGCTCCTACGTGATAAGGAAAACAGTAAACATTGCAGTAGAAGGCGGTCTTCTCTGTACGCCCTCTGTCTCAGAGACCGAAGTGAGCCGCGAATAGGCCTTCGCACTAGCCACACAGGAAGCTGCAGAACAAGATGCTTTGAAATGACAGCAGTGGAGGCAAGCCAGCTATGGATTCAGCTTATGTGAGTGAAAGAAACCAGTGCGGGATGGCCCATCCAAGGAATCATTGAAGCCGTGGCGGTGGAAGTTGAAACTGAGCTTGCAATGTGCTTTCCGTGTCTGTCGTGTGCGCGTGCACTCTAAGCGCCTGAGTGACGTCTGCTGCGCAGAGCTCTGTGTGTGCCGAGCGGCGTGCGCTCGCTTGGGTGGCCATTCGCGTGAGGCCTTGCTGAGGCAGCCTGGCTGTCAGAAAGTTGCCCGCATACAACGAATTCCGCTTGCAAAGTGCTTCCCGTGTCTGCCCTGTGTGCCTGCACTCTAAGCACCTGAGTGGAGTCTGCTGCGCAGAGCTCTGTGTGTGCCGAGCGGCGTGCGCTCGCTTGGGTGGCCATTCGCGTGAGGCCTTGCTGAGGCAGCCTGGCTGTCAGAAAGTTGCCCGCATACAACGAATTCCGCTTGCAATGTGCTTCCCGTGTCTGCCGTGTGTGCCTGCACTCTAAGCGCCTGAGTGGAGTCTGCTGCGCAGAGCTCTGTGTGTGCTGAGCGGCGTGCGCTCGCTTGGGTGGCCATTCGCGGGAGGCCTTGCTGAGGAAGCCTGGCTGTCAGGAAAACGCCCGCATACAACGAATTTAGCTTGGCAGTGCAAAAAGTCGCTTTCGTCTGCTACTACGTGGCCGCTCCAGAGAGGCCCAGGTTGGTCTGTGTGGTATGTAAGCCGGTTTCCCATGCCACAGTCTGAGCTTTGAAAACTAAGTGCCCATTGGCTTCAGTCCCCAACCATCATGTCAGCGAGAGGTGTGTGCAAGCTTCTGCAAAGCCTGGTGGCGGATGGGCCCTAAGCGTCAGGGCCGTTGTCCTGCAGAGAAGGATCTGAGGCTGTCTCAGTTCAAGGGATTTCCTGCTCAGCCATATCCAGACTGGCAGCTAAACACTGCTGTGTCAAGGCGAGCTTCTTATACACACTTCTACTCCCAGACACAGGGATACTGTGAAGAGGTCTTCCGCCCAGCCTCAGGGGAAGAGGCGGGGCAAGTTGCTTTCTGTACAGCATTCATTGGAAGCAGGACGTTTGGAGGTTCTGTTCCACAGGCGAAAAGCAGGCAGCACTAGGAGAATCTGTCAAGGAAGCTCCTCTTTATGGCTAGCGAGGCTTAATTCAAACGTGCAATGGAAAATTGTTCTGGGGTAACTGAGCTCTAACTTCACGCTCTAACACTTGCAGCTACTTTCTCCTAACTCATACAGAGTGGAATCGCCAAATACAGAGTAGAATTCTGTTGCGGTACGCTGTGTTCTTGTGTGCTTGGCGATGTATTGCCGACGGCCTGCGGGACCTGCTTGTCTTCTGTGTTGTGTGTTGTCCGTGCTGTGTGTATCTTGCATGTAGTATGTGCGGTATGTGTTCCTCACTGCTTGCTGAGTGCACAGTTCTGTGTATTTTTCACTGTGCTGTGTGTTATGTGAGATGTTGGTATTTGTGAGTGGTGTGTGTTGAGTGGTTCTTCGTGCATTGTACATTTCGCCTTTTTTGATGAGTTCTCTGTTGGCGGTTGCATATGTTGTGCGTTTGGTGTGTGGCTTCCCGTCTAATGTGTAGTGTGAAATGTGTGTCTGGTCTTTCTGTTGTCTGCTGTGTTGTGTACTGTGTTCTGGGTTGTGCGAGGGCTGTCTTTCGGCTTTCCGTGTGTTGCATACTGGGTCGATGTTGGGTGGGCTGTGTAATTTGAGCACTGTGTGCAAAGTTGAGTTTGCCTTGTGTCGGACGTGTTGTGTGCATGTGCATGTTGTGTGTGTGTGTTTGTGCGTTTTCGTTCGTGCTGTCTGCGTGTGGGTCTGCGTGTGTGCAGTATTGTATGCTTGTGGTTGTGCGTGTTGTGTGTAGTGCGTTCTATGTGTGTTGCATGTGTTTTCGTCAGTTGCGTGTGTGCACTTGTAGGTGCTGTGTCAGTTTTGTGTGTGTGAGATTGTGATTTGTGTGCTGTTGTGTTAGAGAGGCTGTGTGTGTGTGTTTGGCTGTTTGAGTTATGCACATGATGTGAGATGTGTTGACTGTGTGTGGTTGTGCTTGTTTTGTACGTCTCTTGTGCGCAGTCTGCGGTCTGTGCAGTGTTTATCGCGCGTATTGTGAGCAGTAGCTATGTGCCTGCCTTTCAAGGGTGTGGTGTGTTTATGGTGTCTGTTGTGTGGCGTGTTTCTGTGTTGTGTGTGTGTGCACTGCGTTGTGCTCCTGTGTGAGGATGTATGTGTGGTGTGTCTGTGCGTGATTGTGTGTGTAGTGCGTAGTGTGTGAAATGGGTGCTACTTGTCTTCTTGGTTGGTTATATGTGTTTTGCCCATGGATTTGGGAGTGTCGTGTGTGTTAGGAGTTGTGGTACTTTCTGTGTGTGTCGTGTGCTGTGTTGTTCTGGGATTTGTGTTTGTGCTGTGTGTGTCCTACTCTGTGTGTTCTGTGGTCTGTGTGTTTTGCAAGTTGAGTGAGATATTGCGTGTTATGACCGATATCTTGTGTATATGTTGCGTGTTTGGCATTGTGCATTCTGCGAGGCTCTGTGTGCTGTATGTTTTATGTGTGTTTGGAGTGATGTGTGCACTGTGTGAAATGTGTGTTGCATAAATTCGGTGTTCTTTCTGTGGTGGTTTGTGTGTGTTTTGCATGGGGGTTGCTATGTGTGTGGTTGTGTTTGACAGGTTGTGTGCGTGGTTGGCTCCTTGAGCAATGAGTGTACTTTGTGATGCGTGTACTGTGTATGGTCAAGCTTGGTCAGTGGGCCTCACTGTGGGTGTTGTGTTCACTCTGAGAACCGTGGTTCATGTGTATAGCGTGCAGTTATGTTCTCGGTGTGATGTGCTGTGCGTTGAGGGGCTTCTGCATTCAAGTGCACAGAAGCTAGCCTCCCATGCTTGTCCGTTTTCGCCACAGGTTTGTAATCCTCCAGGAGGGTGTTGTTTCCTGAGGGTGCAAAGAGCCACGTCATCCCTTTAATAGCAAGGCCCTGACGATGCCTTTGTAGTAATCTGTCAGAAACTGCTGCGGGAGAGCCTTGTGCCAAACTCTGCTGGGGAAACAATCCACCGTGCACTGAGGAGACCCTCCCTGAGAGAATACTAGGCTGCTTTCGCCTTGCATGCAACTTGCTCCTACGTGATAAGGAAAACAGTAAACATTGCAGTAGAAGGCGGTCTTCTCTGTACGCCCTCTGTCTCAGAGACCGAAGTGAGCCGCGAATAGGCCTTCGCACTAGCCACACAGGAAGCTGCAGAACAAGATGCTCTGAAATGACAGCAGTGGAGGCAAGCCAGCTATGGATTCAGCTTATGTGAGTGAAAGAAACCAGTGCGGGATGGCCCATCCAAGGAATCATTGAAGCCGTGGCGGTGGAAGTTGAAACTGAGCTTGCAATGTGCTTTCCGTGTCTGTCGTGTGCGCGTGCACTCTAAGCGCCTGAGTGACGTCTGCTGCGCAGAGCTCTGTGTGTGCCGAGCGGCGTGCGCTCGCTTGGGTGGCCATTCGCGTGAGGCCTTGCTGAGGCAGCCTGGCTGTCAGAAAGTTGCCCGCATACAACGAATTCCGCTTGCAAAGTGCTTCCCGTGTCTGCCCTGTGTGCCTGCACTCTAAGCACCTGAGTGGAGTCTGCTGCGCAGAGCTCTGTGTGTGCCGAGCGGCGTGCGCTCGCTTGGGTGGCCATTCGCGTGAGGCCTTGCTGAGGCAGCCTGGCTGTCAGAAAGTTGCCCGCATACAACGAATTCCGCTTGCAATGTGCTTCCCGTGTCTGCCGTGTGTGCCTGCACTCTAAGCGCCTGAGTGGAGTCTGCTGCGCAGAGCTCTGTGTGTGCTGAGCGGCGTGCGCTCGCTTGGGTGGCCATTCGCGCGAGGCCTTGCTGAGGAAGCCTGGCTGTCAGGAAAACGCCCGCATACAACGAATTTAGCTTGGCAGTGCAAAAAGTCGCTTTCGTCTGCTACTACGTGGCCGCTCCAGAGAGGCCCAGGTTGGTCTGTGTGGTATGTAAGCCGGTTTCCCATGCCACAGTCTGAGCTTTGAAAACTAAGTGCCCATTGGCTTCAGTCCCCAACCATCATGTCAGCGAGAGGTGTGTGCAAGCTTCTGCAAAGCCTGGTGGCGGATGGGCCCTAAGCGTCAGGGCCGTTGTCCTGCAGAGAAGGATCTGAGGCTGTCTCAGTTCAAGGGATTTCCTGCTCAGCCATATCCAGACTGGCAGCTAAACACTGCTGTGTCAAGGCGAGCTTCTTATACACACTTCTACTCCCAGACACAGGGATACTGTGAAGAGGTCTTCCGCCCAGCCTCAGGGGAAGAGGCGGGGCAAGTTGCTTTCTGTACAGCATTCATTGGAAGCAGGACGTTTGGAGGTTCTGTTCCACAGGCGAAAAGCAGGCAGCACTAGGAGAATCTGTCAAGGAAGCTCCTCTTTATGGCTAGCGAGGCTTAATTCAAACGTGCAATGGAAAATTGTTCTGGGGTAACTGAGCTCTAACTTCACGCTCTAACACTTGCAGCTACTTTCTCCTAACTCATACAGAGTGGAATCGCCAAATACAGAGTAGAATTCTGTTGCGGTACGCTGTGTTCTTGTGTGCTTGGCGATGTATTGCCGACGGCCTGCGGGACCTGCTTGTCTTCTGTGTTGTGTGTTGTCCGTGCTGTGTGTATCTTGCATGTAGTATGTGCGGTATGTGTTCCTCACTGCTTGCTGAGTGCACAGTTCTGTGTATTTTTCACTGTGCTGTGTGTTATGTGAGATGTTGGTATTTGTGAGTGGTGTGTGTTGAGTGGTTCTTCGTGCATTGTACATTTCGCCTTTTTTTGATGAGTTCTCTGTTGGCGGTTGCATATGTTGTGCGTTTGGTGTGTGGCTTCCCGTCTAATGTGTAGTGTGAAATGTGTGTCTGGTCTTTCTGTTGTCTGCTGTGTTGTGTACTGTGTTCTGGGTTGTGCGAGGGCTGTCTTTCGGCTTTCCGTGTGTTGCATACTGGGTCGATGTTGGGTGGGCTGTGTAATTTGAGCACTGTGTGCAAAGTTGAGTTTGCCTTGTGTCGGACGTGTTGTGTGCATGTGCATGTTGTGTGTGTGTGTTTGTGCGTTTTCGTTCGTGCTGTCTGCGTGTGGGTCTGCGTGTGCGCAGTATTGTATGCTTGTGGTTGTGCGTGTTGTGTGTAGTGCGTTCTATGTGTGTTGCATGTGTTTTCGTCAGTTGCGTGTGTGCACTTGTAGGTGCTGTGTCAGTTTTGTGTGTGTGAGATTGTGATTTGTGTGTTGTTGTGTTAGAGAGGCTGTGTGTGTGTGTTTGGCTGTTTGAGTTATGCACATGATGTGAGATGTGTTGACTGTGTGTGGTTGTGCTTGTTTTGTACGTCTCTTGTGCGCAGTCTGCGGTCTGTGCAGTGTTTATCGCGCGTATTGTGAGCAGTAGCTATGTGCCTGCCTTTCAAGGGTGTGGTGTGTTTATGGTGTCTGTTGTGTGGCGTGTTTCTGTGTTGTGTGTGTGTGCACTGCGTTGTGCTCCTGTGTGAGGATGTATGTGTGGTGTGTCTGTGCGTGATTGTGTGTGTAGTGCGTAGTGTGTGAAATGGGTGCTACTTGTCTTCTTGGTTGGTTATATGTGTTTTGCCCATGGATTTGGGAGTGTCGTGTGTGTTAGGAGTTGTGGTACTTTCTGTGTGTGTCGTGTGCTGTGTTGTTCTGTGATTTGTGTTTGTGCTGTGTGTGTCCTACTCTGTGTGTTCTGTGGTCTGTGTGTTTTGCAAGTTGAGTGAGATATTGCGTGTTAGGACCGATATCTTGTGTATATGTTGCGTGTTTGGCATTGTGCATTCTGCGAGGCTCTGTGTGCTGTATGTTTTATGTGTGTTTGGAGTGATGTGTGCACTGTGTGAAATGTGTGTTGCATAAATTCGGTGTTCTTTCTGTGGTGGTTTGTGTGTGTTTTGCATGGGGGTTGCTATGTGTGTGGTTGTGTTTGACAGGTTGTGTGCGTGGTTGGCTCCTTGAGCAATGAGTGTACTTTGTGATGCGTGTACTGTGTATGGTCAAGCTTGGTCAGTGGGCCTCACTGTGGGTGTTGTGTTCACTCTGAGAACCGTGGTTCATGTGTATAGCGTGCAGTTATGTTCTCGGTGTGATGTGCTGTGCATTGAGGGACTTCTGCATTCAAGTGCACAGAAGCTAGCCTCCCATGCTTGTCCGTTTTCGCCACAGGTTTGTAATCCTCCAGGAGGGCGTTGTTTCCTGAGGGTGCAAAGAGCCACGTCATCCCTTTAATAGCAAGGCCCTGACGATGCCTTTGTAGTAATCTGTCAGAAACTGCTGCGGGAGAGCCTTGTGCCAAACTCTGCTGGGGAAACAATCCACCGTGCACTGAGGAGACCCTCCCTGAGAGAATACTAGGCTGCTTTCGCCTTGCATGCAACTTGCTCCTACGTGATAAGGAAAACAGTAAACATTGCAGTAGAAGGCGGTCTTCTCTGTACGCCCTCTGTCTCAGAGACCGAAGTGAGCCGCGAATAGGCCTTCGCACTAGCCACACAGGAAGCTGCAGAACAAGATGCTTTGAAATGACAGCAGTGGAGGCAAGCCAGCTATGGATTCAGCTTATGTGAGTGAAAGAAACCAGTGCGGGATGGCCCATCCAAGGAATCATTGAAGCCGTGGCGGTGGAAGTTGAAACTGAGCTTGCAATGTGCTTTCCGTGTCTGTCGTGTGCGCGTGCACTCTAAGCGCCTGAGTGACGTCTGCTGCGCAGAGCTCTGTGTGTGCCGAGCGGCGTGCGCTCGCTTGGGTGGCCATTCGCGTGAGGCCTTGCTGAGGCAGCCTGGCTGTCAGAAAGTTGCCCGCATACAACGAATTCCGCTTGCAAAGTGCTTCCCGTGTCTGCCCTGTGTGCCTGCACTCTAAGCACCTGAGTGGAGTCTGCTGCGCAGAGCTCTGTGTGTGCCGAGCGGCGTGCGCTCGCTTGGGTGGCCATTCGCGTGAGGCCTTGCTGAGGCAGCCTGGCTGTCAGAAAGTTGCCCGCATACAACGAATTCCGCTTGCAATGTGCTTCCCGTGTCTGCCGTGTGTGCCTGCACTCTAAGCGCCTGAGTGGAGTCTGCTGCGCAGAGCTCTGTGTGTGCTGAGCGGCGTGCGCTCGCTTGGGTGGCCATTCGCGCGAGGCCTTGCTGAGGAAGCCTGGCTGTCAGGAAAACGCCCGCATACAACGAATTTAGCTTGGCAGTGCAAAAAGTCGCTTTCGTCTGCTACTACGTGGCCGCTCCAGAGAGGCCCAGGTTGGTCTGTGTGGTATGTAAGCCGGTTTCCCATGCCACAGTCTGAGCTTTGAAAACTAAGTGCCCATTGGCTTCAGTCCCCAACCATCATGTCAGCGAGAGGTGTGTGCAAGCTTCTGCAAAGCCTGGTGGCGGATGGGCCCTAAGCGTCAGGGCCGTTGTCCTGCAGAGAAGGATCTGAGGCTGTCTCAGTTCAAGGGATTTCCTGCTCAGCCATATCCAGACTGGCAGCTAAACACTGCTGTGTCAAGGCGAGCTTCTTATACACACTTCTACTCCCAGACACAGGGATACTGTGAAGAGGTCTTCCGCCCAGCCTCAGGGGAAGAGGCGGGGCAAGTTGCTTTCTGTACAGCATTCATTGGAAGCAGGACGTTTGGAGGTTCTGTTCCACAGGCGAAAAGCAGGCAGCACTAGGAGAATCTGTCAAGGAAGCTCCTCTTTATGGCTAGCGAGGCTTAATTCAAACGTGCAATGGAAAATTGTTCTGGGGTAACTGAGCTCTAACTTCACGCTCTAACACTTGCAGCTACTTTCTCCTAACTCATACAGAGTGGAATCGCCAAATACAGAGTAGAATTCTGTTGCGGTACGCTGTGTTCTTGTGTGCTTGGCGATGTATTGCCGACGGCCTGCGGGACCTGCTTGTCTTCTGTGTTGTGTGTTGTCCGTGCTGTGTGTATCTTGCATGTAGTATGTGCGGTATGTGTTCCTCACTGCTTGCTGAGTGCACAGTTCTGTGTATTTTTCACTGTGCTGTGTGTTATGTGAGATGTTGGTATTTGTGAGTGGTGTGTGTTGAGTGGTTCTTCGTGCATTGTACATTTCGCCTTTTTTGATGAGTTCTCTGTTGGCGGTTGCATATGTTGTGCGTTTGGTGTGTGGCTTCCCGTCTAATGTGTAGTGTGAAATGTGTGTCTGGTCTTTCTGTTGTCTGCTGTGTTGTGTACTGTGTTCTGGGTTGTGCGAGGGCTGTCTTTCGGCTTTCCGTGTGTTGCATACTGGGTCGATGTTGGGTGGGCTGTGTAATTTGAGCACTGTGTGCAAAGTTGAGTTTGCCTTGTGTCGGACGTGTTGTGTGCATGTGCATGTTGTGTGTGTGTGTTTGTGCGTTTTCGTTCGTGCTGTCTGCGTGTGGGTCTGCGTGTGCGCAGTATTGTATGCTTGTGGTTGTGCGTGTTGTGTGTAGTGCGTTCTATGTGTGTTGCATGTGTTTTCGTCAGTTGCGTGTGTGCACTTGTAGGTGCTGTGTCAGTTTTGTGTGTGTGAGATTGTGATTTGTGTGCTGTTGTGTTAGAGAGGCTGTGTGTGTGTGTTTGGCTGTTTGAGTTATGCACATGATGTGAGATGTGTTGACTGTGTGTGGTTGTGCTTGTTTTGTACGTCTCTTGTGCGCAGTCTGCGGTCTGTGCAGTGTTTATCGCGCGTATTGTGAGCAGTAGCTATGTGCCTGCCTTTCAAGGGTGTGGTGTGTTTATGGTGTCTGTTGTGTGGCGTGTTTCTGTGTTGTGTGTGTGTGCACTGCGTTGTGCTCCTGTGTGAGGATGTATGTGTGGTGTGTCTGTGCGTGATTGTGTGTGTAGTGCGTAGTGTGTGAAATGGGTGCTACTTGTCTTCTTGGTTGGTTATATGTGTTTTGCCCATGGATTTGGGAGTGTCGTGTGTGTTAGGAGTTGTGGTACTTTCTGTGTGTGTCGTGTGCTGTGTTGTTCTGGGATTTGTGTTTGTGCTGTGTGTGTCCTACTCTGTGTGTTCTGTGGTCTGTGTGTTTTGCAAGTTGAGTGAGATATTGCGTGTTATGACCGATATCTTGTGTATATGTTGCGTGTTTGGCATTGTGCATTCTGCGAGGCTCTGTGTGCTGTATGTTTTATGTGTGTTTGGAGTGATGTGTGCACTGTGTGAAATGTGTGTTGCATAAATTCGGTGTTCTTTCTGTGGTGGTTTGTGTGTGTTTTGCATGGGGGTTGCTATGTGTGTGGTTGTGTTTGACAGGTTGTGTGCGTGGTTGGCTCCTTGAGCAATGAGTGTACTTTGTGATGCGTGTACTGTGTATGGTCAAGCTTGGTCAGTGGGCCTCACTGTGGGTGTTGTGTTCACTCTGAGAACCGTGGTTCATGTGTATAGCGTGCAGTTATGTTCTCGGTGTGATGTGCTGTGCGTTGAGGGGCTTCTGCATTCAAGTGCACAGAAGCTAGCCTCCCATGCTTGTCCGTTTTCGCCACAGGTTTGTAATCCTCCAGGAGGGCGTTGTTTCCTGAGGGTGCAAAGAGCCACGTCATCCCTTTAATAGCAAGGCTCTGACGATGCCTTTGTAGTAATCTGTCAGAAACTGCTGCGGGAGAGCCTTGTGCCAAACTCTGCTGGGGAAACAATCCACCGTGCACTGAGGAGACCCTCCCTGAGAGAATACTAGGCTGCTTTCGCCTTGCATGCAACTTGCTCCTACGTGATAAGGAAAACAGTAAACATTGCAGTAGAAGGCGGTCTTCTCTGTACGCCCTCTGTCTCAGAGACCGAAGTGAGCCGCGAATAGGCCTTCGCACTAGCCACACAGGAAGCTGCAGAACAAGATGCTTTGAAATGACAGCAGTGGAGGCAAGCCAGCTATGGATTCAGCTTATGTGAGTGAAAGAAACCAGTGCGGGATGGCCCATCCAAGGAATCATTGAAGCCGTGGCGGTGGAAGTTGAAACTGAGCTTGCAATGTGCTTTCCGTGTCTGTCGTGTGCGCGTGCACTCTAAGCGCCTGAGTGACGTCTGCTGCGCAGAGCTCTGTGTGTGCCGAGCGGCGTGCGCTCGCTTGGGTGGCCATTCGCGTGAGGCCTTGCTGAGGCAGCCTGGCTGTCAGAAAGTTGCCCGCATACAACGAATTCCGCTTGCAAAGTGCTTCCCGTGTCTGCCCTGTGTGCCTGCACTCTAAGCACCTGAGTGGAGTCTGCTGCGCAGAGCTCTGTGTGTGCCGAGCGGCGTGCGCTCGCTTGGGTGGCCATTCGCGTGAGGCCTTGCTGAGGCAGCCTGGCTGTCAGAAAGTTGCCCGCATACAACGAATTCCGCTTGCAATGTGCTTCCCGTGTCTGCCGTGTGTGCCTGCACTCTAAGCGCCTGAGTGGAGTCTGCTGCGCAGAGCTCTGTGTGTGCTGAGCGGCGTGCGCTCGCTTGGGTGGCCATTCGCGCGAGGCCTTGCTGAGGAAGCCTGGCTGTCAGGAAAACGCCCGCATACAACGAATTTAGCTTGGCAGTGCAGAAAGTCGCTTTCGTCTGCTACTACGTGGCCGCTCCAGAGAGGCCCAGGTTGGTCTGTGTGGTATGTAAGCCGGTTTCCCATGCCACAGTCTGAGCTTTGAAAACTAAGTGCCCATTGGCTTCAGTCCCCAACCATCATGTCAGCGAGAGGTGTGTGCAAGCTTCTGCAAAGCCTGGTGGCGGATGGGCCCTAAGCGTCAGGGCCGTTGTCCTGCAGAGAAGGATCTGAGGCTGTCTCAGTTCAAGGGATTTCCTGCTCAGCCATATCCAGACTGGCAGCTAAACACTGCTGTGTCAAGGCGAGCTTCTTATACACACTTCTACTCCCAGACACAGGGATACTGTGAAGAGGTCTTCCGCCCAGCCTCAGGGGAAGAGGCGGGGCAAGTTGCTTTCTGTACAGCATTCATTGGAAGCAGGACGTTTGGAGGTTCTGTTCCACAGGCGAAAAGCAGGCAGCACTAGGAGAATCTGTCAAGGAAGCTCCTCTTTATGGCTAGCGAGGCTTAATTCAAACGTGCAATGGAAAATTGTTCTGGGGTAACTGAGCTCTAACTTCACGCTCTAACACTTGCAGCTACTTTCTCCTAACTCATACAGAGTGGAATCGCCAAATACAGAGTAGAATTCTGTTGCGGTACGCTGTGTTCTTGTGTGCTTGGCGATGTATTGCCGACGGCCTGCGGGACCTGCTTGTCTTCTGTGTTGTGTGTTGTCCGTGCTGTGTGTATCTTGCATGTAGTATGTGCGGTATGTGTTCCTCACTGCTTGCTGAGTGCACAGTTCTGTGTATTTTTCACTGTGCTGTGTGTTATGTGAGATGTTGGTATTTGTGAGTGGTGTGTGTTGAGTGGTTCTTCGTGCATTGTACATTTCGCCTTTTTTTGATGAGTTCTCTGTTGGCGGTTGCATATGTTGTGCGTTTGGTGTGTGGCTTCCCGTCTAATGTGTAGTGTGAAATGTGTGTCTGGTCTTTCTGTTGTCTGCTGTGTTGTGTACTGTGTTCTGGGTTGTGCGAGGGCTGTCTTTCGGCTTTCCGTGTGTTGCATACTGGGTCGATGTTGGGTGGGCTGTGTAATTTGAGCACTGTGTGCAAAGTTGAGTTTGCCTTGTGTCGGACGTGTTGTGTGCATGTGCATGTTGTGTGTGTGTGTTTGTGCGTTTTCGTTCGTGCTGTCTGCGTGTGGGTCTGCGTGTGCGCAGTATTGTATGCTTGTGGTTGTGCGTGTTGTGTGTAGTGCGTTCTATGTGTGTTGCATGTGTTTTCGTCAGTTGCGTGTGTGCACTTGTAGGTGCTGTGTCAGTTTTGTGTGTGTGAGATTGTGATTTGTGTGCTGTTGTGTTAGAGAGGCTGTGTGTGTGTGTTTGGCTGTTTGAGTTATGCACATGATGTGAGATGTGTTGACTGTGTGTGGTTGTGCTTGTTTTGTACGTCTCTTGTGCGCAGTCTGCGGTCTGTGCAGTGTTTCTCGCGCGTATTGTGAGCAGTAGCTATGTGCCTGCCTTTCAAGGGTGTGGTGTGTTTATGGTGTCTGTTGTGTGGCGTGTTTCTGTGTTGTGTGTGTGTGCACTGCGTTGTGCTCCTGTGTGAGGATGTATGTGTGGTGTGTCTGTGCGTGATTGTGTGTGTAGTGCGTAGTGTGTGAAATGGGTGCTACTTGTCTTCTTGGTTGGTTATATGTGTTTTGCCCATGGATTTGGGAGTGTCGTGTGTGTTAGGAGTTGTGGTACTTTCTGTGTGTGTCGTGTGCTGTGTTGTTCTGTGATTTGTGTTTGTGCTGTGTGTGTCCTACTCTGTGTGTTCTGTGGTCTGTGTGTTTTGCAAGTTGAGTGAGATATTGCGTGTTATGACCGATATCTTGTGTATATGTTGCGTGTTTGGCATTGTGCATTCTGCGAGGCTCTGTGTGCTGTATGTTTTATGTGTGTTTGGAGTGATGTGTGCACTGTGTGAAATGTGTGTTGCATAAATTCGGTGTTCTTTCTGTGGTGGTTTGTGTGTGTTTTGCATGGGGGTTGCTATGTGTGTGGTTGTGTTTGACAGGTTGTGTGCGTGGTTGGCTCCTTGAGCAATGAGTGTACTTTGTGATGCGTGTACTGTGTATGGTCAAGCTTGGTCAGTGGGCCTCACTGTGGGTGTTGTGTTCACTCTGAGAACCGTGGTTCATGTGTATAGCGTGCAGTTATGTTCTCGGTGTGATGTGCTGTGCGTTGAGGGACTTCTGCATTCAAGTGCACAGAAGCTAGCCTCCCATGCTTGTCCGTTTTCGCCACAGGTTTGTAATCCTCCAGGAGGGCGTTGTTTCCTGAGGGTGCAAAGAGCCACGTCATCCCTTTAATAGCAAGGCCCTGACGATGCCTTTGTAGTAATCTGTCAGAAACTGCTGCGGGAGAGCCTTGTGCCAAACTCTGCTGGGGAAACAATCCACCGTGCACTGAGGAGACCCTCCCTGAGAGAATACTAGGCTGCTTTCGCCTTGCATGCAACTTGCTCCTACGTGATAAGGAAAACAGTAAACATTGCAGTAGAAGGCGGTCTTCTCTGTACGCCCTCTGTCTCAGAGACCGAAGTGAGCCGCGAATAGGCCTTCGCACTAGCCACACAGGAAGCTGCAGAACAAGATGCTTTGAAATGACAGCAGTGGAGGCAAGCCAGCTATGGATTCAGCTTATGTGAGTGAAAGAAACCAGTGCGGGATGGCCCATCCAAGGAATCATTGAAGCCGTGGCGGTGGAAGTTGAAACTGAGCTTGCAATGTGCTTTCCGTGTCTGTCGTGTGCGCGTGCACTCTAAGCGCCTGAGTGACGTCTGCTGCGCAGAGCTCTGTGTGTGCCGAGCGGCGTGCGCTCGCTTGGGTGGCCATTCGCGTGAGGCCTTGCTGAGGCAGCCTGGCTGTCAGAAAGTTGCCCGCATACAACGAATTCCGCTTGCAATGTGCTTCCCGTGTCTGCCGTGTGTGCCTGCACTCTAAGCGCCTGAGTGGAGTCTGCTGCGCAGAGCTCTGTGTGTGCTGAGCGGCGTGCGCTCGCTTGGGCGGCCATTCGCGCGAGGCCTTGCTGAGGAAGCCTGGCTGTCAGGAAAACGCCCGCATACAACGAATTTAGCTTGGCAGTGCAAAAAGTCGCTTTCGTCTGCTACTACGTGGCCGCTCCAGAGAGGCCCAGGTTGGTCTGTGTGGTATGTAAGCCGGTTTCCCATGCCACAGTCTGAGCTTTGAAAACTAAGTGCCCATTGGCTTCAGTCCCCAACCATCATGTCAGCGAGAGGTGTGTGCAAGCTTCTGCAAAGCCTGGTGGCGGATGGGCCCTAAGCGTCAGGGCCGTTGTCCTGCAGAGAAGGATCTGAGGCTGTCTCAGTTCAAGGGATTTCCTGCTCAGCCATATCCAGACTGGCAGCTAAACACTGCTGTGTCAAGGCGAGCTTCTTATACACACTTCTACTCCCAGACACAGGGATACTGTGAAGAGGTCTTCCGCCCAGCCTCAGGGGAAGAGGCGGGGCAAGTTGCTTTCTGTACAGCATTCATTGGAAGCAGGACGTTTGGAGGTTCTGTTCCACAGGCGAAAAGCAGGCAGCACTAGGAGAATCTGTCAAGGAAGCTCCTCTTTATGGCTAGCGAGGCTTAATTCAAACGTGCAATGGAAAATTGTTCTGGGGTAACTGAGCTCTAACTTCACGCTCTAACACTTGCAGCTACTTTCTCCTAACTCATACAGAGTGGAATCGCCAAATACAGAGTAGAATTCTGTTGCGGTACGCTGTGTTCTTGTGTGCTTGGCGATGTATTGCCGACGGCCTGCGGGACCTGCTTGTCTTCTGTGTTGTGTGTTGTCCGTGCTGTGTGTATCTTGCATGTAGTATGTGCGGTATGTGTTCCTCACTGCTTGCTGAGTGCACAGTTCTGTGTATTTTTCACTGTGCTGTGTGTTATGTGAGATGTTGGTATTTGTGAGTGGTGTGTGTTGAGTGGTTCTTCGTGCTTTGTACATTTCGCCTTTTTTTGATGAGTTCTCTGTTGGCGGTTGCATATGTTGTGCGTTTGGTGTGTGGCTTCCCGTCTAATGTGTAGTGTGAAATGTGTGTCTGGTCTTTCTGTTGTCTGCTGTGTTGTGTACTGTGTTCTGGGTTGTGCGAGTGCTGTCTTTCGGCTTTCCGTGTGTTGCATACTGGGTCGATGTTGGGTGGGCTGTGTAATTTGAGCACTGTGTGCAAAGTTGAGTTTGCCTTGTGTCGGACGTGTTGTGTGCATGTGCATGTTGTGTGTGTGTGTTTGTGCGTTTTCGTTCGTGCTGTCTGCGTGTGGGTCTGCGTGTGCGCAGTATTGTATGCTTGTGGTTGTGCGTGTTGTGTGTAGTGCGTTCTATGTGTGTTGCATGTGTTTTCGTCAGTTGCGTGTGTGCACTTGTAGGTGCTGTGTCAGTTTTGTGTGTGTGAGATTGTGATTTGTGTGCTGTTGTGTTAGAGAGGCTGTGTGTGTGTGTTTGGCTGTTTGAGTTATGCACATGATGTGAGATGTGTTGACTGTGTGTGGTTGTGCTTGTTTTGTACGTCTCTTGTGCGCAGTCTGCGGTCTGTGCAGTGTTTCTCGCGCGTATTGTGAGCAGTAGCTATGTGCCTGCCTTTCAAGGGTGTGGTGTGTTTATGGTGTCTGTTGTGTGGCGTGTTTCTGTGTTGTGTGTGTGTGCACTGCGTTGTGCTCCTGTGTGAGGATGTATGTGTGGTGTGTCTGTGCGTGATTGTGTGTGTAGTGCGTAGTGTGTGAAATGGGTGCTACTTGTCTTCTTGGTTGGTTATATGTGTTTTGCCCATGGATTTGGGAGTGTCGTGTGTGTTAGGAGTTGTGGTACTTTCTGTGTGTGTCGTGTGCTGTGTTGTTCTGTGATTTGTGTTTGTGCTGTGTGTGTCCTACTCTGTGTGTTCTGTGGTCTGTGTGTTTTGCAAGTTGAGTGAGATATTGCGTGTTATGACCGATATCTTGTGTATATGTTGCGTGTTTGGCATTGTGCATTCTGCGAGGCTCTGTGTGCTGTATGTTTTATGTGTGTTTGGAGTGATGTGTGCACTGTGTGAAATGTGTGTTGCATAAATTCGGTGTTCTTTCTGTGGTGGTTTGTGTGTGTTTTGCATGGGGGTTGCTATGTGTGTGGTTGTGTTTGACAGGTTGTGTGCGTGGTTGGCTCCTTGAGCAATGAGTGTACTTTGTGATGCGTGTACTGTGTATGGTCAAGCTTGGTCAGTGGGCCTCACTGTGGGTGTTGTGTTCACTCTGAGAACCGTGGTTCATGTGTATAGCGTGCAGTTATGTTCTCGGTGTGATGTGCTGTGCGTTGAGGGGCTTCTGCATTCAAGTGCACAGAAGCTAGCCTCTCATGCTTGTCCGTTTTCGCCACAGGTTTGTAATCCTCCAGGAGGGCGTTGTTTCCTGAGGGTGCAAAGAGCCACGTCATCCCTTTAATAGCAAGGCCCTGACGATGCCTTAGTAGTAATCTGTCAGAAACTGCTGCGGGAGAGCCTTGTGCCAAACTCTGCTGGGGAAACAATCCACCGTGCACTGAGGAGACCCTCCCTGAGAGAATACTAGGCTGCTTTCGCCTTGCATGCAACTTGCTCCTACGTGATAAGGAAAACAGTAAACATTGCAGTAGAAGGCGGTCTTCTCTGTACGCCCTCTGTCTCAGAGACCGAAGTGAGCCGCGAATAGGCCTTCGCACTAGCCACACAGGAAGCTGCAGAACAAGATGCTTTGAAATGACAGCAGTGGAGGCAAGCCAGCTATGGATTCAGCTTATGTGAGTGAAAGAAACCAGTGCGGGATGGCCCATCCAAGGAATCATTGAAGCCGTGGCGGTGGAAGTTGAAACTGAGCTTGCAATGTGCTTTCCGTGTCTGTCGTGTGCGTGTGCACTCTAAGCGCCTGAGTGACGTCTGCTGCGCAGAGCTCTGTGTGTGCCGAGCGGCGTGCGCTCGCTTGGGTGGCCATTCGCGTGAGGCCTTGCTGAGGCAGCCTGGCTGTCAGAAAGTTGCCCGCATACAACGAATTCCGCTTGCAAAGTGCTTCCCGTGTCTGCCCTGTGTGCCTGCACTCTAAGCACCTGAGTGGAGTCTGCTGCGCAGAGCTCTGTGTGTGCCGAGCGGCGTGCGCTCGCTTGGGTGGCCATTCGCGTGAGGCCTTGCTGAGGCAGCCTGGCTGTCAGAAAGTTGCCCGCATACAACGAATTCCGCTTGCAATGTGCTTCCCGTGTCTGCCGTGTGTGCCTGCACTCTAAGCGCCTGAGTGGAGTCTGCTGCGCAGAGCTCTGTGTGTGCTGAGCGGCGTGCGCTCGCTTGGGTGGCCATTCGCGCGAGGCCTTGCTGAGGAAGCCTGGCTGTCAGGAAAACGCCCGCATACAACGAATTTAGCTTGGCAGTGCAGAAAGTCGCTTTCGTCTGCTACTACGTGGCCGCTCCAGAGAGGCCCAGGTTGGTCTGTGTGGTATGTAAGCCGGTTTCCCATGCCACAGTCTGAGCTTTGAAAACTAAGTGCCCATTGGCTTCAGTCCCCAACCATCATGTCAGCGAGAGGTGTGTGCAAGCTTCTGCAAAGCCTGGTGGCGGATGGGCCCTAAGCGTCAGGGCCGTTGTCCTGCAGAGAAGGATCTGAGGCTGTCTCAGTTCAAGGGATTTCCTGCTCAGCCATATCCAGACTGGCAGCTAAACACTGCTGTGTCAAGGCGAGCTTCTTATACACACTTCTACTCCCAGACACAGGGATACTGTGAAGAGGTCTTCCGCCCAGCCTCAGGGGAAGAGGCGGGGCAAGTTGCTTTCTGTACAGCATTCATTGGAAGCAGGACGTTTGGAGGTTCTGTTCCACAGGCGAAAAGCAGGCAGCACTAGGAGAATCTGTCAAGGAAGCTCCTCTTTATGGCTAGCGAGGCTTAATTCAAACGTGCAATGGAAAATTGTTCTGGGGTAACTGAGCTCTAACTTCACGCTCTAACACTTGCAGCTACTTTCTCCTAACTCATACAGAGTGGAATCGCCAAATACAGAGTAGAATTCTGTTGCGGTACGCTGTGTTCTTGTGTGCTTGGCGATGTATTGCCGACGGCCTGCGGGACCTGCTTGTCTTCTGTGTTGTGTGTTGTCCGTGCTGTGTGTATCTTGCATGTAGTATGTGCGGTATGTGTTCCTCACTGCTTGCTGAGTGCACAGTTCTGTGTATTTTTCACTGTGCTGTGTGTTATGTGAGATGTTGGTATTTGTGAGTGGTGTGTGTTGAGTGGTTCTTCGTGCTTTGTACATTTCGCCTTTTTTTGATGAGTTCTCTGTTGGCGGTTGCATATGTTGTGCGTTTGGTGTGTGGCTTCCCGTCTAATGTGTAGTGTGAAATGTGTGTCTGGTCTTTCTGTTGTCTGCTGTGTTGTGTACTGTGTTCTGGGTTGTGCGAGTGCTGTCTTTCGGCTTTCCGTGTGTTGCATACTGGGTCGATGTTGGGTGGGCTGTGTAATTTGAGCACTGTGTGCAAAGTTGAGTTTGCCTTGTGTCGGACGTGTTGTGTGCATGTGCATGTTGTGTGTGTGTGTTTGTGCGTTTTCGTTCGTGCTGTCTGCGTGTGGGTCTGCGTGTGCGCAGTATTGTATGCTTGTGGTTGTGCGTGTTGTGTGTAGTGCGTTCTATGTGTGTTGCATGTGTTTTCGTCAGTTGCGTGTGTGCACTTGTAGGTGCTGTGTCAGTTTTGTGTGTGTGAGATTGTGATTTGTGTGCTGTTGTGTTAGAGAGGCTGTGTGTGTGTGTTTGGCTGTTTGAGTTATGCACATGATGTGAGATGTGTTGACTGTGTGTGGTTGTGCTTGTTTTGTACGTCTCTTGTGCGCAGTCTGCGGTCTGTGCAGTGTTTCTCGCGCGTATTGTGAGCAGTAGCTATGTGCCTGCCTTTCAAGGGTGTGGTGTGTTTATGGTGTCTGTTGTGTGGCGTGTTTCTGTGTTGTGTGTGTGTGCACTGCGTTGTGCTCCTGTGTGAGGATGTATGTGTGGTGTGTCTGTGCGTGATTGTGTGTGTAGTGCGTAGTGTGTGAAATGGGTGCTACTTGTCTTCTTGGTTGGTTATATGTGTTTTGCCCATGGATTTGGGAGTGTCGTGTGTGTTAGGAGTTGTGGTACTTTCTGTGTGTGTCGTGTGCTGTGTTGTTCTGTGATTTGTGTTTGTGCTGTGTGTGTCCTACTCTGTGTGTTCTGTGGTCTGTGTGTTTTGCAAGTTGAGTGAGATATTGCGTGTTATGACCGATATCTTGTGTATATGTTGCGTGTTTGGCATTGTGCATTCTGCGAGGCTCTGTGTGCTGTATGTTTTATGTGTGTTTGGAGTGATGTGTGCACTGTGTGAAATGTGTGTTGCATAAATTCGGTGTTCTTTCTGTGGTGGTTTGTGTGTGTTTTGCATGGGGGTTGCTATGTGTGTGGTTGTGTTTGACAGGTTGTGTGCGTGGTTGGCTCCTTGAGCAATGAGTGTACTTTGTGATGCGTGTACTGTGTATGGTCAAGCTTGGTCAGTGGGCCTCACTGTGGGTGTTGTGTTCACTCTGAGAACCGTGGTTCATGTGTATAGCGTGCAGTTATGTTCTCGGTGTGATGTGCTGTGCGTTGAGGGGCTTCTGCATTCAAGTGCACAGAAGCTAGCCTCTCATGCTTGTCCGTTTTCGCCACAGGTTTGTAATCCTCCAGGAGGGCGTTGTTTCCTGAGGGTGCAAAGAGCCACGTCATCCCTTTAATAGCAAGGCCCTGACGATGCCTTAGTAGTAATCTGTCAGAAACTGCTGCGGGAGAGCCTTGTGCCAAACTCTGCTGGGGAAACAATCCACCGTGCACTGAGGAGACCCTCCCTGAGAGAATACTAGGCTGCTTTCGCCTTGCATGCAACTTGCTCCTACGTGATAAGGAAAACAGTAAACATTGCAGTAGAAGGCGGTCTTCTCTGTACGCCCTCTGTCTCAGAGACCGAAGTGAGCCGCGAATAGGCCTTCGCACTAGCCACACAGGAAGCTGCAGAACAAGATGCTTTGAAATGACAGCAGTGGAGGCAAGCCAGCTATGGATTCAGCTTATGTGAGTGAAAGAAACCAGTGCGGGATGGCCCATCCAAGGAATCATTGAAGCCGTGGCGGTGGAAGTTGAAACTGAGCTTGCAATGTGCTTTCCGTGTCTGTCGTGTGCGCGTGCACTCTAAGCGCCTGAGTGACGTCTGCTGCGCAGAGCTCTGTGTGTGCCGAGCGGCGTGCGCTCGCTTGGGTGGCCATTCGCGTGAGGCCTTGCTGAGGCAGCCTGGCTGTCAGAAAGTTGCCCGCATACAACGAATTCCGCTTGCAAAGTGCTTCCCGTGTCTGCCCTGTGTGCCTGCACTCTAAGCACCTGAGTGGAGTCTGCTGCGCAGAGCTCTGTGTGTGCCGAGCGGCGTGCGCTCGCTTGGGTGGCCATTCGCGTGAGGCCTTGCTGAGGCAGCCTGGCTGTCAGAAAGTTGCCCGCATACAACGAATTCCGCTTGCAATGTGCTTCCCGTGTCTGCCGTGTGTGCCTGCACTCTAAGCGCCTGAGTGGAGTCTGCTGCGCAGAGCTCTGTGTGTGCTGAGCGGCGTGCGCTCGCTTGGGTGGCCATTCGCGCGAGGCCTTGCTGAGGAAGCCTGGCTGTCAGGAAAACGCCCGCATACAACGAATTTAGCTTGGCAGTGCAGAAAGTCGCTTTCGTCTGCTACTACGTGGCCGCTCCAGAGAGGCCCAGGTTGGTCTGTGTGGTATGTAAGCCGGTTTCCCATGCCACAGTCTGAGCTTTGAAAACTAAGTGCCCATTGGCTTCAGTCCCCAACCATCATGTCAGCGAGAGGTGTGTGCAAGCTTCTGCAAAGCCTGGTGGCGGATGGGCCCTAAGCGTCAGGGCCGTTGTCCTGCAGAGAAGGATCTGAGGCTGTCTCAGTTCAAGGGATTTCCTGCTCAGCCATATCCAGACTGGCAGCTAAACACTGCTGTGTCAAGGCGAGCTTCTTATACACACTTCTACTCCCAGACACAGGGATACTGTGAAGAGGTCTTCCGCCCAGCCTCAGGGGAAGAGGCGGGGCAAGTTGCTTTCTGTACAGCATTCATTGGAAGCAGGACGTTTGGAGGTTCTGTTCCACAGGCGAAAAGCAGGCAGCACTAGGAGAATCTGTCAAGGAAGCTCCTCTTTATGGCTAGCGAGGCTTAATTCAAACGTGCAATGGAAAATTGTTCTGGGGTAACTGAGCTCTAACTTCACGCTCTAACACTTGCAGCTACTTTCTCCTAACTCATACAGAGTGGAATCGCCAAATACAGAGTAGAATTCTGTTGCGGTACGCTGTGTTCTTGTGTGCTTGGCGATGTATTGCCGACGGCCTGCGGGACCTGCTTGTCTTCTGTGTTGTGTGTTGTCCGTGCTGTGTGTATCTTGCATGTAGTATGTGCGGTATGTGTTCCTCACTGCTTGCTGAGTGCACAGTTCTGTGTATTTTTCACTGTGCTGTGTGTTATGTGAGATGTTGGTATTTGTGAGTGGTGTGTGTTGAGTGGTTCTTCGTGCATTGTACATTTCGCCTTTTTTTGATGAGTTCTCTGTTGGCGTTTGCATATGTTGTGCGTTTGGTGTGTGGCTTCCCGTCTAATGTGTAGTGTGAAATGTGTGTCTGGTCTTTCTGTTGTCTGCTGTGTTGTGTACTGTGTTCTGGGTTGTGCGAGGGCTGTCTTTCGGCTTTCCGTGTGTTGCATACTGGGTCGATGTTGGGTGGGCTGTGTAATTTGAGCACTGTGTGCAAAGTTGAGTTTGCCTTGTGTCGGACGTGTTGTGTGCATGTGCATGTTGTGTGTGTGTGTTTGTGCGTTTTCGTTCGTGCTGTCTGCGTGTGGGTCTGCGTGTGCGCAGTATTGTATGCTTGTGGTTGTGCGTGTTGTGTGTAGTGCGTTCTATGTGTGTTGCATGTGTTTTCGTCAGTTGCGTGTGTGCACTTGTAGGTGCTGTGTCAGTTTTGTGTGTGTGAGATTGTGATTTGTGTGCTGTTGTGTTAGAGAGGCTGTGTGTGTGTGTTTGGCTGTTTGAGTTATGCACATGATGTGAGATGTGTTGACTGTGTGTGGTTGTGCTTGTTTTGTACGTCTCTTGTGCGCAGTCTGCGGTCTGTGCAGTGTTTCTCGCGCGTATTGTGAGCAGTAGCTATGTGCCTGCCTTTCAAGGGTGTGGTGTGTTTATGGTGTCTGTTGTGTGGCGTGTTTCTGTGTTGTGTGTGTGTGCACTGCGTTGTGCTCCTGTGTGAGGATGTATGTGTGGTGTGTCTGTGCGTGATTGTGTGTGTAGTGCGTAGTGTGTGAAATGGGTGCTACTTGTCTTCTTGGTTGGTTATATGTGTTTTGCCCATGGATTTGGGAGTGTCGTGTGTGTTAGGAGTTGTGGTACTTTCTGTGTGTGTCGTGTGCTGTGTTGTTCTGTGATTTGTGTTTGTGCTGTGTGTGTCCTACTCTGTGTGTTCTGTGGTCTGTGTGTTTTGCAAGTTGAGTGAGATATTGCGTGTTATGACCGATATCTTGTGTATATGTTGCGTGTTTGGCATTGTGCATTCTGCGAGGCTCTGTGTGCTGTATGTTTTATGTGTGTTTGGAGTGATGTGTGCACTGTGTGAAATGTGTGTTGCATAAATTCGGTGTTCTTTCTGTGGTGGTTTGTGTGTGTTTTGCATGGGGGTTGCTATGTGTGTGGTTGTGTTTGACAGGTTGTGTGCGTGGTTGGCTCCTTGAGCAATGAGTGTACTTTGTGATGCGTGTACTGTGTATGGTCAAGCTTGGTCAGTGGGCCTCACTGTGGGTGTTGTGTTCACTCTGAGAACCGTGGTTCATGTGTATAGCGTGCAGTTATGTTCTCGGTGTGATGTGCTGTGCGTTGAGGGACTTCTGCATTCAAGTGCACAGAAGCTAGCCTCTCATGCTTGTCCGTTTTCGCCACAGGTTTGTAATCCTCCAGGAGGGCGTTGTTTCCTGAGGGTGCAAAGAGCCACGTCATCCCTTTAATAGCAAGGCCCTGACGATGCCTTTGTAGTAATCTGTCAGAAACTGCTGCGGGAGAGCCTTGTGCCAAACTCTGCTGGGGAAACAATCCACCGTGCACTGAGGAGACCCTCCCTGAGAGAATACTAGGCTGCTTTCGCCTTGCATGCAACTTGCTCCTACGTGATAAGGAAAACAGTAAACATTGCAGTAGAAGGCGGTCTTCTCTGTACGCCCTCTGTCTCAGAGACCGAAGTGAGCCGCGAATAGGCCTTCGCACTAGCCACACAGGAAGCTGCAGAACAAGATGCTTTGAAATGACAGCAGTGGAGGCAAGCCAGCTATGGATTCAGCTTATGTGAGTGAAAGAAACCAGTGCGGGATGGCCCATCCAAGGAATCATTGAAGCCGTGGCGGTGGAAGTTGAAACTGAGCTTGCAATGTGCTTTCCGTGTCTGTCGTGTGCGCGTGCACTCTAAGCGCCTGAGTGACGTCTGCTGCGCAGAGCTCTGTGTGTGCCGAGCGGCGTGCGCTCGCTTGGGTGGCCATTCGCGTGAGGCCTTGCTGAGGCAGCCTGGCTGTCAGAAAGTTGCCCGCATACAACGAATTCCGCTTGCAAAGTGCTTCCCGTGTCTGCCCTGTGTGCCTGCACTCTAAGCACCTGAGTGGAGTCTGCTGCGCAGAGCTCTGTGTGTGCCGAGCGGCGTGCGCTCGCTTGGGTGGCCATTCGCGTGAGGCCTTGCTGAGACAGCCTGGCTGTCAGAAAGTTGCCCGCATACAACGAATTCCGCTTGCAATGTGCTTCCCGTGTCTGCCGTGTGTGCCTGCACTCTAAGCGCCTGAGTGGAGTCTGCTGCGCAGAGCTCTGTGTGTGCTGAGCGGCGTGCGCTCGCTTGGGTGGCCATTCGCGCGAGGCCTTGCTGAGGAAGCCTGGCTGTCAGGAAAACGCCCGCATACAACGAATTTAGCTTGGCAGTGCAAAAAGTCGCTTTCGTCTGCTACTACGTGGCCGCTCCAGAGAGGCCCAGGTTGGTCTGTGTGGTATGTAAGCCGGTTTCCCATGCCACAGTCTGAGCTTTGAAAACTAAGTGCCCATTGGCTTCAGTCCCCAACCATCATGTCAGCGAGAGGTGTGTGCAAGCTTCTGCAAAGCCTGGTGGCGGATGGGCCCTAAGCGTCAGGGCCGTTGTCCTGCAGAGAAGGATCTGAGGCTGTCTCAGTTCAAGGGATTTCCTGCTCAGCCATATCCAGACTGGCAGCTAAACACTGCTGTGTCAAGGCGAGCTTCTTATACACACTTCTACTCCCAGACACAGGGATACTGTGAAGAGGTCTTCCGCCCAGCCTCAGGGGAAGAGGCGGGGCAAGTTGCTTTCTGTACAGCATTCATTGGAAGCAGGACGTTTGGAGGTTCTGTTCCACAGGCGAAAAGCAGGCAGCACTAGGAGAATCTGTCAAGGAAGCTCCTCTTTATGGCTAGCGAGGCTTAATTCAAACGTGCAATGGAAAATTGTTCTGGGGTAACTGAGCTCTAACTTCACGCTCTAACACTTGCAGCTACTTTCTCCTAACTCATACAGAGTGGAATCGCCAAATACAGAGTAGAATTCTGTTGCGGTACGCTGTGTTCTTGTGTGCTTGGCGATGTATTGCCGACGGCCTGCGGGACCTGCTTGTCTTCTGTGTTGTGTGTTGTCCGTGCTGTGTGTATCTTGCATGTAGTATGTGCGGTATGTGTTCCTCACTGCTTGCTGAGTGCACAGTTCTGTGTATTTTTCACTGTGCTGTGTGTTATGTGAGATGTTGGTATTTGTGAGTGGTGTGTGTTGAGTGGTTCTTCGTGCTTTGTACATTTCGCCTTTTTTTGATGAGTTCTCTGTTGGCGGTTGCATATGTTGTGCGTTTGGTGTGTGGCTTCCCGTCTAATGTGTAGTGTGAAATGTGTGTCTGGTCTTTCTGTTGTCTGCTGTGTTGTGTACTGTGTTCTGGGTTGTGCGAGTGCTGTCTTTCGGCTTTCCGTGTGTTGCATACTGGGTCGATGTTGGGTGGGCTGTGTAATTTGAGCACTGTGTGCAAAGTTGAGTTTGCCTTGTGTCGGACGTGTTGTGTGCATGTGCATGTTGTGTGTGTGTGTTTGTGCGTTTTCGTTCGTGCTGTCTGCGTGTGGGTCTGCGTGTGCGCAGTATTGTATGCTTGTGGTTGTGCGTGTTGTGTGTAGTGCGTTCTATGTGTGTTGCATGTGTTTTCGTCAGTTGCGTGTGTGCACTTGTAGGTGCTGTGTCAGTTTTGTGTGTGTGAGATTGTGATTTGTGTGCTGTTGTGTTAGAGAGGCTGTGTGTGTGTGTTTGGCTGTTTGAGTTATGCACATGATGTGAGATGTGTTGACTGTGTGTGGTTGTGCTTGTTTTGTACGTCTCTTGTGCGCAGTCTGCGGTCTGTGCAGTGTTTCTCGCGCGTATTGTGAGCAGTAGCTATGTGCCTGCCTTTCAAGGGTGTGGTGTGTTTATGGTGTCTGTTGTGTGGCGTGTTTCTGTGTTGTGTGTGTGTGCACTGCGTTGTGCTCCTGTGTGAGGATGTATGTGTGGTGTGTCTGTGCGTGATTGTGTGTGTAGTGCGTAGTGTGTGAAATGGGTGCTACTTGTCTTCTTGGTTGGTTATATGTGTTTTGCCCATGGATTTGGGAGTGTCGTGTGTGTTAGGAGTTGTGGTACTTTCTGTGTGTGTCGTGTGCTGTGTTGTTCTGTGATTTGTGTTTGTGCTGTGTGTGTCCTACTCTGTGTGTTCTGTGGTCTGTGTGTTTTGCAAGTTGAGTGAGATATTGCGTGTTATGACCGATATCTTGTGTATATGTTGCGTGTTTGGCATTGTGCATTCTGCGAGGCTCTGTGTGCTGTATGTTTTATGTGTGTTTGGAGTGATGTGTGCACTGTGTGAAATGTGTGTTGCATAAATTCGGTGTTCTTTCTGTGGTGGTTTGTGTGTGTTTTGCATGGGGGTTGCTATGTGTGTGGTTGTGTTTGACAGGTTGTGTGCGTGGTTGGCTCCTTGAGCAATGAGTGTACTTTGTGATGCGTGTACTGTGTATGGTCAAGCTTGGTCAGTGGGCCTCACTGTGGGTGTTGTGTTCACTCTGAGAACCGTGGTTCATGTGTATAGCGTGCAGTTATGTTCTCGGTGTGATGTGCTGTGCGTTGAGGGACTTCTGCATTCAAGTGCACAGAAGCTAGCCTCTCATGCTTGTCCGTTTTCGCCACAGGTTTGTAATCCTCCAGGAGGGCGTTGTTTCCTGAGGGTGCAAAGAGCCACGTCATCCCTTTAATAGCAAGGCCCTGACGATGCCTTTGTAGTAATCTGTCAGAAACTGCTGCGGGAGAGCCTTGTGCCAAACTCTGCTGGGGAAACAATCCACCGTGCACTGAGGAGACCCTCCCTGAGAGAATACTAGGCTGCTTTCGCCTTGCATGCAACTTGCTCCTACGTGATAAGGAAAACAGTAAACATTGCAGTAGAAGGCGGTCTTCTCTGTACGCCCTCTGTCTCAGAGACCGAAGTGAGCCGCGAATAGGCCTTCGCACTAGCCACACAGGAAGCTGCAGAACAAGATGCTTTGAAATGACAGCAGTGGAGGCAAGCCAGCTATGGATTCAGCTTATGTGAGTGAAAGAAACCAGTGCGGGATGGCCCATCCAAGGAATCATTGAAGCCGTGGCGGTGGAAGTTGAAACTGAGCTTGCAATGTGCTTTCCGTGTCTGTCGTGTGCGCGTGCACTCTAAGCGCCTGAGTGACGTCTGCTGCGCAGAGCTCTGTGTGTGCCGAGCGGCGTGCGCTCGCTTGGGTGGCCATTCGCGTGAGGCCTTGCTGAGGCAGCCTGGCTGTCAGAAAGTTGCCCGCATACAACGAATTCCGCTTGCAAAGTGCTTCCCGTGTCTGCCCTGTGTGCCTGCACTCTAAGCACCTGAGTGGAGTCTGCTGCGCAGAGCTCTGTGTGTGCCGAGCGGCGTGCGCTCGCTTGGGTGGCCATTAGCGTGAGGCCTTGCTGAGGCAGCCTGGCTGTCAGAAAGTTGCCCGCATACAACGAATTCCGCTTGCAATGTGCTTCCCGTGTCTGCCGTGTGTGCCTGCACTCTAAGCGCCTGAGTGGAGTCTGCTGCGCAGAGCTCTGTGTGTGCTGAGCGGCGTGCGCTCGCTTGGGTGGCCATTCGCGCGAGGCCTTGCTGAGGAAGCCTGGCTGTCAGGAAAACGCCCGCATACAACGAATTTAGCTTGGCAGTGCAGAAAGTCGCTTTCGTCTGCTACTACGTGGCCGCTCCAGAGAGGCCCAGGTTGGTCTGTGTGGTATGTAAGCCGGTTTCCCATGCCACAGTCTGAGCTTTGAAAACTAAGTGCCCATTGGCTTCAGTCCCCAACCATCATGTCAGCGAGAGGTGTGTGCAAGCTTCTGCAAAGCCTGGTGGCGGATGGGCCCTAAGCGTCAGGGCCGTTGTCCTGCAGAGAAGGATCTGAGGCTGTCTCAGTTCAAGGGATTTCCTGCTCAGCCATATCCAGACTGGCAGCTAAACACTGCTGTGTCAAGGCGAGCTTCTTATACACACTTCTACTCCCAGACACAGGGATACTGTGAAGAGGTCTTCCGCCCAGCCTCAGGGGAAGAGGCGGGGCAAGTTGCTTTCTGTACAGCATTCATTGGAAGCAGGACGTTTGGAGGTTCTGTTCCACAGGCGAAAAGCAGGCAGCACTAGGAGAATCTGTCAAGGAAGCTCCTCTTTATGGCTAGCGAGGCTTAATTCAAACGTGCAATGGAAAATTGTTCTGGGGTAACTGAGCTCTAACTTCACGCTCTAACACTTGCAGCTACTTTCTCCTAACTCATACAGAGTGGAATCGCCAAATACAGAGTAGAATTCTGTTGCGGTACGCTGTGTTCTTGTGTGCTTGGCGATGTATTGCCGACGGCCTGCGGGACCTGCTTGTCTTCTGTGTTGTGTGTTGTCCGTGCTGTGTGTATCTTGCATGTAGTATGTGCGGTATGTGTTCCTCACTGCTTGCTGAGTGCACAGTTCTGTGTATTTTTCACTGTGCTGTGTGTTATGTGAGATGTTGGTATTTGTGAGTGGTGTGTGTTGAGTGGTTCTTCGTGCATTGTACATTTCGCCTTTTTTTGATGAGTTCTCTGTTGGCGGTTGCATATGTTGTGCGTTTGGTGTGTGGCTTCCCGTCTAATGTGTAGTGTGAAATGTGTGTCTGGTCTTTCTGTTGTCTGCTGTGTTGTGTACTGTGTTCTGGGTTGTGCGAGTGCTGTCTTTCGGCTTTCCGTGTGTTGCATACTGGGTCGATGTTGGGTGGGCTGTGTAATTTGAGCACTGTGTGCAAAGTTGAGTTTGCCTTGTGTCGGACGTGTTGTGTGCATGTGCATGTTGTGTGTGTGTGTTTGTGCGTTTTCGTTCGTGCTGTCTGCGTGTGGGTCTGCGTGTGCGCAGTATTGTATGCTTGTGGTTGTGCGTGTTGTGTGTAGTGCGTTCTATGTGTGTTGCATGTGTTTTCGTCAGTTGCGTGTGTGCACTTGTAGGTGCTGTGTCAGTTTTGTGTGTGTGAGATTGTGATTTGTGTGCTGTTGTGTTAGAGAGGCTGTGTGTGTGTGTTTGGCTGTTTGAGTTATGCACATGATGTGAGATGTGTTGACTGTGTGTGGTTGTGCTTGTTTTGTACGTCTCTTGTGCGCAGTCTGCGGTCTGTGCAGTGTTTCTCGCACGTATTGTGAGCAGTAGCTATGTGCCTGCCTTTCAAGGGTGTGGTGTGTTTATGGTGTCTGTTGTGTGGCGTGTTTCTGTGTTGTGTGTGTGTGCACTGCGTTGTGCTCCTGTGTGAGGATGTATGTGTGGTGTGTCTGTGCGTGATTGTGTGTGTAGTGCGTAGTGTGTGAAATGGGTGCTACTTGTCTTCTTGGTTGGTTATATGTGTTTTGCCCATGGATTTGGGAGTGTCGTGTGTGTTAGGAGTTGTGGTACTTTCTGTGTGTGTCGTGTGCTGTGTTGTTCTGTGATTTGTGTTTGTGCTGTGTGTGTCCTACTCTGTGTGTTCTGTGGTCTGTGTGTTTTGCAAGTTGAGTGAGATATTGCGTGTTATGACCGATATCTTGTGTATATGTTGCGTGTTTGGCATTGTGCATTCTGCGAGGCTCTGTGTGCTGTATGTTTTATGTGTGTTTGGAGTGATGTGTGCACTGTGTGAAATGTGTGTTGCATAAATTCGGTGTTCTTTCTGTGGTGGTTTGTGTGTGTTTTGCATGGGGGTTGCTATGTGTGTGGTTGTGTTTGACAGGTTGTGTGCGTGGTTGGCTCCTTGAGCAATGAGTGTACTTTGTGATGCGTGTACTGTGTATGGTCAAGCTTGGTCAGTGGGCCTCACTGTGGGTGTTGTGTTCACTCTGAGAACCGTGGTTCATGTGTATAGCGTGCAGTTATGTTCTCGGTGTGATGTGCTGTGCGTTGAGGGACTTCTGCATTCAAGTGCACAGAAGCTAGCCTCCCATGCTTGTCCGTTTTCGCCACAGGTTTGTAATCCTCCAGGAGGGCGTTGTTTCCTGAGGGTGCAAAGAGCCACGTCATCCCTTTAATAGCAAGGCCCTGACGATGCCTTTGTAGTAATCTGTCAGAAACTGCTGCGGGAGAGCCTTGTGCCAAACTCTGCTGGGGAAACAATCCACCGTGCACTGAGGAGACCCTCCCTGAGAGAATACTAGGCTGCTTTCGCCTTGCATGCAACTTGCTCCTACGTGATAAGGAAAACAGTAAACATTGCAGTAGAAGGCGGTCTTCTCTGTACGCCCTCTGTCTCAGAGACCGAAGTGAGCCGCGAATAGGCCTTCGCACTAGCCACACAGGAAGCTGCAGAACAAGATGCTTTGAAATGACAGCAGTGGAGGCAAGCCAGCTATGGATTCAGCTTATGTGAGTGAAAGAAACCAGTGCGGGATGGCCCATCCAAGGAATCATTGAAGCCGTGGCGGTGGAAGTTGAAACTGAGCTTGCAATGTGCTTTCCGTGTCTGTCGTGTGCGCGTGCACTCTAAGCGGCTGAGTGACGTCTGCTGCGCAGAGCTCTGTGTGTGCCGAGCGGCGTGCGCTCGCTTGGGTGGCCATTCGCGTGAGGCCTTGCTGAGGCAGCCTGGCTGTCAGAAAGTTGCCCGCATACAACGAATTCCGCTTGCAAATTGCTTCCCGTGTCTGCCCTGTGTGCCTGCACTCTAAGCACCTGAGTGGAGTCTGCTGCGCAGAGCTCTGTGTGTGCCGAGCGGCGTGCGCTCGCTTGGGTGGCCATTCGCGTGAGGCCTTGCTGAGGCAGCCTGGCTGTCAGAAAGTTGCCCGCATACAACGAATTCCGCTTGCAATGTGCTTCCCGTGTCTGCCGTGTGTGCCTGCACTCTAAGCGCCTGAGTGGAGTCTGCTGCGCAGAGCTCTGTGTGTGCTGAGCGGCGTGCGCTCGCTTGGGTGGCCATTCGCGCGAGGCCTTGCTGAGGAAGCCTGGCTGTCAGGAAAACGCCCGCATACAACGAATTTAGCTTGGCAGTGCAAAAAGTCGCTTTTGTCTGCTACTACGTGGCCGCTCCAGAGAGGCCCAGGTTGGTCTGTGTGGTATGTAAGCCGGTTTCCCATGCCACAGTCTGAGCTTTGAAAACTAAGTGCCCATTGGCTTCAGTCCCCAACCATCATGTCAGCGAGAGGTGTGTGCAAGCTTCTGCAAAGCCTGGTGGCGGATGGGCCCTAAGCGTCAGGGCCGTTGTCCTGCAGAGAAGGATCTGAGGCTGTCTCAGTTCAAGGGATTTCCTGCTCAGCCATATCCAGACTGGCAGCTAAACACTGCTGTGTCAAGGCGAGCTTCTTATACACACTTCTACTCCCAGACACAGGGATACTGTGAAGAGGTCTTCCGCCCAGCCTCAGGGGAAGAGGCGGGGCAAGTTGCTTTCTGTACAGCATTCATTGGAAGCAGGACGTTTGGAGGTTCTGTTCCACAGGCGAAAAGCAGGCAGCACTAGGAGAATCTGTCAAGGAAGCTCCTCTTTATGGCTAGCGAGGCTTAATTCAAACGTGCAATGGAAAATTGTTCTGGGGTAACTGAGCTCTAACTTCATGCTCTAACACTTGCAGCTACTTTCTCCTAACTCATACAGAGTGGAATCGCCAAATACAGAGTAGAATTCTGTTGCGGTACGCTGTGTTCTTGTGTGCTTGGCGATGTATTGCCGACGGCCTGCGGGACCTGCTTGTCTTCTGTGTTGTGTGTTGTCCGTGCTGTGTGTATCTTGTATGTAGTATGTGCGGTATGTGTTCCTCACTGCTTGCTGAGTGCACAGTTCTGTGTATTTTTCACTGTGCTGTGTGTTATGTGAGATGTTGGTATTTGTGAGTGGTGTGTGTTGAGTGGTTCTTCGTGCATTGTACATTTCGCCTTTTTTTGATGAGTTCTCTGTTGGCGGTTGCATATGTTGTGCGTTTGGTGTGTGGCTTCCCGTCTAATGTGTAGTGTGAAATGTGTGTCTGGTCTTTCTGTTGTCTGCTGTGTTGTGTACTGTGTTCTGGGTTGTGCGAGTGCTGTCTTTCGGCTTTCCGTGTGTTGCATACTGGGTCGATGTTGGGTGGGCTGTGTAATTTGAGCACTGTGTGCAAAGTTGAGTTTGCCTTGTGTCGGACGTGTTGTGTGCATGTGCATGTTGTGTGTGTGTGTTTGTGCGTTTTCGTTCGTGCTGTCTGCGTGTGGGTCTGCGTGTGCGCAGTATTGTATGCTTGTGGTTGTGCGTGTTGTGTGTAGTGCGTTCTATGTGTGTTGCATGTGTTTTCGTCAGTTGCGTGTGTGCACTTGTAGGTGCTGTGTCAGTTTTGTGTGTGTGAGATTGTGATTTGTGTGCTGTTGTGTTAGAGAGGCTGTGTGTGTGTGTTTGGCTGTTTGAGTTATGCACATGATGTGAGATGTGTTGACTGTGTGTGGTTGTGCTTGTTTTGTACGTCTCTTGTGCGCAGTCTGCGGTCTGTGCAGTGTTTATCGCGCGTATTGTGAGCAGTAGCTATGTGCCTGCCTTTCAAGGGTGTGGTGTGTTTATGGTGTCTGCTGTGTGGCGTGTTTCTGTGTTGTGTGTGTGTGCACTGCGTTGTGCTCCTGTGTGAGGATGTATGTGTGGTGTGTCTGTGCGTGATTGTGTGTGTAGTGCGTAGTGTGTGAAATGGGTGCTACTTGTCTTCTTGGTTGGTTATATGTGTTTTGCCCATGGATTTGGGAGTGTCGTGTGTGTTAGGAGTTGTGGTACTTTCTGTGTGTGTCGTGTGCTGTGTTGTTCTGTGATTTGTGTTTGTGCTGTGTGTGTCCTACTCTGTGTGTTCTGTGGTCTGTGTGTTTTGCAAGTTGAGTGATATATTGCGTGTTATGACCGATATCTTGTGTATATGTTGCGTGTTTGGCATTGTGCATTCTGCGAGGCTCTGTGTGCTGTATGTTTTATGTGTGTTTGGAGTGATGTGTGCACTGTGTGAAATGTGTGTTGCATAAATTCGGTGTTCTTTCTGTGGTGGTTTGTGTGTGTTTTGCATGGGGGTTGCTATGTGTGTGGTTGTGTTTGACAGGTTGTGTGCGTGGTTGGCTCCTTGAGCAATGAGTGTACTTTGTGATGCGTGTACTGTGTATGGTCAAGCTTGGTCAGTGGGCCTCACTGTGGGTGTTGTGTTCACTCTGAGAACCGTGGTTCATGTGTATAGCGTGCAGTTATGTTCTCGGTGTGATGTGCTGTGCGTTGAGGGACTTCTGCATTCAAGTGCACAGAAGCTAGCCTCTCATGCTTGTCCGTTTTCGCCACAGGTTTGTAATCCTCCAGGAGGGCGTTGTTTCCTGAGGGTGCAAAGAGCCACGTCATCCCTTTAATAGCAAGGCCCTGACGATGCCTTTGTAGTAATCTGTCAGAAACTGCTGCGGGAGAGCCTTGTGCCAAACTCTGCTGGGGAAACAATCCACCGTGCACTGAGGAGACCCTCCCTGAGAGAATACTAGGCTGCTTTCGCCTTGCATGCAACTTGCTCCTACGTGATAAGGAAAACAGTAAACATTGCAGTAGAAGGCGGTCTTCTCTGTACGCCCTCTGTCTCAGAGACAGAAGTGAGCCGCGAATAGGCCTTCGCACTAGCCACACAGGAAGCTGCAGAACAAGATGCTTTGAAATGACAGCAGTGGAGGCAAGCCAGCTATGGATTCAGCTTATGTGAGTGAAAGAAACCAGTGCGGGATGGCCCATCCAAGGAATCATTGAAGCCGTGGCGGTGGAAGTTGAAACTGAGCTTGCAATGTGCTTTCCGTGTCTGTCGTGTGCGTGTGCACTCTAAGCGCCTGAGTGACGTCTGCTGCGCAGAGCTCTGTGTGTGCCGAGCGGCGTGCGCTCGCTTGGGTGGCCATTCGCGTGAGGCCTTGCTGAGGCAGCCTGGCTGTCAGAAAGTTGCCCGCATACAACGAATTCCGCTTGCAAAGTGCTTCCCGTGTCTGCCCTGTGTGCCTGCACTCTAAGCACCTGAGTGGAGTCTGCTGCGCAGAGCTCTGTGTGTGCCGAGCGGCGTGCGCTCGCTTGGGTGGCCATTCGCGTGAGGCCTTGCTGAGGCAGCCTGGCTGTCAGAAAGTTGCCCGCATACAACGAATTCCGCTTGCAATGTGCTTCCCGTGTCTGCCGTGTGTGCCTGCACTCTAAGCGCCTGAGTGGAGTCTGCTGCGCAGAGCTCTGTGTGTGCTGAGCGGCGTGCGCTCGCTTGGGTGGCCATTCGCGCGAGGCCTTGCTGAGGAAGCCTGGCTGTCAGGAAAACGCCCGCATACAACGAATTTAGCTTGGCAGTGCAAAAAGTCGCTTTCGTCTGCTACTACGTGGCCGCTCCAGAGAGGCCCAGGTTGGTCTGTGTGGTATGTAAGCCGGTTTCCCATGCCACAGTCTGAGCTTTGAAAACTAAGTGCCCATTGGCTTCAGTCCCCAACCATCATGTCAGCGAGAGGTGTGTGCAAGCTTCTGCAAAGCCTGGTGGCGGATGGGCCCTAAGCGTCAGGGCCGTTGTCCTGCAGAGAAGGATCTGAGGCTGTCTCAGTTCAAGGGATTTCCTGCTCAGCCATATCCAGACTGGCAGCTAAACACTGCTGTGTCAAGGCGAGCTTCTTATACACACTTCTACTCCCAGACACAGGGATACTGTGAAGAGGTCTTCCGCCCAGCCTCAGGGGAAGAGGCGGGGCAAGTTGCTTTCTGTACAGCATTCATTGGAAGCAGGACGTTTGGAGGTTCTGTTCCACAGGCGAAAAGCAGGCAGCACTAGGAGAATCTGTCAAGGAAGCTCCTCTTTATGGCTAGCGAGGCTTAATTCAAACGTGCAATGGAAAATTGTTCTGGGGTAACTGAGCTCTAACTTCACGCTCTAACACTTGCAGCTACTTTCTCCTAACTCATACAGAGTGGAATCGCCAAATACAGAGTAGAATTCTGTTGCGGTACGCTGTGTTCTTGTGTGCTTGGCGATGTATTGCCGACGGCCTGCGGGACCTGCTTGTCTTCTGTGTTGTGTGTTGTCCGTGCTGTGTGTATCTTGTATGTAGTATGTGCGGTATGTGTTCCTCACTGCTTGCTGAGTGCACAGTTCTGTGTATTTTTCACTGTGCTGTGTGTTATGTGAGATGTTGGTATTTGTGAGTGGTGTGTGTTGAGTGGTTCTTCGTGCATTGTACATTTCGCCTTTTTTTGATGAGTTCTCTGTTGGCGGTTGCATATGTTGTGCGTTTGGTGTGTGGCTTCCCGTCTAATGTGTAGTGTGAAATGTGTGTCTGGTCTTTCTGTTGTCTGCTGTGTTGTGTACTGTGTTGTGGGTTGTGCGAGTGCTGTCTTTCGGCTTTCCGTGTGTTGCATACTGGGTCGATGTTGGGTGGGCTGTGTAATTTGAGCACTGTGTGCAAAGTTGAGTTTGCCTTGTGTCGGACGTGTTGTGTGCATGTGCATGTTGTGTGTGTGTGTTTGTGCGTTTTCGTTCGTGCTGTCTGCGTGTGGGTCTGCGTGTGCGCAGTATTGTATGCTTGTGGTTGTGCGTGTTGTGTGTAGTGCGTTCTATGTGTGTTGCATGTGTTTTCGTCAGTTGCGTGTGTGCACTTGTAGGTGCTGTGTCAGTTTTGTGTGTGTGAGATTGTGATTTGTGTGCTGTTGTGTTAGAGAGGCTGTGTGTGTGTGTTTGGCTGTTTGAGTTATGCACATGATGTGAGATGTGTTGACTGTGTGTGGTTGTGCTTGTTTTGTACGTCTCTTGTGCGCAGTCTGCGGTCTGTGCAGTGTTTATCGCGCGTATTGTGAGCAGTAGCTATGTGCCTGCCTTTCAAGGGTGTGGTGTGTTTATGGTGTCTGTTGTGTGGCGTGTTTCTGTGTTGTGTGTGTGTGCACTGCGTTGTGCTCCTGTGTGAGGATGTATGTGTGGTGTGTCTGTGCGTGATTGTGTGTGTAGTGCGTAGTGTGTGAAATGGGTGCTACTTGTCTTCTTGGTTGGTTATATGTGTTTTGCCCATGGATTTGGGAGTGTCGTGTGTGTTAGGAGTTGTGGTACATTCTGTGTGTGTCGTGTGCTGTGTTGTTCTGGGATTTGTGTTTGTGCTGTGTGTGTCCTACTCTGTGTGTTCTGTGGTCTGTGTGTTTCGCAAGTTGAGTGAGATATTGCGTGTTATGACCGATATCTTGTGTATATGTTGCGTGTTTGGCATTGTGCATTCTGCGAGGCTCTGTGTGCTGTATGTTTTATGTGTGTTTGGAGTGATGTGTGCACTGTGTGAAATGTGTGTTGCATAAATTCGGTGTTCTTTCTGTGGTGGTTTGTGTGTGTTTTGCATGGGGGTTGCTATGTGTGTGGTTGTGTTTGACAGGTTGTGTGCGTGGTTGGCTCCTTGAGCAATGAGTGTACTTTGTGATGCGTGTACTGTGTATGGTCAAGCTTGGTCAGTGGGCCTCACTGTGGGTGTTGTGTTCACTCTGAGAACCGTGGTTCATGTGTATAGCGTGCAGTTATGTTCTCGGTGTGATGTGCTGTGCGTTGAGGGACTTCTGCATTCAAGTGCACAGAAGCTAGCCTCTCATGCTTGTCCGTTTTCGCCACAGGTTTGTAATCCTCCAGGAGGGCGTTGTTTCCTGAGGGTGCAAAGAGCCACGTCATCCCTTTAATAGCAAGGCCCTGACGATGCCTTTGTAGTAATCTGTCAGAAACTGCTGCGGGAGAGCCTTGTGCCAAACTCTGCTGGGGAAACAATCCACCGTGCACTGAGGAGACCCTCCCTGAGAGAATACTAGGCTGCTTTCGCCTTGCATGCAACTTGCTCCTACGTGATAAGGAAAACAGTAAACATTGCAGTAGAAGGCGGTCTTCTCTGTACGCCCTCTGTCTCAGAGACCGAAGTGAGCCGCGAATAGGCCTTCGCACTAGCCACACAGGAAGCTGCAGAACAAGATGCTTTGAAATGACAGCAGTGGAGGCAAGCCAGCTATGGATTCAGCTTATGTGAGTGAAAGAAACCAGTGCGGGATGGCCCATCCAAGGAATCATTGAAGCCGTGGCGGTGGAAGTTGAAACTGAGCTTGCAATGTGCTTTCCGTGTCTGTCGTGTGCGCGTGCACTCTAAGCGCCTGAGTGACGTCTGCTGCGCAGAGCTCTGTGTGTGCCGAGCGGCGTGCGCTCGCTTGGGTGGCCATTCGCGTGAGGCCTTGCTGAGGCAGCCTGGCTGTCAGAAAGTTGCCCGCATACAACGAATTCCGCTTGCAAAGTGCTTCCCGTGTCTGCCCTGTGTGCCTGCACTCTAAGCACCTGAGTGGAGTCTGCTGCGCAGAGCTCTGTGTGTGCCGAGCGGCGTGCGCTCGCTTGGGTGGCCATTCGCGTGAGGCCTTGCTGAGGCAGCCTGGCTGTCAGAAAGTTGCCCGCATACAAAGAATTCCGCTTGCAATGTGCTTCCCGTGTCTGCCGTGTGTGCCTGCACTCTAAGCGCCTGAGTGGAGTCTGCTGCGCAGAGCTCTGTGTGTGCTGAGCGGCGTGCGCTCGCTTGGGTGGCCATTCGCGCGAGGCCTTGCTGAGGAAGCCTGGCTGTCAGGAAAACGCCCGCATACAACGAATTTAGCTTGGCAGTGCAAAAAGTCGCTTTCGTCTGCTACTACGTGGCCGCTCCAGAGAGGCCCAGGTTGGTCTGTGTGGTATGTAAGCCGGTTTCCCATGCCACAGTCTGAGCTTTGAAAACTAAGTGCCCATTGGCTTCAGTCCCCAACCATCATGTCAGCGAGAGGTGTGTGCAAGCTTCTGCAAAGCCTGGTGGCGGATGGGCCCTAAGCGTCAGGGCCGTTGTCCTGCAGAGAAGGATCTGAGGCTGTCTCAGTTCAAGGGATTTCCTGCTCAGCCATATCCAGACTGGCAGCTAAACACTGCTGTGTCAAGGCGAGCTTCTTATACACACTTCTACTCCCAGACACAGGGATACTGTGAAGAGGTCTTCCGCCCAGCCTCAGGGGAAGAGGCGGGGCAAGTTGCTTTCTGTACAGCATTCATTGGAAGCAGGACGTTTGGAGGTTCTGTTCCACAGGCGAAAAGCAGGCAGCACTAGGAGAATCTGTCAAGGAAGCTCCTCTTTATGGCTAGCGAGGCTTAATTCAAACGTGCAATGGAAAATTGTTCTGGGGTAACTGAGCTCTAACTTCACGCTCTAACACTTGCAGCTACTTTCTCCTAACTCATACAGAGTGGAATCGCCAAATACAGAGTAGAATTCTGTTGCGGTACGCTGTGTTCTTGTGTGCTTGGCGATGTATTGCCGACGGCCTGCGGGACCTGCTTGTCTTCTGTGTTGTGTGTTGTCCGTGCTGTGTGTATCTTGTATGTAGTATGTGCGGTATGTGTTCCTCACTGCTTGCTGAGTGCACAGTTCTGTGTATTTTTCACTGTGCTGTGTGTTATGTGAGATGTTGGTATTTGTGAGTGGTGTGTGTTGAGTGGTTCTTCGTGCATTGTACATTTCGCCTTTTTTTGATGAGTTCTCTGTTGGCGGTTGCATATGTTGTGCGTTTGGTGTGTGGCTTCCCGTCTAATGTGTAGTGTGAAATGTGTGTCTGGTCTTTCTGTTGTCTGCTGTGTTGTGTACTGTGTTGTGGGTTGTGCGAGTGCTGTCTTTCGGCTTTCCGTGTGTTGCATACTGGGTCGATGTTGGGTGGGCTGTGTAATTTGAGCACTGTGTGCAAAGTTGAGTTTGCCTTGTGTCGGACGTGTTGTGTGCATGTGCATGTTGTGTGTGTGTGTTTGTGCGTTTTCGTTCGTGCTGTCTGCGTGTGGGTCTGCGTGTGCGCAGTATTGTATGCTTGTGGTTGTGCGTGTTGTGTGTAGTGCGTTCTATGTGTGTTGCATGTGTTTTCGTCAGTTGCGTGTGTGCACTTGTAGGTGCTGTGTCAGTTTTGTGTGTGTGAGATTGTGATTTGTGTGCTGTTGTGTTAGAGAGGCTGTGTGTGTGTGTTTGGCTGTTTGAGTTATGCACATGATGTGAGATGTGTTGACTGTGTGTGGTTGTGCTTGTTTTGTACGTCTCTTGTGCGCAGTCTGCGGTCTGTGCAGTGTTTATCGCGCGTATTGTGAGCAGTAGCTATGTGCCTGCCTTTCAAGGGTGTGGTGTGTTTATGGTGTCTGTTGTGTGGCGTGTTTCTGTGTTGTGTGTGTGTGCACTGCGTTGTGCTCCTGTGTGAGGATGTATGTGTGGTGTGTCTGTGCGTGATTGTGTGTGTAGTGCGTAGTGTGTGAAATGGGTGCTACTTGTCTTCTTGGTTGGTTATATGTGTTTTGCCCATGGATTTGGGAGTGTCGTGTGTGTTAGGAGTTGTGGTACATTCTGTGTGTGTCGTGTGCTGTGTTGTTCTGGGATTTGTGTTTGTGCTGTGTGTGTCCTACTCTGTGTGTTCTGTGGTCTGTGTGTTTCGCAAGTTGAGTGAGATATTGCGTGTTATGACCGATATCTTGTGTATATGTTGCGTGTTTGGCATTGTGCATTCTGCGAGGCTCTGTGTGCTGTATGTTTTATGTGTGTTTGGAGTGATGTGTGCACTGTGTGAAATGTGTGTTGCATAAATTCGGTGTTCTTTCTGTGGTGGTTTGTGTGTGTTTTGCATGGGGGTTGCTATGTGTGTGGTTGTGTTTGACAGGTTGTGTGCGTGGTTGGCTCCTTGAGCAATGAGTGTACTTTGTGATGCGTGTACTGTGTATGGTCAAGCTTGGTCAGTGGGCCTCACTGTGGGTGTTGTGTTCACTCTGAGAACCGTGGTTCATGTGTATAGCGTGCAGTTATGTTCTCGGTGTGATGTGCTGTGCGTTGAGGGACTTCTGCATTCAAGTGCACAGAAGCTAGCCTCTCATGCTTGTCCGTTTTCGCCACAGGTTTGTAATCCTCCAGGAGGGCGTTGTTTCCTGAGGGTGCAAAGAGCCACGTCATCCCTTTAATAGCAAGGCCCTGACGATGCCTTTGTAGTAATCTGTCAGAAACTGCTGCGGGAGAGCCTTGTGCCAAACTCTGCTGGGGAAACAATCCACCGTGCACTGAGGAGACCCTCCCTGAGAGAATACTAGGCTGCTTTCGCCTTGCATGCAACTTGCTCCTACGTGATAAGGAAAACAGTAAACATTGCAGTAGAAGGCGGTCTTCTCTGTACGCCCTCTGTCTCAGAGACCGAAGTGAGCCGCGAATAGGCCTTCGCACTAGCCACACAGGAAGCTGCAGAACAAGATGCTTTGAAATGACAGCAGTGGAGGCAAGCCAGCTATGGATTCAGCTTATGTGAGTGAAAGAAACCAGTGCGGGATGGCCCATCCAAGGAATCATTGAAGCCGTGGCGGTGGAAGTTGAAACTGAGCTTGCAATGTGCTTTCCGTGTCTGTCGTGTGCGCGTGCACTCTAAGCGCCTGAGTGACGTCTGCTGCGCAGAGCTCTGTGTGTGCCGAGCGGCGTGCGCTCGCTTGGGTGGCCATTCGCGTGAGGCCTTGCTGAGGCAGCCTGGCTGTCAGAAAGTTGCCCGCATACAACGAATTCCGCTTGCAAAGTGCTTCCCGTGTCTGCCCTGTGTGCCTGCACTCTAAGCACCTGAGTGGAGTCTGCTGCGCAGAGCTCTGTGTGTGCCGAGCGGCGTGCGCTCGCTTGGGTGGCCATTCGCGTGAGGCCTTGCTGAGGCAGCCTGGCTGTCAGAAAGTTGCCCGCATACAACGAATTCCGCTTGCAATGTGCTTCCCGTGTCTGCCGTGTGTGCCTGCACTCTACGCGCCTGAGTGGAGTGTGCTGCGCAGAGCTCTGTGTGTGCTGAGCGGCGTGCGCTCGCTTGGGTGGCCATTCGCGCGAGGCCTTGCTGAGGAAGCCTGGCTGTCAGGAAAACGCCCGCATACAACGAATTTAGCTTGGCAGTGCAAAAAGTCGCTTTCGTCTGCTACTACGTGGCCGCTCCAGAGAGGCCCAGGTTGGTCTGTGTGGTATGTAAGCCGGTTTCCCATGCCACAGTCTGAGCTTTGAAAACTAAGTGCCCATTGGCTTCAGTCCCCAACCATCATGTCAGCGAGAGGTGTGTGCAAGCTTCTGCAAAGCCTGGTGGCGGATGGGCCCTAAGCGTCAGGGCCGTTGTCCTGCAGAGAAGGATCTGAGGCTGTCTCAGTTCAAGGGATTTCCTGCTCAGCCATATCCAGACTGGCAGCTAAACACTGCTGTGTCAAGGCGAGCTTCTTATACACACTTCTACTCCCAGACACAGGGATACTGTGAAGAGGTCTTCCGCCCAGCCTCAGGGGAAGAGGCGGGGCAAGTTGCTTTCTGTACAGCATTCATTGGAAGCAGGACGTTTGGAGGTTCTGTTCCACAGGCGAAAAGCAGGCAGCACTAGGAGAATCTGTCAAGGAAGCTCCTCTTTATGGCTAGCGAGGCTTAATTCAAACGTGCAATGGAAAATTGTTCTGGGGTAACTGAGCTCTAACTTCACGCTCTAACACTTGCAGCTACTTTCTCCTAACTCATACAGAGTGGAATCGCCAAATACAGAGTAGAATTCTGTTGCGGTACGCTGTGTTCTTGTGTGCTTGGCGATGTATTGCCGACGGCCTGCGGGACCTGCTTGTCTTCTGTGTTGTGTGTTGTCCGTGCTGTGTGTATCTTGTATGTAGTATGTGCGGTATGTGTTCCTCACTGCTTGCTGAGTGCACAGTTCTGTGTATTTTTCACTGTGCTGTGTGTTATGTGAGATGTTGGTATTTGTGAGTGGTGTGTGTTGAGTGGTTCTTCGTGCATTGTACATTTCGCCTTTTTTTGATGAGTTCTCTGTTGGCGGTTGCATATGTTGTGCGTTTGGTGTGTGGCTTCCCGTCTAATGTGTAGTGTGAAATGTGTGTCTGGTCTTTCTGTTGTCTGCTGTGTTGTGTACTGTGTTCTGGGTTGTGCGAGTGCTGTCTTTCGGCTTTCCGTGTGTTGCATACTGGGTCGATGTTGGGTGGGCTGTGTAATTTGAGCACTGTGTGCAAAGTTGAGTTTGCCTTGTGTCGGACGTGTTGTGTGCATGTGCATGTTGTGTGTGTGTGTTTGTGCGTTTTCGTTCGTGCTGTCTGCGTGTGGGTCTGCGTGTGCGCAGTATTGTATGCTTGTGGTTGTGCGTGTTGTGTGTAGTGCGTTCTATGTGTGTTGCATGTGTTTTCGTCAGTTGCGTGTGTGCACTTGTAGGTGCTGTGTCAGTTTTGTGTGTGTGAGATTGTGATTTGTGTGCTGTTGTGTTAGAGAGGCTGTGTGTGTGTGTTTGGCTGTTTGAGTTATGCACATGATGTGAGATGTGTTGACTGTGTGTGGTTGTGCTTGTTTTGTACGTCTCTTGTGCGCAGTCTGCGGTCTGTGCAGTGTTTATCGCGCGTATTGTGAGCAGTAGCTATGTGCCTGCCTTTCAAGGGTGTGGTGTGTTTATGGTGTCTGTTGTGTGGCGTGTTTCTGTGTTGTGTGTGTGTGCACTGCGTTGTGCTCCTGTGTGAGGATGTATGTGTGGTGTGTCTGTGCGTGATTGTGTGTGTAGTGCGTAGTGTGTGAAATGGGTGCTACTTGTCTTCTTGGTTGGTTATATGTGTTTTGCCCATGGATTTGGGAGTGTCGTGTGTGTTAGGAGTTGTGGTACTTTCTGTGTGTGTCGTGTGCTGTGTTGTTCTGTGATTTGTGTTTGTGCTGTGTGTGTCCTACTCTGTGTGTTCTGTGGTCTGTGTGTTTTGCAAGTTGAGTGAGATATTGCGTGTTATGACCGATATCTTGTGTATATGTTGCGTGTTTGGCATTGTGCATTCTGCGAGGCTCTGTGTGCTGTATGTTTTATGTGTGTTTGGAGTGATGTGTGCACTGTGTGAAATGTGTGTTGCATAAATTCGGTGTTCTTTCTGTGGTGGTTTGTGTGTGTTTTGCATGGGGGTTGCTATGTGTGTGGTTGTGTTTGACAGGTTGTGTGCGTGGTTGGCTCCTTGAGCAATGAGTGTACTTTGTGATGCGTGTACTGTGTATGGTCAAGCTTGGTCAGTGGGCCTCACTGTGGGTGTTGTGTTCACTCTGAGAACCGTGGTTCATGTGTATAGCGTGCAGTTATGTTCTCGGTGTGATGTGCTGTGCGTTGAGGGACTTCTGCATTCAAGTGCACAGAAGCTAGCCTCTCATGCTTGTCCGTTTTCGCCACAGGTTTGTAATCCTCCAGGAGGGCGTTGTTTCCTGAGGGTGCAAAGAGCCACGTCATCCCTTTAATAGCAAGGCCCTGACGATGCCTTTGTAGTAATCTGTCAGAAACTGCTGCGGGAGAGCCTTGTGCCAAACTCTGCTGGGGAAACAATCCACCGTGCACTGAGGAGACCCTCCCTGAGAGAATACTAGGCTGCTTTCGCCTTGCATGCAACTTGCTCCTACGTGATAAGGAAAACAGTAAACATTGCAGTAGAAGGCGGTCTTCTCTGTACGCCCTCTGTCTCAGAGACCGAAGTGAGCCGCGAATAGGCCTTCGCACTAGCCACACAGGAAGCTGCAGAACAAGATGCTTTGAAATGACAGCAGTGGAGGCAAGCCAGCTATGGATTCAGCTTATGTGAGTGAAAGAAACCAGTGCGGGATGGCCCATCCAAGGAATCATTGAAGCCGTGGCGGTGGAAGTTGAAACTGAGCTTGCAATGTGCTTTCCGTATCTGTCGTGTGCGCGTGCACTCTAAGCGCCTGAGTGACGTCTGCTGCGCAGAGCTCTGTGTGTGCCGAGCGGCGTGCGCTCGCTTGGGTGGCCATTCGCGTGAGGCCTTGCTGAGGCAGCCTGGCTGTCAGAAAGTTGCCCGCATACAACGAATTCCGCTTGCAAAGTGCTTCCCGTGTCTGCCCTGTGTGCCTGCACTCTAAGCACCTGAGTGGAGTCTGCTGCGCAGAGCTCTGTGTGTGCCGAGCGGCGTGCGCTCGCTTGGGTGGCCATTCGCGTGAGGCCTTGCTGAGGCAGCCTGGCTGTCAGAAAGTTGCCCGCATACAACGAATTCCGCTTGCAATGTGCTTCCCGTGTCTGCCGTGTGTGCCTGCACTCTAAGCGCCTGAGTGGAGTCTGCTGCGCAGAGCTCTGTGTGTGCTGAGCGGCGTGCGCTCGCTTGGGTGGCCATTCGCGCGAGGCCTTGCTGAGGAAGCCTGGCTGTCAGGAAAACGCCCGCATACAACGAATTTAGCTTGGCAGTGCAAAAAGTCGCTTTCGTCTGCTACTACGTGGCCGCTCCAGAGAGGCCCAGGTTGGTCTGTGTGGTATGTAAGCCGGTTTCCCATGCCACAGTCTGAGCTTTGAAAACTAAGTGCCCATTGGCTTCAGTCCCCAACCATCATGTCAGCGAGAGGTGTGTGCAAGCTTCTGCAAAGCCTGGTGGCGGATGGGCCCTAAGCGTCAGGGCCGTTGTCCTGCAGAGAAGGATCTGAGGCTGTCTCAGTTCAAGGGATTTCCTGCTCAGCCATATCCAGACTGGCAGCTAAACACTGCTGTGTCAAGGCGAGCTTCTTATACACACTTCTACTCCCAGACACAGGGATACTGTGAAGAGGTCTTCCGCCCAGCCTCAGGGGAAGAGGCGGGGCAAGTTGCTTTCTGTACAGCATTCATTGGAAGCAGGACGTTTGGAGGTTCTGTTCCACAGGCGAAAAGCAGGCAGCACTAGGAGAATCTGTCAAGGAAGCTCCTCTTTATGGCTAGCGAGGCTTAATTCAAACGTGCAATGGAAAATTGTTCTGGGGTAACTGAGCTCTAACTTCACGCTCTAACACTTGCAGCTACTTTCTCCTAACTCATACAGAGTGGAATCGCCAAATACAGAGTAGAATTCTGTTGCGGTACGCTGTGTTCTTGTGTGCTTGGCGATGTATTGCCGACGGCCTGCGGGACCTGCTTGTCTTCTGTGTTGTGTGTTGTCCGTGCTGTGTGTATCTTGTATGTAGTATGTGCGGTATGTGTTCCTCACTGCTTGCTGAGTGCACAGTTCTGTGTATTTTTCACTGTGCTGTGTGTTATGTGAGATGTTGGTATTTGTGAGTGGTGTGTGTTGAGTGGTTCTTCGTGCATTGTACATTTCGCCTTTTTTTGATGAGTTCTCTGTTGGCGGTTGCATATGTTGTGCGTTTGGTGTGTGGCTTCCCGTCTAATGTGTAGTGTGAAATGTGTGTCTGGTCTTTCTGTTGTCTGCTGTGTTGTGTACTGTGTTGTGGGTTGTGCGAGTGCTGTCTTTCGGCTTTCCGTGTGTTGCATACTGGGTCGATGTTGGGTGGGCTGTGTAATTTGAGCACTGTGTGCAAAGTTGAGTTTGCCTTGTGTCGGACGTGTTGTGTGCATGTGCATGTTGTGTGTGTGTGTTTGTGCGTTTTCGTTCGTGCTGTCTGCGTGTGGGTCTGCGTGTGCGCAGTATTGTATGCTTGTGGTTGTGCGTGTTGTGTGTAGTGCGTTCTATGTGTGTTGCATGTGTTTTCGTCAGTTGCGTGTGTGCACTTGTAGGTGCTGTGTCAGTTTTGTGTGTGTGAGATTGTGATTTGTGTGCTGTTGTGTTAGAGAGGCTGTGTGTGTGTGTTTGGCTGTTTGAGTTATGCACATGATGTGAGATGTGTTGACTGTGTGTGGTTGTGCTTGTTTTGTACGTCTCTTGTGCGCAGTCTGCGGTCTGTGCAGTGTTTATCGCGCGTATTGTGAGCAGTAGCTATGTGCCTGCCTTTCAAGGGTGTGGTGTGTTTATGGTGTCTGTTGTGTGGCGTGTTTCTGTGTTGTGTGTGTGTGCACTGCGTTGTGCTCCTGTGTGAGGATGTATGTGTGGTGTGTCTGTGCGTGATTGTGTGTGTAGTGCGTAGTGTGTGAAATGGGTGCTACTTGTCTTCTTGGTTGGTTATATGTGTTTTGCCCATGGATTTGGGAGTGTCGTGTGTGTTAGGAGTTGTGGTACTTTCTGTGTGTGTCGTGTGCTGTGTTGTTCTGTGATTTGTGTTTGTGCTGTGTGTGTCCTACTCTGTGTGTTCTGTGGTCTGTGTGTTTTGCAAGTTGAGTGAGATATTGCGTGTTATGACCGATATCTTGTGTATATGTTGCGTGTTTGGCATTGTGCATTCTGCGAGGCTCTGTGTGCTGTATGTTTTATGTGTGTTTGGAGTGATGTGTGCACTGTGTGAAATGTGTGTTGCATAAATTCGGTGTTCTTTCTGTGGTGGTTTGTGTGTGTTTTGCATGGGGGTTGCTATGTGTGTGGTTGTGTTTGACAGGTTGTGTGCGTGGTTGGCTCCTTGAGCAATGAGTGTACTTTGTGATGCGTGTACTGTGTATGGTCAAGCTTGGTCAGTGGGCCTCACTGTGGGTGTTGTGTTCACTCTGAGAACCGTGGTTCATGTGTATAGCGTGCAGTTATGTTCTCGGTGTGATGTGCTGTGCGTTGAGGGACTTCTGCATTCAAGTGCACAGAAGGTAGCCTCTCATGCTTGTCCGTTTTCGCCACAGGTTTGTAATCCTCCAGGAGGGCGTTGTTTCCTGAGGGTGCAAAGAGCCACGTCATCCCTTTAATAGCAAGGCCCTGACGATGCCTTTGTAGTAATCTGTCAGAAACTGCTGCGGGAGAGCCTTGTGCCAAACTCTGCTGGGGAAACAATCCACCGTGCACTGAGGAGACCCTCCCTGAGAGAATACTAGGCTGCTTTCGCCTTGCATGCAACTTGCTCCTACGTGATAAGGAAAACAGTAAACATTGCAGTAGAAGGCGGTCTTCTCTGTACGCCCTCTGTCTCAGAGACCGAAGTGAGCCGCGAATAGGCCTTCGCACTAGCCACACAGGAAGCTGCAGAACAAGATGCTTTGAAATGACAGCAGTGGAGGCAAGCCAGCTATGGATTCAGCTTATGTGAGTGAAAGAAACCAGTGCGGGATGGCCCATCCAAGGAATCATTGAAGCCGTGGCGGTGGAAGTTGAAACTGAGCTTGCAATGTGCTTTCCGTGTCTGTCGTGTGCGCGTGCACTCTAAGCGCCTGAGTGACGTCTGCTGCGCAGAGCTCTGTGTGTGCCGAGCGGCGTGCGCTCGCTTGGGTGGCCATTCGCGTGAGGCCTTGCTGAGGCAGCCTGGCTGTCAGAAAGTTGCCCGCATACAACGAATTCCGCTTGCAAAGTGCTTCCCGTGTCTGCCCTGTGTGCCTGCACTCTAAGCACCTGAGTGGAGTCTGCTGCGCAGAGCTCTGTGTGTGCCGAGCGGCGTGCGCTCGCTTGGGTGGCCATTCGCGTGAGGCCTTGCTGAGGCAGCCTGGCTGTCAGAAAGTTGCCCGCATACAACGAATTCCGCTTGCAATGTGCTTCCCGTGTCTGCCGTGTGTGCCTGCACTCTAAGCGCCTGAGTGGAGTCTGCTGCGCAGAGCTCTGTGTGTGCTGAGCGGCGTGCGCTCGCTTGGGTGGCCATTCGCGCGAGGCCTTGCTGAGGAAGCCTGGCTGTCAGGAAAACGCCCGCATACAACGAATTTAGCTTGGCAGTGCAAAAAGTCGCTTTCGTCTGCTACTACGTGGCCGCTCCAGAGAGGCCCAGGTTGGTCTGTGTGGTATGTAAGCCGGTTTCCCATGCCACAGTCTGAGCTTTGAAAACTAAGTGCCCATTGGCTTCAGTCCCCAACCATCATGTCAGCGAGAGGTGTGTGCAAGCTTCTGCAAAGCCTGGTGGCGGATGGGCCCTAAGCGTCAGGGCCGTTGTCCTGCAGAGAAGGATCTGAGGCTGTCTCAGTTCAAGGGATTTCCTGCTCAGCCATATCCAGACTGGCAGCTAAACACTGCTGTGTCAAGGCGAGCTTCTTATACACACTTCTACTCCCAGACACAGGGATACTGTGAAGAGGTCTTCCGCCCAGCCTCAGGGGAAGAGGCGGGGCAAGTTGCTTTCTGTACAGCATTCATTGGAAGCAGGACGTTTGGAGGTTCTGTTCCACAGGCGAAAAGCAGGCAGCACTAGGAGAATCTGTCAAGGAAGCTCCTCTTTATGGCTAGCGAGGCTTAATTCAAACGTGCAATGGAAAATTGTTCTGGGGTAACTGAGCTCTAACTTCACGCTCTAACACTTGCAGCTACTTTCTCCTAACTCATACAGAGTGGAATCGCCAAATACAGAGTAGAATTCTGTTGCGGTACGCTGTGTTCTTGTGTGCTTGGCGATGTATTGCCGACGGCCTGCGGGACCTGCTTGTCTTCTGTGTTGTGTGTTGTCCGTGCTGTGTGTATCTTGTATGTAGTATGTGCGGTATGTGTTCCTCACTGCTTGCTGAGTGCACAGTTCTGTGTATTTTTCACTGTGCTGTGTGTTATGTGAGATGTTGGTATTTGTGAGTGGTGTGTGTTGAGTGGTTCTTCGTGCATTGTACATTTCGCCTTTTTTTGATGAGTTCTCTGTTGGCGGTTGCATATGTTGTGCGTTTGGTGTGTGGCTTCCCGTCTAATGTGTAGTGTGAAATGTGTGTCTGGTCTTTCTGTTGTCTGCTGTGTTGTGTACTGTGTTGTGGGTTGTGCGAGTGCTGTCTTTCGGCTTTCCGTGTGTTGCATACTGGGTCGATGTTGGGTGGGCTGTGTAATTTGAGCACTGTGTGCAAAGTTGAGTTTGCCTTGTGTCGGACGTGTTGTGTGCATGTGCATGTTGTGTGTGTGTGTTTGTGCGTTTTCGTTCGTGCTGTCTGCGTGTGGGTCTGCGTGTGCGCAGTATTGTATGCTTGTGGTTGTGCGTGTTGTGTGTAGTGCGTTCTATGTGTGTTGCATGTGTTTTCGTCAGTTGCGTGTGTGCACTTGTAGGTGCTGTGTCAGTTTTGTGTGTGTGAGATTGTGATTTGTGTGCTGTTGTGTTAGAGAGGCTGTGTGTGTGTGTTTGGCTGTTTGAGTTATGCACATGATGTGAGATGTGTTGACTGTGTGTGGTTGTGCTTGTTTTGTACGTCTCTTGTGCGCAGTCTGCGGTCTGTGCAGTGTTTATCGCGCGTATTGTGAGCAGTAGCTATGTGCCTGCCTTTCAAGGGTGTGGTGTGTTTATGGTGTCTGTTGTGTGGCGTGTTTCTGTGTTGTGTGTGTGTGCACTGCGTTGTGCTCCTGTGTGAGGATGTATGTGTGGTGTGTCTGTGCGTGATTGTGTGTGTAGTGCGTAGTGTGTGAAATGGGTGCTACTTGTCTTCTTGGTTGGTTATATGTGTTTTGCCCATGGATTTGGGAGTGTCGTGTGTGTTAGGAGTTGTGGTACTTTCTGTGTGTGTCGTGTGCTGTGTTGTTCTGTGATTTGTGTTTGTGCTGTGTGTGTCCTACTCTGTGTGTTCTGTGGTCTGTGTGTTTTGCAAGTTGAGTGAGATATTGCGTGTTATGACCGATATCTTGTGTATATGTTGCGTGTTTGGCATTGTGCATTCTGCGAGGCTCTGTGTGCTGTATGTTTTATGTGTGTTTGGAGTGATGTGTGCACTGTGTGAAATGTGTGTTGCATAAATTCGGTGTTCTTTCTGTGGTGGTTTGTGTGTGTTTTGCATGGGGGTTGCTATGTGTGTGGTTGTGTTTGACAGGTTGTGTGCGTGGTTGGCTCCTTGAGCAATGAGTGTACTTTGTGATGCGTGTACTGTGTATGGTCAAGCTTGGTCAGTGGGCCTCACTGTGGGTGTTGTGTTCACTCTGAGAACCGTGGTTCATGTGTATAGCGTGCAGTTATGTTCTCGGTGTGATGTGCTGTGCGTTGAGGGACTTCTGCATTCAAGTGCACAGAAGGTAGCCTCTCATGCTTGTCCGTTTTCGCCACAGGTTTGTAATCCTCCAGGAGGGCGTTGTTTCCTGAGGGTGCAAAGAGCCACGTCATCCCTTTAATAGCAAGGCCCTGACGATGCCTTTGTAGTAATCTGTCAGAAACTGCTGCGGGAGAGCCTTGTGCCAAACTCTGCTGGGGAAACAATCCACCGTGCACTGAGGAGACCCTCCCTGAGAGAATACTAGGCTGCTTTCGCCTTGCATGCAACTTGCTCCTACGTGATAAGGAAAACAGTAAACATTGCAGTAGAAGGCGGTCTTCTCTGTACGCCCTCTGTCTCAGAGACCGAAGTGAGCCGCGAATAGGCCTTCGCACTAGCCACACAGGAAGCTGCAGAACAAGATGCTTTGAAATGACAGCAGTGGAGGCAAGCCAGCTATGGATTCAGCTTATGTGAGTGAAAGAAACCAGTGCGGGATGGCCCATCCAAGGAATCATTGAAGCCGTGGCGGTGGAAGTTGAAACTGAGCTTGCAATGTGCTTTCCGTGTCTGTCGTGTGCGCGTGCACTCTAAGCGCCTGAGTGACGTCTGCTGCGCAGAGCTCTGTGTGTGCCGAGCGGCGTGCGCTCGCTTGGGTGGCCATTCGCGTGAGGCCTTGCTGAGGCAGCCTGGCTGTCAGAAAGTTGCCCGCATACAACGAATTCCGCTTGCAAAGTGCTTCCCGTGTCTGCCCTGTGTGCCTGCACTCTAAGCACCTGAGTGGAGTCTGCTGCGCAGAGCTCTGTGTGTGCCGAGCGGCGTGCGCTCGCTTGGGTGGCCATTCGCGTGAGGCCTTGCTGAGGCAGCCTGGCTGTCAGAAAGTTGCCCGCATACAACGAATTCCGCTTGCAATGTGCTTCCCGTGTCTGCCGTGTGTGCCTGCACTCTAAGCGCCTGAGTGGAGTCTGCTGCGCAGAGCTCTGTGTGTGCTGAGCGGCGTGCGCTCGCTTGGGTGGCCATTCGCGCGAGGCCTTGCTGAGGAAGCCTGGCTGTCAGGAAAACGCCCGCATACAACGAATTTAGCTTGGCAGTGCAAAAAGTCGCTTTCGTCTGCTACTACGTGGCCGCTCCAGAGAGGCCCAGGTTGGTCTGTGTGGTATGTAAGCCGGTTTCCCATGCCACAGTCTGAGCTTTGAAAACTAAGTGCCCATTGGCTTCAGTCCCCAACCATCATGTCAGCGAGAGGTGTGTGCAAGCTTCTGCAAAGCCTGGTGGCGGATGGGCCCTAAGCGTCAGGGCCGTTGTCCTGCAGAGAAGGATCTGAGGCTGTCTCAGTTCAAGGGATTTCCTGCTCAGCCATATCCAGACTGGCAGCTAAACACTGCTGTGTCAAGGCGAGCTTCTTATACACACTTCTACTCCCAGACACAGGGATACTGTGAAGAGGTCTTCCGCCCAGCCTCAGGGGAAGAGGCGGGGCAAGTTGCTTTCTGTACAGCATTCATTGGAAGCAGGACGTTTGGAGGTTCTGTTCCACAGGCGAAAAGCAGGCAGCACTAGGAGAATCTGTCAAGGAAGCTCCTCTTTATGGCTAGCGAGGCTTAATTCAAACGTGCAATGGAAAATTGTTCTGGGGTAACTGAGCTCTAACTTCACGCTCTAACACTTGCAGCTACTTTCTCCTAACTCATACAGAGTGGAATCGCCAAATACAGAGTAGAATTCTGTTGCGGTACGCTGTGTTCTTGTGTGCTTGGCGATGTATTGCCGACGGCCTGCGGGACCTGCTTGTCTTCTGTGTTGTGTGTTGTCCGTGCTGTGTGTATCTTGTATGTAGTATGTGCGGTATGTGTTCCTCACTGCTTGCTGAGTGCACAGTTCTGTGTATTTTTCACTGTGCTGTGTGTTATGTGAGATGTTGGTATTTGTGAGTGGTGTGTGTTGAGTGGTTCTTCGTGCATTGTACATTTCGCCTTTTTTTGATGAGTTCTCTGTTGGCGGTTGCATATGTTGTGCGTTTGGTGTGTGGCTTCCCGTCTAATGTGTAGTGTGAAATGTGTGTCTGGTCTTTCTGTTGTCTGCTGTGTTGTGTACTGTGTTGTGGGTTGTGCGAGTGCTGTCTTTCGGCTTTCCGTGTGTTGCATACTGGGTCGATGTTGGGTGGGCTGTGTAATTTGAGCACTGTGTGCAAAGTTGAGTTTGCCTTGTGTCGGACGTGTTGTGTGCATGTGCATGTTGTGTGTGTGTGTTTGTGCGTTTTCGTTCGTGCTGTCTGCGTGTGGGTCTGCGTGTGCGCAGTATTGTATGCTTGTGGTTGTGCGTGTTGTGTGTAGTGCGTTCTATGTGTGTTGCATGTGTTTTCGTCAGTTGCGTGTGTGCACTTGTAGGTGCTGTGTCAGTTTTGTGTGTGTGAGATTGTGATTTGTGTGCTGTTGTGTTAGAGAGGCTGTGTGTGTGTGTTTGGCTGTTTGAGTTATGCACATGATGTGAGATGTGTTGACTGTGTGTGGTTGTGCTTGTTTTGTACGTCTCTTGTGCGCAGTCTGCGGTCTGTGCAGTGTTTATCGCGCGTATTGTGAGCAGTAGCTATGTGCCTGCCTTTCAAGGGTGTGGTGTGTTTATGGTGTCTGTTGTGTGGCGTGTTTCTGTGTTGTGTGTGTGTGCACTGCGTTGTGCTCCTGTGTGAGGATGTATGTGTGGTGTGTCTGTGCGTGATTGTGTGTGTAGTGCGTAGTGTGTGAAATGGGTGCTACTTGTCTTCTTGGTTGGTTATATGTGTTTTGCCCATGGATTTGGGAGTGTCGTGTGTGTTAGGAGTTGTGGTACTTTCTGTGTGTGTCGTGTGCTGTGTTGTTCTGTGATTTGTGTTTGTGCTGTGTGTGTCCTACTCTGTGTGTTCTGTAGTCTGTGTGTTTTGCAAGTTGAGTGAGATATTGCGTGTTATGACCGATATCTTGTGTATATGTTGCGTGTTTGGCATTGTGCATTCTGCGAGGCTCTGTGTGCTGTATGTTTTATGTGTGTTTGGAGTGATGTGTGCACTGTGTGAAATGTGTGTTGCATAAATTCGGTGTTCTTTCTGTGGTGGTTTGTGTGTGTTTTGCATGGGGGTTGCTATGTGTGTGGTTGTGTTTGACAGGTTGTGTGCGTGGTTGGCTCCTTGAGCAATGAGTGTACTTTGTGATGCGTGTACTGTGTATGGTCAAGCTTGGTCAGTGGGCCTCACTGTGGGTGTTGTGTTCACTCTGAGAACCGTGGTTCATGTGTATAGCGTGCAGTTATGTTCTCGGTGTGATGTGCTGTGCGTTGAGGGACTTCTGCATTCAAGTGCACAGAAGCTAGCCTCTCATGCTTGTCCGTTTTCGCCACAGGTTTGTAATCCTCCAGGAGGGCGTTGTTTCCTGAGGGTGCAAAGAGCCACGTCATCCCTTTAATAGCAAGGCCCTGACGATGCCTTTGTAGTAATCTGTCAGAAACTGCTGCGGGAGAGCCTTGTGCCAAACTCTGCTGGGGAAACAATCCACCGTGCACTGAGGAGACCCTCCCTGAGAGAATACTAGGCTGCTTTCGCCTTGCATGCAACTTGCTCCTACGTGATAAGGAAAACAGTAAACATTGCAGTAGAAGGCGGTCTTCTCTGTACGCCCTCTGTCTCAGAGACCGAAGTGAGCCGCGAATAGGCCTTCGCACTAGCCACACAGGAAGCTGCAGAACAAGATGCTTTGAAATGACAGCAGTGGAGGCAAGCCAGCTATGGATTCAGCTTATGTGAGTGAAAGAAACCAGTGCGGGATGGCCCATCCAAGGAATCACTGAAGCCGTGGCGGTGGAAGTTGAAACTGAGCTTGCAATGTGCTTTCCGTGTCTGTCGTGTGCGCGTGCACTCTAAGCGCCTGAGTGACGTCTGCTGCGCAGAGCTCTGTGTGTGCCGAGCGGCGTGCGCTCGCTTGGGTGGCCATTCGCGTGAGGCCTTGCTGAGGCAGCCTGGCTGTCAGAAAGTTGCCCGCATACAACGAATTCCGCTTGCAAAGTGCTTCCCGTGTCTGCCCTGTGTGCCTGCACTCTAAGCACCTGAGTGGAGTCTGCTGCGCAGAGCTCTGTGTGTGCCGAGCGGCGTGCGCTCGCTTGGGTGGCCATTCGCGTGAGGCCTTGCTGAGGCAGCCTGGCTGTCAGAAAGTTGCCCGCATACAACGAATTCCGCTTGCAATGTGCTTCCCGTGTCTGCCGTGTGTGCCTGCACTCTAAGCGCCTGAGTGGAGTCTGCTGCGCAGAGCTCTGTGTGTGCTGAGCGGCGTGCGCTCGCTTGGGTGGCCATTCGCGCGAGGCCTTGCTGAGGAAGCCTGGCTGTCAGGAAAACGCCCGCATACAACGAATTTAGCTTGGCAGTGCAAAAAGTCGCTTTCGTCTGCTACTACGTGGCCGCTCCAGAGAGGCCCAGGTTGGTCTGTGTGGTATGTAAGCCGGTTTCCCATGCCACAGTCTGAGCTTTGAAAACTAAGTGCCCATTGGCTTCAGTCCCCAACCATCATGTCAGCGAGAGGTGTGTGCAAGCTTCTGCAAAGCCTGGTGGCGGATGGGCCCTAAGCGTCAGGGCCGTTGTCCTGCAGAGTAGGATCTGAGGCTGTCTCAGTTCAAGGGATTTCCTGCTCAGCCATATCCAGACTGGCAGCTAAACACTGCTGTGTCAAGGCGAGCTTCTTATACACACTTCTACTCCCAGACACAGGGATACTGTGAAGAGGTCTTCCGCCCAGCCTCAGGGGAAGAGGCGGGGCAAGTTGCTTTCTGTACAGCATTCATTGGAAGCAGGACGTTTGGAGGTTCTGTTCCACAGGCGAAAAGCAGGCAGCACTAGGAGAATCTGTCAAGGAAGCTCCACTTTATGGCTAGCGAGGCTTAATTCAAACGTGCAATGGAAAATTGTTCTGGGGTAACTGAGCTCTAACTTCACGCTCTAACACTTGCAGCTACTTTCTCCTAACTCATACAGAGTGGAATCGCCAAATACAGAGTAGAATTCTGTTGCGGTACGCTGTGTTCTTGTGTGCTTGGCGATGTATTGCCGACGGCCTGCGGGACCTGCTTGTCTTCTGTGTTGTGTGTTGTCCGTGCTGTGTGTATCTTGTATGTAGTATGTGCGGTATGTGTTCCTCACTGCTTGCTGAGTGCACAGTTCTGTGTATTTTTCACTGTGCTGTGTGTTATGTGAGATGTTGGTATTTGTGAGTGGTGTGTGTTGAGTGGTTCTTCGTGCATTGTACATTTCGCCTTCTTTTGATGAGTTCTCTGTTGGCGGTTGCATATGTTGTGCGTTTGGTGTGTGGCTTCCCGTCTAATGTGTAGTGTGAAATGTGTGTCTGGTCTTTCTGTTGTCTGCTGTGTTGTGTACTGTGTTCTGGGTTGTGCGAGTGCTGTCTTTCGGCTTTCCGTGTGTTGCATACTGGGTCGATGTTGGGTGGGCTGTGTAATTTGAGCACTGTGTGCAAAGTTGAGTTTGCCTTGTGTCGGACGTGTTGTGTGCATGTGCATGTTGTGTGTGTGTGTTTGTGCGTTTTCGTTCGTGCTGTCTGCGTGTGGGTCTGCGTGTGCGCAGTATTGTATGCTTGTGGTTGTGCGTGTTGTGTGTAGTGCGTTCTATGTGTGTTGCATGTGTTTTCGTCAGTTGCGTGTGTGCACTTGTAGGTGCTGTGTCAGTTTTGTGTGTGTGAGATTGTGATTTGTGTGCTGTTGTGTTAGAGAGGCTGTGTGTGTGTGTTTGGCTGTTTGAGTTATGCACATGATGTGAGATGTGTTGACTGTGTGTGGTTGTGCTTGTTTTGTACGTCTCTTGTGCGCAGTCTGCGGTCTCTGCAGTGTTTATCGCGCGTATTGTGAGCAGTAGCTATGTGCCTGCCTTTCAAGGGTGTGGTGTGTTTATGGTGTCTGTTGTGTGGCGTGTTTCTGTGTTGTGTGTGTGTGCACTGCGTTGTGCTCCTGTGTGAGGATGTATGTGTGGTGTGTCTGTGCGTGATTGTGTGTGTAGTGCGTAGTGTGTGAAATGGGTGCTACTTGTCTTCTTGGTTGGTTATATGTGTTTTGCCCATGGATTTGGGAGTGTCGTGTGTGTTAGGAGTTGTGGTACTTTCTGTGTGTGTCGTGTGCTGTGTTGTTCTGTGATTTGTGTTTGTGCTGTGTGTGTCCTACTCTGTGTGTTCTGTGGTCTGTGTGTTTTGCAAGTTGAGTGAGATATTGCGTGTTATGACCGATATCTTGTGTATATGTTGCGTGTTTGGCATTGTGCATTCTGCGAGGCTCTGTGTGCTGTATGTTTTATGTGTGTTTGGAGTGATGTGTGCACTGTGTGAAATGTGTGTTGCATAAATTCGGTGTTCTTTCTGTGGTGGTTTGTGTGTGTTTTGCATGGGGGTTGCTATGTGTGTGGTTGTGTTTGACAGGTTGTGTGCGTGGTTGGCTCCTTGAGCAATGAGTGTACTTTGTGATGCGTGTACTGTGTATGGTCAAGCTTGGTCAGTGGGCCTCACTGTGGGTGTTGTGTTCACTCTGAGAACCGTGGTTCATGTGTATAGCGTGCAGTTATGTTCTCGGTGTGATGTGCTGTGCGTTGAGGGACTTCTGCATTCAAGTGCACAGAAGCTAGCCTCTCATGCTTGTCCGTTTTCGCCACAGGTTTGTAATCCTCCAGGAGGGCGTTGTTTCCTGAGGGTGCAAAGAGCCACGTCATCCCTTTAATAGCAAGGCCCTGACGATGCCTTTGTAGTAATCTGTCAGAAACTGCTGCGGGAGAGCCTTGTGCCAAACTCTGCTGGGGAAACAATCCACCGTGCACTGAGGAGACCCTCCCTGAGAGAATACTAGGCTGCTTTCGCCTTGCATGCAACTTGCTCCTACGTGATAAGGAAAACAGTAAACATTGCAGTAGAAGGCGGTCTTCTCTGTACGCCCTCTGTCTCAGAGACCGAAGTGAGCCGCGAATAGGCCTTCGCACTAGCCACACAGGAAGCTGCAGAACAAGATGCTTTGAAATGACAGCAGTGGAGGCAAGCCAGCTATGGATTCAGCTTATGTGAGTGAAAGAAACCAGTGCGGGATGGCCCATCCAAGGAATCACTGAAGCCGTGGCGGTGGAAGTTGAAACTGAGCTTGCAATGTGCTTTCCGTGTCTGTCGTGTGCGCGTGCACTCTAAGCGCCTGAGTGACGTCTGCTGCGCAGAGCTCTGTGTGTGCCGAGCGGCGTGCGCTCGCTTGGGTGGCCATTCGCGTGAGGCCTTGCTGAGGCAGCCTGGCTGTCAGAAAGTTGCCCGCATACAACGAATTCCGCTTGCAAAGTGCTTCCCGTGTCTGCCCTGTGTGCCTGCACTCTAAGCACCTGAGTGGAGTCTGCTGCGCAGAGCTCTGTGTGTGCCGAGCGGCGTGCGCTCGCTTGGGTGGCCATTCGCGTGAGGCCTTGCTGAGGCAGCCTGGCTGTCAGAAAGTTGCCCGCATACAACGAATTCCGCTTGCAATGTGCTTCCCGTGTCTGCCGTGTGTGCCTGCACTCTAAGCGCCTGAGTGGAGTCTGCTGCGCAGAGCTCTGTGTGTGCTGAGCGGCGTGCGCTCGCTTGGGTGGCCATTCGCGCGAGGCCTTGCTGAGGAAGCCTGGCTGTCAGGAAAACGCCCGCATACAACGAATTTAGCTTGGCAGTGCAAAAAGTCGCTTTCGTCTGCTACTACGTGGCCGCTCCAGAGAGCCCCAGGTTGGTCTGTGTGGTATGTAAGCCGGTTTCCCATGCCACAGTCTGAGCTTTGAAAACTAAGTGCCCATTGGCTTCAGTCCCCAACCATCATGTCAGCGAGAGGTGTGTGCAAGCTTCTGCAAAGCCTGGTGGCGGATGGGCCCTAAGCGTCAGGGCCGTTGTCCTGCAGAGAAGGATCTGAGGCTGTCTCAGTTCAAGGGATTTCCTGCTCAGCCATATCCAGACTGGCAGCTAAACACTGCTGTGTCAAGGCGAGCTTCTTATACACACTTCTACTCCCAGACACAGGGATACTGTGAAGAGGTCTTCCGCCCAGCCTCAGGGGAAGAGGCGGGGCAAGTTGCTTTCTGTACAGCATTCATTGGAAGCAGGACGTTTGGAGGTTCTGTTCCACAGGCGAAAAGCAGGCAGCACTAGGAGAATCTGTCAAGGAAGCTCCTCTTTATGGCTAGCGAGGCTTAATTCAAACGTGCAATGGAAAATTGTTCTGGGGTAACTGAGCTCTAACTTCACGCTCTAACACTTGCAGCTACTTTCTCCTAACTCATACAGAGTGGAATCGCCAAATACAGAGTAGAATTCTGTTGCGGTACGCTGTGTTCTTGTGTGCTTGGCGATGTATTGCCGACGGCCTGCGGGACCTGCTTGTCTTCTGTGTTGTGTGTTGTCCGTGCTGTGTGTATCTTGTATGTAGTATGTGCGGTATGTGTTCCTCACTGCTTGCTGAGTGCACAGTTCTGTGTATTTTTCACTGTGCTGTGTGTTATGTGAGATGTTGGTATTTGTGAGTGGTGTGTGTTGAGTGGTTCTTCGTGCATTGTACATTTCGCCTTTTTTTGATGAGTTCTCTGTTGGCGGTTGCATATGTTGTGCGTTTGGTGTGTGGCTTCCCGTCTAATGTGTAGTGTGAAATGTGTGTCTGGTCTTTCTGTTGTCTGCTGTGTTGTGTACTGTGTTGTGGGTTGTGCGAGTGCTGTCTTTCGGCTTTCCGTGTGTTGCATACTGGGTCGATGTTGGGTGGGCTGTGTAATTTGAGCACTGTGTGCAAAGTTGAGTTTGCCTTGTGTCGGACGTGTTGTGTGCATGTGCATGTTGTGTGTGTGTGTTTGTGCGTTTTCGTTCGTGCTGTCTGCGTGTGGGTCTGCGTGTGCGCAGTATTGTATGCTTGTGGTTGTGCGTGTTGTGTGTAGTGCGTTCTATGTGTGTTGCATGTGTTTTCGTCAGTTGCGTGTGTGCACTTGTAGGTGCTGTGTCAGTTTTGTGTGTGTGAGATTGTGATTTGTGTGCTGTTGTGTTAGAGAGGCTGTGTGTGTGTGTTTGGCTGTTTGAGTTATGCACATGATGTGAGATGTGTTGACTGTGTGTGGTTGTGCTTGTTTTGTACGTCTCTTGTGCGCAGTCTGCGGTCTGTGCAGTGTTTATCGCGCGTATTGTGAGCAGTAGCTATGTGCCTGCCTTTCAAGGGTGTGGTGTGTTTATGGTGTCTGTTGTGTGGCGTGTTTCTGTGTTGTGTGTGTGTGCACTGCGTTGTGCTCCTGTGTGAGGATGTATGTGTGGTGTGTCTGTGCGTGATTGTGTGTGTAGTGCGTAGTGTGTGAAATGGGTGCTACTTGTCTTCTTGGTTGGTTATATGTGTTTTGCCCATGGATTTGGGAGTGTCGTGTGTGTTAGGAGTTGTGGTACTTTCTGTGTGTGTCGTGTGCTGTGTTGTTCTGTGATTTGTGTTTGTGCTGTGTGTGTCCTACTCTGTGTGTTCTGTGGTCTGTGTGTTTTGCAAGTTGAGTGAGATATTGCGTGTTATGACCGATATCTTGTGTATATGTTGCGTGTTTGGCATTGTGCATTCTGCGAGGCTCTGTGTGCTGTATGTTTTATGTGTGTTTGGAGTGATGTGTGCACTGTGTGAAATGTGTGTTGCATAAATTCGGTGTTCTTTCTGTGGTGGTTTGTGTGTGTTTTGCATGGGGGTTGCTATGTGTGTGGTTGTGTTTGACAGGTTGTGTGCGTGGTTGGCTCCTTGAGCAATGAGTGTACTTTGTGATGCGTGTACTGTGTATGGTCAAGCTTGGTCAGTGGGCCTCACTGTGGGTGTTGTGTTCACTCTGAGAACCGTGGTTCATGTGTATAGCGTGCAGTTATGTTCTCGGTGTGATGTGCTGTGCGTTGAGGGACTTCTGCATTCAAGTGCACAGAAGCTAGCCTCTCATGCTTGTCCGTTTTCGCCACAGGTTTGTAATCCTCCAGGAGGGCGTTGTTTCCTGAGGGTGCAAAGAGCCACGTCATCCCTTTAATAGCAAGGCCCTGACGATGCCTTTGTAGTAATCTGTCAGAAACTGCTGCGGGAGAGCCTTGTGCCAAACTCTGCTGGGGAAACAATCCACCGTGCACTGAGGAGACCCTCCCTGAGAGAATACTAGGCTGCTTTCGCCTTGCATGCAACTTGCTCCTACGTGATAAGGAAAACAGTAAACATTGCAGTAGAAGGCGGTCTTCTCTGTACGCCCTCTGTCTCAGAGACCGAAGTGAGCCGCGAATAGGCCTTCGCACTAGCCACACAGGAAGCTGCAGAACAAGATGCTTTGAAATGACAGCAGTGGAGGCAAGCCAGCTATGGATTCAGCTTATGTGAGTGAAAGAAACCAGTGCGGGATGGCCCATCCAAGGAATCACTGAAGCCGTGGCGGTGGAAGTTGAAACTGAGCTTGCAATGTGCTTTCCGTGTCTGTCGTGTGCGCGTGCACTCTAAGCGCCTGAGTGACGTCTGCTGCGCAGAGCTCTGTGTGTGCCGAGCGGCGTGCGCTCGCTTGGGTGGCCATTCGCGTGAGGCCTTGCTGAGGCAGCCTGGCTGTCAGAAAGTTGCCCGCATACAACGAATTCCGCTTGCAAAGTGCTTCCCGTGTCTGCCCTGTGTGCCTGCACTCTAAGCACCTGAGTGGAGTCTGCTGCGCAGAGCTCTGTGTGTGCCGAGCGGCGTGCGCTCGCTTGGGTGGCCATTCGCGTGAGGCCTTGCTGAGGCACCCTGGCTGTCAGAAAGTTGCCCGCATACATCGAATTCCGCTTCCAATGTGCTTCCGGTGTCTGCCGTGTGTGCCTGCACTCTAAGCGCCTGAGTGGAGTCTGCTGCGCAGAGCTCTGTGTGTGCTGAGCGGCGTGCGCTCGCTTGGGTGGCCATTCGCGCGAGGCCTTGCTGAGGAAGCCTGGCTGTCAGGAAAACGCCCGCATACAACGAATTTAGCTTGGCAGTGCAAAAAGTCGCTTTCGTCTGCTACTACGTGGCCGCTCCAGAGAGGCCCAGGTTGGTCTGTGTGGTATGTAAGCCGGTTTCCCATGCCACAGTCTGAGCTTTGAAAACTAAGTGCCCATTGGCTTCAGTCCCCAACCATCATGTCAGCGAGAGGTGTGTGCAAGCTTCTGCAAAGCCTGGTGGCGGATGGGCCCTAAGCGTCAGGGCCGTTGTCCTGCAGAGAAGGATCTGAGGCTGTCTCAGTTCAAGGGATTTCCGGCTCAGCCATATCCAGACTGGCAGCTAAACACTGCTGTGTCAAGGCGAGCTTCTTATACACACTTCTACTCCCAGACACAGGGATACTGTGAAGAGGTCTTCCGCCCAGCCTCAGGGGAAGAGGCGGGGCAAGTTGCTTTCTGTACAGCATTCATTGGAAGCAGGACGTTTGGAGGTTCTGTTCCACAGGCGAAAAGCAGGCAGCACTAGGAGAATCTGTCAAGGAAGCTCCTCTTTATGGCTAGCGAGGCTTAATTCAAACGTGCAATGGAAAATTGTTCTGGGGTAACTGAGCTCTAACTTCACGCTCTAACACTTGCAGCTACTTTCTCCTAACTCATACAGAGTGGAATCGCCAAATACAGAGTAGAATTCTGTTGCGGTACGCTGTGTTCTTTTGTGCTTGGCGATGTATTGCCGACGGCCTGCGGGACCTGCTTGTCTTCTGTGTTGTGTGTTGTCCGTGCTGTGTGTATCTTGTATGTAGTATGTGCGGTATGTGTTCCTCACTGCTTGCTGAGTGCACAGTTCTGTGTATTTTTCACTGTGCTGTGTGTTATGTGAGATGTTGGTATTTGTGAGTGGTGTGTGTTGAGTGGTTCTTCGTGCATTGTACATTTCGCCTTTTTTGATGAGTTCTCTGTTGGCGGTTGCATATGTTGTGCGTTTGGTGTGTGGCTTCCCGTCTAATGTGTAGTGTGAAATGTGTGTCTGGTCTTTCTGTTGTCTGCTGTGTTGTGTACTGTGTTGTGGGTTGTGCGAGTGCTGTCTTTCGGCTTTCCGTGTGTTGCATACTGGGTCGATGTTGGGTGGGCTGTGTAATTTGAGCACTGTGTGCAAAGTTGAGTTTGCCTTGTGTCGGACGTGTTGTGTGCATGTGCATGTTGTGTGTGTGTGTTTGTGCGTTTTCGTTCGTGCTGTCTGCGTGTGGGTCTGCGTGTGCGCAGTATTGTATGCTTGTGGTTGTGCGTGTTGTGTGTAGTGCGTTCTATGTGTGTTGCATGTGTTTTCGTCAGTTGCGTGTGTGCACTTGTAGGTGCTGTGTCAGTTTTGTGTGTGTGAGATTGTGATTTGTGTGCTGTTGTGTTAGAGAGGCTGTGTGTGTGTGTTTGGCTGTTTGAGTTATGCACATGATGTGAGATGTGTTGACTGTGTGTGGTTGTGCTTGTTTTGTACGTCTCTTGTGCGCAGTCTGCGGTCTGTGCAGTGTTTATCGCGCGTATTGTGAGCAGTAGCTATGTGCCTGCCTTTCAAGGGTGTGGTGTGTTTATGGTGTCTGTTGTGTGCGTGTTTCTGTGTTGTGTGTGTGTGCACTGCGTTGTGCTCCTGTGTGAGGATGTATGTGTGGTGTGTCTGTGCGTGATTGTGTGTGTAGTGCGTAGTGTGTGAAATGGGTGCTACTTGTCTTCTTGGTTGGTTATATGTGTTTTCCCCATGGATTTGGGAGTGCCGTGTGTGTTAGGAGTTGTGGTTCTTTCTGTGTGTGTCGTGTGATGTGTTGTTCTGTGATTTGTGTTTGTGCTGTGTGTGTCCTACTCTGTGTGTTCTGTGGTCTGTGTGTTTTGCAAGTTGAGTGAGATATTGCGTGTTATGACCGATATCTTGTGTATATGTTGCGTGTTTGGCATTGTGCATTCTGCGAGGCTCTGTGTGCTGTATGTTTTATGTGTGTTTGGAGTGATGTGTGCACTGTGTGAAATGTGTGTTGCATAAATTCGGTGTTCTTTCTGTGGTGGTTTGTGTGTGTTTTGCATGGGGGTTGCTATGTGTGTGGTTGTGTTTGACAGGTTGTGTGCGTGGTTGGCTCCTTGAGCAATGAGTGTACTTTGTGATGCGTGTACTGTGTATGGTCAAGCTTGGTCAGTGGGCCTCACTGTGGGTGTTGTGTTCACTCTGAGAACCGTGGTTCATGTGTATAGCGTGCAGTTATGTTCTCGGTGTGATGTGCTGTGCGTTGAGGGACTTCTGCATTCAAGTGCACAGAAGGTAGCCTCTCATGCTTGTCCGTTTTTGCCACAGGTTTGTAATCCTCCAGGAGGGCGTTGTTTCCTGAGGGTGCAAAGAGCCACGTCATCCCTTTAATAGCAAGGCCCTGACGATGCCTTTGTAGTAATCTGTCAGAAACTGCTGCGGGAGAGCCTTGTGCCAAACTCTGCTGGGGAAACAATCCACCGTGCACTGAGGAGACCCTCCCTGAGAGAATACTAGGCTGCTTTCGCCTTGCATGCAACTTGCTCCTACGTGTAAGGAAAACAGTAAACATTGCAGTAGAAGGTGGTCTTCTCTGTACGCCCTCTGTCTCAGAGACCGAAGTGAGCTGCGAATAGGCCTTCGCACTAGCCACACAGGAAGCTGCAGAACAAGATGCTTTGAAATGACAGCAGTGGAGGCAAGCCAGCTATGGATTCAGCTTATGTGAGTGAAAGAAACCAGTGCGGGATGGCCCATCCAAGGAATCATTGAAGCCGTGGCGGTGGAAGTTATAACTGAGCTTGCAATGTGCTTTCCGTGTCTGTCGGTGGAAGTTGAAACTGAGCTTGCAATGTGCTTTCCGTGTCTGTCGTGTGCGCGTGCACTCTAAGCGCCTGAGTGACGTCTGCTGCGCAGAGCTCTGTGTGTGCCGAGCGGCGTGCGCTCGCTTGGGTGGCCATTCGCGTGATGCCTTGCTGAGGCAGCCTGGCTGTCAGAAAGTTGCCCGCATACAACGAATTCCGCTTGCAAAGTGCTTCCCGTGTCTGCCCTGTGTGCCTGCACTCTAAGCACCTGAGTGGAGTCTGCTGCGCAGAGCTCTGTGTGTGCCGAGCGGCGTGCGCTCGCTTGGGTGGCCATTCGCGTGAGGCCTTGCTGAGGCAGCCTGGCTGTCAGAAAGTTGCCCGCATACAACGAATTCCGCTTGCAATGTGCTTCCCGTGTCTGCCGTGTGTGCCTGCACTCTAAGCGCCTGAGTGGAGTCTGCTGCGCAGAGCTCTGTGTGTGCTGAGCGGCGTGCGCTCGCTTGGGTGGCCATTCGCGCGAGGCCTTGCTGAGGAAGCCTGGCTGTCAGGAAAACGCCCGCATACAACGAATTTAGCTTGGCAGTGCAAAAAGTCGCTTTCGTCTGCTACTACGTGGCCGCTCCAGAGAGGCCCAGGTTGGTCTGTGTGGTATGTAAGCCGGTTTCCCATGCCACAGTCTGAGCTTTGAAAACTAAGTGCCCATTGGCTTCAGTCCCCAACCATCATGTCAGCGAGAGGTGTGTGCAAGCTTCTGCAAAGCCTGGTGGCGGATGGGCCCTAAGCGTCAGGGCCGTTGTCCTGCAGAGAAGGATCTGAGGCTGTCTCAGTTCAAGGGATTTCCTGCTCAGCCATATCCAGACTGGCAGCTAAACACTGCTGTGTCAAGGCGAGCTTCTTATACACACTTCTACTCCCAGACACAGGGATACTGTGAAGAGGTCTTCCGCCCAGCCTCAGGGGAAGAGGCGGGGCAAGTTGCTTTCTGTACAGCATTCATTGGAAGCAGGACGTTTGGAGGTTCTGTTCCACAGGCGAAAAGCAGGCAGCACTAGGAGAATCTGTCAAGGAAGCTCCTCTTTATGGCTAGCGAGGCTTAATTCAAACGTGCAATGGAAAATTGTTCTGGGGTAACTGAGCTCTAACTTCACGCTCTAACACTTGCAGCTACTTTCTCCTAACTCATACAGAGTGGAATCGCCAAATACAGAGTAGAATTCTGTTGCGGTACGCTGTGTTCTTGTGTGCTTGGCGATGTATTGCCGACGGCCTGCGGGACCTGCTTGTCTTCTGTGTTGTGTGTTGTCCGTGCTGTGTGTATCTTGTATGTAGTATGTGCGGTATGTGTTCCTCACTGCTTGCTGAGTGCACAGTTCTGTGTATTTTTCACTGTGCTGTGTGTTATGTGAGATGTTGGTATTTGTGAGTGGTGTGTGTTGAGTGGTTCTTCGTGCATTGTACATTTCGCCTTTTTTGATGAGTTCTCTGTTGGCGGTTGCATATGTTGTGCGTTTGGTGTGTGGCTTCCCGTCTAATGTGTAGTGTGAAATGTGTGTCTGGTCTTTCTGTTGTCTGCTGTGTTGTGTACTGTGTTGTGGGTTGTGCGAGTGCTGTCTTTCGGCTTTCCGTGTGTTGCATACTGGGTCGATGTTGGGTGGGCTGTGTAATTTGAGCACTGTGTGCAAAGTTGAGTTTGCCTTGTGTCGGACGTGTTGTGTGCATGTGCATGTTGTGTGTGTGTGTTTGTGCGTTTTCGTTCGTGCTGTCTGCGTGTTGGTCTGCGTGTGCGCAGTATTGTATGCTTGTGGTTGTGCGTGTTGTGTGTAGTGCATTCTATGTGTGTTGCATGTGTTTTCGTCAGTTGCGTGTGTGCACTTGTAGGTGCTGTGTCAGTTTTGTGTGTGTGAGATTGTGATTTGTGTGCTGTTGTGTTAGAGAGGCTGTGTGTGTGTGTTTGGCTGTTTGAGTTATGCACATGATGTAAGATGTGTTGACTGTGGGTGGTTGTGCTTGTTTTGTACGTCTCTTGTGCGCAGTCTGCGGTCTGTGCAGTGTTTATCGCGCGTATTGTGAGCAGTAGCTATGTGCCTGCCTTTCAAGGGTGTGGTGTGTTTATGGTGTCTGTTGTGTGCGTGTTTCTGTGTTGTGTGTGTGTGCACTGCGTTGTGCTCCTGTGTGAGCATGTATGTGTGGTGTGTCTGTGCGTGATTGTGTGTGTAGTGCGTAGTGTGTGAAATGGGTGCTACTTGTCTTCTTGGTTGGTTATATGTGTTTTCCCCATGGATTTGGGAGTGCCGTGTGTGTTAGGAGTTGTGGTACTTTCTGTGTGTGTCGTGTGATGTGTTGTTCTGTGATTTGTGTTTGTGCTGTGTGTGTCCTACTCTGTGTGTTCTGTGGTCTGTGTGTTTTGCAAGTTGAGTGAGATATTGCGTGTTATGACCGATATCTTGTGTATATGTTGCGTGTTTGGCATTGTGCATTCTGCGAGGCTCTGTGTGCTGTATGTTTTATGTGTGTTTGGAGTGATGTGTGCACTGTGTGAAATGTGTGTTGCATAAATTCGGTGTTCTTTCTGTGGTGGTTTGTGTGTGTTTTGCATGGGGGTTGCTATGTGTGTGGTTGTGTTTGACAGGTTGTGTGCGTGGTTGGCTCCTTGAGCAATGAGTGTACTTTGTGATGCGTGTACTGTGTATGGTCAAGCTTGGTCAGTGGGCCTCACTGTGGGTGTTGTGTTCACTCTGAGAACCGTGGTTCATGTGTATAGCGTGCAGTTATGTTCTCGGTGTGATGTGCTGTGCGTTGAGGGACTTCTGCATTCAAGTGCACAGAAGGTAGCCTCTCATGCTTGTCCGTTTTCGCCACAGGTTTGTAATCCTCCAGGAGGGTGTTGTTTCCTGAGGGTGCAAAGAGCCACGTCATCCCTTTAATAGCAAGGCCCTGACGATGCCTTTGTAGTAATCTGTCAGAAACTGCTGCGGGAGAGCCTTGTGCCAAACTCTGCTGGGGAAACAATCCACCGTGCACTGAGGAGACCCTCCCTGAGAGAATACTAGGCTGCTTTCGCCTTGCATGCAACTTGCTCCTACGTGATAAGGAAAACAGTAAACATTGCAGTAGAAGGCGGTCTTCTCTGTACGCCCTCTGTCTCAGAGACCGAAGTGAGCCGCGAATAGGCCTTCGCACTAGCCACACAGGAAGCTGCAGAACAAGATGCTTTGAAATGACAGCAGTGGAGGCAAGCCAGCTATGGATTCAGCTTATGTGAGTGAAAGAAACCAGTGCGGGATGGCCCATCCAAGGAATCATTGAAGCCGTGGCGGTGGAAGTTGAAACTGAGCTTGCAATGTGCTTTCCGTGTCTGTCGGTGGAAGTTGAAACTGAGCTTGCAATGTGCTTTCCGTGTCTGTCGTGTGCGCGTGCACTCTAAGCGCCTGAGTGACGTCTGCTGCGCAGAGCTCTGTGTGTGCCGAGCGGCGTGCGCTCGCTTGGGTGGCCATTCGCGTGAGCCTTGCTGAGGCAGCCTGGCTGTCAGAAAGTTGCCCGCATACAACGAATTCCGCTTGCAAAGTGCTTCCCGTGTCTGCCCTGTGTGCCTGCACTCTAAGCACCTGAGTGGAGTCTGCTGCGCAGAGCTCTGTGTGTGCCGAGCAGCGTGCGCTCGCTTGGGTGGCCTTTCGCGTGAGGTCTTGCTGAGGCAGCCTGGCTGTCAGAAAGTTGCCCGCATACAACGAATTCCGCTTGCAATGTGCTTCCCGTGTCTGCCGTGTGTGCCTGCACTCTAAGCGCCTGAGTGGAGTCTGCTGCGCAGAGCTCTGTGTGTGCTGAGCGGCGTGCGCTCGCTTGGGTGGCCATTCGCGCGAGGCCTTGCTGAGGAAGCCTGGCTGTCAGGAAAACGCCCGCATACAACGAATTTAGCTTGGCAGTGCAAAAAGTCGCTTTCGTCTGCTACTACGTGGCCGCTCCAGAGAGGCCCAGGTTGGTCTGTGTGGTATGTAAGCCGGTTTCCCATGCCACAGTCTGAGCTTTGAAAACTAAGTGCCCATTGGCTTCAGTCCCCAACCATCATGTCAGCGAGAGGTGTGTGCAAGCTTCTGCAAAGCCTGGTGGCGGATGGGCCCTAAGCGTCAGGGCCGTTGTCCTGCAGAGAAGTATCTGAGGCTGTCTCAGTTCAAGGGATTTCCTGCTCAGCCATATCCAGACTGGCAGCTAAACACTGCTGTGTCAAGGCGAGCTTCTTATACACACTTCTACTCCCAGACACAGGGATACTGTGAAGAGGTCTTCCGCCCAGCCTCAGGGGAAGAGGCGGGGCAAGTTGCTTTCTGTACAGCATTCATTGGAAGCAGGACGTTTGGAGGTTCTGTTCCACAGGCGAAAAGCAGGCAGCACTAGGAGAATCTGTCAAGGAAGCTCCTCTTTATGGCTAGCGAGGCTTAATTCAAACGTGCAATGGAAAATTGTTCTGGGGTAACTGAGCTCTAACTTCACGCTCTAACACTTGCAGCTACTTTCTCCTAACTCATACAGAGTGGAATCGCCAAATACAGAGTAGAATTCTGTTGCGGTACGCTGTGTTCTTGTGTGCTTGGCGATGTATTGCCGACGGCCTGCGGGACCTGGTTGTCTTCTGTGTTGTGTGTTGTCCGTGCTGTGTGTATCTTGTATGTAGTATGTGCGGTATGTGTTCCTCACTGCTTGCTGAGTGCACAGTTCTGTGTATTTTTCACTGTGCTGTGTGTTATGTGAGATGTTGGTATTTGTGAGTGGTGTGTGTTGAGTGGTTCTTCGTGCATTGTACATTTCGCCTTTTCTGTTGGCGGTTGCATATGTTGTGCGTTTGGTGTGTGGCTTCCCGTCTAATGTTTAGTGTGAAATGTGTGTCTGGTCTTTCTGTTGTCTGCTGTGTTGTGTACTGTGTTGTGGGTTGTGCGAGTGCTGTCTTTCGGCTTTCCGTGTGTTGCATACTGGGTCGATGTTGGGTGGGCTGTGTAATTTGAGCACTGTGTGCAAAGTTGAGTTTGCCTTGTGTCGGACGTGTTGTGTGCATGTGCATGTTGTGTGTGTGTGTTTGTGCGTTTTCGTTCGTGCTGTCTGCGTGTGGGTCTGCGTGTGCGCAGTATTGTATGCTTGTGGTTGTGCGTGTTGTGTGTAGTGCGTTCTATGTGTGTTGCATGTGTTTTCGTCAGTTGCGTGTGTGCACTTGTAGGTGCTGTGTCAGTTTTGTGTGTGTGAGATTGTGATTTGTGTGCTGTTGTGTTAGAGAGGCTGTGTGTGTGTGTTTGGCTGTTTGAGTTATGCACATGATGTGAGATGTGTTGACTGTGTGTGGTTGTGCTTGTTTTGTACGTCTCTTGTGCGCAGTCTGCGGTCTGTGCAGTGTTTATCGCGCGTATTGTGAGCAGTAGCTATGTGCCTGCCTTTCAAGGGTGTGGTGTGTTTATGGTGTCTGTTGTGTGGCGTGTTTCTGTGTTGTTGTGTGTGTGTGCACTGCGTTGTGCTCCTGTGTGAGGATGTATGTGTGGTGTGTCTGTGCGTGATTGTGTGTGTAGTGCGTAGTGTGTGAAATGGGTGCTACTTGTCTTCTTGGTTGGTTATCTGTGTTTTGCCCATGGATTTGGGAGTGTGGTGTGTGTTAGGAGTTGTGGTACTTTCTGTGTGTGTCGTGTGATGTGTTGTTCTGTGATTTGTGTTTGTGCTGTGTGTGTCCTACTCTGTGTGTTCTGTGGACTGTGTGTTTTGCAAGTTGAGTGAGACATTGCGTGTTATGACCGATATCTTGTGTATATGTTGCGTGTTTGGCATTGTGCATTCTGTGAGGCTCTGTGTGCTGTATGTTTTATGTGTGTTTGGAGTGATGTGTGCACTGTGTGAAATGTGTGTTGCATAAATTCGGTGTTCTTTCTGTGGTGGTTTGTGTGTGTTTTGCATGGGGGTCGCTATGTGTGTGGTTGTGTTTGACAGGTTGTGTGCGTGGTTGGCTCCTTGAGCAATGAGTGTACTTTGTGATGCGTGTACTGTGTATGGTCAAGCTTGGTCAGTGGGCCTCACTGTGGGTGTTGTGTTCACTCTGAGAACCGTGGTTCATGTGTATAGCGTGCAGTTATGTTCTCGGTGTGATGTGCTGTGCGTTGAGGGACTTCTGCATTCAAGTGCACAGAAGGTAGCCTCTCATGCTTGTCCGTTTTCGCCACAGGTTTGTAATCCTCCATGAGGGCGTTGTTTCCTGAGGGTGCAAAGAGCCACGTCATCCCTTTAATAGCAAGGCCCTGACGATGCCTTTGTAGTAATCTGTCAGAAACTGCTGCGGGAGAGCCTTGTGCCAAACTCTGCTGGGGAAACAATCCACCGTGCACTGAGGAGACCCTCCCTGAGAGAATACTAGGCTGCTTTCGCCTTGCATGCAACTTGCTCCTACGTGATAAGGAAAACAGTAAACATTGCAGTAGAAGGCGGTCTTCTCTGTACGCCCTCTGTCTCAGAGACCGAAGTGAGCCGCGAATAGGCCTTCGCACTAGCCACACAGGAAGCTGCAGAACAAGATGCTTTGAAATGACAACAGTGGAGGCAAGCCAGCTATGGATTCAGCTTATGTGAGTGAAAGAAACCAGTGCGGGATGGCCAATCCAAGGAATCATTGAAGCCGTGGCGGTGGAAGTTGAAACTGAGCTTGCAATGTGCTTTCCGTGTCTGTCATGTGCGCGTGCACTCTAAGCGCCTGAGTGACGTCTGCTGCGCAGAGCTCTGTGTGTGCCGAGCGGCGTGCGCTCGCTTGGGTGGCCATTCGCGTGAGGCCTTGCTGAGGCAGCCTGGCTGTCAGAAAGTTGCCCGCATACAACGAATTCCGCTTGCAAAGTGCTTCCCGTGTCTGCCCTGTGTGCCTGCACTCTAAGCACCTGAGTGGAGTCTGCTGCGCAGTGCTCTGTGTGTGCCGAGCGGCGTGCGCTCGCTTGGGTGGCCATTCGCGTGAGGCCTTGCTGAGGCAGCCTGGCTGTCAGAAAGTTGCCCGCATACAACGAATTCCGCTTGCAATGTGCTTCCCGTGTCTGCCGTGTGTGCCTGCACTCTAAGCGCCTGAGTGGAGTCTGCTGCGCAGAGCTCTGTGTGTGCTGAGCGGCGTGCGCTCGCTTGGGTGGCCATTCGCGTGAGGCCTTGCTGAGGAAGCCTGGCTGTCAGGAAAACGCCCGCATACAACGAATTTAGCTTGGCAGTGCAAAAAGTCGCTTTCGTCTGCTACTACGTGGCCGCTCCAGAGAGGCCCAGGTTGGTCTGTGTGGTATGTAAGCCGTTTTCCCATGCCACAGTCTGAGCTTTGAAAACTAAGTGCCCATTGGCTTCAGTCCCCAACCATCATGTCAGCGAGAGGTGTGTGCAAGCTTCTGCAAAGCCTGATGGCGGATGGGCCCTAAGCGTCAGGGCCGTTTTCCTGCAGAGAAGTATCTGAGGCTGTCTCAGTTCAAGGGATTTCCAGCTCAGCCATATCCAGACTGGCAGCTAAACACTGCTGTGTCAAGGCGAGCTTCTTATACACACTTCTACTCCCAGACACAGGGATACTGTGAAGAGGTCTTCCGCCCAGCCTCAGGGGAAGAGGCGGGGCAAGTTGCTTTCTGTACAGCATTCATTGGAAGCAGGACGTTTGGAGGTTCTGTTCCACAGGCGAAAAGCAGGCAGCACTAGGAGAATCTGTCAAGGAAGCTCCTCTTTATGGCTAGCGAGGCTTAATTCAAACGTGCAATGGAAAATTGTTCTGGGGTAACTGAGCTCTAACTTCACGCTCTAACACTTGCAGCTACTTTCTCCTAACTCATACAGAGTGGAATCGCCAAATACAGAGTAGAATTCTGTTGCGGTACGCTGTGTTCTTGTGTGCTTGGCGATGTATTGCCGACGGCCTGCGGGACCTGGTTGTCTTCTGTGTTGTGTGTTGTCCGTGCTGTGTGTATCTTGTATGTAGTATGTGCGGTATGTGTTCCTCACTGCTTGCTGAGTGCACAGTTCTGTGTATTTTTCACTGTGCTGTGTGTTATGTGAGATGTTGGTATTTGTGAGTGGTGTGTGTTGAGTGGTTCTTTGTGCATTGTACATTTCGCCTTTTTTGATGAGTTCTCTGTTGGCGGTTGCATATGTTGTGCGTTTGGTGTGTGGCTTCCCGTCTAATGTGTAGTGTGAAATGTGTGTCTGGTCTTTCTGTTGTCTGCTGTGTTGTGTACTGTGTTCTGGGTTGTGCGAGTGCTGTCTTTCGGCTTTCCGTGTGTTGCATACTGGGTCGATGTTGGGTGGGCTGTGTAATTTGAGCACTGTGTGCAAAGTTGAGTTTGCCTTGTGTCGGACGTGTTGTGTGCATGTGCATGTTGTGTGTGTGTGTTTGTGCGTTTTCGTTCGTGCTGTCTGCGTGTGGGTCTGCGTGTGCGCAGTATTGTATGCTTGTGGTTGTGCGTGTTGTGTGTAGTGCGTTCTATGTGTGTTGCATGTGTTTTCGTCAGTTGCGTGTGTGCACTTGTAGGTGCTGTGTCAGTTTTGTGTGTGTGAGATTGTGATTTGTGTGCTGTTGTGTTAGAGAGGCTGTGTGTGTGTGTTTGGCTGTTTGAGTTATGCACATGATGTGAGATGTGTTGACTGTGTGTGGTTGTGCTTGTTTTGTACGTCTCTTGTGCGCAGTATGCGGTCTGTGCAGTGTTTATCGCGCGTATTGTGAGCAGTAGCTATGTGCCTGCCTTTCAAGGGTGTGGTGTGTTTATGGTGTCTGTTGTGTGGCGTGTTTCTGTGTTGTGTGTGTGCACTGCATTGTGCTCCTGTGTGAGGATGTATGTGTGGTGTGTCTGTGCGTGATTGTGTGTGTAGTGCGTACTGTGTGAAATGGGTGCTACTTGTCTTCTTGGTTGGTTATATGTGTTTTGCCTATGGATTTGGAAGTGCGTGTGTGTTAGGAGTTGTGGTACTTTCTGTGTGTGTCGTGTGCTGTGTTGTTCTGTGATTTGTGTTTGTGCTGTGTGTGTCCTACTCTGTGTGTTCTGTGGTCTGTGTGTTTTGCAAGTTGAGTGAGATATTGCGTGTTATGACCGATATCTGTGTATATGTTGCGTGTTTGGCATTGCGCATTCTGTGAGGCTCTGTGTGCTGTATGTTTTATGTGTGTTTGGAGTGATGTGTGCACTGTGTGAAATGTGTGTTGCATAAATTCGGTGTTCTTTCTGTCGTGGTTTGTGTGTGTTTTGCATGGGGGTCGCTATGTGTGTGGTTGTGTTTGACAGGTTGTGTGCGTGGTTGGCTCCTTGAGCAATGAGTGTTCTTTGTGATGCGTGTACTGTGTATGGTCAAGCTTGGTCAGTGGGCCTCACTGTGGGTGTTGTGTTCACTCTGAGAACCGTGGTTCATGTGTATAGCGTGCAGTTATGTTCTCGGTGTGATGTGCTGTGCGTTGAGGGACTTCTGCATTCAAGTGCACAGAAGGTAGCCTCTCATGCTTGTCCGTTTTCGCCACAGGTTTGTAATCCTCCATGAGGGCGTTGTTTCCTGAGGGTGCAAAGAGCCACGTCATCCCTTTAATAGCAAGGCCCTGACGATGCCTTTGTAGTAATCTGTCAGAAACTGCTGCGGGAGAGCCTTGTGCCAAACTCTGCTGGGGAAACAATCCACCGTGCACTGAGGAGACCCTCCCTGAGAGAATACTAGGCTGCTTTCGCCTTGCATGCAACTTGCTCCTACGTGATAAGGAAAACAGTAAACATTGCAGTAGAAGGCGGTCTTCTCTGTACGCCCTCTGTCTCAGAGACCGAAGTGAGCCGCGAATAGGCCTTCGCACTAGCCACACAGGAAGCTGCAGAACAAGATGCTTTGAAATGACAGCAGTGGAGGCAAGCCAGCTATGGATTCAGCTTATGTGAGTGAAAGAAACCAGTGCGGGATGGCCCATCCAAGGAATCATTGAAGCCGTGGCGGTGGAAGTTGAAACTGAGCTTGCAATGTGCTTTCCGTGTCTGTCGGTGGAAGTTGAAACTGAGCTTGCAATGTGCTTTCCGTGTCTGTCGTGTGCGCGTGCACTCTAAGCGCCTGAGTGACGTCTGCTGCGCAGAGCTCTGTGTGTGCCGAGCGGCGTGCGCTCGCTTGGGTGGCCATTCGCGTGAGGCCTTGCTGAGGCAGCCTGGCTGTCAGAAAGTTGCCCGCATACAACGAATTCCGCTTGCAAAGTGCTTCCCGTGTCTGCCCTGTGTGCCTGCACTCTAAGCACCTGAGTGGAGTCTGCTGCGCAGAGCTCTGTGTGTGCCGAGCAGTGTGCGCTCGCTTGGGTGGCCATTCGCGTGAGGTCTTGCTGAGGCAGCCTGGCTGTCAGAAAGTTGCCCGCATACAACGAATTCCGCTTGCAGTGTGCTTCCCGTGTCTGCCGTGTGTGCCTGCACTCTAAGCGCCTGAGTGGAGTCTGCTGCGCAGAGCTCTGTGTGTGCTGAGCGGCGTGCGCTCGCTTGGGTGGCCATTCGCGCGAGGCCTTGCTGAGGAAGCCTGGCTGTCAGGAAAACGCCCGCATACAACGAATTTAGCTTGGCAGTGCAAAAAGTCGCTTTCGTCTGCTACTACGTGGCCGCTCCAGAGAGGCCCAGGTTGGTCTGTGTGGTATGTAAGCCGGTTTCCCATGCCACAGTCTGAGCTTTGAAAACTAAGTGCCCATTGGCTTCAGTCCCCAACCATCATGTCAGCGAGAGGTGTGTGCAAGCTTCTGCAAAGCCTGATGGCGGATGGGCCCTAAGCGTCAGGGCCGTTTTCCTGCAGAGCAGTATCTGAGGCTGTCTCAGTTCAAGGGATTTCCAGCTCAGCCATATCCAGACTGGCAGCTAAACACTGCTGTGTCAAGGCGAGCTTCTTATACACACTTCTACTCCCAGACACAGGGATACTGTGAAGAGGTCTTCCGCCCAGCCTCAGGGGAAGAGGCGGGGCAAGTTGCTTTCTGTACAGCATTCATTGGAAGCAGGACGTTTGGAGGTTCTGTTCCACAGGCGAAAAGCAGGCAGCACTAGGAGAATCTGTCAAGGAAGCTCCTCTTTATGGCTAGCGAGGCTTAATTCAAACGTGCAATGGAAAATTGTTCTGGGGTAACTGAGCTCTAACTTCACGCTCTAACACTTGCAGCTACTTTCTCCTAACTCATACAGAGTGGAATCGCCAAATACAGAGTAGAATTCTGTTGCGGTACGCTGTGTTCTTGTGTGCTTGGCGATGTATTGCCGACGGCCTGCGGGACCTGCTTGTCTTCTGTGTTGTGTGTTGTCCGTGCTGTGTGTATCTTGTATGTAGTATGTGCGGTATGTGTTCCTCACTGCTTGCTGAGTGCACAGTTCTGTGTATTTTTCACTGTGCTGTGTGTTATGTGAGATGTTGGTATTTGTGAGTGGTGTGTGTTGAGTGGTTCTTTGTGCATTGTACATTTCGCCTTTTTTGATGAGTTCTCTGTTGGCGGTTGCATATGTTGTGCGTTTGGTGTGTGGCTTCCCGTCTAATGTTTAGTGTGAAATGTGTGTCTGGTCTTTCTGTTGTCTGCTGTGTTGTGTACTGTGTTCTGGGTTGTGCGAGTGCTGTCTTTCGGCTTTCCGTGTGTTGCATACTGGGTCGATGTTGGGTGGGCTGTGTAATTTGAGCACTGTGTGCAAAGTTGAGTTTGCCTTGTGTCGGACGTGTTGTGTGCATGTGCATGTTGTGTGTGTGTGTTTGTGCGTTTTCGTTCGTGCTGTCTGCGTGTGGGTCTGCGTGTGCGCAGTATTGTATGCTTGTGGTTGTGCGTGTTGTGTGTAGTGCGTTCTATGTGTGTTGCATGTGTTTTCGTCAGTTGCGTGTGTGCACTTGTAGGTGCTGTGTCAGTTTTGTGTGTGTGAGATTGTGATTTGTGTGCTGTTGTGTTAGAGAGGCTGTGTGTGTGTGTTTGGCTGTTTGAGTTATGCACATGATGTGAGATGTGTTGACTGTGTGTGGTTGTGCTTGTTTTGTACGTCTCTTGTGCGCAGTCTGCGGTCTGTGCAGTGTTTATCGCGCGTATTGTGAGCAGTAGCTATGTGCCTGCCTTTCAAGGGTGTGGTGTGTTTATGGTGTCTGTTGTGTGGCGTGTTTCTGTGTTGTGTGTGTGCACTGCGTTGTGCTCCTGTGTGAGGATGTATGTGTGGTGTGTCTGTGCGTGATTGTGTGTGTAGTGCGTAGTGTGTGAAATGGGTGCTACTTGTCTTCTTGGTTGGTTATATGTGTTTTGCCTATGGATTTGGGAGTGCGTGTGTGTTAGGAGTTGTGGTACTTTCTGTGTGTGTCGTGTGCTGTGTTGTTCTGTGATTTGTGTTTGTGCTGTGTGTGTCCTACTCTGTGTGTTCTGTGGTCTGTGTGTTTTGCAAGTTGAGTGAGATATTGCGTGTTATGACCGATATCTGTGTATATGTTGCGTGTTTGGCATTGCGCATTCTGTGAGGCTCTGTGTGCTGTATGTTTTATGTGTGTTTGGAGTGATGTGTGCACTGTGTGAAATGTGTGTTGCATAAATTCGGTGTTCTTTCTGTCGTGGTTTGTGTGTGTTTTGCATGGGGGTCGCTATGTGTGTGGTTGTGTTTGACAGGTTGTGTGCGTGGTTGGCTCCTTGAGCAACTTTGTGATGCGTGTACTGTGTATGGTCAAGCTTGGTCAGTGGGCCTCACTGTGGGTGTTGTGTTCACTCTGAGAACCGTGGTTCATGTGTATAGCGTGCAGTTATGTTCTCGGTGTGATGTGCTGTGCGTTGAGGGACTTCTGCATTCAAGTGCACAGAAGGTAGCCTCTCATGCTTGTCCGTTTTCGCCACAGGTTTGTAATCCTCCATGAGGGCGTTGTTTCCTGAGGGTGCAAAGAGCCACGTCATCCCTTTAATAGCAAGGCCCTGACGATGCCTTTGTAGTAATCTGTCAGAAACTGCTGCGGGAGAGCCTTGTGCCAAACTCTGCTGGGGAAGCAATCCACCGTGCACTGAGGAGACCCTCCCTGAGAGAATACTAGGCTGCTTTCGCCTTGCATGCAACTTGCTCCTACGTGATAAGGAAAACAGTAAACATTGCAGTAGAAGGCGGTCTTCTCTGTACGCCCTCTGTCTCAGAGACCGAAGTGAGCCGCGAATAGGCCTTCGCACTAGCCACACAGGAAGCTGCAGAACAAGATGCTTTGAAATGACAGCAGTGGAGGCAAGCCAGCTATGGATTCAGCTTATGTGAGTGAAAGAAACCAGTGCGGGATGGCCCATCCAAGGAATCATTGAAGCCGTGGCGGTGGAAGTTGAAACTGAGCTTGCAATGTGCTTTCCGTGTCTGTCGGTGGAAGTTGAAACTGAGCTTGCAATGTGCTTTCCGTGTCTGTCGTGTGCGCGTGCACTCTAAGCGCCTGAGTGACGTCTGCTGCGCAGAGCTCTGTGTGTGCCGAGCGGCGTGCGCTCGCTTGGGTGGCCATTCGCGTGAGGCCTTGCTGAGGCAGCCTGGCTGTCAGAAAGTTGCCCGCATACAACGAATTCCGCTTGCAAAGTGCTTCCCGTGTCTGCCCTGTGTGCCTGCACTCTAAGCACCTGAGTGGAGTCTGCTGCGCAGAGCTCTGTGTTTGCCGAGCAGTGTGCGCTCGCTTGGGTGGCCATTCGCGTGAGGTCTTGCTGAGGCAGCCTGGCTGTCAGAAAGTTGCCCGCATACAACGAATTCCGCTTGCAGTGTGCTTCCCGTGTCTGCCGTGTGTGCCTGCACTCTAAGCGCCTGAGTGGAGTCTGCTGCGCAGAGCTCTGTGTGTGCTGAGCGGCGTGCGCTCGCTTGGGTGGCCATTCGCGCGAGGCCTTGCTGAGGAAGCCTGGCTGTCAGGAAAACGCCCGCATACAACGAATTTAGCTTGGCAGTGCAAAAAGTCGCTTTCGTCTGCTACTACGTGGCCACTCCAGAGAGGCCCAGGTTGGTCTGTGTGGTATGTAAGCCGGTTTCCCATGCCACAGTCTGAGCTTTGAAAACTAAGTGCCCATTGGCTTCAGTCCCCAACCATCATGTCAGCGAGAGGTGTGTGCAAGCTTCTGCAAAGCCTTGTGGCGGATGGGCCCTAAGCGTCAGGGCTGTTGTCCTGCAGAGAAGTATCTGAGGCTGTCTCAGTTCAAGGGATTTCCTGCTCAGCCATATCCAGACTGGCAGCTAAACACTGCTGTGTCAAGGCGAGCTTCTTATACACACTTCTACTCCCAGACACAGGGATACTGTGAAGAGGTCTTCCGCCCAGCCTCAGGGGAAGAGGCGGGGCAAGTTGCTTTCTGTACAGCATTCATTGGAAGCAGGACGTTTGGAGGTTCTGTTCCACAGGCGAAAAGCAGGCAGCACTAGGAGAATCTGTCAAGGAAGCTCCTCTTTATGGCTAGCGAGGCTTAATTCAAACGTGCAATGGAAAATTGTTCTGGGGTAACTGAGCTCTAACTTCACGCTCTAACACTTGCAGCTACTTTCTCCTAACTCATACAGAGTGGAATCGCCAAATACAGAGTAGAATTCTGTTGCGGTACGCTGTGTTCTTGTGTGCTTGGCGATGTATTGCCGACGGCCTGCGGGACCTGGTTGTCTTCTGTGTTGTGTGTTGTCCGTGCTGTGTGTATCTTGTATGTAGTATGTGCGGTATGTGTTCCTCACTGCTTGCTGAGTGCACAGTTCTGTGTATTTTTCACTGTGCTGTGTGTTATGTGAGATGTTGGTATTTGTGAGTGGTGTGTGTTGAGTGGTTCTTCGTGCATTGTACATTTCGCCTTTTCTGTTGGCGGTTGCATATGTTGTGCGTTTGGTGTGTGGCTTCCCGTCTAATGTTTAGTGTGAAATGTGTGTCTGGTCTTTCTGTTGTCTGCTGTGTTGTGTACTGTGTTGTGGGTTGTGCGAGTGCTGTCTTTCGGCTTTCCGTGTGTTGCATACTGGGTCGATGTTGGGTGGGCTGTGTAATTTGAGCACTGTGTGCAAAGTTGAGTTTGCCTTGTGTCGGACGTGTTGTGTGCATGTGCATGTTGTGTGTGTGTGTTTGTGCGTTTTCGTTCGTGCTGTCTGCGTGTGGGTCTGCGTGTGCGCAGTATTGTATGCTTGTGGTTGTGCGTGTTGTGTGTAGTGCGTTCTATGTGTGTTGCATGTGTTTTCGTCAGTTGCGTGTGTGCACTTGTAGGTGCTGTGTCAGTTTTGTGTGTGTGAGATTGTGATTTGTGTGCTGTTGTGTTAGAGAGGCTGTGTGTGTGTGTTTGGCTGTTTGAGTTATGCACATGATGTGAGATGTGTTGACTGTGTGTGGTTGTGCTTGTTTTGTACGTCTCTTGTGCGCAGTCTGCGGTCTGTGCAGTGTTTATCGCGCGTATTGTGGGCAGTAGCTATGTGCCTGCCTTTCAAGGGTGTGGTGTGTTTATTGTGTCTGTTGTGTGGCGTGTTTCTGTGTTGTGTGTGTGTGCACTGCGTTGTGCTCCTGTGTGAGGATGTATGTGTGGTGTGTCTGTGCGTGATTGTGTGTGTAGTGCGTAGTGTGTGAAATGGGTGCTACTTGTCTTCTTGGTTGGTTATCTGTGTTTTGCCCATGGATTTGGGAGTGTCGTGTGTGTTAGGAGTTGTGGTACTTTCTGTGTGTGTCGTGTGATGTGTTGTTCTGTGATTTGTGTTTGTGCTGTGTGTGTCCTACTCTGTGTGTTCTGTGGACTGTGTGTTTTGCAAGTTGAGTGAGACATTGCGTGTTATGACCGATATCTTGTGTATATGTTGCGTGTTTGGCATTGTGCATTCTGTGAGGCTCTGTGTGCTGTATGTTTTATGTGTGTTTGGAGTGATGTGTGCACTGTGTGAAATGTGTGTTGCATAAATTCGGTGTTCTTTCTGTGGTGGTTTGTGTGTGTTTTGCATGGGGGTCGCTATGTGTATGGTTGTGTTTGACAGGTTGTGTGCGTGGTTGGCTCCTTGAGCAATGAGTGTACTTTGTGATGCGTGTACTGTGTATGGTCAAGCTTGGTCAGTGGGCCTCACTGTGGGTGTTGTGTTCACTCTGAGAACCGTGGTTCATGTGTATAGCGTGCAGTTATGTTCTCGGTGTGATGTGCTGTGCGTTGAGGGACTTCTGCATTCAAGTGCACAGAAGGTAGCCTCTCATGCTTGTCCATTTTCGCCACAGGTTTGTAATCCTCCATGAGGGCGTTGTTTCCTGAGGGTGCAAAGAGCCACGTCATCCCTTTAATAGCAAGGCCCTGACGATGCCTTTGTAGTAATCTGTCAGAAACTGCTGCGGGAGAGCCTTGTGCCAAACTCTGCTGGGGAAACAATCCACCGTGCACTGAGGAGACCCTCCCTGAGAGAATACTAGGCTGCTTTCGCCTTGCATGCAACTTGCTCCTACGTGATAAGGAAAACAGTAAACATTGCAGTAGAAGGCGGTCTTCTCTGTACGCCCTCTGTCTCAGAGACCGAAGTGAGCCGCGAATAGGCCTTCGCACTAGCCACACAGGAAGCTGCAGAACAAGATGCTTTGAAATGACAGCAGTGGAGGCAAGCCAGCTATGGATTCAGCTTATGTGAGTGAAAGAAACCAGTGCGGGATGGCCCATCCAAGGAATCATTGAAGCCGTGGCGGTGGAAGTTGAAACTGAGCTTGCAATGTGCTTTCCGTGTCTGTCGGTGGAAGTTGAAACTGAGCTTGCATTGTGCTTTCCGTGTCTGTCGTGTGCGCGTGCACTCTAAGCGCCTGAGTGACGTCTGCTGCGCAGAGCTCTGTGTGTGCCGAGCGGCGTGCGCTCGCTTGGGTGGCCATTCGCGTGAGGCCTTGCTGAGGCAGCCTGGCTGTCAGAAAGTTGCCCGCATACAACGAATTCCGCTTGCAAAGTGCTTCCCGTGTCTGCCCTGTGTGCCTGCACTCTAAGCACCTGAGTGGAGTCTGCTGCGCAGAGCTCTGTGTGTGCCGAGCAGTGTGCGCTCGCTTGGGTGGCCATTCGCGTGAGGTCTTGCTGAGGCAGCCTGGCTGTCAGAAAGTTGCCCGCATACAACGAATTCCGCTTGCAGTGTGCTTCCCGTGTCTGCCGTGTGTGCCTGCACACTAAGCGCCTGAGTGGAGTCTGCTGCGCAGAGCTCTGTGTGTGCTGAGCGGCGTGCGCTCGCTTGGGTGGCCATTCGCGCGAGGCCTTGCTGAGGAAGCCTGGCTGTCAGGAAAACGCCCGCATACAACGAATTTAGCTTGGCAGTGCAAAAAGTCGCTTTCGTTTGCTACTACGTGGCCGCTCCAGAGAGGCCCAGGTTGGTCTGTGTGGTATGTAAGCCGGTTTCCCATGCCACAGTCTGAGCTTTGAAAACTAAGTGCCCATTGGCTTCAGTCCCCAACCATCATGTCAGCGAGAGGTGTGTGCAAGCTTCTGCAAAGCCTGGTGGCGGATGGGCCCTAAGCGTCAGGGCCGTTGTCCTGCAGAGAAGTATCTGAGGCTGTCTCAGTTCAAGGGATTTCCAGCTCAGCCATATCCAGACTGGCAGCTAAACACTGCTGTGTCAAGGCGAGCTTCTTATACACACTTCTACTCCCAGACACAGGGATACTGTGAAGAGGTCTTCCGCCCAGCCTCAGGGGAAGAGGCGGGGCAAGTTGCTTTCTGTACAGCATTCATTGGAAGCAGGACGTTTGGAGGTTCTGTTCCACAGGCGAAAAGCAGGCAGCACTAGGAGAATCTGTCAAGGAAGCTCCTCTTTATGGCTAGCGAGGCTTAATTCAAACGTGCAATGGAAAATTGTTCTGGGGTAACTGAGCTCTAACTTCACGCTCTAACACTTGCAGCTACTTTCTCCTAACTCATACAGAGTGGAATCGCCAAATACAGAGTAGAATTCTGTTGCGGTACGCTGTGTTCTTGTGTGCTTGGCGATGTATTGCCGACGGCCTGCGGGACCTGCTTGTCTTCTGTGTTGTGTGTTGTCCGTGCTGTGTGTATCTTGTATGTAGTATGTGCGGTATGTGTTCCTCACTGCTTGCTGAGTGCACAGTTCTGTGTATTTTTCACTGTGCTGTGTGTTATGTGAGATGTTGGTATTTGTGAGTGGTGTGTGTTGAGTGGTTCTTTGTGCATTGTACATTTCGCCTTTTTTGATGAGTTCTCTGTTGGCGGTTGCATATGTTGTGCGTTTGGTGTGTGGCTTCCCGTCTAATGTTTAGTGTGAAATGTGTGTCTGGTCTTTCTGTTGTCTGCTGTGTTGTGTACTGTGTTCTGGGTTGTGCGAGTGCTGTCTTTCGGCTTTCCGTGTGTTGCATACTGGGTCGATGTTGGGTGGGCTGTGTAATTTGAGCACTGTGTGCAAAGTTGAGTTTGCCTTGTGTCGGACGTGTTCTGTGCATGTGCATGTTGTGTGTGTGTGTTTGTGCGTTTTCGTTCGTGCTGTCTGCGTGTGGGTCTGCGTGTGCGCAGTATTGTATGCTTGTGGTTGTGCGTGTTGTGTGTAGTGCGTTCTATGTGTGTTGCATGTGTTTTCGTCAGTTGCGTGTGTGCACTTGTAGGTGCTGTGTCAGTTTTGTGTGTGTGAGATTGTGATTTGTGTGCTGTTGTGTTAGAGAGGCTGTGTGTGTGTGTTTGGCTGTTTGAGTTATGCACATGATGTGAGATGTGTTGACTGTGTGTGGTTGTGCTTGTTTTGTACGTCTCTTGTGCGCAGTCTGCGGTCTGTGCAGTGTTTATCGCGCGTATTGTGGGCAGTAGCTATGTGCCTGCCTTTCAAGGGTGTGGTGTGTTTATGGTGTCTGTTGTGTGACGTGTTTCTGTGTTGTGTGTGTGCACTGCGTTGTGCTCCTGTGTGAGGATGTATGTGTGGTGTGTCTGTGCGTGATTGTGTGTGTAGTGCGTAGTGTGTGAAATGGGTGCTACTTGTCTTCTTGGTTGGTTATATGTGTTTTGCCCATGGATTTGGGAGTGTCGTGTGTGTTAGGAGTTGTGGTACTTTCTGTGTGTGTCATGTGATGTGTTGTTCTGTGATTTGTGTTTGTGCTGTGTGTGTCCTACTCTGTGTGTTCTGTGGTCTGTGTGTTTTGCAAGTTGAGTGAGATATTGCGTGTTATGACCGATATCTGTGTATATGTTGCGTGTTTGGCATTGCGCATTCTGTGAGGCTCTGTGTGCTGTATGTTTTATGTGTGTTTGGAGTGATGTGTGCACTGTGTGAAATGTGTGTTGCATAAATTCGGTGTTCTTTCTGTGGTGGTTTGTGTGTGTTTTGCATGGGGGTCGCTATGTGTGTGGTTGTGTTTGACAGGTTGTGTGCGTGGTTGGCTCCTTGAGCAATGAGTGTACTTTGTGATGCGTGTACTGTGTATGGTCAAGCTTGGTCAGTGGGCCTCACTGTGGGTGTTGTGTTCACTCTGAGAACCGTGGTTCATGTGTATAGCGTGCAGTTATGTTCTCGGTGTGATGTGCTGTGTGTTGAGGGACTTCTGCATTCAAGTGCACAGAAGGTAGCCTCTCATGCTTGTCCGTTTTCGCCACAGGTTTGTAATCCTCCATGAGGGCGTTGTTTCCTGAGGGTGCAAAGAGCCACGTCATCCCTTTAATAGCAAGGCCCTGACGATGCCTTTGTAGTAATCTGTCAGAAACTGCTGCGGGAGAGCCTTGTGCCAAACTCTGCTGGGGAAACAATCCACCGTGCACTGAGGAGACCCTCCCTGAGAGAATACTAGGCTGCTTTCGCCTTGCATGCAACTTGCTCCTACGTGATAAGGAAAACAGTAAACATTGCAGTAGAAGGCGGTCTTCTCTGTACGCCCTCTGTCTCAGAGACCGAAGTGAGCCGCGAATAGGCCTTCGCACTAGCCACACAGGAAGCTGCAGAACAAGATGCTTTGAAATGACAGCAGTGGAGGCAAGCCAGCTATGGATTCAGCTTATGTGAGTGAAAGAAACCAGTGCGGGATGGCCCATCCAAGGAATCATTGAAGCCGTGGCGGTGGAAGTTGAAACTGAGCTTGCAATGTGCTTTCCGTGTCTGTCGGTGGAAGTTGAAACTGAGCTTGCAATGTGCTTTCCGTGTCTGTCGTGTGCGCGTGCACTCTAAGCGCCTGAGTGACGTCTGCTGCGCAGAGCTCTGTGTGTGCCGAGCGGCGTGCGCTCGCTTGGGTGGCCATTCGCGTGAGGCCTTGCTGAGGCAGCCTGGCTGTCAGAAAGTTGCCCGCATACAACGAATTCCGCTTGCAAAGTGCTTCCCGTGTCTGCCCTGTGTGCCTGCACTCTAAGCACCTGAGTGGAGTCTGCTGCGCAGAGCTCTGTGTGTGCCGAGCAGTGTGCGCTCGCTTGGGTGGCCATTCGCGTGAGGTCTTGCTGAGGCAGCCTGGCTGTCAGAAAGTTGCCCGCATACAACGAATTCCGCTTGCAGTGTGCTTCCCGTGTCTGCCGTGTGTGCCAGCACTCTAAGCGCCTGAGTGGAGTCTGCTGCGCAGAGCTCAGTGTGTGCTGAGCGGCGTGCGCTCGCTTGGGTGGCCATTCGCGCGAGGCCTTGCTGAGGAAGCCTGGCTGTCAGGAAAACGCCCGCATACAACGAATTTAGCTTGGCAGTGCAAAAAGTCGCTTTCGTCTGCTACTACGTGGCCACTCCAGAGAGGCCCAGGTTGGTCTGTGTGGTATGTAAGCCGGTTTCCCATGCCACAGTCTGAGCTTTGAAAACTAAGTGCCCATTGGCTTCAGTCCCCAACCATCATGTCAGCGAGAGGTGTGTGCAAGCTTCTGCAAAGCCTGGTGGCGGATGGGCCCTAAGCGTCAGGGCCGTTGTCCTGCAGAGAAGTATCTGAGGCTGTCTCAGTTCAAGGGATTTCCTGCTCAGCCATATCCAGACTGGCAGCTAAACACTGCTGTGTCAAGGCGAGCTTCTTATACACACTTCTACTCCCAGACACAGGGATACTGTGAAGAGGTCTTCCGCCCAGCCTCAGGGGAAGAGGCGGGGCAAGTTGCTTTCTGTACAGCATTCATTGGAAGCAGGACGTTTGGAGGTTCTGTTCCACAGGCGAAAAGCAGGCAGCACTAGGAGAATCTGTCAAGGAAGCTCCTCTTTATGGCTAGCGAGGCTTAATTCAAACGTGCAATGGAAAATTGTTCTGGGGTAACTGAGCTCTAACTTCACGCTCTAACACTTGCAGCTACTTTCTCCTAACTCATACAGAGTGGAATCGCCAAATACAGAGTAGAATTCTGTTGCGGTACGCTGTGTTCTTGTGTGCTTGGCGATGTATTGCCGACGGCCTGCGGGACCTGCTTGTCTTCTGTGTTGTGTGTTGTCCGTGCTGTGTGTATCTTGTATGTAGTATGTGCGGTATGTGTTCCTCACTGCTTGCTGAGTGCACAGTTCTGTGTATTTTTCACTGTGCTGTGTGTTATGTGAGATGTTGGTATTTGTGAGTGGTGTGTGTTGAGTGGTTCTTCGTGCATTGTACATTTCGCCTTTTCTGTTGGCGGTTGCATATGTTGTGCGTTTGGTGTGTGGCTTCCCGTCTAATGTTTAGTGTGAAATGTGTGTCTGGTCTTTCTGTTGTCTGCTGTGTTGTGTACTGTGTTGTGGGTTGTGCGAGTGCTGTCTTTCGGCTTTCCGTGTGTTGCATACTGGGTCGATGTTGGGTGGGCTGTGTAATTTGAGCACTGTGTGCAAAGTTGAGTTTGCCTTGTGTCGGACGTGTTGTGTGCATGTGCATGTTGTGTGTGTGTGTTTGTGCGTTTTCGTTCGTGCTGTCTGCGTGTGGGTCTGCGTGTGCGCAGTATTGTATGCTTGTGGTTGTGCGTGTTGTGTGTAGTGCGTTCTATGTGTGTTGCATGTGTTTTCGTCAGTTGCGTGTGTGCACTTGTAGGTGCTGTGTCAGTTTTGTGTGTGTGAGATTGTGATTTGTGTGCTGTTGTGTTAGAGAGGCTGTGTGTGTGTGTTTGGCTGTTTGAGTTATGCACATGATGTGAGATGTGTTGACTGTGTGTGGTTGTGCTTGTTTTGTACGTCTCTTGTGCGCAGTCTGCGGTCTGTGCAGTGTTTATCGCGCGTATTGTGGGCAGTAGCTATGTGCCTGCCTTTCAAGGGTGTGGTGTGTTTATTGTGTCTGTTGTGTGGCGTGTTTCTGTGTTGTGTGTGTGTGCACTGCGTTGTGCTCCTGTGTGAGGATGTATGTGTGGTGTGTCTGTGCGTGATTGTGTGTGTAGTGCGTAGTGTGTGAAATGGGTGCTACTTGTCTTCTTGGTTGGTTATCTGTGTTTTGCCCATGGATTTGGGAGTGTCGTGTGTGTTAGGAGTTGTGGTACTTTCTGTGTGTGCCGTGTGATGTGTTGTTCTGTGATTTGTGTTTGTGCTGTGTGTGTCCTACTCTGTGTGTTCTGTGGACTGTGTGTTTTGCAAGTTGAGTGAGACATTGCGTGTTATGACCGATATCTTGTGTATATGTTGCGTGTTTGGCATTGTGCATTCTGTGAGGCTCTGTGTGCTGTATGTTTTATGTGTGTTTGGAGTGATGTGTGCACTGTGTGAAATGTGTGTTGCATAAATTCGGTGTTCTTTCTGTGGTGGTTTGTGTGTGTTTTGCATGGGGGTCGCTATGTGTGTGGTTGTGTTTGACAGGTTGTGTGCGTGGTTGGCTCCTTGAGCAATGAGTGTACTTTGTGATGCGTGTACTGTGTATGGTCAAGCTTGGTCAGTGGGCCTCACTGTGGGTGTTGTGTTCACTCTGAGAACCGTGGTTCATGTGTATAGCGTGCAGTTATGTTCTCGGTGTGATGTGCTGTGCGTTGAGGGACTTCTGCATTCAAGTGCACAGAAGGTAGCCTCTCATGCTTGTCCATTTTCGCCACAGGTTTGTAATCCTCCATGAGGGCGTTGTTTCCTGAGGGTGCAAAGAGCCACGTCATCCCTTTAATAGCAAGGCCCTGACGATGCCTTTGTAGTAATCTGTCAGAAACTGCTGCGGGAGAGCCTTGTGCCAAACTCTGCTGGGGAAACAATCCACCGTGCACTGAGGAGACCCTCCCTGAGAGAATACTAGGCTGCTTTCGCCTTGCATGCAACTTGCTCCTACGTGATAAGGAAAACAGTAAACATTGCAGTAGAAGGCGGTCTTCTCTGTACGCCCTCTGTCTCAGAGACCGAAGTGAGCCGCGAATAGGCCTTCGCACTAGCCACACAGGAAGCTGCAGAACAAGATGCTTTGAAATGACAGCAGTGGAGGCAAGCCAGCTATGGATTCAGCTTATGTGAGTGAAAGAAACCAGTGCGGGATGGCCCATCCAAGGAATCATTGAAGCCGTGGCGGTGGAAGTTGAAACTGAGCTTGCAATGTGCTTTCCGTGTCTGTCGGTGGAAGTTGAAACTGAGCTTGCATTGTGCTTTCCGTGTCTGTCGTGTGCGCGTGCACTCTAAGCGCCTGAGTGACGTCTGCTGCGCAGAGCTCTGTGTGTGCCGAGCGGCGTGCGCTCGCTTGGGTGGCCATTCGCGTGAGGCCTTGCTGAGGCAGCCTGGCTGTCAGAAAGTTGCCCGCATACAACGAATTCCGCTTGCAAAGTGCTTCCCGTGTCTGCCCTGTGTGCCTGCACTCTAAGCACCTGAGTGGAGTCTGCTGCGCAGAGCTCTGTGTGTGCCGAGCAGTGTGCGCTCGCTTGGGTGGCCATTCGCGTGAGGTCTTGCTGAGGCAGCCTGGCTGTCAGAAAGTTGCCCGCATACAACGAATTCCGCTTGCAGTGTGCTTCCCGTGTCTGCCGTGTGTGCCTGCACACTAAGCGCCTGAGTGGAGTCTGCTGCGCAGAGCTCTGTGTGTGCTGAGCGGCGTGCGCTCGCTTGGGTGGCCATTCGCGCGAGGCCTTGCTGAGGAAGCCTGGCTGTCAGGAAAACGCCCGCATACAACGAATTTAGCTTGGCAGTGCAAAAAGTCGCTTTCGTCTGCTACTACGTGGCCGCTCCAGAGAGGCCCAGGTTGGTCTGTGTGGTATGTAAGCCGGTTTCCCATGCCACAGTCTGAGCTTTGAAAACTAAGTGCCCATTGGCTTCAGTCCCCAACCATCATGTCAGCGAGAGGTGTGTGCAAGCTTCTGCAAAGCCTGGTGGCGGATGGGCCCTAAGCGTCAGGGCCGTTGTCCTGCAGAGAAGTATCTGAGGCTGTCTCAGTTCAAGGGATTTCCAGCTCAGCCATATCCAGACTGGCAGCTAAACACTGCTGTGTCAAGGCGAGCTTCTTATACACACTTCTACTCCCAGACACAGGGATACTGTGAAGAGGTCTTCCGCCCAGCCTCAGGGGAAGAGGCGGGGCAAGTTGCTTTCTGTACAGCATTCATTGGAAGCAGGACGTTTGGAGGTTCTGTTCCACAGGCGAAAAGCAGGCAGCACTAGGAGAATCTGTCAAGGAAGCTCCTCTTTATGGCTAGCGAGGCTTAATTCAAACGTGCAATGGAAAATTGTTCTGGGGTAACTGAGCTCTAACTTCACGCTCTAACACTTGCAGCTACTTTCTCCTAACTCATACAGAGTGGAATCGCCAAATACAGAGTAGAATTCTGTTGCGGTACGCTGTGTTCTTGTGTGCTTGGCGATGTATTGCCGACGGCCTGCGGGACCTGGTTGTCTTCTGTGTTGTGTGTTGTCCGTGCTGTGTGTATCTTGTATGTAGTATGTGCGGTATGTGTTCCTCACTGCTTGCTGAGTGCACAGTTCTGTGTATTTTTCACTGTGCTGTGTGTTATGTGAGATGTTGGTATTTGTGAGTGGTGTGTGTTGAGTGGTTCTTTGTGCATTGTACATTTCGCCTTTTTTGATGAGTTCTCTGTTGGCGGTTGCATATGTTGTGCGTTTGGTGTGTGGCTTCCCGTCTAATGTTTAGTGTGAAATGTGTGTCTGGTCTTTCTGTTGTCTGCTGTGTTGTGTACTGTGTTCTGGGTTGTGCGAGTGCTGTCTTTCGGCTTTCCGTGTGTTGCATACTGGGTCGATGTTGGGTGGGCTGTGTAATTTGAGCACTGTGTGCAAAGTTGAGTTTGCCTTGTGTCGGACGTGTTCTGTGCATGTGCATGTTGTGTGTGTGTGTTTGTGCGTTTTCGTTCGTGCTGTCTGCGTGTGGGTCTGCGTGTGCGCAGTATTGTATGCTTGTGGTTGTGCGTGTTGTGTGTAGTGCGTTCTATGTGTGTTGCATGTGTTTTCGTCAGTTGCGTGTGTGCACTTGTAGGTGCTGTGTCAGTTTTGTGTGTGTGAGATTGTGATTTGTGTGCTGTTGTGTTAGAGAGGCTGTGTGTGTGTGTTTGGCTGTTTGAGTTATGCACATGATGTGAGATGTGTTGACTGTGTGTGGTTGTGCTTGTTTTGTACGTCTCTTGTGCGCAGTCTGCGGTCTGTGCAGTGTTTATCGCGCGTATTGTGAGCAGTAGCTATGTGCCTGCCTTTCAAGGGTGTGGTGTGTTTATGGTGTCTGTTGTGTGACGTGTTTCTGTGTTGTGTGTGTGCACTGCGTTGTGCTCCTGTGTGAGGATGTATGTGTGGTGTGTCTGTGCGTGATTGTGTGTGTAGTGCGTAGTGTGTGAAATGGGTGCTACTTGTCTTCTTGGTTGGTTATATGTGTTTTGCCCATGGATTTGGGAGTGTCGTGTGTGTTAGGAGTTGTGGTACTTTCTGTGTGTGTCATGTGATGTGTTGTTCTGTGATTTGTGTTTGTGCTGTGTGTGTCCTACTCTGTGTGTTCTGTGGTCTGTGTGTTTTGCAATTTGAGTGAGATATTGCGTGTTATGACCGATATCTGTGTATATGTTGCGTGTTTGGCATTGCGCATTCTGTGAGGCTCTGTGTGCTGTATGTTTTATGTGTGTTTGGAGTGATGTGTGCACTGTGTGAAATGTGTGTTGCATAAATTCGGTGTTCTTTCTGTGGTGGTTTGTGTGTGTTTTGCATGGGGGTCGCTATGTGTGTGGTTGTGTTTGACAGGTTGTGTGCGTGGTTGGCTCCTTGAGCAATGAGTGTACTTTGTGATGCGTGTACTGTGTATGGTCAAGCTTGGTCAGTGGGCCTCACTGTGGGTGTTGTGTTCACTCTGAGAACCGTGGTTCATGTGTATAGCGTGCAGTTATGTTCTCGGTGTGATGTGCTGTGTGTTGAGGGACTTCTGCATTCAAGTGCACAGAAGGTAGCCTCTCATGCTTGTCCGTTTTCGCCACAGGTTTGTAATCCTCCATGAGGGCGTTGTTTCCTGAGGGTGCAAAGAGCCACGTCATCCCTTTAATAGCAAGGCCCTGACGATGCCTTTGTAGTAATCTGTCAGAAACTGCTGCGGGAGAGCCTTGTGCCAAACTCTGCTGGGGAAACAATCCACCGTGCACTGAGGAGACCCTCCCTGAGAGAATACTAGGCTGCTTTCGCCTTGCATGCAACTTGCTCCTACGTGATAAGGAAAACAGTAAACATTGCAGTAGAAGGCGGTCTTCTCTGTACGCCCTCTGTCTCAGAGACCGAAGTGAGCCGCGAATAGGCCTTCGCACTAGCCACACAGGAAGCTGCAGAACAAGATGCTTTGAAATGACAGCAGTGGAGGCAAGCCAGCTATGGATTCAGCTTATGTGAGTGAAAGAAACCAGTGCGGGATGGCCCATCCAAGGAATCATTGAAGCCGTGGCGGTGGAAGTTGAAACTGAGCTTGCAATGTGCTTTCCGTGTCTGTCGGTGGAAGTTGAAACTGAGCTTGCAATGTGCTTTCCGTGTCTGTCGTGTGCGCGTGCACTCTAAGCGCCTGAGTGACGTCTGCTGCGCAGAGCTCTGTGTGTGCCGAGCGGCGTGCGCTCGCTTGGGTGGCCATTCGCGTGAGGCCTTGCTGAGGCAGCCTGGCTGTCAGAAAGTTGCCCGCATACAACGAATTCCGCTTGCAAAGTGCTTCCCGTGTCTGCCCTGTGTGCCTGCACTCTAAGCACCTGAGTGGAGTCTGCTGCGCAGAGCTCTGTGTGTGCCGAGCAGTGTGCGCTCGCTTGGGTGGCCATTCGCGTGAGGTCTTGCTGAGGCAGCCTGGCTGTCAGAAAGTTGCCCGCATACAACGAATTCCGCTTGCAGTGTGCTTCCCGTGTCTGCCGTGTGTGCCAGCACTCTAAGCGCCTGAGTGGAGTCTGCTGCGCAGAGCTCAGTGTGTGCTGAGCGGCGTGCGCTCGCTTGGGTGGCCATTCGCGCGAGGCCTTGCTGAGGAAGCCTGGCTGTCAGGAAAACGCCCGCATACAACGAATTTAGCTTGGCAGTGCAAAAAGTCGCTTTCGTCTGCTACTACGTGGCCACTCCAGAGAGGCCCAGGTTGGTCTGTGTGGTATGTAAGCCGGTTTCCCATGCCACAGTCTGAGCTTTGAAAACTAAGTGCCCATTGGCTTCAGTCCCCAACCATCATGTCAGCGAGAGGTGTGTGCAAGCTTCTGCAAAGCCTGGTGGCGGATGGGCCCTAAGCGTCAGGGCCGTTGTCCTGCAGAGAAGTATCTGAGGCTGTCTCAGTTCAAGGGATTTCCAGCTCAGCCATATCCAGACTGGCAGCTAAACACTGCTGTGTCAAGGCGAGCTTCTTATACACACTTCTACTCCCAGACACAAGGATACTGTGAAGAGGTCTTCCGCCCAGCCTCAGGGGAAGATGCGGGGCAAGTTGCTTTCTGTACAGCATTCATTGGAAGCAGGACGTTTGGAGGTTCTGTTCCACAGGCGAAAAGCAGGCAGCACTAGGAGAATCTGTCAAGGAAGCTCCTCTTTATGGCTAGCGAGGCTTAATTCAAACGTGCAATGGAAAATTGTTCTGGGGTAACTGAGCTCTAACTTCACGCTCTAACACTTGCAGCTACTTTCTCCTAACTCATACAAAGTGGAATCGCCAAATACAGAGTAGAATTCTGTTGCGGTACGCTGTGTTCTTGTGTGCTTGGCGATGTATTGCCGACGGCCTGCGGGACCTGCTTGTCTTCTGTGTTGTGTGTTGTCCGTGCTGTGTGTATCTTGTATGTAGTATGTGCGGTATGTGTTCCTCACTGCTTGCTGAGTGCACAGTTCTGTGTATTTTTCACTGTGCTGTGAGTTATGTGAGATGTTGGTATTTGTGAGTGGTGTGTGTTGAGTGGTTCTTCGTGCATTGTACATTTCGCCTTTTCTGTTGGCGGTTGCATATGTTGTGCGTTTGGTGTGTGGCTTCCCGTCTAATGTTTAGTGTGAAATGTGTGTCTGGTCTTTCTGTTGTCTGCTGTGTTGTGTACTGTGTTCTGGGTTGTGCGAGTGCTGTCTTTCGGCTTTCCGTGTGTTGCATACTGGGTCGATGTTGGGTGGGCTGTGTAATTTGAGCACTGTGTGCAAAGTTGAGTTTGCCTTGTGTCGGACGTGTTGTGTGCATGTGCATGTTGTGTGTGTGTGTTTGTGCGTTTTCGTTCGTGCTGTCTGCGTGTGGGTCTGCGTGTGCGCAGTATTGTATGCTTGTGGTTGTGCGTGTTGTGTGTAGTGCGTTCTATGTGTGTTGCATGTGTTTTCGTCAGTTGCGTGTGTGCACTTGTAGGTGCTGTGTCAGTTTTGTGTGTGTGAGATTGTGATTTGTGTGCTGTTGTGTTAGAGAGGCTGTGTGTGTGTGTTTGGCTGTTTGAGTTATGCACATGATGTGAGATGTGTTGACTGTGTGTGGTTGTGCTTGTTTTGTACGTCTCTTGTGCGCAGTCTGCGGTCTGTGCAGTGTTTATCGCGCGTATTGTGAGCAGTAGCTATGTGCCTGCCTTTCAAGGGTGTGGTGTGTTTATGGTGTCTGTTGTGTGGCGTGTTTCTGTGTTGTGTGTGTGCACTGCGTTGTGCTCCTGTGTGAGGATGTATGTGTGGTGTGTCTGTGCGTGATTGTGTGTGTAGTGCGTAGTGTGTGAAATGGGTGCTACTTGTCTTCTTGGTTGGTTATATGTGTTTTGCCCATGGATTTGGGAGTGTCGTGTGTGTTAGGAGTTGTGGTACTTTCTGTGTGTGTCATGTGATGTGTTGTTCTGTGATTTGTGTTTGTGCTGTGTGTGTCCTACTCTGTGTGTTCTGTGGTCTGTGTGTTTTGCAAGTTGAGTGAGATATTGCGTGTTATGACCGATATCTGTGTATATGTTGCGTGTTTGGCATTGCGCATTCTGTGAGGCTCTGTGTGCTGTATGTTTTATGTGTGTTTGGAGTGATGTGTGCACTGTGTGAAATGTGTGTTGCATAAATTCGGTGTTCTTTCTGTGGTGGTTTGTGTGTGTTTTGCATGGGGGTCGCTATGTGTGTGGTTGTGTTTGACAGGTTGTGTGCGTGGTTGGCTCCTTGAGCAATGAGTGTACTTTGTGATGCGTGTACTGTGTATGCTCAAGCTTGGTCAGTGGGCCTCACTGTGGGTGTTGTGTTCACTCTGAGAACCGTGGTTCATGTGTATAGCGTGCAGTTATGTTCTCGGTGTGATGTGCTGTGCGTTGAGGGACTTCTGCATTCAAGTGCACAGAAGGTAGCCTCTCATGCTTGTCCGTTTTCACCACAGGTTTGTAATCCTCCATGAGGGCGTTGTTTCCTGAGGGTGCAAAGAGCCACGTCATCCCTTTAATAGCAAGGCCCTGACGATGCCTTTGTAGTAATCTGTCAGAAACTGCTGCGGGAGAGCCTTGTGCCAAACTCTGCTGGGGAAACAATCCACCGTGCACTGAGGAGACCCTCCCTGAGAGAATACTAGGCTGCTTTCGCCTTGCATGCAACTTGCTCCTACGTGATAAGGAAAACAGTAAACATTGCAGTAGAAGGCGGTCTTCTCTGTACGCCCTCTGTCTCAGAGACCGAAGTGAGCCGCGAATAGGCCTTCGCACTAGCCACACAGGAAGCTGCAGAACAAGATGCTTTGAAATGACAGCAGTGGAGGCAAGCCAGCTATGGATTCAGCTTATGTGAGTGAAAGAAACCAGTGCGGGATGGCCCATCCAAGGAATCATTGAAGCCGTGGCGGTGGAAGTTGAAACTGAGCTTGCAATGTGCTTTCCGTGTCTGTCGGTGGAAGTTGAAACTGAGCTTGCAATGTGCTTTCCGTGTCTGTCGTGTGCGCGTGCACTCTAAGCGCCTGAGTGACGTCTGCTGCGCAGAGCTCTGTGTGTGCCGAGCGGCGTGCGCTCGCTTGGGTGGCCATTCGCGTGAGGCCTTGCTGAGGCAGCCTGGCTGTCAGAAAGTTGCCCGCATACAACGAATTCCGCTTGCAAAGTGCTTCCCGTGTCTGCCCTGTGTGCCTGCACTCTAAGCACCTGAGTGGAGTCTGCTGCGCAGAGCTCTGTGTGTGCCGAGCAGTGTGCGCTCGCTTGGGTGGCCATTCGCGTGAGGTCTTGCTGAGGCAGCCTGGCTGTCAGAAAGTTGCCCGCATACAACGAATTCCGCTTGCAGTGTGCTTCCCGTGTCTGCCGTGTGTGCCTGCACTCTAAGCGCCTGAGTGGAGTCTGCTGCGCAGAGCTCTGTGTGTGCTGAGCGGCGTGCGCTCGCTTGGGTGGCCATTCGCGCGAGGCCTTGCTGAGGAAGCCTGGCTGTCAGGAAAACGCCCGCATACAACGAATTTAGCTTGGCAGTGCAAAAAGTCGCTTTCGTCTGCTACTACGTGGCCACTCCAGAGAGGCCCAGGTTGGTCTGTGTGGTATGTAAGCCGGTTTCCCATGCCACAGTCTGAGCTTTGAAAACTAAGTGCCCATTGGCTTCAGTCCCCAACCATCATGTCAGCGAGAGGTGTGTGCAAGCTTCTGCAAAGCCTGGTGGCGGATGGACCCTAAGCGTCAGGGCTGTTGTCCTGCAGAGAAGTATCTGAGGCTGTCTCAGTTCAAGGGATTTCCTGCTAAGCCATATCCAGACTGGCAGCTAAACACTGCTGTGTCAAGGCGAGCTTCTTATACACACTTCTACTCCCAGACACAGGGATACTGTGAAGAGGTCTTCCGCCCAGCCTCAGGGGAAGAGGCGGGGCAAGTTGCTTTCTGTACAGCATTCATTGGAAGCAGGACGTTTGGAGGTTCTGTTCCACAGGCGAAAAGCAGGCAGCACTAGGAGAATCTGTCAAGGAAGCTCCTCTTTATGGCTAGCGAGGCTTAATTCAAACGTGCAATGGAAAATTGTTCTGGGATAACTGAGCTCTAACTTCACGCTCTAACACTTGCAGCTACTTTCTCCTAACTCATACAGAGTGGAATCGCCAAATACAGAGTAGAATTCTGTTGCGGTACGCTGTGTTCTTGTGTGCTTGGCGATGTATTGCCGACGGCCTGCGGGACCTGCTTGTCTTCTGTGTTGTGTGTTGTCCGTGCTGTGTGTATCTTGTATGTAGTATGTGCGGTATGTGTTCCTCACTGCTTGCTGAGTGCACAGTTCTGTGTATTTTTCACTGTGCTGTGTGTTATGTGAGATGTTGGTATTTGTGAGTGGTGTGTGTTGAGTGGTTCTTCGTGCATTGTACATTTCGCCTTTTCTGTTGGCGGTTGCATATGTTGTGCGTTTGGTGTGTGGCTTCCCGTCTAATGTTTAGTGTGAAATGTGTGTCTGGTCTTTCTGTTGTCTGCTGTGTTGTGTACTGTGTTGTGGGTTGTGCGAGTGCTGTCTTTCGGCTTTCCGTGTGTTGCATACTGGGTCGATGTTGGGTGGGCTGTGTAATTTGAGCACTGTGTGCAAAGTTGAGTTTGCCTTGTGTCGGACGTGTTGTGTGCATGTGCATGTTGTGTGTGTGTGTTTGTGCGTTTTCGTTCGTGCTGTCTGCGTGTGGGTCTGCGTGTGCGCAGTATTGTATGCTTGTGGTTGTGCGTGTTGTGTGTAGTGCATTCTATGTGTGTTGCATGTGTTTTCGTCAGTTGCGTGTGTGCACTTGTAGGTGCTGTGTCAGTTTTGTGTGTGTGAGATTGTGATTTGTGTGCTGTTGTGTTAGAGAGGCTGTGTGTGTGTGTTTGGCTGTTTGCGTTATGCACATGATGTGAGATGTGTTGACAGTGTGTGGTTGTGCTTGTTTTGTACGTCTCTTGTGCGCAGTCTGCGGTCTGTGCAGTGTTTATCGCGCGTACTTTGCGCAGTAGCTATGTGCCTGCCTTTCAAGGGTGTGGTGTGTTTATGGTGTCTGTTGTGTGGCGTGTTTTCTGTGTTGTGTGTGTGCACTGCGTTGTGCTCCTGTGTGAGGATGTATGTGTGGTGTGTCTGTGCGTGATTGTGTGTGTAGTGCGTAGTGTGTGAAATGGGTGCTACTTGTCTTCTTGGTTGGTTATATGTGTTTTGCCCATGGATTTGGGAGTGTCGTGTGTGTTAGGAGTTGTGGTACTTTCTGTGTGTGTCGTGTGATGTGTTGTTCTGTGATTTGTGTTTGTGCTGTGTGTGTCCTACTCTGTGTGTTCTGTGGTCTGTGTGTTTTGCAAGTTGAGTGAGATATTGCGTGTTATGACCGATATCTGTGTATATGTTGCGTGTTTGGCATTGTGCATTCTGTGAGGCTCTGTGTGCTGTATGTTTTATGTGTGTTTGGAGTGATGTGTGCACTGTGTGAAATGTGTGTTGCATAAATTCGGTGTTCTTTCTGTGTTGGTTTGTGTGTGTTTTGCATGGGGGTTGCTATGTGTGTGGTTGTGTTTGACAGGTTGTGTGCGTGGTTGGCTCCTTGAGCAATGAGTGTACTTTGTGATGCGTGTACTGTGTATGGTCAAGCTTGGTCAGAGGGCCTCACTGTGGGTGTTGTGTTCACTCTGAGAACCGTGGTTCATGTGTATAGCGTGCAGTTATGTTCTCGGTGTGATGTGCTGTGCGTTGAGGGACTTCTGCATTCAAGTGCACAGAAGGTAGCCTCTCATGCTTGTCCGTTTTCGCCACAGGTTTGTAATCCTCCATGAGGGTGTTGTTTCCTGAGGGTGCAAAGAGCCACGTCATCCCTTTAATAGCAAGGCCCTGACGATGCCTTTGTAGTAATCTGTCAGAAACTGCTGCGGGAGAGCCTTGTGCCAAACTCTGCTGGGGAAACAATCCAACGTGCACTGAGGAGACCCTCCCTGAGAGAATACTATGCTGCTTTCGCCTTGCATGCAACTTGCTCCTACGTGATACGGAAAACAGTAAACATTGCAGTAGAAGGCGGTCTTCTCTGTACGCCCTCTGTCTCAGAGACCGAAGTGAGCCGCGAATAGGCCTTCGCACTAGCCACACAGGAAGCTGCAGAACAAGATGCTTTGAAATGACAGCAGTGGAGGCAAGCCAGCTATGGATTCAGCTTATGTGAGTGAAAGAAACCAGTGCGGGATGGCCCATCTAAGGAATCATTGAAGCCGTGGCGGTGGAAGTTGAAACTGAGCTTGCAATGTGCTTTCCGTGTCTGTCATGTGCGTGTGCACTCTAAGCGCCTGAGTGACGTCTGCTGCGCAGAGCTCTGTGTGTGCCGAGCGGCGTGCGCTCGCTTGGGTGGCCATTCGCGTGAGGCCTTGCTGAGGCAGCCTGGCTGTCAGAAAGTTGCCCGCATACAACGAATTCCGCTTGCAAAGTGCTTCCCGTGTCTGCCCTGTGTGCCTGCACTCTAAGCACCTGAGTGGAGTCTGCTGCGCAGAGCTCTGTGTGTGCCTAGCGGCGTGCGCTCGCTTGGGTGGCCATTCGCGTGAGGCCTTGCTGAGGCAGCCTGGCTGTCAGAAAGTTGCCCGCATACAACGAATTCCGCTTGCAAAGTGCTTCCCGTGTCTGCCCTGTGTGCCTGCACTCTAAGCGCCTGAGTGGAGTCTGCTGCGCAGAGCTCTGTGTGTGCCGAGCGGCGTGCGCTCGCTTGGGTGGCCATTCGCGCGAGGCCTTGCTGAGGAAGCCTGGCTGTCAGGAAAACGCCCGCATACAACGAATTTAGCTTGGCAGTGCAAAAAGTCGCTTTCGTCTGCTACTACGTGGCCGCTCCAGAGAGGCCCAGGTTGGTCTGTGTGGTATGTAAGCCGGTTTCCCATGCCACAGTCTGAGCTTTGAAAACTAAGTGCCCATTGGCTTCAGTCCCCAACCATCATGTCAGCGAGAGGTGTGTGCAAGCTTCTGCAAAGCCTGGTGGCGGATGGGCCCTAAGCGTCAGGGCCGTTGTCCTGCAGAGAAGGATCTGAGGCTGTCTCAGTTCAAGGGATTTCCTGCTCAGCCATATCCAGACTGGCAGCTAAACACTGCTGTGTCAAGGCGAGCTTCTTATACACACTTCTACTCCCAGACACAGGGATACTGTGAAGAGGTCTTCCGCCCAGCCTCAGGGGAAGAGGCGGGGCAAGTTGCTTTCTGTACAGCATTCATTGGAAGCAGGACGTTTGGAGGTTCTGTTCCACAGGCGAAAAGCAGGCAGCACTAGGAGAATCTGTCAAGGAAGCTCCTCTTTATGGCTAGCGAGGCTTAATTCAAACGTGCAATGGAAAATTGTTCTGGGGTAACTGAGCTCTAACTTCACGCTCTAACACTTGCAGCTACTTTCTCCTAACTCATACAGAGTGGAATCGCCAAATACAGAGTAGAATTCTGTTGCGGTACGCTGTGTTCTTGTGTGCTTGGCGACGTATTGCCGACGGCCTGCGGGACCTGCTTGTCTTCTGTGTTGTGTGTTGTCCGTGCTGTGTGTATCTTGTATGTAGTATGTGCGGTATGTGTTCCTCACTGCTTGCTGAGTGCACAGTTCTGTGTATTTTTCACTGTGCTGTGTGTTATGTGAGATGTTGGTATTTGTGAGTGGTGTGTGTTGAGTGGTTCTTCGTGCATTGTACATTTCGCCTTTTTTGATGAGTTCTCTGTTGGCGGTTGCATATGTTGTGCGTTTGGTGTGTGGCTTCCCGTCTAATGTGTAGTGTGAAATGTGTGTCTGGTCTTTCTGTTGTCTGCTGTGTTGTGTACTGTGTTGTGGGTTGAGCGAGTGCTGTCTTTCGGCTTTCCGTGTGTTGCATACTGGGTCGATGTTGGGTGGGCTGTGTAATTTGAGCACTGTGTGCAAAGTTGAGTTTGCCTTGTGTCGGACGTGTTGTGTGCATGTGCATGTTGTGTGTGTGTTTGTGCGTTTTCGTTCGTGCTGTCTGCGTGTGGGTCTGCGTGTGCGCAGTATTGTATGCTTGTGGTTGTGCGTGTTGTGTGTAGTGCGTTCTATGTGTGTTGCATGTGTTTTCGTCAGTTGCGTGTGTGCACTTGTAGGTGCTGTGTCAGTTTTGTGTGTGTGAGATTGTGATTTGTGTGCTGTTGTGTTAGAGAGGCTGTGTGTGTGTGTTTGGCTGTTTGAGTTATGCACATGATGTGAGATGTGTTGACTGTGTGTGGTTGTGCTTGTTTTGTACGTCTCTTGTGCGCAGTCTGCGGTCTGTGCAGTGTTTATCGCGCGTATTGTGAGCAGTAGCTATGTGCCTGCCTTTCAAGGGTGTGGTGTGTTTATGGTGTCTGTTGTGTGGCGTGTTTCTGTGTTGTGTGTGTGCACTGCGTTGTGCTCCTGTGTGAGGATGTATGTGTGGTGTGTCTGTGCGTGATTGTGTGTGTAGTGCGTAGTGTGTGAAATGGGTGCTACTTGTCTTCTTGGTTGGTTATATGTGTTTTGCCTATGGATTTGGGAGTGCGTGTGTGTTAGGAGTTGTGGTACTTTCTGTGTGTGTCGTGTGCTGTGTTGTTCTGTGATTTGTGTTTGTGCTGTGTGTGTCCTACTCTGTGTGTTCTGTGGTCTGTGTGTTTTGCAAGTTGAGTGAGATATTGCGTGTTATGACCGATATCTGTGTATATGTTGCGTGTTTGGCATTGCGCATTCTGTGAGGCTCTGTGTGCTGAATGTTTTATGTGTGTTTGGAGTGATGTGTGCACTGTGTGAAATGTGTGTTGCATAAATTCGGTGTTCTTTCTGTGGTGGTTTGTGTGTGTTTTGCATGGGGGTCGCTATGTGTGTGGTTGTGTTTGACAGGTTGTGTGCGTGGTTGGCTCCTTGAGCAATGAGTGTACTTTGTGATGCGTGTACTGTGTATGGTCAAGCTTGGTCAGTGGTCCTCACTGTGGGTGTTGTGTTCACTCTGAGAACCGTGGTTCATGTGTATAGCGTGCAGTTATGTTCTCGGTGTGATGTGCTGTGCGTTGAGGGACTTCTGCATTCAAGTGCACAGAAGGTAGCCTCTCATGCTTGTCCGTTTTCACCACAGGTTTGTAATCCTCCATGAGGGCGTTGTTTCCTGAGGGTGCAAAGAGCCACGTCATCCCTTTAATAGCAAGGCCCTGACGATGCCTTTGTAGTAATCTGTCAGAAACTGCTGCGGGAGAGCCTTGTGCCAAACTCTGCTGGGGAAACAATCCACCGTGCACTGAGGAGACCCTCCCTGAGAGAATACTAGGCTGCTTTCGCCTTGCATGCAACTTGCTCCTACGTGATAAGGAAAACAGTAAACATTGCAGTAGAAGGCGGTCTTCTCTGTACGCCCTCTGTCTCAGAGACCGAAGTGAGCCGCGAATAGGCCTTCGCACTAGCCACACAGGAAGCTGCAGAACAAGATGCTTTGAAATGACAGCAGTGGAGGCAAGCCAGCTATGGATTCAGCTTATGTGAGTGAAAGAAACCAGTGCGGGATGGCCCATCCAAGGAATCATTGAAGCCGTGGCGGTGGAAGTTGAAACTGAGCTTGCAATGTGCTTTCCGTGTCTGTCGGTGGAAGTTGAAACTGAGCTTGCAATGTGCTTTCCGTGTCTGTCGTGTGCGCGTGCACTCTAAGCGCCTGAGTGACGTCTGCTGCGCAGAGCTCTGTGTGTGCCGAGCGGCGTGCGCTCGCTTGGGTGGCCATTCGCGTGAGGCCTTGCTGAGGCAGCCTGGCTGTCAGAAAGTTGCCCGCATACAACGAATTCCGCTTGCAAAGTGCTTCCCGTGTCTGCCCTGTGTGCCTGCACTCTAAGCACCTGAGTGGAGTCTGCTGCGCAGAGCTCTGTGTGTGCCGAGCAGTGTGCGCTCGCTTGGGTGGCCATTCGCGTGAGGTCTTGCTGAGGCAGCCTGGCTGTCAGAAAGTTGCCCGCATACAACGAATTCCGCTTGCAGTGTGCTTCCCGTGTCTGCCGTGTGTGCCTGCACTCTAAGCGCCTGAGTGGAGTCTGCTGCGCAGAGCTCTGTGTGTGCTGAGCGGCGTGCGCTCGCTTGGGTGGCCATTCGCGCGAGGCCTTGCTGAGGAAGCCTGGCTGTCAGGAAAACGCCCGCATACAACGAATTTAGCTTGGCAGTGCAAAAAGTCGCTTTCGTCTGCTACTACGTGGCCACTCCAGAGAGGCCCAGGTTGGTCTGTGTGGTATGTAAGCCGGTTTCCCATGCCACAGTCTGAGCTTTGAAAACTAAGTGCCCATTGGCTTCAGTCCCCAACCATCATGTCAGCGAGAGGTGTGTGCAAGCTTCTGCAAAGCCTGGTGGCGGATGGGCCCTAAGCGTCAGGGCCGTTGTCCTGCAGAGAAGGATCTGAGGCTGTCTCAGTTCAAGGGATTTCCTGCTCAGCCATATCCAGACTGGCAGCTAAACACTGCTGTGTCAAGGCGAGCTTCTTATACACACTTCTACTCCCAGACACAGGGATACTGTGAAGAGGTCTTCCGCCCAGCCTCAGGGGAAGAGGCGGGGCAAGTTGCTTTCTGTACAGCATTCATTGGAAGCAGGACGTTTGGAGGTTCTGTTCCACAGGCGAAAAGCAGGCAGCACTAGGAGAATCTGTCAAGGAAGCTCCTCTTTATGGCTAGCGAGGCTTAATTCAAACGTGCAATGGAAAATTGTTCTGGGGTAACTGAGCTCTAACTTCACGCTCTAACACTTGCAGCTACTTTCTCCTAACTCATACAGAGTGGAATCGCCAAATACAGAGTAGAATTCTGTTGCGGTACGCTGTGTTCTTGTGTGCTTGGCGATGTATTGCCGACGGCCTGCGGGACCTGCTTGTCTTCTGTGTTGTGTGTTGTCCGTGCTGTGTGTATCTTGTATGTAGTATGTGCGGTATGTGTTCCTCACTGCTTGCTGAGTGCACAGTTCTGTGTATTTTTCACTGTGCTGTGTGTTATGTGAGATGTTGGTATTTGTGAGTGGTGTGTGTTGAGTGGTTCTTCGTGCATTGTACATTTCGCCTTTTCTGTTGGCGGTTGCATATGTTGTGCGTTTGGTGTGTGGCTTCCCGTCTAATGTTTAGTGTGAAATGTGTGTCTGGTCTTTCTGTTGTCTGCTGTGTTGTGTACTGTGTTGTGGGTTGTGCGAGTGCTGTCTTTCGGCTTTCCGTGTGTTGCATACTGGGTCGATGTTGGGTGGGCTGTGTAATTTGAGCACTGTGTGCAAAGTTGAGTTTGCCTTGTGTCGGACGTGTTGTGTGCATGTGCATGTTGTGTGTGTGTGTTTGTGCGTTTTCGTTCGTGCTGTCTGCGTGTGGGTCTGCGTGTGCGCAGTATTGTATGCTTGTGGTTGTGCGTGTTGTGTGTAGTGCGTTCTATGTGTGTTGCATGTGTTTTCGTCAGTTGCGTGTGTGCACTTGTAGGTGCTGTGTCAGTTTTGTGTGTGTGAGATTGTGATTTGTGTGCTGTTGTGTTAGAGAGGCTGTGTGTGTGTGTTTGGCTGTTTGCGTTATGCACATGATGTGAGATGTGTTGACAGTGTGTGGTTGTGCTTGTTTTGTACGTCTCTTGTGCGCAGTCTGCGGTCTGTGCAGTGTTTATCGCGCGTACTTTGCGCAGTAGCTATGTGCCTGCCTTTCAAGGGTGTGGTGTGTTTATGGTGTCTGTTGTGTGGCGTGTTTTCTGTGTTGTGTGTGTGCACTGCGTTGTGCTCCTGTGTGAGGATGTATGTGTGGTGTGTCTGTGCGTGATTGTGTGTGTAGTGCGTAGTGTGTGAAATGGGTGCTACTTGTCTTCTTGGTTGGTTATATGTGTTTTGCCCATGGATTTGGGAGTGTCGTGTGTGTTAGGAGTTGTGGTACTTTCTGTGTGTGTCGTGTGATGTGTTGTTCTGTGATTTGTGTTTGTGCTGTGTGTGTCCTACTCTGTGTGTTCTGTGGTCTGTGTGTTTTGCAAGTTGAGTGAGATATTGCGTGTTATGACCGATATCTGTGTATATGTTGCGTGTTTGGCATTGTGCATTCTGTGAGGCTCTGTGTGCTGTATGTTTTATGTGTGTTTGGAGTGATGTGTGCACTGTGTGAAATGTGTGTTGCATAAATTCGGTGTTCTTTCTGTGTTGGTTTGTGTGTGTTTTGCATGGGGGTTGCTATGTGTGTGGTTGTGTTTGACAGGTTGTGTGCGTGGTTGGCTCCTTGAGCAATGAGTGTACATTGTGATGCGTGTACTGTGTATGGTCAAGCTTGGTCAGAGGGCCTCACTGTGGGTGTTGTGTTCACTCTGAGAACCGTGGTTCATGTGTATAGCGTGCAGTTATGTTCTCGGTGTGATGTGCTGTGCGTTGATGGACTTCTGCATTCAAGTGCACAGAAGGTAGCCTCTCATGCTTGTCCGTTTTCGCCAAAGGTTTGTAATCCTCCAAGAGGGCGTTGTTTCCTGAGGGTGCAAAGAGCCACGTCATCCCTTTAATAGCAAGGCCCTGACGATGCCTTTGTAGTAATCTGTCAGAAACTGCTGCGGGAGAGCCTTGTGCCAAACTCTGCTGGGGAAACAATCCACCGTGCACTGAGGAGACCCTCCCTGAGAGAATACTATGCTGCTTTCGCCTTGCATGCAACTTGCTCCTACGTGATACGGAAAACAGTAAACATTGCAGTAGAAGGCGGTCTTCTCTGTTCGCCCTCTGTCTCAGAGACCGAAGTGAGCCGCGAATAGGCCTTCGCACTAGCCACACAGGAAGCTGCAGAACAAGATGCTTTGAAATGACAGCAGTGGAGGCAAGCCAGCTATGAATTCAGCTTATGTGAGTGAAAGAAACCAGTGCGGGATGGCCCATCCAAGGAATCATTGAAGCCGTGGCGGTGGAAGTTGAAACTGAGCTTGCAATGTGCTTTCCGTGTCTGTCGTGTGCGCGTGCACTCTAAGCACCTGAGTGACGTCTGCTGCGCAGAGCTCTGTGTGCGCCGAGCGGCGTGCGCTCGCTTGGGTGGCCATTCGCGTGAGGCCTTGCTGAGGCAGCCTGGCTGTCAGAAAGTTGCCCGCATACAACGAATTCCGCTTGCAAAGTGCTTCCCGTGTCTGCCCTGTGTGCCTGCACTCTAAGCGCCTGAGTGGAGTCTGCTGCGCAGAGCTCTGTGTGTGCCGAGCGGCGTGCGCTCGCTTGGGTGGCCATTCGCGCGAGGCCTTGCTGAGGAAGCCTGGCTGTCAGGAAAACGCCCGCATACAACGAATTTAGCTTGGCAGTGCAAAAAGTCGCTTTCGTCTGCTACGACGTGGCCGCTCCAGAGAGGCCCAGGTTGGTCTGTGTGGTATGTAAGCCGGTTTCCCATGCCACAGTCTGAGCTTTGAAAACTAAGTGCCCATTGGCTTCAGTCCCCAACCATCATGTCAGCGAGAGGTGTGTGCAAGCTTCTGCAAAGCCTGGTGGCAGATGGGCCCTAAGCGTCAGGGCCGTTGTCCTGCAGAGAAGGATCTGAGGCTGTCTCAGTTCAAGGGATTTCCTGCTCAGCCATATCCAGACTGGCAGCTAAACACTGCTGTGTCAAGGCGAGCTTCTTATACACACTTCTACTCCCAGACACAGGGATACTGTGAAGAGGTCTTCCGCCCAGCCTCAGGGGAAGAGGCGGGGCAAGTTGCTTTCTGTACAGCATTCATTGGAAGCAGGACGTTTGGAGGTTCTGTTCCACAGGCGAAAAGCAGGCAGCACTAGGAGAATCTGTCAAGGAAGCTCCTCTTTATGGCTAGCGAGGCTTAATTCAAACGTGCAATGGAAAATTGTTCTGGGGTAACTGAGCTCTAACTTCACGCTCTAACACTTGCAGCTACTTTCTCCTAACTCATACAGAGTGGAATCGCCAAATACAGAGTAGAATTCTGTTGCGGTACGCTGTGTTCTTGTGTGCTTGGCGATGTATTGCCGACGGCCTGCGGGACCTGCTTGTCTTCTGTGTTGTGTGTTGTCCGTGCTGTGTGTATCTTGTATGTAGTATGTGCGGTATGTGTTCCTCACTGCTTGCTGAGTGCACAGTTCTGTGTATTTTTCACTGTGCTGTGTGTTATGTGAGATGTTGGTATTTGTGAGTGGTGTGTGTTGAGTGGTTCTTCGTGCATTGTACATTTCGCCTTTTTTGATGAGTTCTCTGTTGGCGGTTGCATATGTTGTGCGTTTGGTGTGTGGCTTCCCGTCTAATGTGTAGTGTGAAATGTGTGTCTGGTCTTTCTGTTGTCTGCTGTGTTGTGTACTGTGTTGTGGGTTGAGCGAGTGGTGTCTTTCGGCTTTCCGTGTGTTGCATACTGGGTCGATGTTGGGTGGGCTGTGTAATTTGAGCACTGTGTGCAAAGTTGAGTTTGCCTTGTGTCGGACGTGTTGTGTGCATGTGCATGTTGTGTGTGTGTGTTTGTGCGTTTTCGTTCGTGCTGTCTGCGTGTGGGTCTGCGTGTGCGCAGTATTGTATGCTTGTGGTTGTGCGTGTTGTGTGTAGTGCGTTCTATGTGTGTTGCATGTGTTTTCGTCAGTTGCGTGTGTGCACTTGTAGGTGCTGTGTCAGTTTTGTGTGTGTGAGATTGTGATTTGTGTGCTGTTGTGTTAGAGAGGCTGTGTGTGTGTTTGGCTGTTTGAGTTATGCACATGATGTGAGATGTGTTGACTGTGTGTGGTTGTGCTTGTTTTGTACGTCTCTTGTGCGCAGTCTGCGGTCTGTGCAGTGTTTATCGCGCGTATTGTGAGCAGTAGCTATGTGCCTGCCTTTCAAGGGTGTGGTGTGTTTATGGTGTCTGTTGTGTGGCGTGTTTCTGTTGTGTGTGTGTGCACTGCGTTGTGCTCCTGTGTGAGGATGTATGTGTGGTGTGTCTGTGCGTGATTGTGTGTGTAGTGCGTAGTGTGTGAAATGGGTGCTACTTGTCTTCTTGGTTGGTTATATGTGTTTTGCCTATGGATTTGGGAGTGCGTGTGTGTTAGGAGTTGTGGTACTTTCTGTGTGTGTCGTGTGATGTGTTGTTCTGTGATTTGTGTTTGTGCTGTGTGTGTCCTACTCTGTGTGTTCTGTGGTCTGTGTGTTTTGCAAGTTGAGTGAGATATTGCGTGTTATGACCGATATCTGTGTATATGTTGCGTGTTTGGCATTGCGCATTCTGTGAGGCTCTGTGTGCTGTATGTTTTATGTGTGTTTGGAGTGATGTGTGCACTGTGTGAAATGTGTGTTGCATAAATTCGGTGTTCTTTCTGTGGTGGTTTGTGTGTGTTTTGCATGGGGGTCGCTATGTGTGTGGTTGTGTTTGACAGGTTGTGTGCGTGGTTGGCTCCTTGAGCAATGAGTGTACTTTGTGATGCGTGTACTGTGTATGGTCAAGCTTGGTCAGTGGGCCTCACTGTGGGTGTTGTGTTCACTCTGAGAACCGTGGTTCATGTGTATAGCGTGCAGTTATGTTCTCGGTGTGATGTGCTGTGCGTTGAGGGACTTCTGCATTCAAGTGCACAGAAGGTAGCCTCTCATGCTTGTCCATTTTCGCCACAGGTTTGTAATCCTCCATGAGGGCGTTGTTTCCTGAGGGTGCAAAGAGCCACGTCATCCCTTTAATAGCAAGGCCCTGACGATGCCTATGTAGTAATCTGTCAGAAACTGCTGCGGGAGAGCCTTGTGCCAAACTCTGCTGGGGAAACAATCCACCGTGCACTGAGGAGACCCTCCCTGAGAGAATACTAGGCTGCTTTCGCCTTGCATGCAACTTGCTCCTACGTGATAAGGAAAACAGTAAACATTGCAGTAGAAGGCGGTCTTCTCTGTACGCCCTCTGTCACAGAGACCTAAGTGAGCCGCAAATAGGCCTTCGCACCAGCCACACAGGAAGCTCAGAACAAGATGCTTTGAAATGACAGCAGTGGAGGCAAGCCAGCTATGGATTCAGCTTATGTGAGTGAAAGAAACCAGTGCGGGATGGCCCATCCAAGGAATCATTGAAGCCGTGGCGGTGGAAGTTGAAACTGAGCTTGCAATGTGCTTTCCGTGTCTGTCGTGTGCGCGTGCACTCTAAGCGCCTGAGTGACGTCTGCTGAGCAGAGCTCTGTGTGTGCCGAGCGGCGTGCGCTCGCTTGGGTGGCCATTCGCGTGAGGCCTTGCTGAGGCAGCCTGGCTGTACGAAAGTTGCCCGCATACAACGAATTCCGCTTGCAAAGTGCTTCCCGTGTCTGCCGTGTGTGCCTGCACTCTAAGCGCCTGAGTGACGTCTGCTGCGCAGAGCTCTGTGTGCGCTGAGCGGCGTGCGCACGCTTGGGTGGCCATTCGCGTGAGGCCTTGCTGAGGCAGCCTGGCTGTCAGAAAGTTGCCCGCATACAACGAATTCCGCTTGCAAAGTGCTTCCCGTGTCTGCCGTGTGTGCCTGCACTCTAAGCGCCTGAGTGGAGTCTGTTGCGCAGAGCTCTGTGTGCGCTGAGCGGCGTGCGCTCGCTTGGGTGGCCATTCGCGTGAGGCCTTGCTGAGGCAGCCTGGCTGTCAGAAAGTTGCCCGCATACAACGAATTCCGCTTCCAAAGTGCTTCCCGTGTCTGCCCTGTGTGCCTGCACTCTAAGCGCCTGAGTGGAGTCTGCTGCGCAGAGCTTTGTGTGTGCTGAGCGGCGTGCGCTCGCTTGGATGGCCATTCGCGCGAGGCCTTGCTGAGGAAGCCTGGCTGTCAGGAAACGCCCACATACAACGAATTTAGCTTGGCAGTGCAAAAAGTCGCTTTCGTCTGCTACTACGTGGCCGCTCCAGCGAGGCCCAGGTTGGTCTGTGTGGTATGTAAGCCGGTTTCCCATGCCACAGTCTGAGCTTTGAAAACTAAGTGCCCATTGGCTTCAGTCCCCAACCATCATGTCAGCGAGAGGTGTGTGCAAGCTTCTGCAAAGCCTGGTGGCGGATGGGCCCTAAGCGTCAGGGCCGTTGTCCTGCAGAGAAGGATCTGAGGCTGTCTCAGTTCAAGGGATTTCCTGCTCAGCCATATCCAGACTGGCAGCTAAACACTGCTGTGTCAAGGCGAGCTTCTTATACACACTTCTACTCCCAGACACAGGGATACTGTGAAGAGGTCTTCCGCCCAGCCTCAGGGGCAGAGGCGGGGCAAGTTGCTTTCTGTACAGCATTCATTGGAAGCAGGACGTTTGGAGGTTCTGTTCCACAGGCGAAAAGCAGGCAGCACTAGGAGAATCTGTCAAGGAAGCTCCTCTTTATGGCTAGCGAGGCTTAATTCAAACGTGCAATGGAAAATTGTTCTGGGGTAACTGAGCTCTAACTTCACGCTCTAACACTTGCAGCTACTTTCTCCTAACTCATACAGAGTGGAATCGCCAAATACAGAGTAGAATTCTGTTGCGGTACGCTGTGTTCTTGTGTGCTTGGCGATGTATTGCCGACGGCCTGCGGGACCTGCTTGTCTTCTGTGTTGTGTGTTGTCCGTGCTGTGTGTATCTTGTATGTAGTATGTGCGGTATGTGTTCCTCACTGCTTGCTGAGTGCACAGTTCTGTGTATTTTTCACTGTGCTGTGTGTTATGTGAGATGTTGGTATTTGTGAGTGGTGTGTGTTGAGTGGTTCTTCGTGCATTGTACATTTCGCCTTTTTTGATGAGTTCTCTGTTGGCGGTTGCATATGTTGTGCGTTTGGTGTGTGGCTTCCCGTCTAATGTGTAGTGTGAAATGTGTGTCTGGTCTTTCTGTTGTCTGCTGTGTTGTGTACTGTGTTGTGGGTTGAGCGAGTGGTGTCTTTCGGCTTTCCGTGTGTTGCATACTGGGTCGATGTTGGGTGGGCTGTGTAATTTGAGCACTGTGTGCAAAGTTGAGTTTGCCTTGTGTCGGACGTGTTGTGTGCATGTGCATGTTGTGTGTGTGTGTTTGTGCGTTTTCGTTCGTGCTGTCTGCGTGTGGGTCTGCGTGTGCGCAGTATTGTATGCTTGTGGTTGTGCGTGTTGTGTGTAGTGCGTTCTATGTGTGTTGCATGTGTTTTCGTCAGTTGCGTGTGTGCACTTGTAGGTGCTGTGTCAGTTTTGTGTGTGTGAGATAGTGATTTGTGTGCTGTTGTGTTAGAGAGGCTGTGTGTGTGTGTTTGGCTGTTTGAGTTATGCACATGATGTGAGATGTGTTGACTGTGTGTGGTTGTGCTTGTTTTGTACGTCTCTTGTGCGCAGTCTGCGGTCTGTGCAGTGTTTATCGCGCGTATTGTGAGCAGTAGCTATGTGCCTGCCTTTCAAGGGTGTGGTGTGTTTATGGTGTCTGTTGTGTGGCGTGTTTCTGTGTTGTGTGTGTGCACTGTGTTGTGCTCCTGTGTGAGGATGTATGTGTGGTGTGTCTGTGCGTGATTGTGTGTGTAGTGCGTAGTGTGTGAAATGGGTGCTACTTGTCTTCTTGGTTGGTTATATGTGTTTTGCCTATGGATTTGGGAGTGTCGTGTGTGTTAGGAGTTGTGGTACTTTCTGTGTGTGTCGTGTGCTGTGTTGTTCTGTGATTTGTGTTTGTGCTGTGTGTGTCCTACTCTGTGTGTTCTGTGGTCTGTGTGTTTTGCAGGTTGAGTGAGATATTGCGTGTTAGGACCGATATCTTGTGTATATGTTGCGTGTTTGGCATTGTGCATTCTGCGAGGCTCTGTGTGCTGTATGTTTTATGTGTGTTTGGAGTGATGTGTGCACTGTGTGAAATGTGTGTTGCATAAATTCGGTGTTCTTTCTGTGGTGGTTTGTGTGTGTTTTGCATGGGGGTCGCTATGTGTGTGGTTGTGTTTGACAGGTTGTGTGCGTGGTTGGCTCCTTGAGCAATGAGTGTACTTTGTGATGCGTGTACTGTGTATGGTCAAGCTTGGTCAGTGGGCCTCACTGTGGGTGTTGTGTTCACTCTGAGAACCGTGGTTCATGTGTATAGCGTGCAGTTATGTTCTCGGTGTGATGTGCTGTGCGTTGAGGGACTTCTGCATTCAAGTGCACAGAAGGTAGCCTCTCATGCTTGTCCATTTTCGCCACAGGTTTGTAATCCTCCATGAGGGCGTTGTTTCCTGAGGGTGCAAAGAGCCACGTCATCCCTTTAATAGCAAGGCCCTGACGATGCCTTTGTAGTAATCTGTCAGAAACTGCTGCGGGAGAGCCTTGTGCCAAACTCTGCTGGGGAAACAATCCACCGTGCACTGAGGAGACCCTCCCTGAGAGAATACTAGGCTGCTTTCGCCTTGCATGCAACTTGCTCCTACGTGATAAGGAAAACAGTAAACATTGCAGTAGAAGGCGGTCTTCGCTGTACGCCCTCTGTCTCAGAGACCTAAGTGAGCCGCGAATAGGCCTTTGCACTAGCCACACAGGAAGCTGCAGAACAAGATGCTTTGAAATGACAGCAGTGGAGGCAAGCCAGCTATGGATTCAGCTTATGTGAGTGAAAGAAACCAGTGCGGGATGGCCCATCCAAGGAATCATTGAAGCCGTGGCGGTGGAAGTTGAAACTGAGCTTGCAATGTGCTTTCCGTGTCTGTCGTGTGCGTGTGCACTCTAAGCGCCTGAGTGACGTCTGCTGCGCCGAGCTCTGTGTGTGCCGAGCGGCGTGCGCTCGCTTGGGTGGCCATTCGCGTGAGGCCTTGCTGAGGCAGCCTGGCTGTCAGAAAGTTGCCCGCATACAACGAATTCCGCTTGCAAAGTGCTTCCCGTGTCTGCCCTGTGTGCCTGCACTCTAAGCACCTGAGTGGAGTCTGCTGCACAGAGCTCTGTGTGTGCCGAGCAGCGTGCGCTCGCTTGGGTGGCCATTCGCGTGAGGTCTTGCTGAGGCAGCCTGTCTGTCAGAAAGTTGCCCGCATACAACGAATTCCGCTTGCAGTGTGCTTCCCGTGTCTGCAGTTTGTGCCTGCACTCTAAGCGCCTGAGTGGAGTCTGCTGCGCAGAGCTCTGTGTGTGCTGAGCGGCGTGCGCTCGCTTGGGTGGCCATTCGCGCGAGGCCTTGCTGAGGAAGCCTGGCTGTCAGGAAAACGCCCGCATACAACGAATTTAGCTTGGCAGTGCAAAAAGTCGCTTTCGTCTGCTACTACGTGGCCGCTCCAGAGAGGCCCAGGTTGGTCTGTGTGGTATGTAAGCCGGTTTCCCATGCCACAGTCTGAGCTTTGAAAACTAAGTGCCCATTGGCTTCAGTCCCCAACCATCATGTCAGCGAGAGGTGTGTGCAAGCTTCTGCAAAGCCTGGTGGCGGATGGGCCCTAAGCGTCAGGGCCGTTGTCCTGCAGAGAAGGATCTGAGGCTGTCTCAGTTCAAGGGATTTCCTGCTCAGCCATATCCAGACTGGCAGCTAAACACTGCTGTGTCAAGGCGAGCTTCTTATACACACTTCTACTCCCAGACACAGGGATACTGTGAAGAGGTCTTCCGCCCAGCCTCAGGGGAAGAGGCGGGGCAAGTTGCTTTCTGTACAGCATTCATTGGAAGCAGGACGTTTGGAGGTTCTGTTCCACAGGCGAAAAGCAGGCAGCACTAGGAGAATCTGTCAAGGAAGCTCCTCTTTATGGCTAGCGAGGCTTAATTCAAACGTGCAATGGAAAATTGTTCTGGGGTAACTGAGCTCTAACTTCACGCTCTAACACTTGCAGCTACTTTCTCCTAACTCATACAGAGTGGAATCGCCAAATACAGAGTAGAATTCTGTTGCGGTACGCTGTGTTCTTGTGTGCTTGGCGATGTATTGCCGACGGCCTGCGGGACCTGCTTGTCTTCTGTGTTGTGTGTTGTCCGTGCTGTGTGTATCTTGTATGTAGTATGTGCGGTATGTGTTCCTCACTGCTTGCTGAGTGCACAGTTCTGTGTATTTTTCACTGTGCTGTGTGTTATGTGAGATGTTGGTATTTGTGAGTGGTGTGTGTTGAGTGGTTCTTCGTGCATTGTACATTTCGCCTTTTTTGATGAGTTCTCTGTTGGCGGTTGCATATGTTGTGCGTTTGGTGTGTGGCTTCCCGTCTAATGTTTAGTGTGAAATGTGTGTCTGGTCTTTCTGTTGTCTGCTGTGTTGTGTACTGTGTTGTGGGTTGTGCGAGTGCTGTCTTTCGGCTTTCCGTGTGTTGCATACTGGGTCGATGTTGGGTGGGCTGTGTAATTTGAGCACTGTGTGCAAAGTTGAGTTTGCCTTGTGTCGGACGTGTTGTGTGCATGTGCATGTTGTGTGTGTGTGTTTGTGCGTTTTCGTTCGTGCTGTCTGCGTGTGGGTCTGCGTGTGCGCAGTATTGTATGCTTGTGGTTGTGCGTGTTGTGTGTAGTGCGTTCTATGTGTGTTGCATGTGTTTTCGTCAGTTGCGTGTGTGCACTTGTAGGTGCTGTGTCAGTTTTGTGTGTGTGAGATTGTGATTTGTGTGCTGTTGTGTTAGAGAGGCTGTGTGTGTGTGTTTGGCTGTTTGAGTTATGCACATGATGTGAGATGTGTTGACTGTGTGTGGTTGTGCTTGTTTTGTACGTCTCTTGTGCGCAGTCTGCGGTCTGTGCAGTGTTTATCGCGCGTATTGTGAGCAGTAGCTATGTGCCTGCCTTTCAAGGGTGTGGTGTGTTTATGGTCTCTGTTGTGTGGCGTGTTTCTGTGTTGTGTGTGTGTGCACTGCGTTGTGCTCCTGTGTGAGGATGTATGTGTGGTGTGTCTGTGCGTGATTGTGTGTGTAGTGCGTAGTGTGTGAAATGGGTGCTACTTGTCTTCTTGGTTGGTTATATGTGTTTTGCCCATGGATTTGGGAGTGTCGTGTGTGTTAGGAGTTGTGGTACTTTCTGTGTGTGTCGTGTGATGTGTTGTTCTGTGATTTGTGTTTGTGCTGTGTGTGACCTACTCTGTGTGTTCTGTGGTCTGTGTGTTTTGCAAGTTGAGTGAGATATTGCGTGTTATGACCGATATCTTGTGTATATGTTGCGTGTTTGGCATTGTGCATTCTGTGAGGCTCTGTGTGCTGTATGTTTTATGTGTGTTTGGAGTGATGTGTGCACTGTGTGAAATGTGTGTTGCATAAATTCGGTGTTCTTTCTGTGGTGTTTTGTGTGTGTTTTGCATGGGGGTTGCTATGTGTGTGGTTGTGTTTGACAGGTTGTGTGCGTGGTTGGCTCCTTGATCAATGAGTGTACTTTGTGATGCGTGTACTGTGTATGGTCAAGCTTGGTCAGTGGGCCTCACTGTGGGTGTTGTGTTCACTCTGAGAACCGTGGTTCATGTGTATAGCGTGCAGTTATGTTCTCGGTGTGATGTGCTGTGCGTTGAGGGACTTCTGCATTCAAGTGCACAGAAGGTAGCCTCTCATGCTTGTCCGTTTTCGCCACAGGTTTGTAATCCTCCATGAGGGCGTTGTTTCCTGAGGGTGCAAAGAGCCACGTCATCCCTTTAATAGCAAGGCCCTGACGATGCCTTTGTAGTAATCTGTCAGAAACTGCTGCGGGAGAGCCTTGTGCCAAACTCTGCTGGGGAAACAATCCACCGTGCACTGAGGAGACCCTCCCTGAGAGAGTACTAGGCTGCTTTCGCCTTGCATGCAACTTGCTCCTACGTGATAAGGAAAACAGTAAACATTGCAGTAGAAGGCGGTCTTCTCTGTACGCCCTCTGTCACAGAGACCTAAGTGAGCCGCGAATAGGCCTTCGCACTAGCCACACTGGAAGCTCAGAACAAGATGCTTTGAAATGACAGCAGTGGAGGCAAGCCAGCTATGGATTCAGCTTATGTGAGTGAAAGAAACCAGTGCGGGATGGCCCATCCAAGGAATCATTGAAGCCGTGGCGGTGGAAGTTGAAACTGAGCTTGCAATGTGCTTTCCGTGTCTGTCGTGTGCGCGTGCACTCTAAGCGCCTGAGTGACGTCTGCTGAGCAGAGCTCTGTGTGTGCCGAGCGGCGTGCGCTCGCTTGGGTGGCCATTCGCGTGAGGCCTTGCTGAGGCAGATTGGCTGTAAGAAAGTTGCCCGCATACAACGAATTCCGCTTGCAAAGTGCTTCCCGTGTCTGCCGTGTGTGCCTGCACTCTAAGCGTCTGAGTGACGTCTGCTGCGCAGAGCTCTGTGTGCGCTGAGCGGCGTGCGCACGCTTGGGTGGCCATTCGCGTGAGGCCTTGCTGAGGCAGCCTGGCTGTCAGAAAGTTGCCCGCATACAACGAATACCGCTTGCAAAGTGCTTCCCGTGTCTGCCCTGTGTGCCTGCACTCTAAGCGCCTGAGTGGAGTCTGCTGCGCAGAGCTCTGTGTGTGCTGAGCGGCGTGCGCTCGCTTGGGTGGCCATACGCGCGAGGCCTTGCTGAGGAAGCCTGGCTGTCAGGAAAACGCCCGCATACAACCAATTTAGCTTGGCAGTGCAAAAAGTCGCTTTCGTCTGCTACTACGTGGCCGCTCCAGAGAGGCCCAGGTTGGTCTGTGTGGTATGTAAGCCGGTTTCCCATGCCACAGTCTGAGCTTTGAAAACTAAGTGCCCATTGGCTTCAGTCCCCAACCATCATGTCAGCGAGAGGTGTGTGCAAGCTTCTGCAAAGCCTGGTGGCGGATGGGCCCTAAGCGTCAGGGCCGTTGTCCTGCAGAGAAGGATCTGAGGCTGTCTCAGTTCAAGGGATTTCCTGCTCAGCCATATCCAGACTGGCAGCTAAACACTGCTGTGTCAAGGCGAGCTTCTTATACACACTTCTACTCCCAGACACAGGGATACTGTGAAGAGGTCTTTCGCCCAGCCTCAGGGGAAGAGGCGGGGCAAGTTGCTTTCTGTACAGCATTCATTGGAAGCAGGACGTTTGGAGGTTCTGTTCCACAGGCGAAAAGCAGGCAGCACTAGGAGAATCTGTCAAGGAAGCTCCTCTTTATGGCTAGCGAGGCTTAATTCAAACGTGCAATGGAAAATTGTTCTGGGGTAACTGAGCTCTAACTTCACGCTCTAACACTTGCAGCTACTTTCTCCTAACTCATACAGAGTGGAATCGCCAAATACAGAGTAGAATTCTGTTGCGGTACGCTGTGTTCTTGTGTGCTTGGCGATGTATTGCCGACGGCCTGCGGGACCTGCTTGTCTTCTGTGTTGTGTGTTGTCCGTGCTGTGTGTATCTTGTATGTAGTATGTGCGGTATGTGTTCCTCACTGCTTGCTGAGTGCACAGTTCTGTGTATTTTTCACTGTGCTGTGTGTTATGTGAGATGTTGGTATTTGTGAGTGGTGTGTGTTGAGTGGTTCTTCGTGCATTGTACATTTCGCCTTTTTTGATGAGTTCTCTGTTGGCGGTTGCATATGTTGTGCGTTTGGTGTGTGGCTTCCCGTCTAATGTTTAGTGTGAAATGTGTGTCTGGTCTTTCTGTTGTCTGCTGTGTTGTGTACTGTGTTCTGGGTTGTGCGAGTGCTGTCTTTCGGCTTTCCGTGTGTTGCATACTGGGTCGATGTTGGGTGGGCTGTGTAATTTGAGCACTGTGTGCAAAGTTGAGTTTGCCTTGTGTCGGACGTGTTGTGTGCATGTGCATGTTGTGTGTGTGTGTTTGTGCGTTTTCGTTCGTGCTGTCTGCGTGTGGGTCTGCGTGTGCGCAGTATTGTATGCTTGTGGTTGTGCGTGTTGTGTGTAGTGCGTTCTATGTGTGTTGCATGTGTTTTCGTCAGTTGCATGTGTGCACTTGTAGGTGCTGTGTCAGTTTTGTGTGTGTGAGATTGTGATTTGTGTGCTGTTGTGTTAGAGAGGCTGTGTGTGTGTGTTTGGCTGTTTGAGTTATGCACATGATGTGAGATGTGTTGACTGTGTGTGGTTGTGCTTGTTTTGTACGTCTCTTGTGCGCAGTCTGCGGTCTGTGCAGTGTTTATCGCGCGTATTGTGAGCAGTAGCTATGTGCCTGCCTTTCAAGGGTGTGGTGTGTTTATGGTGTCTGTTGTGTGGCGTGTTTCTGTGTTGTGTGTGTGTGCACAGCGTTGTGCTCCTGTGTGAGGATGTATGTGTGGTGTGTCTGTGCGTGATTGTGTGTGTAGTGCGTAGTGTGTGAAATGGGTGCTACTTGTCTTCTTGGTTGGTTATATGTGTTTTGCCCATGGATTTGGGAGTGTCGTGTGTGTTAGGAGTTGTGGTACTTTCTGTGTGTGTCGTGTGATGTGTTGTTCTGTGATTTGTGTTTGTGCTGTGTGTGTCCTACTCTGTGTGTTCCGTGGTCTGTGTGTTTTGCAAGTTGAGTGAGATATTGCGTGTTATGACCGATATCTTGTGTATATGTTGCGTGTTTGGCATTGTGCATTCTGTGAGGCTCTGTGTGCTGTATGTTTTATGTGTGTTTGGAGTGATGTGTGCACTGTGTGAAATGTGTGTTGCATAAATTCGGTGTTCTTTCTGTGGTGGTTTGTGTGTGTTTTGCATGGGGGTTGCTATGTGTGTGGTTGTGTTTGACAGGTTGTGTGCGTGGTTGGCTCCTTGATCAATGAGTGTACTTTGTGATGCGTGTACTGTGTATGGTCAAGCTTTGTCAGTGGGCCTCACTGTGGGTGTTGTGTTCACTCTGAGAACCGTGGTTCATGTGTATAGCGTGCAGTTATGTTCTCGGTGTGATGTGCTGTGCGTTGAGGGTCTTCTGCATTCAAGTGCACAGAAGGTAGCCTCTCATGCTTGTCCGTTTTCGCCACAGGTTTGTAATCCTCCATGAGGGCGTTGTTTCCTGAGGGTGCAAAGAGCCACGTCATCCCTTTAATAGCAAGGCCCTGACGATGCCTTTGTAGTAATCTGTCAGAAACTGCTGCGGGAGAGCCTTGTGCCAAACTCTGCTGGGGAAACAATCCACCGTGCACTGAGGAGACCCTCCCTGAGAGAATACTAGGCTGCTTTCGCCTTGCATGCAACTTGCTCCTACGTGATAAGGAAAACAGTAAACATTGCAGTAGAAGGCGGTCTTCTCTGTACGCCCTCTGTCACAGAGACCTAAGTGAGCCGCGAATAGGCCTTCGCACTAGCCACACTGGAAGCTCAGAACAAGATGCTTTGAAATGACAGCAGTGGAGGCAAGCCAGCTATGGATTCAGCTTATGTGAGTGAAAGAAACCAGTGCGGGATGGCCCATCCAAGGAATCATTGAAGCCGTGGCGGTGGAAGTTGAAACTGAGCTTGCAATGTGCTTTCCGTGTCTGTCGTGTGCGCGTGCACTCTAAGCGCCTGAGTGACGTCTGCTGAGCAGAGCTCTGTGTGTGCCGAGCGGCGTGCGCTCGCTTGGGTGGCCATTCGCGTGAGGCCTTGCTGAGGCAGATTGGCTGTAAGAAAGTTGCCCGCATACAACGAATTCCGCTTGCAAAGTGCTTCCCGTGTCTGCCGTGTGTGCCTGCACTCTAAGCGCCTGAGTGACGTCTGCTGCGCAGAGCTCTGTGTGCGCTGAGCGGCGTGCGCACGCTTGGGTGGCCATTCGCGTGAGGCCTTGCTGAGGCAGCCTGGCTGTCAGAAAGTTGCCCGCATACAACGAATACCGCTTGCAAAGTGCATCCCGTGTCTGCCCTGTGTGCCTGCACTCTAAGCGCCTGAGTGGAGTCTGCTGCGCAGAGCTCTGTGTGTGCTGAGCGGCGTGCGCTCGCTTGGGTGGCCATACGCGCGAGGCCTTGCTGAGGAAGCCTGGCTGTCAGGAAAACGCCCGCATACAACCAATTTAGCTTGGCAGTGCAAAAAGTCGCTTTCGTCTGCTACTACGTGGCCGCTCCAGAGAGGCCCAGGTTGGTCTGTGTGGTATGTAAGCCGGTTTCCCATGCCACAGTCTGAGCTTTGAAAACTAAGTGCCCATTGGCTTCAGTCCCCAACCATCATGTCAGCGAGAGGTGTGTGCAAGCTTCTGCAAAGCCTGGTGGCGGATGGGCCCTAAGCGTCAGGGCCGTTGTCCTGCAGAGAAGGATCTGAGGCTGTCTCAGTTCAAGGGATTTCCTGCTCAGCCATATCCAGACTGGCAGCTAAACACTGCTGTGTCAAGGCGAGCTTCTTATACACACTTCTACTCCCAGACACAGGGATACTGTGAAGAGGTCTTTCGCCCAGCCTCAGGGGAAGAGGCGGGGCAAGTTGCTTTCTGTACAGCATTCATTGGAAGCAGGACGTTTGGAGGTTCTGTTCCACAGGCGAAAAGCAGGCAGCACTAGGAGAATCTGTCAAGGAAGCTCCTCTTTATGGCTAGCGAGGCTTAATTCAAACGTGCAATGGAAAATTGTTCTGGGGTAACTGAGCTCTAACTTCACGCTCTAACACTTGCAGCTACTTTCTCCTAACTCATACAGAGTGGAATCGCCAAATACAGAGTAGAATTCTGTTGCGGTACGCTGTGTTCTTGTGTGCTTGGCGATGTATTGCCGACGGCCTGCGGGACCTGCTTGTCTTCTGTGTTGTGTGTTGTCCGTGCTGTGTGTATCTTGTATGTAGTATGTGCGGTATGTGTTCCTCACTGCTTGCTGAGTGCACAGTTCTGTGTATTTTTCACTGTGCTGTGTGTTATGTGAGATGTTGGTATTTGTGAGTGGTGTGTGTTGAGTGGTTCTTCGTGCATTGTACATTTCGCCTTTTTTGATGAGTTCTCTGTTGGCGGTTGCATATGTTGTGCGTTTGGTGTGTGGCTTCCCGTCTAATGTTTAGTGTGAAATGTGTGTCTGGTCTTTCTGTTGTCTGCTGTGTTGTGTACTGTGTTCTGGGTTGTGCGAGTGCTGTCTTTCGGCTTTCCGTGTGTTGCATACTGGGTCGATGTTGGGTGGGCTGTGTAATTTGAGCACTGTGTGCAAAGTTGAGTTTGCCTTGTGTCGGACGTGTTGTGTGCATGTGCATGTTGTGTGTGTGTGTTTGTGCGTTTTCGTTCGTGCTGTCTGCGTGTGGGTCTGCGTGTGCGCAGTATTGTATGCTTGTGGTTGTGCGTGTTGTGTGTAGTGCGTTCTATGTGTGTTGCATGTGTTTTCGTCAGTTGCGTGTGTGCACTTGTAGGTGCTGTGTCAGTTTTGTGTGTGTGAGATTGTGATTTGTGTGCTGTTGTGTTAGAGAGGCTGTGTGTGTGTGTTTGGCTGTTTGAGTTATGCACATGATGTGAGATGTGTTGACTGTGTGTGGTTGTGCTTGTTTTGTACGTCTCTTGTGCGCAGTCTGCGGTCTGTGCAGTGTTTATCGCGCGTATTGTGAGCAGTAGCTATGTGCCTGCCTTTCAAGGGTGTGGTGTGTTTATGGTGTCTGTTGTGTGGCGTGTTTCTGTGTTGTGTGTGTGTGCACAGCGTTGTGCTCCTGTGTGAGGATGTATGTGTGGTGTGTCTGTGCGTGATTGTGTGTGTAGTGCGTAGTGTGTGAAATGGGTGCTACTTGTCTTCTTGGTTGGTTATATGTGTTTTGCCCATGGATTTGGGAGTGTCGTGTGTGTTAGGAGTTGTGGTACTTTCTGTGTGTGTCGTGTGATGTGTTGTTCTGTGATTTGTGTTTGTGCTGTGTGTGTCCTACTCTGTGTGTTCCGTGGTCTGTGTGTTTTGCAAGTTGAGTGAGATATTGCGTGTTATGACCGATATCTGTGTATATGTTGCGTGTTTGGCATTGTGCATTCTGTGAGGCTCTGTGTGCTGTATGTTTTATGTGTGTTTGGAGTGATGTGTGCACTGTGTGAAATGTGTGTTGCATAAATTCGGTGTTCTTTCTGTGGTGGTTTGTGTGTGTTTTGCATGGGGGTTGCTATGTGTGTGGTTGTGTTTGACAGGTTGTGTGCGTGGTTGGCTCCTTGATCAATGAGTGTACTTTGTGATGCGTGTACTGTGTATGGTCAAGCTTTGTCAGTGGGCCTCACTGTGGGTGTTGTGTTCACTCTGAGAACCGTGGTTCATGTGTATAGCGTGCAGTTATGTTCTCGGTGTGATGTGCTGTGCGTTGAGGGACTTCTGCATTCAAGTGCACAGAAGGTAGCCTCTCATGCTTGTCCGTTTTCGCCACAGGTTTGTAATCCTCCATGAGGGCGTTGTTTCCTGAGGGTGCAAAGAGCCACGTCATCCCTTTAATAGCAAGGCCCTGACGATGCCTTTGTAGTAATCTGTCAGAAACTGCTGCGGGAGAGCCTTGTGCCAAACTCTGCTGGGGAAACAATCCACCGTGCACTGAGGAGACCCTCCCTGAGAGAATACTAGGCTGCTTTCGCCTTGCATGCAACTTGCTCCTACGTGATAAGGAAAACAGTAAACATTGCAGTAGAAGGCGGTCTTCTCTGTACGCCCTCTGTCACAGAGACCTAAGTGAGCCGCGAATAGGCCTTCGCACTAGCCACACAGGAAGCTCAGAACAAGATGCTTTGAAATGACAGCAGTGGAGGCAAGCCAGCTATGGATTCAGCTTATGTGAGTGAAAGAAACCAGTGAGGGATGGCCCATCCTAGGAATCATTGAAGCCGTGGCGGTGGAAGTTGAAACTGAGCTTGCAATGTGCTTTCCGTGTCTGTCGTGTGCGCGTGCACTCTAAGCGCCTGAGTGACGTCTGCTGAGCAGAGCTCTGTGTGTGCCGAGCGGCGTGCGCTCGCTTGGGTGGCCATTCACGTGAGGCCTTGCTGAGGCAGCCTGGCTGTAAGAAAGTTGCCCGCATACAACGAATTCCGCTTGCAAAGTGCTTCCCGTGTCTGCCGTGTGTGCCTGCACTCTAAGCGCCTGAGTGACGTCTGCTGCGCAGAGCTCTGTGTGCGCTGAGCGGCGTGCGCACGCTTGGGTGGCCATTCGCGTGAGGCCTTGCTGAGGCAGCCTGGCTGTCAGAAAGTTGCCCGCATACAACGAATTCCGCTTGCAAAGTGCTTCCCGTGTCTGCCCTGTGTGCCTGCACTCTAAGCGCCTGAGTGGAGTCTGCTGCGCAGAGCTCTGTGTGTGCTGAGCGGCGTGCGCTCACGTGGGTGGCCATTCGCCCGAGGCCTTGCTGAGGAAGCCTGGCTGTCAGGAAAACGCCCGCATACAACGAATTTAGCTTGGCAGTGCAAAAAGTCGCTTTCGTCTGCTACTACGTGGCCGCTCCAGAGAGGCCCAGGTTGGTCTGTGTGGTATGTAAGCCGGTTTCCCATGCCACAGTCTGAGCTTTGAAAACTAAGTGCCCATTGGCTTCAGTCCCCAACCGTCATGTCAGCGAGAGGTGTGTGCAAGCTTCTGCAAAGCCTGGTGGCGGATGGGCCCTAAGCGTCAGGGCCGTTGTCCTGCAGAGAAGGATCTGAGGCTGTCTCAGTTCAAGGGATTTCCTGCTCAGCCATATCCAGACTGGCAGCTAAACACTGCTGTGTCAAGGCGAGCTTCTTATACACACTTCTACTCCCAGACACAGGGATACTGTGAAGAGGTCTTTCGCCCAGCCTCAGGGGAAGAGGCGGGGCAAGTTGCTTTCTGTACAGCATTCATTGGAAGCAGGACGTTTGGAGGTTCTGTTCCACAGGCGAAAAGCAGGCAGCACTAGGAGAATCTGTCAAGGAAGCTCCTCTTTATGGCTAGCGAGGCTTAATTCAAACGTGCAATGGAAAATTGTTCTGGGGTAACTGAGCTCTAACTTCACGCTCTAACACTTGCAGCTACTTTCTCCTAACTCATACAGAGTGGAATCGCCAAATACAGAGTAGAATTCTGTTGCGGTACGCTGTGTTCTTGTGTGCTTGGCGATGTATTGCCGACGGCCTGCGGGACCTGCTTGTCTTCTGTGTTGTGTGTTGTCCGTGCTGTGTGTATCTTGTATGTAGTATGTGCGGTATGTGTTCCTCACTGCTTGCTGAGTGCACAGTTCTGTGTATTTTTCACTGTGCTGTGTGTTATGTGAGATGTTGGTATTTGTGAGTGGTGTGTGTTGAGTGGTTCTTCGTGCATTGTACATTTCGCCTTTTTTGATGAGTTCTCTGTTGGCGGTTGCATATGTTGTGCGTTTGGTGTGTGGCTTCCCGTCTAATGTTTAGTGTGAAATGTGTGTCTGGTCTTTCTGTTGTCTGCTGTGTTGTGTACTGTGTTCTGGGTTGTGCGAGTGCTGTCTTTCGGCTTTCCGTGTGTTGCATACTGGGTCGATGTTGGGTGGGCTGTGTAATTTGAGCACTGTGTTCAAAGTTGAGTTTGCCTTGTGTCGGACGTGTTGTGTGCATGTGCATGTTGTGTGTGTGTGTTTGTGCGTTTTCGTTCGTGCTGTCTGCGTGTGGGTCTGCGTGTGCACAGTATTGTATGCTTGTGGTTGTGCGTGTTGTGTGTAGTGCGTTCTATGTGTGTTGCATGTGTTTTCGTCAGTTGCGTGTGTGCACTTGTAGGTGCTGTGTCAGTTTTGTGTGTGTGAGATTGTGATTTGTGTGCTGTTGTGTTAGAGAGGCTGTGTGTGTGTGTTTGGCTGTTTGAGTTATGCACATGATGTGAGATGTGTTGACTGTGTGTGGTTGTGCTTGTTTTGTACGTCTCTTGTGCGCAGTCTGCGGTCTGTGCAGTGTTTATCGCGCGTATTGTGAGCAGTAGCTATGTGCCTGCCTTTCAAGGGTGTGGTGTGTTTATGGTGTCTGTTGTGTGGCGTGTTTCTGTGTTGTGTGTGTGCACTGCGTTGTGCTCCTGTGTGAGGATGTATGTGTGGTGTGTCTGTGCGTGATTGTGTGTGTAGTGCGTAGTGTGTGAAATGGGTGCTACTTGTCTTCTTGGTTGGTTATATGAGTTTTGCCTATGGATTTGGGAGTGCGTGTGTGTTAGGAGTTGTGGTACTTTCTGTGTGTGTCGTGTGATGTGTTGTTCTGTGATTTGTGTTTGTGCTGTGTGTGTCCTACTCTGTGTGTTCCGTGGTCTGTGTGTTTTGCAAGTTGAGTGAGATATTGCGTGTTATGACCGATATCTGTGTATATGTTGCGTGTTTGGCATTGTGCATTCTGTGAGGCTCTGTGTGCTGTATGTTTTATGTGTGTTTGGAGTGATGTGTGCACTGTGTGAAATGTGTGTTGCATAAATTCGGTGTTCTTTCTGTGGTGGTTTGTGTGTGTTTTGCATGGGGGTTGCTATGTGTGTGGTTGTGTTTGACAGGTTGTGTGCGTGGTTGGCTCCTTGAGCAATGAGTGTACTTTGTGATGCGTGTACTGTGTATGGTCAAGCTTGGTCAGTGGGCCTCACTGTGGGTGTTGTGTTCACTCTGAGAACCGTGGTTCATGTGTATAGCGTGCAGTTATGTTCTCGGTGTGATGTGCTGTGCGTTGAGGGACTTCTGCATTCAAGTGCACAGAAGGTAGCCTCTCATGCTTGTCCGTTTTCGCCACAGGTTTGTAATCCTCCATGAGGGCGTTGTTTCCTGAGGGTGCAAAGAGCCACGTCATCCCTTTAATAGCAAGGCCCTGACGATGCCTTTGTAGTAATCTGTCAGAAACTGCTGCGGGAGAGCCTTGTGCCAAACTCTGCTGGGGAAACAATCCACCGTGCACTGAGGAGACCCTCCCTGAGAGAATACTAGGCTGCTTTCGCCTTGCATGCAACTTGCTCCTACGTGATAAGGAAAACAGTAAACATTGCAGTAGAAGGCGGTCTTCTCTGTACGCCCTCTGTCACAGAGACCTAAGTGAGCCGCGAATAGGCCTTCGCACTAGCCACACTGGAAGCTCAGAACAAGATGCTTTGAAATGACAGCAGTGGAGGCAAGCCAGCTATGAATTCAGCTTATGTGAGTGAAAGAAACCAGTGCGGGATGGCCCATCCAAGGAATCATTGAAGCCGTGGCGGTGGAAGTTGAAACTGAGCTTGCAATGTGCTTTCCGTGTCTGTCGTGTGCGCGTGCACTCTAAGCGCCTGAGTGACGTCTGCTGAGCAGAGCTCTGTGTGTGCCGAGCGGCGTGCGCTCGCTTGGGTGGCCATTCGCGTGAGGCCTTGCTGAGGCAGCCTGGCTGTAAGAAAGTTGCCCGCATACAACGACTTCCGCTTGCAAAGTGCTTCCCGTGTCTGCCGTGTGTGCCTGCACTCTAAGCGCCTGAGTGACGTCTGCTGCGCAGAGCTCTGTGTGCGCTGAGCGGCGTGCGCACGCTTGGGTGGCCATTCGCGTGAGGCCTTGCTGAGGCAGCCTGGCTGTCAGAAAGTTGCCCGCATACAACGAATTCCGCTTGCAAAGTGCTTCCCGTGTCTGCCCTGTGTGCCTGCACTCTAAGCGCCTGAGTGGAGTCTGCTGCGCAGAGCTCTGTGTGTGCTGAGCGGCGTGCGCTCGCTTGGGTGGCCATTCGCGCGAGGCCTTGCTGAGGAAGCCTGGCTGTCAGGAAAACGCCCGCATACAACGAATTTAGCTTGGCAGTGCAAAAAGTCGCTTTCGTCTGCTACTACGTGGCCGCTCCAGAGAGGCCCAGGTTGGTCTGTGTGGTATGTAAGCCGGTTTCCCATGCCACAGTCTGAGCTTTGAAAACTAAGTGCCCATTGGCTTCAGTCCCCAACCATCATGTCAGCGAGAGGTGTGTGCAAGCTTCTGCAAAGCCTGGTGGCGGATGGGCCCTAAGCGTCAGGGCCGTTGTCCTGCAGCGAAGGATCTGAGGCTGTCTCAGTTCAAGGGATTTCCTGCTCAGCCATATCCAGACTGGCAGCTAAACACTGCTGTGTCAAGGCGAGCTTCTTATACACACTTCTACTCCCAGACACAGGGATACTGTGAAGAGGTCTTTTGCCCAGCCTCAGGGGAAGAGGCGGGGCAAGTTGCTTTCTGTACAGCATTCATTGGAAGCAGGACGTTTGGAGGTTCTGTTCCACAGGCGAAAAGCAGGCAGCACTAGGAGAATCTGTCAAGGAAGCTCCTCTTTATGGCTAGCGAGGCTTAATTCAAACGTGCAACGGAAAATTGTTCTGGGGTAACTGAGCTCTAACTTCACGCTCTAACACTTGCAGCTACTTTCTCCTAACTCATACAGAGTGGAATCGCCAAATACAGAGTAGAATTCTGTTGCGGTACGCTGTGTTCTTGTGTGCTTGGCGATGTATTGCCGACGGCCTGCGGGACCTGCTTGTCTTCTGTGTTGTGTGTTGTCCGTGCTGTGTGTATCTTGTATGTAGTATGTGCGGTATGTGTTCCTCACTGCTTGCTGAGTGCACAGTTCTGTGTATTTTTCACTGTGCTGTGTGTTATGTGAGATGTTGGTATTTGTGAGTGGTGTGTGTTGAGTGGTTCTTCGTGCATTGTACATTTCGCCTTTTTTGATGAGTTCTCTGTTGGCGGTTGCATATGTTGTGCGTTTGGTGTGTGGCTTCCCGTCTAATGTTTAGTGTGAAATGTGTGTCTGGTCTTTCTGTTGTCTGCTGTGTTGTGTACTGTGTTCTGGGTTGTGCGAGTGCTGTCTTTCGGCTTTCTGTGTGTTGCATACTGGGTCGATGTTGGGTGGGCTGTTTAATTTGAGCACTGTGTGCAAAGTTGAGTTTGCCTTGTGTCGGACGTGTTGTGTGCATGTGCATGTTGTGTGTGTGTGTTTGTGCGTTTTCGTTCGTGCTGTCTGCGTGTGGGTCTGCGTTTGCGCAGTATTGTATGCTTGTGGTTGTGCGTGTTGTGTGTAGTGCGTTCTATGTGTGTTGCATGTGTTTTCGTCAGTTGCGTGTGTGCACTTGTAGGTGCTGTGTCAGTTTTGTGTGTGTGAGATTGTGATTTGTGTGCTGTTGTGTTAGAGAGGCTGTGTGTGTGTGTTTGGCTGTTTGAGTTATGCACATGATGTGAGATGTGTTGACTGTGTGTGGTTGTGCTTGTTTTGTACGTCTCTTGTGCGCAGTCTGCGGTCTGTGCAGTGTTTATCGCGCGTATTGTGAGCAGTAGCTATGTGCCTGCCTTTCAAGGGTGTGGTGTGTTTATGGTGTCTGTTGTGTGGCGTGTTTCTGTGTTGTGTGTGTGCACTGCGTTGTGCTCCTGTGTGAGGATGTATGTGTGGTGTGTCTGTGCGTGATTGTGTGTGTAGTGCGTAGTGTTTGAAATGGGTGCTACTTGTCTTCTTGGTTGGTTATATGTGTTTTGCCTATGGATTTGGGAGTGCGTGTGTGTTAGGAGTTGTGGTACTTTCTGTGTGTGTCGTGTGATGTGTTGTTCTGTGATTTGTGTTTGTGCTGTGTGTGTCCTACTCTGTGTGTTCCGTGGTCTGTGTGTTTTGCAAGTTGAGTGAGATATTGCGTGTTATGACCGATATCTGTGTATATGTTGCGTGTTTGGCATTGTGCATTCTGTGAGGCTCTGTGTGCTGTATGTTTTATGTGTGTTTGGAGTGATGTGTGCACTGTGTGAAATGTGTGTTGCATAAATTCGGTGTTCTTTCTGTGTTGGTTTGTGTGTGTTTTGCATTGGTGTTGCTATGTGTGTGGTTGTGTTTGACAGGTTGTGTGCGTGGTTGGCTCCTTGAGCAATGAGTGTACTTTGTGATGCGTGTTCTGTGTATGGTCAAGCTTGGTCAGTGGGCCTCACTGTGGGTGTTGTGTTCACTCTGAGAACCATGGTTCATGTGTATAGCGTGCAGTTATGTTCTCGGTGTGATGTGCTGTGCGTTGAGGGACTTCTGCATTCAAGTGCACAGAAGGTAGCCTCTCATGCTTGTCCGTTTTCGCCACAGGTTTGTAATCCTCCATGAGGGCGTTGTTTCCTGAGGGTGCAAAGAGCCACGTCATCCCTTTAATAGCAAGGCCCTGACGATGCCTTTGTAGTAATCTGTCAGAAACTGCTGCGGGAGAGCCTTGTGCCAAACTCTGCTGGGGAAACAATCCACCGTGCACTGAGGAGACCCTCCCTGAGAGAATACTAGGCTGCTTTCGCCTTGCATGCAACTTGCTCCTACGTGATAAGGAAAACAGTAAACATTGCAGTAGAAGGCGGTCTTCTCTGTACGCCCTCTGTCTCAGAGACCTAAGTGAGCCGCGAATAGGCCTTCGCACTAGCCACACAGGAAGCTGCAGAACAAGATGCTTTGAAATGACAGCAGTGGAGGCAAGCCAGCTATGGATTCAGCTTATGTGAGTGAAAGAAACCAGTGCGGGATGGCCCATCCAAGGAATCATTGAAGCCGTGGCGGTGGAAGTTGAAACTGAGCTTGCAATGTGCTTTCCGTGTCTGTCGTGTGCGCGTGCACTCTAAGCACCTGAGTGACGTCTGCTGCGCAGAGCTCTGTGTGTGCCGAGCGGCGTGCGCTCGCTTGGGTGGCCATTCGCGTGAGGCCTTGCTGAGGCAGCCTGGCTGTCAGAAAGTTGCCCGCATACAACGAATTCCGCTTGCAAAGTGCTTCCCGTGTCTGCCCTGTGTGCCTGCACTCTAAGCACCTGAGTGGAGTCTGCTGCGCAGAGCTCTGTGTGTGCCGAGCGGCGTGCGCTCGCTTGGGTGGCCATTCGCGTGAGGCCTTGCTGAGGAAGCCTGGCTGTCAGGAAAACGCCGCATACAACGAATTTACCTTAGCAGTGCAAAAAGTCGCTTTCGTCTGCTACTACGTGGCCGCTCCAGAGAGGCCCAGGTTGGTCTGTGTGGTATGTAAGCCGGTTTCCCATGCCACAGTCTGAGCTTTGAAAACTAAGTGCCCTTTGGCTTCAGTCCCCAACCATCATGTCAGCGAGAGGTGTGTGCAAGCTTCTGCAAAGCCTGGTGGCGGATGGGCCCTAAGCGTCAGGGCCGTTGTCCTGCAGAGAAGGATCTGAGGCTGTCTCAATTCAAGGGATTTCCTGCTCAGCCATATCCAGACTGGCAGCTAAACACTGCTGTGTCAAGGCGAGCTTCTTATACACACTTCTACTCCCAGACACAGGGATACTGTGAAGAGGTCTTCCGCCCAGCCTCAGGGGAAGAGGCGGGGCAAGTTGCTTTCTGTACAGCATTCATTGGAAGCAGGACGTTTGGAGGTTCTGTTCCACAGGCGAAAAGCAGGCAGCACTAGGAGAATCTGTCAAGGAAGCTCCTCTTTATGGCTAGCGAGGCTTAATTCAAACGTGCAATGGAAAATTGTTCTGGGGTAACTGAGCTCTAACTTCACGCTCTAACACTTGCAGCTACTTTCTCCTAACTCATACAGAGTGGAATCGCCAAATACAGAGTAGAATTCTGTTGCGGTACGCTGTGTTCTTGTGTGCTTGGCGATGTATTGCCGACGGCCTGCGGGACCTGCTTGTCTTCTGTGTTGTGTGTTGTCCGTGCTGTGTGTATCTTGTATGTAGTATGTGCGGTATGTGTTCCTCACTGCTTGCTGAGTGCACAGTTCTGTGTATTTTTCACTGTGCTGTGTGTTATGTGAGATGTTGGTATTTGTGAGTGGTGTGTGTTGAGTGGTTCTTCGTGCATTGTACATTTCGCCTTTTTTGATGAGTTCTCTGTTGGCGGTTGCATATGTTGTGCGTTTGGTGTGTGGCTTCCCGTCTAATGTTTAGTGTGAAATGTGTGTCTGGTCTTTCTGTTGTCTGCTGTGTTGTGTACTGTGTTCTGGGTTGTGCGAGTGCTGTCTTTCGGCTTTCCGTGTGTTGCATACTGGGTCGATGTTGGGTGGGCTGTGTAATTTGAGCACTGTGTGCAAAGTTGAGTTTGCCTTGTGTCGGACGTGTTGTGTGCATGTGCATGTTGTGTGTGTGTGTTTGTGCGTTTTCGTTCGTGCTGTCTGCGTGTGGGTCTGCGTGTGCGCAGTATTGTATGCTTGTGGTTGTGCGTGTTGTGTGTAGTGCGTTCTATGTGTGTTGCATGTGTTTTCGTCAGTTGCGTGTGTGCACTTGTAGGTGCTGTGTCAGTTTTGTGTGTGTGAGATTGTGATTTGTGTGCTGTTATGTTAGAGAGGCTGTGTGTGTGTGTTTGGCTGTTTGAGTTATGCACATGATGTGAGATGTGTTGACTGTGTGTGGTTGTGCATGTTTTGTACGTCTCTTGTGCGCAGTCTGCGGTCTGTGCAGTGTTTATCGCGCGTATTGTGAGCAGTAGCTATGTGCCTGCCTTTCAAGGGTGTGGTGTGTTTATGGTGTCTGTTGTGTGGCGTGTTTCTGTGTTGTGTGTGTGCACTGCGTTGTGCTCCTGTGTGAGGATGTATGTGTGGTGTGTCTGTGCGTGATTGTGTGTGTAGTGCGTAGTGTGTGAAATGGGTGCTACTTGTCTTCTTGGTTGGTTATATGTGTTTTGCCTATGGATTTGGGAGTGCGTGTGTGTTAGGAGTTGTGGTACTTTCTGTGTGTGTCGTGTGATGTGTTGTTCTGTGATTTGTGTTTGTGCTGTGTGTGTCCTACTCTGTGTGTTCTGTGGTCTGTGTGTTTTGCAAGTTGAGTGAGATATTGCGTGTTATGACCGATATCTGTGTATATGTTGCGTGTTTGGCATTGTGCATTCTGTGAGGCTCTGTGTGCTGTATGTTTTATGTGTGTTTGGAGTGATGTGTGCACTGTGTGAAATGTGTGTTGCATAAATTCGGTGTTCTTTCTGTGTTGGTTTGTGTGTGTTTTGCATGGGGGTTGCTATGTGTGTGGTTGTGTTTGACAGGTTGTGTGCGTGGTTGGCTCCTTGAGCAATGAGTGTACTTTGTGATGCGTGTACTGTGTATGGTCAAGCTTGGTCAGTGGGCCTCACTGTGGGTGTTGTGTTCACTCTGAGAACCGTGGTTCATGTGTATAGCGTGCAGTTATGTTCTCGGTGTGATGTGCTGTGCGTTGAGGGACTTCTGCATTCAAGTGCACAGAAGGTAGCCTCTCATGCTTGTCCGTTTTCGCCACAGGTTTGTAATCCTCCATGAGGGCGTTGTTTCCTGAGGGTGCAAAGAGCCACGTCATCCCTTTAATAGCAAGGCCCTGACGATGCCTTTGTAGTAATCTGTCAGAAACTGCTGCGGGAGAGCCTTGTGCCAAACTCTGCTGGGGAAACAATCCACCGTGCACTGAGGAGACCCTCCCTGAGAGAATACTAGGCTGCTTTCGCCTTGCATGCAACTTGCTCCTACGTGATAAGGAAAACAGTAAACATTGCAGTAGAAGGCGGTCTTCTCTGTACGCCCTCTGTCTCAGAGACCTAAGTGAGCCGCGAATAGGCCTTCGCACTAGCCACACAGGAAGCTGCAGAACAAGATGCTTTGAAATGACAGCAGTGGAGGCAAGCCAGCTATGGATTCAGCTTATGTGAGTGAAAGAAACCAGTGCGGGATGGCCCATCCAAGGAATCATTGAAGCCGTGGCGGTGGAAGTTGAAACTGAGCTTACAATGTGCTTTCCGTGTCTGTCGTGTGCGCGTGCACTCTAAGCGCCTGAGTGACGTCTGCTGCGCAGAGCTCTGTGTGTGCCGAGCGGCGTGCGCTCGCTTGGGTGGCCATTCGCGTGAGGCCTTGCTGAGGCAGCCTGGCTGTCAGAAAGTTGCCCGCATACTACGAAATCCGCTTGCAAAGTGCTTCCCGTGTCTGCCCTGTGTGCCTGCACTCTAAGCGCCTGAGTGGAGTCTGCTGCGCAGAGCTCTGTGTGTGCTGAGCGGCGTGCGCTCGCTTGGGTGGCCATTCGCGCGAGGCCTTGCTGAGGAAGCCTGGCTGTCAGGAAAACGCCCGCATACAACGAATTTAGTTTGGCAGTGCAAAAAGTCGCTTTCGTCTGCTACTACGTGGCCGCTCCAGAGAGGCCCAGGTTGGTCTGTGTGGTATGTAAGCCGGTTTCCCATGCCACAGTCTGAGCTTTGAAAACTAAGTGCCCATTGGCTTCAGTCCCCAACCATCATGTCAGCGAGAGGTGTGTGCAAGCTTCTGCAAAGCCTGGTGGCGGATTGGCCCTAAGCGTCAGGGCCGTTGTCCTGCAGAGAAGGATCTGAGGCTGTCTCAGTTCAAGGGATTTCCTGCTCAGCCATATCCAGACTGGCAGCTAAACACTGCTGTGTCAAGGCGAGCTTCTTATACACACTTCTACTCCCAGACACAGGGATACTGTGAAGAGGTCTTCCGCCCAGCCTCAGGGGAAGAGGCGGGGCAAGTTGCTTTCTGTACAGCATTCATTGGAAGCAGGACGTTTGGAGGTTCTGTTCCACAGGCGAAAAGCAGGCAGCACTAGGAGAATCTGTCAAGGAAGCTCCTCTTTATGGCTAGCGAGGCTTAATTCAAACGTGCAATGGAAAATTGTTCTGGGGTAACTGAGCTCTAACTTCACGCTCTAACACTTGCAGCTACTTTCTCCTAACTCATACAGAGTGGAATCGCCAAATACAGAGTAGAATTCTGTTGCGGTACGCTGTGTTCTTGTGTGCTTGGCGATGTATTGCCGACGGCCTGCGGGACCTGCTTGTCTTCTGTGTTGTGTGTTGTCCGTGCTGTGTGTATCTTGTATGTAGTATGTGCGGTATGTGTTCCTCACTGCTTGCTGAGTGCACAGTTCTGTGTATTTTTCACTGTGCTGTGTGTTATGTGAGATGTTGGTATTTGTGAGTGGTGTGTGTTGAGTGGTTCTTCGTGCATTGTACATTTCGCCTTTTTTGATGAGTTCTCTGTTGGCGGTTGCATATGTTGTGCGTTTGGTGTGTGGCTTCCCGTCTAATGTTTAGTGTGAAATGTGTGTCTGGTCTTTCTGTTGTCTGCTGTGTTGTGTACTGTGTTGTGGGTTGTGCGAGTGCTGTCTTTCGGCTTTCCGTGTGTTGCATACTGGGTCGATGTTGGGTGGGCTGTGTAATTTGAGCACTGTGTGCAAAGTTGAGTTTGCCTTGTGTCGGACGTGTTGTGTGCATGTGCATGTTGTGTGTGTGTGTTTGTGCGTTTTCGTTCGTGCTGTCTGCGTGTGGGTCTGCGTGTGCGCAGTATTGTATGCTTGTGGTTGTGCGTGTTGTGTGTAGTGCGTTCTATGTGTGTTGCATGTGTTTTCGTCAGTTGCGTGTGTGCACTTGTAGGTGCTGTGTCAGTTTTGTGTGTGTGAGATTGTGATTTGTGTGCTGTTGTGTTAGAGAGGCTGTGTGTGTGTGTTTGGCTGTTTGAGTTATGCACATGATGTGAGATGTGTTGACTGTGTGTGGTTGTGCTTGTTTTGTACGTCTCTTGTGCGCAGTCTGCGGTCTGTGCAGTGTTTATCGCGCGTATTGTGGGCAGTAGCTATGTGCCTGCCTTTCAAGGGTGTGGTGTGTTTATGGTGTCTGTTGTGTGGCGTGTTTCTGTGTTGTGTGTGTGTGCACTGCGTTGTGCTCCTGTGTGAGGATGTATGTGTGGTGTGTCAGTGCGTGATTGTGTGTGTAGTGCGTAGTGTGTGAAATGGGTGCCACTTGTCTTCTTGGTTGGTTATATGTGTTTTGCCCATGGATTTGGGAGTGTCGTGTGTGTTAGGAGTTGTGGTACTTTCTGTGTGTGTCGTGTGCTGTGTTGTTCTGTGATTTGTGTTTGTGCTGTGTGTGTCCTACTCTGTGTGTTCTGTGGTCTGTGTGTTTTGCAAGTTGAGTGAGATATTGCGTGTTATGACCGATATCTTGTGTATATGTTGCGTGTTTGGCATTGTGCATTCTGTGAGGCTCTGTGTGCTGTATGTTTTATGTGTGTTTGGAGTGATGTGTGCACTGTGTGAAATGTGTGTTGCATAAATTCGGTGTTCTTTCTGTGGTGGTTTGTGTGTGTTTTGCATGGGGGTTGCTATGTGTGTGGTTGTGTTTGACAGGTTGTGTGCGTGGTTGGCTCCTTGAGCAATGAGTGTACTTTGTGATGCGTGTACTGTGTATGGTCAAGCTTGGTCAGTGGGCCTCACTGTGGGTGTTGTGTTCACTCTGAGAACCGTGGTTCATGTGTATAGCGTGCAGTTATGTTCTCGGTGTGATGTGCTGTGCGTTGAGGGACTTCTGCATTCAAGTGCACAGAAGGTAGCCTCTCATGCTTGTCCGTTTTCGCCACAGGTTTGTAATCCTCCAGGAGGGCGTTGTTTCCTGAGGGTGCAAAGAGCCACGTCATCCCTTTAATAGCAAGGCCCTGACGATGCCTTTGTAGTAATCTGTCAGAAACTGCTGCGGGAGAGCCTTGTGCCAAACTCTGCTGGGGAAACAATCCACCGTGCACTGAGGAGACCCTCCCTGAGAGAATACTAGGCTGCTTTCGCCTTGCATGCAACTTGCTCCTACGTGATAAGGAAAACAGTATACATTGCAGTAGAAGGCGGTCTTCTCTGTACGCCCTCTGTCTCAGAGACCTAAGTGAGCCGCGAATAGGCCATCGCACTAGCCACACAGGAAGCTGCAGAACAAGATGCTTTGAAATGACAGCAGTGGAGGCAAGCCAGCTATGGATTCAGCTTATGTGAGTGAAAGAAACCAGTGCGGGATGGCCCATCCAAGGAATCATTGAAGCCGTGGCGGTGGAAGTTGAAACTGAGCTTGCAATGTGCTTTCCGTGTCTGTCGGTGGAAGTTGAAACTGAGCTTGCAATGTGCTTTCCGTGTCTGTCATGTGCGCGTGCACTCTAAGCGCCTGAGTGACGTCTGCTGCGCAGAGCTCTGTGTGTGCCGAGCGGCGTGCGCTCGCTTGGGTGGCCATTCGCGTGAGGCCTTGCTGAGGCAGCATGGCTGTCAGAAAGTTGCCCGCATACAATGAATTCTGCTTGCAAAGTGCTTCCCGTGTCTGCCCTGTGTGTCTGCACTCTAAGCACCTGAGTGGAGTCTGCTGCGCAGAGCTCTGTGTGTGCCGAGTAGCGTGCGCTCGCTTGGGTGGCCATTCGCGTGAGGTCTTGCTGAGGCAGCCTGGCTGTCAGAAAGTTGCCCGCATACAACGAATTCCGCTTGCAGTGTGCTTCCCGTGTCTGCAGTGTGTGCCTGCACTCTAAGCGCCTGAGTGGAGTCTGCTGCGCAGAGCTCTGTGTGTGCTGAGCGGCGTGCGCTCGCTTGGGTGGCCATTCGCGCGAGGCCTTGCTGAGGAAGCCTGGCTGTCAGGAAAACGCCCGCATACAACGAATTTAGTTTGGCAGTGCAAAAAGTCGCTTTCGTCTGCTACTACGTGGCCGCTCCAGAGAGGCCCAGGTTGGTCTGTGTGGTATGTAAGCCGGTTTCCCATGCCACAGTCTGAGCTTTGAAAACTAAGTGCCCATTGGCTTCAGTCCCCAACCATCATGTCAGCGAGAGGTGTGTGCAAGCTTCTGCAAAGCCTGGTGGCGGATTGGCCCTAAGCGTCAGGGCCGTTGTCCTGCAGAGAAGGATCTGAGGCTGTCTCAGTTCAAGGGATTTCCTGCTCAGCCATATCCAGACTGGCAGCTAAACACTGCTGTGTCAAGGCGAGCTTCTTATACACACTTCTACTCCCAGACACAGGGATACTGTGAAGAGGTCTTCCGCCCAGCCTCAGGGGAAGAGGCGGGGCAAGTTGCTTTCTGTACAGCATTCATTGGAAGCAGGACGTTTGGAGGTTCTGTTCCACAGGCGAAAAGCAGGCAGCACTAGGAGAATCTGTCAAGGAAGCTCCTCTTTATGGCTAGCGAGGCTTAATTCAAACGTGCAATGGAAAATTGTTCTGGGGTAACTGAGCTCTAACTTCACGCTCTAACACTTGCAGCTACTTTCTCCTAACTCATACAGAGTGGAATCGCCAAATACAGAGTAGAATTCTGTTGCGGTACGCTGTGTTCTTGTGTGCTTGGCGATGTATTGCCGACGGCCTGCGGGACCTGCTTGTCTTCTGTGTTGTGTGTTGTCCGTGCTGTGTGTATCTTGTATGTAGTATGTGCGGTATGTGTTCCTCACTGCTTGCTGAGTGCACAGTTCTGTGTATTTTTCACTGTGCTGTGTGTTATGTGAGATGTTGGTATTTGTGAGTGGTGTGTGTTGAGTGGTTCTTCGTGCATTGTACATTTCGCCTTTTTTGATGAGTTCTCTGTTGGCGGTTGCATATGTTGTGCGTTTGGTGTGTGGCTTCCCGTCTAATGTTTAGTGTGAAATGTGTGTCTGGTCTTTCTGTTGTCTGCTGTGTTGTGTACTGTGTTGTGGGTTGTGCGAGTGCTGTCTTTCGGCTTTCCGTGTGTTGCATACTGGGTCGATGTTGGGTGGGCTGTGTAATTTGAGCACTGTGTGCAAAGTTGAGTTTGCCTTGTGTCGGACGTGTTGTGTGCATGTGCATGTTGTGTGTGTGTGTTTGTGCGTTTTCGTTCGTGCTGTCTGCGTGTGGGTCTGCGTGTGCGCAGTATTGTATGCTTGTGGTTGTGCGTGTTGTGTGTAGTGCGTTCTATGTGTGTTGCATGTGTTTTCGTCAGTTGCGTGTGTGCACTTGTAGGTGCTGTGTCAGTTTTGTGTGTGTGAGATTGTGATTTGTGTGCTGTTGTGTTAGAGAGGCTGTGTGTGTGTGTTTGGCTGTTTGAGTTATGCACATGATGTGAGATGTGTTGACTGTGTGTGGTTGTGCTTGTTTTGTACGTCTCTTGTGCGCAGTCTGCGGTCTGTGCAGTGTTTATCGCGCGTATTGTGGGCAGTAGCTATGTGCCTGCCTTTCAAGGGTGTGGTGTGTTTATGGTGTCTGTTGTGTGGCGTGTTTCTGTGTTGTGTGTGTGTGCACTGCGTTGTGCTCCTGTGTGAGGATGTATGTGTGGTGTGTCTGTGCGTGATTGTGTGTGTAGTGCGTAGTGTGTGAAATGGGTGCTACTTGTCTTCTTGGTTGGTTATATGTGTTTTGCCCATGGATTTGGGAGTGTCGTGTGTGTTAGGAGTTGTGGTACTTTCTGTGTGTGTCGTGTGATGTGTTGTTCTGTGATTTGTGTTTGTGCTGTGTGTGTCCTACTATGTGTGTTCTGTGGTCTGTGTGTTTTGCAAGTTGAGTGAGATATTGCGTGTTATGACCGATATCTTGTGTATATGTTGCGTGTTTGGCATTGTGCATTCTGTGAGGCTCTGTGTGCTGTATGTTTTATGTGTGTTTGGAGTGATGTGTGCACTGTGTGAAATGTGTGTTGCATAAATTCGGTGTTCTTTCTGTGGTGGTTTGTGTGTGTTTTGCATGGGGGTTGCTATGTGTGTGGTTGTGTTTGACAGGTTGTGTGCGTGGTTGGCTCCTTGAGCAATGAGTGTACTTTGTGATGCGTGTACTGTGTATGGTCAAGCTTGGTCAGTGGGCCTCACTGTGGGTGTTGTGTTCACTCTGAGAACCGTGGTTCATGTGTATAGCGTGCAGTTATGTTCTCGGTGTGATGTGCTGTGCGTTGAGGGACTTCTGCATTCAAGTGCACAGAAGGTAGCCTCTCATGCTTGTCCGTTTTCGCCACAGGTTTGTAATCCTCCAGGAGGGCGTTGTTTCCTGAGGGTGCAAAGAGCCACGTCATCCCTTTAATAGCAAGGCCCTGACGATGCCTTTGTAGTAATCTGTCAGAAACTGCTGCGGGAGAGCCTTGTGCCAAACTCTGCTGGGGAAACAATCCACCGTGCACTGAGGAGACCCTCCCTGAGAGAATACTAGGCTGCTTTCGCCTTGCATGCAACTTGCTCCTACGTGATAAGGAAAACAGTATACATTGCAGTAGAAGGCGGTCTTCTCTGTACGCCCTCTGTCTCAGAGACCTAAGTGAGCCGCGAATAGGCCTTCGCACTAGCCACACAGGAAGCTGCAGAACAAGATGCTTTGAAATGACAGCAGTGGAGGCAAGCCAGCTATGGATTCAGCTTATGTGAGTGAAAGAAACCAGTGCGGGATGGCCCATCCAAGGAATCATTGAAGCCGTGGCGGTGGAAGTTGAAACTGAGCTTGCAATGTGCTTTCCGTGTCTGTCGGTGGAAGTTGAAACTGAGCTTGCAATGTGCTTTCCGTGTCTGTCGGTGGAAGTTGAAACTGAGCTTGCAATGTGCTTTCCGTGTCTGTCGTGTGCGCGTGCACTCTAAGCGTCTGAGTGACGTCTGCTGCGCAGAGCTCTGTGTGTGCCGAGCGGCGTGCGCTCGCTTGGGTGGCCATTCGCGTGAGGCCTTGCTGAGGCAGCCTGGCTGTCAGAAAGTTGCCCGCATACAACGAATTCCGCTGGCAAAGTGCTTCCCGTGTCTGCCCTGTGTGCCTGCACTCTAAGCACCTGAGTGGAGTCTGCTGCGCAGAGCTCTGTGTGTGCCGAGCAGCGTGCGCTCGCCTGGGTGGCCATTCGCGTGAGGTCTTGCTGAGGCAGCCTGGCTGTCAGAAAGTTGCCCGCATACAACGAATTCCGCTTGCAGTGTGCTTCCCGTGTCTGCCGTGTGTGCCTGCACTCTAAGCGCCTGAGTGGAGTCTGCTGCGCAGAGCTCTGTGTGTGCTGAGCGGCGTGCGCTCGCTTGGGTGGCCATTCGCGCGAGGCCTTGCTGAGGAAGCCTGGCTGTCAGGAAAACGCCTGCATACAACGAATTTAGCTTGGCAGTGCAAAAAGTCGCTTTCGTCTGCTACTACGTGGCCGCTCCAGAGAGGCCCAGGTTGGTCTGTGTGGTATGTAAGCCGGTTTCCCATGCCACAGTCTGAGCTTTGAAAACTAAGTGCCCATTGGCTTCAGTCCCCAACCATCATGTCAGCGAGAGGTGTGTGCAAGCTTCTGCAAAGCCTGGTGGCGGATTGGCCCTAAGCGTCAGGGCCGTTGTCCTGCAGAGAAGGATCTGAGGCTGTCTCAGTTCAAGGGATTTCCTGCTCAGCCATATCCAGACTGGCAGCTAAACACTGCTGTGTCAAGGCGAGCTTCTTATACACACTTCTACTCCCAGACACAGGGATACTGTGAAGAGGTCTTCCGCCCAGCCTCAGGGGAAGAGGCGGGGCAAGTTGCTTTCTGTACAGCATTCATTGGAAGCAGGACGTTTGGAGGTTCTGTTCCACAGGCGAAAAGCAGGCAGCACTAGGAGAATCTGTCAAGGAAGCTCCTCTTTATGGCTAGCGAGGCTTAATTCAAACGTGCAATGGAAAATTGTTCTGGGGTAACTGAGCTCTAACTTCACGCTCTAACACTTGCAGCTACTTTCTCCTAACTCATACAGAGTGGAATCGCCAAATACAGAGTAGAATTCTCTTGCGGTACGCTGTGTTCTTGTGTGCTTGGCGATGTATTGCCGACGGCCTGCGGGACCTGCTTGTCTTCTGTGTTGTGTGTTGTCCGTGCTGTGTGTATCTTGTATGTAGTATGTGCGGTATGTGTTCCTCACTGCTTGCTGAGTGCACAGTTCTGTGTATTTTTCACTGTGCTGTGTGTTATGTGAGATGTTGGTATTTGTGAGTGGTGTGTGTTGAGTGGTTCTTCGTGCATTGTACATTTCGCCTTTTTTGATGAGTTCTCTGTTGGCGGTTGCATATGTTGTGCGTTTGGTGTGTGGCTTCCCGTCTAATGTTTAGTGTGAAATGTGTGTCTGGTCTTTCTGTTGTCTGCTGTGTTGTGTACTGTGTTGTGGGTTGTGCGAGTGCTGTCTTTCGGCTTTCCGTGTGTTGCATACTGGGTCGATGTTGGGTGGGCTGTGTAATTTGAGCACTGTGTGCAAAGTTGAGTTTGCCTTGTGTCGGACGTGTTGTGTGCATGTGCATGTTGTGTGTGTGTGTTTGTGCGTTTTCGTTCGTGCTGTCTGCGTGTGGGTCTGCGTGTGCGCAGTATTGTATGCTTGTGGTTGTGCGTGTTGTGTGTAGTGCGTTCTATGTGTGTTGCATGTGTTTTCGTCAGTTGCGTGTGTGCACTTGTAGGTGCTGTGTCAGTTTTGTGTGTGTGAGATTGTGATTTGTGTGCTGTTGTGTTAGAGAGGCTGTGTGTGTGTGTTTGGCTGTTTGAGTTATGCACATGATGTGAGATGTGTTGACTGTGTGTGGTTGTGCTTGTTTTGTACGTCTCTTGTGCGCAGTCTGCGGTCTGTGCAGTGTTTATCGCGCGTATTGTGGGCAGTAGCTATGTGCCTGCCTTTCAAGGGTGTGGTGTGTTTATGGTGTCTGTTGTGTGGCGTGTTTCTGTGTTGTGTGTGTGTGCACTGCGTTGTGCTCCTGTGTGAGGATGTATGTGTGGTGTGTCTGTGCGTGATTGTGTGTGTAGTGTGTAGTGTGTGAAATGGGTGCTACTTGTCTTCTTGGTTGGTTATATGTGTTTTGCCCATGGATTTGGGAGTGTCGTGTGTGTTAGGAGTTGTGGTACTTTCTGTGTGTGTCGTGTGATGTGTTGTTCTGTGATTTGTGTTTGTGCTGTGTGTGTCCTACTATGTGTGTTCTGTGGTCTGTGTGTTTTGCAAGTTGAGTGAGATATTGCGTGTTATGACCGATATCTTGTGTATATGTTGCGTGTTTGGCATTGTGCATTCTGTGAGGCTCTGTGTGCTGTATGTTTTATGTGTGTTTGGAGTGATGTGTGCACTGTGTGAAATGTGTGTTGCATAAATTCGGTGTTCTTTCTGTGGTGGTTTGTGTGTGTTTTGCATGGGGGTTGCTATGTGTGTGGTTGTGTTTGACAGGTTGTGTGCGTGGTTGGCTCCTTGATCAATGAGTGTACTTTGTGATGCGTGTACTGTGTATGGTCAAGCTTGGTCAGTGGGCCTCACTGTGGGTGTTGTGTTCACTCTGAGAACCGTGGTTCATGTGTATAGCGTGCAGTTATGTTCTCGGTGTGATGTGCTGTGCGTTGAGGGACTTCTGCATTCAAGTGCACAGAAGGTAGCCTCTCATGCTTGTCCGTTTTCGCCACAGGTTTGTAATCCTCCAGGAGGGCGTTGTTTCCTGAGGGTGCAAAGAGCCACGTCATCCCTTTAATAGCAAGGCCCTGACGATGCCTTTGTAGTAATCTGTCAGAAACTGCTGCGGGAGAGCCTTGTGCCAAACTCTGCTGGGGAAACAATCCACCGTGCACTGAGGAGACCCTCCCTGAGAGAATACTAGGCTGCTTTCGCCTTGCATGCAACTTGCTCCTACGTGATAAGGAAAACAGTAAACATTGCAGTAGAAGGCGGTCTTCTCTGTACGCCCTCTGTCTCAGAGACCTAAGTGAGCCGCGAATAGGCCTTCGCACTAGCCACACAGGAAGCTGCAGAACAAGATGCTTTGAAATGACAGCAGTGGAGGCAAGCCAGCTATGGATTCAGCTTATGTGAGTGAAAGAAACCAGTGCGGGATGGCCCATCCAAGGAATCATTGAAGCCGTGGCGGTGGAAGTTGAAACTGAGCTTGCAATGTGCTTTCCGTGTCTGTCGGTGGAAGTTGAAACTGAGCTTGCAATGTGCTTTCCGTGTCTGTCGTGTGCGCGTGCACTCTAAGCGCCTGAGTGACGTCTGCTGCGCAGAGCTCTGTGTGTGCCGAGCGGCGTGCGCTCGCTTGGGTGGCCATTCGCGTGAGGCCTTGCTGAGGCAGCCTGGCTGTCAGAAAGTTGCCCGCATACAACGAATTCCGCTTGCAAAGTGCTTCCCGTGTCTGCCCTGTGTGCCTGCACTCTAAGCACCTGAGTGGAGTCTGCTGCGCAGAGCTCTGTGTGTGCCGAGCAGTGTGCGCTCGCCTGGGTGGCCATTCGCGTGAGGTCTTGCTGAGGCAGCCTGGCTGTCAGAAAGTTGCCCGCATACAACGAATTCCGCTTGCAGTGTGCTTCCCGTGTCTGCCGTGTGTGCCTGCACTCTAAGCGCGTGAGTGGAGTCTGCTGCGCAGAGCTCTGTGTGTGCTGAGCGGCGTGCGCTCGCTTGGGTGGCCATTCGCGCGAGGCCTTGCTGAGGAAGCCTGGCTGTCAGGAAAACGCCCGCATACAACGAATTTAGCTTGGCAGTGCAAAAAGTCGCTTTCGTCTGCTACTACGTGGCCGCTCCAGAGAGGCCCAGGTTGGTCTGTGTGGTATGTAAGCCGGTTTCCCATGCCACAGTCTGAGCTTTGAAAACTAAGTGCCCATTGGCTTCAGTCCCCAACCATCATGTCAGCGAGAGGTGTGTGCAAGCTTCTGCAAAGCCTGGTGGCGGATGGGCCCTAAGCGTCAGGGCCGTTGTCCTGCAGAGAAGGATCTGAGGCTGTCTCAGTTCAAGGGATTTCCTGCTCAGCCATATCCAGACTGGCAGCTAAACACTGCTGTGTCAAGGCGAGCTTCTTATACACACTTCTACTCCCAGACACAGAGATACTGTGAAGAGGTCTTCCGCCCAGCCTCAGGGGAAGAGGCGGGGCAAGTTGCTTTCTGTACAGCATTCATTGGAAGCAGGACGTTTGGAGGTTCTGTTCCACAGGCGAAAAGCAGGCAGCACTAGGAGAATCTGTCAAGGAAGCTCCTCTTTATGGCTAGCGAGGCTTAATTCAAACGTGCAATGGAAAATTGTTCTGGGGTAACTGAGCTCTAACTTCACGCTCTAACACTTGCAGCTACTTTCTCCTAACTCATACAGAGTGGAATCGCCAAATACAGAGTAGAATTCTGTTGCGGTACGCTGTGTTCTTGTGTGCTTGGCGATGTATTGCCGACGGCCTGCGGGACCTGCTTGTCTTCTGTGTTGTGTGTTGTCCGTGCTGTGTGTATCTTGTATGTAGTATGTGCGGTATGTGTTCCTCACTGCTTGCTGAGTGCACAGTTCTGTGTATTTTTCACTGTGCTGTGTGTTATGTGAGATGTTGGTATTTGTGAGTGGTGTGTGTTGAGTGGTTCTTCGTGCATTGTACATTTCGCCTTTTTTTGATGAGTTCTCTGTTGGCGGTTGCATATGTTGTGCGTTTGGTGTGTGGCTTCCCGTCTAATGTTTAGTGTGAAATGTGTGTCTGGTCTTTCTGTTGTCTGCTGTGTTGTGTACTGTGTTCTGGGTTGTGCGAGTGCTGTCTTTCGGCTTTCCGTGTGTTGCATACTGGGTCGATGTTGGGTGGGCTGTGTAATTTGAGCACTGTGTGCAAAGTTGAGTTTGCCTTGTGTCCGACGTGTTGTGTGCATGTGCATGTTGTGTGTGTGTGTTTGTGCGTTTTCGTTCGTGCTGTCTGCGTGTGGGTCTGCGTGTGCGCAGTATTGTATGCTTGTGGTTGTGCGTGTTGTGTGTAGTGCGTTCTATGTGTGTTGCATGTGTTTTCGTCAGTTGCGTGTGTGCACTTGTAGGTGCTGTGTCAGTTTTGTGTGTGTGAGATTGTGATTTGTGTGCTGTTGTGTTAGAGAGGCTGTGTGTGTGTGTTTGGCTGTTTGAGTTATGCACATGATGTGAGATGTGTTGACTGTGTGTGGTTGTGCTTGTTTTGTACGTCTCTTGTGCGCAGTCTGCGGTCTGTGCAGTGTTTATCGCGCGTATTGTGGGCAGTAGCTATGTGCCTGCCTTTCAAGGGTGTGGTGTGTTTATGGTGTCTGTTGTGTGGCGTGTTTCTGTGTTGTGTGTGTGTGCACTGCGTTGTGCTCCTGTGTGAGGATGTATGTGTGGTGTGTCTGTGCGTGATTGTGTGTGTAGTGCGTAGTGTGTGAAATGGGTGCTACTTGTCTTCTTGGTTGGTTATATGTGTTTTGCCCATGGATTTGGGAGTGTCGTGTGTGTTAGGAGTTGTGGTACTTTCTGTGTGTGTCGTGTGCTGTGTTGTTCTGTGATTTGTGTTTGTGCTGTGTGTGTCCTACTCTGTGTGTTCTGTGGTCTGTGTGTTTTGCAAGTTGAGTGAGATATTGCGTGTTATGACCGATATCTTGTGTATATGTTGCGTGTTTGGCATTGTGCATTCTGTGAGGCTCTGTGTGCTGTATGTTTTATGTGTGTTTGGAGTGATGTGTGCACTGTGTGAAATGTGTGTTGCATAAATTCGGTGTTCTTTCTGTGGTGGTTTGTGTGTGTTTTGCATGGGGGTTGCTATGTGTGTGGTTGTGTTTGACAGGTTGTGTGCGTGGTTGGCTCCTTGAGCAATGAGTGTACTTTGTGATGCGTGTACTGTGTATGGTCAAGCTTGGTCAGTGGGCCTCACTGTGGGTGTTGTGTTCACTCTGAGAACCGTGGTTCATGTGTATAGCGTGCAGTTATGTTCTCGGTGTGATGTGCTGTGCGTTGAGGGACTTCTGCATTCAAGTGCACAGAAGGTAGCCTCTCATGCTTGTCCGTTTTCGCCACAGGTTTGTAATCCTCCAGGAGGGCGTTGTTTCCTGAGGGTGCAAAGAGCCACGTCATCCCTTTAATAGCAAGGCCCTGACGATGCCTTTGTAGTAATCTGTCAGAAACTGCTGCGGGAGAGCCTTGTGCCAAACTCTGCTGGGGAAACAATCCACCGTGCACTGAGGAGACCCTCCCTGAGAGAATACTAGGCTGCTTTCGCCTTGCATGCAACTTGCTCCTACGTGATAAGGAAAACAGTATACATTGCAGTAGAAGGCGGTCTTCTCTGTACGCCCTCTGTCTCAGAGACCTAAGTGAGCCGCGAATAGGCCTTCGCACTAGCCACACAGGAAGCTGCAGAACAAGATGCTTTGAAATGACAGCAGTGGAGGCAAGCCAGCTATGGATTCAGCTTATGTGAGTGAAAGAAACCAGTGCGGGATGGCCCATCCAAGGAATCATTGAAGCCGTGGCGGTGGAAGTTGAAACTGAGCTTGCAATGTGCTTTCCGTGTCTGTCGGTGGAAGTTGAAACTGAGCTTGCAATGTGCTTTCCGTGTCTGTCGTGTGCGCGTGCACTCTAAGCGACTGAGTGACGTCTGCTGCGAAGAGCTCTGTGTGTGCCGAGCGGTGTGCGCTCGCTTGGGTGGCCATTCGTGTGAGGCCTTGCTGAGGCAGCCTGGCTGTCAGAAAGTTGCCCGCATACAACGAATTCCGCTTGCAAAGTGCTTCCCGTGTCTGCCCTGTGGGCCTGCACTCTAAGCACCTGAGTGGAGTCTGCTGCGCAGAGCTCTGTGTGTGCCGAGCAGCGTGCGCTCGCTTGGGTGGCCATTCGCGTGAGGTCTTGCTGAGGCAGCCTGGCTGTCAGAAAGTTGCCCGCATACAACGAATTCCGCTTGCAGTGTGCTTCCCGTGTCTGCCGTGTGTGCCTGCACTCTAAGCGCCTGAGTGGAGTCTGCTGCGCAGAGCTCTGTGTGTGCTGAGCGGCGTGCGCTCGCTTGGGTGGCCATTCGCGCGAGGCCTTGCTGAGGAAGCCTGGCTGTCAGGAAAACGCCCGCATACAACGAATTTAGCTTGGCAGTGCAAAAAGTCGCTTTCGTCTGCTACTACGTGGCCGCTCCAGAGAGGCCCAGGTTGGTCTGTGTGGTATGTAAGCCGGTTTCCCATGCCACAGTCTGAGCTTTGAAAACTAAGTGCCCATTGGCTTCAGTCCCCAACCATCATGTCAGCGAGAGGTGTGTGCAAGCTTCTGCAAAGCCTGGTGGCGGATGGGCCCTAAGCGTCAGGGCCGTTGTCCTGCAGAGAAGGATCTGAGGCTGTCTCAGTTCAAGGGATTTCCTGCTCAGCCATATCCAGACTGGCAGCTAAACACTGCTGTGTCAAGGCGAGCTTCTTATACACACTTCTACTCCCAGACACAGGGATACTGTGAAGAGGTCTTCCGCCCAGCCTCAGGGGAAGAGGCGGGGCAAGTTGCTTTCTGTACAGCATTCATTGGAAGCAGGACGTTTGGAGGTTCTGTTCCACAGGCGAAAAGCAGGCAGCACTAGGAGAATCTGTCAAGGAAGCTCCTCTTTATGGCTAGCGAGGCTTAATTCAAACGTGCAATGGAAAATTGTTCCGGGGTAACTGAGCTCTAACTTCACGCTCTAACAGTTGCAGCTACTTTCTCCTAACTCATACAGAGTGGAATCGCCAAATACAGAGTAGAATTCTGTTGCGGTACGCTGTGTTCTTGTGTGCTTGGCGATGTATTGCCGACGGCCTGCGGGACCTGCTTGTCTTCTGTGTTGTGTGTTGTCCGTGCTGTGTGTATCTTGTATGTAGTATGTGCGGTATGTGTTCCTCACTGCTTGCTGAGTGCACAGTTCTGTGTATTTTTCACTGTGATGTGTGTTATGTGAGATGTTGGTATTTGTGAGTGGTGTGTGTTGAGTGGTTCTTCGTGCATTGTACATTTCGCCTTTTTTGATGAGTTCTCTGTTGGAGGTTGCATATGTTGTGCGTTTGGTGTGTGGCTTCCCGTCTAATGTGTAGTGTGAAATGTGTGTCTGGTCTTTCTGTTGTCTGCTGTGTTGTGTACTGTGTTGTGGGTTGTGCGAGTGCTGTCTTTCGGCTTTCCGTGTGTTGCATACTGGGTCGATGTTGGGTGGGCTGTGTAATTTGAGCACTGTGTGCAAAGTTGAGTTTGCCTTGTGTCGGACGTGTTGTGTGCATGTGCATGTTGTGTGTGTGTGTTTGTGCGTTTTCGTTCGTGCTGTCTGCGTGTGGGTCTGCGTGTGCGCAGTATTGTATGCTTGTGGTTGTGCGTGTTGTGTGTAGTGCGTTCTATGTGTGTTGCATGTGTTTTCGTCAGTTGCGTGTGTGCACTTGTAGGTGCTGTGTCAGTTTTGTGTGTGTGAGATTGTGATTTGTGTGCTGTTGTGTTAGAGAGGCTGTGTGTGTGTGTTTGGCTGTTTGAGTTATGCACATGATGTGAGATGTGTTGACTGTGTGTGGTTGTGCTTGTTTTGTACGTCTCTTGTGCGCAGTCTGCGGTCTGTGCAGTGTTTATCGCGCGTATTGTGGGCAGTAGCTATGTGCCTGCCTTTCAAGGGTGTGGTGTGTTTATGGTGTCTGTTGTGTGGCGTGTTTCTGTGTTGTGTGTGTGTGCACTGCGTTGTGCTCCTGTGTGAGGATGTATGTGTGGTGTGTCTGTGCGTGATTGTGTGTGTAGTGCGTAGTGTGTGAAATGGGTGCTACTTGTCTTCTTGGTTGGTTATATGTGTTTTGCCTATGGATTTGGGAGTGTCGTGTGTGTTAGGAGTTGTGGTACTTTCTGTGTGTGTCGTGTGATGTGTTGTTCTGTGATTTGTGTTTGTGCTGTGTGTGTCCTACTATGTGTGTTCTGTGGTCTGTGTGTTTTGCAAGTTGAGTGAGATATTGCGTGTTATGACCGATATCTTGTGTATATGCTGCGTGTTTGGCATTGTGCATTCTGTGAGGCTCTGTGTGCTGTATGTTTTATGTGTGTTTGGAGTGATGTGTGCACTGTGTGAAATGTGTGTTGCATAAATTCGGTGTTCTTTCTGCGGTGTTCTTTCTGGTGTGTTTTGCATGGGGGTTGCTATGTGTGTGGTTGTGTTTGACAGGTTGTGTGCGTGGTTGGCTCCTTGATCAATGAGTGTACTTTGTGATGCGTGTACTGTGTATGGTCAAGCTTGGTCAGTGGGCCTCACTGTGGGTGTTGTGTTCACTCTGAGAACCGTGGTTCATGTGTATAGCGTGCAGTTATGTTCTCGGTGTGATGTGCTGTGCGTTGAGGGACTTCTGCATTCAAGTGCACAGAAGGTAGCCTCTCATGCTTGTCCGTTTTCGCCACAGGTTTGTAATCCTCCATGAGGGCGTTGTTTCCTGAGGGTGCAAAGAGCCACGTCATCCCTTTAATAGCAAGGCCCTGACGATGCCTTTGTAGTAATCTGTCAGAAACTGCTGCGGGAGAGCCTTGTGCCAAACTCTGCTGGGGAAACAATCCACCGTGCACTGAGGAGACCCTCCCTGAGAGAATACTAGGCTGCTTTCGCCTTGCATGCAACTTGCTCCTACGTGATAAGGAAAACAGTATACATTGCAGTAGAAGGCGGTCTTCTCTGTACACCCTCTGTCTCAGAGACCTAAGTGAGCCGCGAATAGGCCTTCGCACTAGCCACACAGGAAGCTGCAGAACAAGATGCTTTGAAATGACAGCAGTGGAGGCAAGCCAGCTATGGATTCAGCTTATGTGAGTGAAAGAAACCAGTGCGGGATGGCCCATCCAAGGAATCATTGAAGCCGTGGCGGTGGAAGTTGAAACTGAGCTTGCAATGTGCTTTCCGTGTCTGTCGGTGGAAGTTGAAACTGAGCTTGCAATGTGCTTTCCGTGTCTGTCGTGTGCGCGTGCACTCTAAGCGCCTGAGTGACGTCTGCTGCGCAGAGCTCTGTGTGTGCCGAGCGGCGTGCGCTCGCTTGGGTGGCCATTCGTGTGAGGCCTTGCTGAGGCAGCCTGGCTGTCAGAAAGTTGCCCGCATACAACGAATTCCGCTTGCAAAGTGCTTCCCGTGTCTGCCCTGTGTGCCTGCACTCTAAGCACCTGAGTGGAGTCTGCTGCGCAGAGCTCTGTGTGTGCCGAGCAGCGTGCGCTCGCTTGGGTGGCCATTCGCGTGAGGTCTTGCTGAGGCAGCCTGGCTGTCAGAAAGTTGCCCGCATACAACGAATTCCGCTTGCAGTGTGCTTCCCGTGTCTGCAGTGTGTGCCTGCACTCTAAGCGCCTGAGTGGAGTCTGCTGCGCAGAGCTCTGTGTGTGCTGAGCGGCGTGCGCTCGCTTGGGTGGCCATTCGCGCGAGGCCTTGCTGAGGAAGCCTGGCTGTCAGGAAAACGCCCGCATACAACGAATTTAGCTTGGCAGTGCAAAAAGTCGCTTTCGTCTGCTACTACGTGGCCGCTCCAGAGAGGCCCAGGTTGGTCTGTGTGGTATGTAAGCCGGTTTCCCATGCCATAGTCTGAGCTTTGAAAACTAAGTGCTCATTGGCTTCAGTCCCCAACCATCATGTCAGCGAGAGGTGTGTGCAAGCTTCTGCAAAGCCTGGTGGCGGATGGGCCCTAAGCGTCAGGGCCGTTGTCCTGCAGAGAAGGATCTGAGGCTGTCTCAGTTCAAGGGATTTCCTGCTCAGCCATATCCAGACTGGCAGCTAAACACTGCTGTGTCAAGGCGAGCTTCTTATACACACTTCTACTCCCAGACACAGGGATACTGTGAAGAGGTCTTCCGCCCAGCCTCAGCGGAAGAGGCGGGGCAAGTTGCTTTCTGTACAGCATTCATTGGAAGCAGGACGTTTGGAGGTTCTGTTCCACAGGCGAAAAGCAGGCAGCACTAGGAGAATCTGTCAAGGAAGCTCCTCTTTATGGCTAGCGAGGCTTAATTCAAACGTGCAATGGAAAATTGTTCCGGGGTAACTGAGCTCTAACTTCACGCTCTAACACTTGCAGCTACTTTCTCCTAACTCATACAGAGTGGAATCGCCAAATACAGAGTAGAATTCTGTTGCGGTACGCTGTGTTCTTGTGTGCTTGGCGATGTATTGCCGACGGCCTGCGGGACCTGCTTGTCTTCTGTGTTGTGTGTTGTCCGTGCTGTGTGTATCTTGTATGTAGTATGTGCGGTATGTGTTCCTCACTGCTTGCTGAGTGCACAGTTCTGTGTATTTTTCACTGTGATGTGTGTTATGTGAGATGTTGGTATTTGTGAGTGGTGTGTGTTGAGTGGTTCTTCGTGCATTGTACATTTCGCCTTTTTTGATGAGTTCTCTGTTGGAGGTTGCATATGTTGTGCGTTTGGTGTGTGGCTTCCCGTCTAATGTGTAGTGTGAAATGTGTGTCTGGTCTTTCTGTTGTCTGCTGTGTTGTGTACTGTGTTGTGGGTTGTGCGAGTGCTGTCTTTCGGCTTTCCGTGTGTTGCATACTGGGTCGATGTTGGGTGGGCTGTGTAATTTGAGCACTGTGTGCAAAGTTGAGTTTGCCTTGTGTCGGACGTGTTGTGTGCATGTGCATGTTGTGTGTGTGTGTTTGTGCGTTTTCGTTCGTGCTGTCTGCGTGTGGGTCTGCGTGTGCGCAGTATTGTATGCTTGTGGTTGTGCGTGTTGTGTGTAGTGCGTTCTATGTGTGTTGCATGTGTTTTCGTCAGTTGCGTGTGTGCACTTGTAGGTGCTGTGTCAGTTTTGTGTGTGTGAGATTGTGATTTGTGTGCTGTTGTGTTAGAGAGGCTGTGTGTGTGTGTTTGGCTGTTTGAGTTATGCACATGATGTGAGATGTGTTGACTGTGTGTGGTTGTGCTTGTTTTGTACGTCTCTTGTGCGCAGTCTGCGGTCTGTGCAGTGTTTATCGCGCGTATTGTGGGCAGTAGCTATGTGCCTGCCTTTCAAGGGTGTGGTGTGTTTATGGTGTCTGTTGTGTGGCGTGTTTCTGTGTTGTGTGTGTGTGCACTGCGTTGTGCTCCTGTGTGAGGATGTATGTGTGGTGTGTCTGTGCGTGATTGTGTGTGTAGTGCGTAGTGTGTGAAATGGGTGCTACTTGTCTTCTTGGTTGGTTATATGTGTTTTGCCCATGGATTTGGGAGTGTCGTGTGTGTTAGGAGTTGTGGTACTTTCTGTGTGTGTCGTGTGATGTGTTGTTCTGTGATTTGTGTTTGTGCTGTGTGTGTCCTACTATGTGTGTTCTGTGGTCTGTGTGTTTTGCAAGTTGAGTGAGATATTGCGTGTTATGACCGATATCTTGTGTATATGCTGCGTGTTTGGCATTGTGCATTCTGTGAGGCTCTGTGTGCTGTATGTTTTATGTGTGTTTGGAGTGATGTGTGCACTGTGTGAAATGTGTGTTGCATAAATTCGGTGTTCTTTCTGCGGTGTTCTTTCTGGTGTGTTTTGCATGGGGGTTGCTATGTGTGTGGTTGTGTTTGACAGGTTGTGTGCGTGGTTGGCTCCTTGATCAATGAGTGTACTTTGTGATGCGTGTACTGTGTATGGTCAAGCTTGGTCAGTGGGCCTCACTGTGGGTGTTGTGTTCACTCTGAGAACCGTGGTTCATGTGTATAGCGTGCAGTTATGTTCTCGGTGTGATGTGCTGTGCGTTGAGGGACTTCTGCATTCAAGTGCACAGAAGGTAGCCTCTCATGCTTGTCCGTTTTCGCCACAGGTTTGTAATCCTCCATGAGGGCGTTGTTTCCTGAGGGTGCAAAGAGCCACGTCATCCCTTTAATAGCAAGGCCCTGACGATGCCTTTGTAGTAATCTGTCAGAAACTGCTGCGGGAGAGCCTTGTGCCAAACTCTGCTGGGGAAACAATCCACCGTGCACTGAGGAGACCCTCCCTGAGAGAATACTAGGCTGCTTTCGCCTTGCATGCAACTTGCTCCTACGTGATAAGGAAAACAGTATACATTGCAGTAGAAGGCGGTCTTCTCTGTACACCCTCTGTCTCAGAGACCTAAGTGAGCCGCGAATAGGCCTTCGCACTAGCCACACAGGAAGCTGCAGAACAAGATGCTTTGAAATGACAGCAGTGGAGGCAAGCCAGCTATGGATTCAGCTTATGTGAGTGAAAGAAACCAGTGCGGGATGGCCCATCCAAGGAATCATTGAAGCCGTGGCGGTGGAAGTTGAAACTGAGCTTGCAATGTGCTTTCCGTGTCTGTCGGTGGAAGTTGAAACTGAGCTTGCAATGTGCTTTCCGTGTCTGTCGTGTGCGCGTGCACTCTAAGCGCCTGAGTGACGTCTGCTGCGCAGAGCTCTGTGTGTGCCGAGCGGCGTGCGCTCGCTTGGGTGGCCATTCGTGTGAGGCCTTGCTGAGGCAGCCTGGCTGTCAGAAAGTTGCCCGCATACAACGAATTCCGCTTGCAAAGTGCTTCCCGTGTCTGCCCTGTGTGCCTGCACTCTAAGCACCTGAGTGGAGTCTGCTGCGCAGAGCTCTGTGTGTGCCGAGCAGCGTGCGCTCGCTTGGGTGGCCATTCGCGTGAGGTCTTGCTGAGGCAGCCTGGCTGTCAGAAAGTTGCCCGCATACAACGAATTCCGCTTGCAGTGTGCTTCCCGTGTCTGCAGTGTGTGCCTGCACTCTAAGCGCCTGAGTGGAGTCTGCTGCGCAGAGCTCTGTGTGTCCTGAGCGGCGTGCGCTCGCTTGGGTGGCCATTCGCGCGAGGCCTTGCTGAGGAAGCCTGGCTGTCAGGAAAACGCCCGCATACAACGAATTTAGCTTGGCAGTGCAAAAAGTCGCTTTCGTCTGCTACTACGTGGCCGCTCCAGAGAGGCCCAGGTTGGTCTGTGTGGTATGTAAGCCGGTTTCCCATGCCATAGTCTGAGCTTTGAAAACTAAGTGCCCATTGGCTTCAGTCCCCAACCATCATGTCAGCGAGAGGTGTGTGCAAGCTTCTGCAAAGCCTGGTGGCGGATGGGCCCTAAGCGTCAGGGCCGTTGTCCTGCAGAGAAGGATCTGAGGCTGTCTCAGTTCAAGGGATTTCCTGCTCAGCCATATCCAGACTGGCAGCTAAACACTGCTGTGTCAAGGCGAGCTTCTTATACACACTTCTACTCCCAGACACAGGGATACTGTGAAGAGGTCTTCCGCCCAGCCTCAGCGGAAGAGGCGGGGCAAGTTGCTTTCTGTACAGCATTCATTGGAAGCAGGACGTTTGGAGGTTCTGTTCCACAGGCGAAAAGCAGGCAGCACTAGGAGAATCTGTCAAGGAAGCTCCTCTTTATGGCTAGCGAGGCTTAATTCAAACGTGCAATGGAAAATTGTTCCGGGGTAACTGAGCTCTAACTTCACGCTCTAACACTTGCAGCTACTTTCTCCTAACTCATACAGAGTGGAATCGCCAAATACAGAGTAGAATTCTGTTGCGGTACGCTGTGTTCTTGTGTGCTTGGCGATGTATTGCCGACGGCCTGCGGGACCTGCTTGTCTTCTGTGTTGTGTGTTGTCCGTGCTGTGTGTATCTTGTATGTAGTATGTGCGGTATGTGTTCCTCACTGCTTGCTGAGTGCACAGTTCTGTGTATTTTTCACTGTGCTGTGTGTTATGTGAGATGTTGGTATTTGTGAGTGGTGTGTGTTGAGTGGTTCTTCGTGCATTGTACATTTCGCCTTTTTTGATGAGTTCTCTGTTGGCGGTTGCATATGTTGTGCGTTTGGTGTGTGGCTTCCCGTCTAATGTGTAGTGTGAAATGTGTGTCTGGTCTTTCTGTTGTCTGCTGTGTTGTGTACTGTGTTCTGGGTTGTGCGAGTGCTGTCTTTCGGCTTTCTGTGTGTTGCATACTGGGTCGATGTTGGGTGGGCTGTGTAATTTGAGCACTGTGTGCAAAGTTGAGTTTGCCTTGTGTCGGACGTGTTGTGTGCATGTGCATGTTGTGTGTGTGTGTTTGTGCGTTTTCGTTCGTGCTGTCTGCGTGTGGGTCTGCGTGTGCGCAGTATTGTATGCTTGTGGTTGTGCGTGTTGTGTGTAGTGCGTTCTATGTGTGTTGCATGTGTTTTCGTCAGTTGCGTGTGTGCACTTGTAGGTGCTGTGTCAGTTTTGTGTGTGTGAGATTGTGATTTGTGTGCTGTTGTGTTAGAGAGGCTGTGTGTGTGTGTTTGGCTGTTTGAGTTATGCACATGATGTGAGATGTGTTGACTGTGTGTGGTTGTGCTTGTTTTGTACGTCTCTTGTGCGCAGTCTGCGGTCTGTGCAGTGTTTATCGCGCGTATTGTGAGCAGTAGCTATATGCCTGCCTTTCAAGGGTGTGGTGTGTTTATGGTGTCTGTTGTGTGGCGTGTTTCTGTGTTGTGTGTGTGCACTGCGTTGTGCTCCTGTGTGAGGATGTATGTGTGGTGTGTCTGTGCGTGATTGTGTGTGTAGTGCGTAGTGTGTGAAATGGGTGCTACTTGTCTTCTTGGTTGGTTATATGTGTTTTGCCCATGGATTTGGGAGTGCGTGTGTGTTAGGAGTTGTGGTACTTTCTGTGTGTGTCGTGTGATGTGTTGTTCTGTGATTTGTGTTTGTGCTGTGTGTGTCCTACTCTGTGTGTTCTGTGGTCTGTGTGTTTTGCAAGTTGAGTGAGATATTGCGTGTTATGACCGATATCTGTGTATATGTTGCGTGTTTGGCATTGCGCATTCTGTGAGGCTCTGTGTGCTGTATGTTTTATGTGTGTTTGGAGTGATGTGTGCACTGTGTGAAATGTGTGTTGCATAAATTCGGTGTTCTTTCTGTGGTGGTTTGTGTGTGTTTTGCATGGGGGTTGCTATGTGTGTGGTTGTGTTTGACAGGTTGTGTGCGTGGTTGGCTCCTTGAGCAATGAGTGTACTTTGTGATGCGTGTACTGTGTATGGTCAAGCTTGGTCAGTGGGCCTCACTGTGGGTGTTGTGTTCACTCTGAGAACCGTGGTTCATGTGTATAGCGTGCAGTTATGTTCTCGGTGTGATGTGCTGTGCGTTGAGGGACTTCTGCATTCAAGTGCACAGAAGGTAGCCTCTCATGCTTGTCCGTTTTCGCCACAGGTTTGTAATCCTCCATGAGGGCGTTGTTTCCTGAGGGTGCAAAGAGCCACGTCATCCCTTTAATAGCAAGGCCCTGACGATGCCTTTGTAGTAATCTGTCAGAAACTGCTGCGGGAGAGCCTTGTGCCAAACTCTGCTGGGGAAACAATCCACCGTGCACTGAGGAGACCCTCCCTGAGAGAATACTAGGCTGCTTTCGCCTTGCATGCAACTTGCTCCTACGTGATAAGGAAAACAGTAAACATTGCAGTAGAAGGCGGTCTTCTCTGTACGCCCTCTGTCTCAGAGACCTAAGTGAGCCGCGAATAGGCCTTCGCACTAGCCACACAGGAAGCTGCAGAACAAGATGCTTTGAAATGACAGCAGTGGAGGCAAGCCAGCTATGGATTCAGCTTATGTGAGTGAAAGAAACCAGTGCGGGATGGCCCATCCAAGGAATCATTGAAGCCGTGGCGGTGGAAGTTGAAACTGAGCTTGCAATGTGCTTTCCGTGTCTGTCGTGTGCGCGTGCACTCTAAGCACCTGAGTGACGTCTGCTGCGCAGAGCTCTGTGTGTGCCGAGCGGCGTGCGCTCGCTTGGGTGGCCATTCGCGTGAGGCCTTGCTGAGGAAGCCTGGCTGTCAGAAAGTTGCCCGCATACAACGAATTCCGCTTGCAAAGTGCTTCCCGTGTCTGCACTGTGTGCCTGCACTCTAAGCACCTGAGTGGAGTCTGCTGCGCAGAGCTCTGTGTGTGCCGAGCGGCGTGCGCTCGCTTGGGTGGCCATTCGCGTGAGGCCTTGCTGAGGAAGCCTGGCTGTCAGGAAAACGCCCGCATACAACGAATTTAGCTTGGCAGTGCAAAAAGTAGCTTTCGTCTGCTACTACGTGGCCGCTCCAGAGAGGCCCAGGTTGGTCTGTGTGGTATGTAAGACGGTTTCCCATGCCACAGTCTGAGCTTTGAAAACTAAGTGCCCATTGGCTTCAGTCCCCAAGCATCATGTCAGCGAGAGGTGTGTGCAAGCTTCTGCAAAGCCTGGTGGCGGATGGGCCCTAAGCGTCAGGGCCGTTGTCCTGCAGAGAAGGATCTGAGGCTGTCTCAGTTCAAGGGATTTCCTGCTCAGCCATATCCAGACTGGCAGCTAAACACTGCTGTGTCAAGGCGAGCTTCTTATACACACTTCTACTCCCAGACACAGGGATACTGTGAAGAGGTCTTCCGCCCAGCCTCAGGGGAAGAGGCGGGGCAAGTTGCTTTCTGTACAGCATTCATTGGAAGCAGGACGTTTGGAGGTTCTGTTCCACAGGCGAAAAGCAGGCAGCACTAGGAGAATCTGTCAAGGAAGCTCCTCTTTATGGCTAGCGAGGCTTAATTCAAACGTGCAATGGAAAATTGTTCCGGGGTAACTGAGCTCTAACTTCACGCTCTAACACTTGCAGCTACTTTCTCCTAACTCATACAGAGTGGAATCGCCAAATACAGAGTAGAATTCTGTTGCGGTACGCTGTGTTCTTGTGTGCTTGGCGATGTATTGCCGACGGCCTGCGGGACCTGCTTGTCTTCTGTGTTGTGTGTTGTCCGTGCTGTGTGTATCTTGTATGTAGTATGTGCGGTATGTGTTCCTCACTGCTTGCTGAGTGCACAGTTCTGTGCATTTTTCACTGTGCTGTGTGTTATGTGAGATGTTGGTATTTGTGAGTGGTGTGTGTTGAGTGGTTCTTCGTGCATTGTACATTTCGCCTTTTTTGATGAGTTCTCTGTTGGCGGTTGCATATGTTGTGCGTTTGGTGTGTGGCTTCCCGTCTAATGTTTAGTGTGAAATGTGTGTCTGGTCTTTCTGTTGTCTGCTGTGTTGTGTACTGTGTTCTGGGTTGTGCGAGTGCTGTCTTTCGGCTTTCCGTGTGTTGCATACTGGGTCGATGTTGGGTGGGCTGTGTAATTTGAGCACTGTGTGCAAAGTTGAGTTTGCCTTGTGTCGGACGTGTTGTGTGCATGTGCATGTTGTGTGTGTGTGTTTGTGCGTTTTCGTTCGTGCTGTCTGCGTGTGGGTCTGCGTGTGCGCAGTATTGTATGCTTGTGGTTGTGCGTGTTGTGTGTAGTGCGTTCTATGTGTGTTGCATGTGTTTTCGTCAGTTGCGTGTGTGCACTTGTAGGTGCTGTGTCAGTTTTGTGTGTGTGAGATTGTGATTTGTGTGCTGTTGTGTTAGAGAGGCTGTGTGTGTGTGTTTGGCTGTTTGAGTTATGCACATGATGTGAGATGTGTTGACTGTGTGTGGTTGTGCTTGTTTTGTACGTCTCTTGTGCGCAGTCTGCGGTCTGTGCAGTGTTTATCGTGCGTATTGTGAGCAGTAGCTATGTGCCTGCCTTTCAAGGGTGTGGTGTGTTTATGGTGTCTGTTGTGTGGCGTGTTTCTGTGTTGTGTGTGTGCACTGCGTTGTGCTCCTGTGTGAGGATGTATGTGTGGTGTGTCTGTGCGTGATTGTGTGTGTAGTGCGTAGTGTGTGAAATGGGTGCTACTTGTCTTCTTGGTTGGTTATATGTGTTTTGCCTATGGATTTGGGAGTGCGTGTGTGTTAGGAGTTGTGGTACTTTCTGTGTGTGTCGTGTGATGTGTTGTTCTGTGATTTGTGTTTGTGCTGTGTGTGTCCTACTCTGTGTGTTCTGTGGTCTGTGTGTTTCGCAAGTTGAGTGAGATATTGCGTGTTATGACCGATATCTGTGTATATGTTGCGTGTTTGGCATTGCGCATTCTGTGAGGCTCTGTGTGCTGTATGTTTTATGTGTGTTTGGAGTGATGTGTGCACTGTGTGAAATGTGTGTTGCATAAATTCGGTGTTCTTTCTGTGGTGGTTTGTGTGTGTTTTGCATGGGGGTCGCTATGTGTGTGGTTGTGTTTGACAGGTTGTGTGCGTGGTTGGCTCCTTGAGCAATGAGTGTACTTTGTGATGCGTGTACTGTGTATGGTCAAGCTTGGTCAGTGGGCCTCACTGTGGGTGTTGTGTTCACTCTGAGAACCGTGGTTCATGTGTATAGCGTGCAGTTATGTTCTCGGTGTGATGTGCTGTGCGTTGAGGGACTTCTGCATTCAAGTGCACAGAAGGTAGCCTCTCATGCTTGTCCGTTTTCGCCACAGGTTTGTAATCCTCCATGAGGGCGTTGTTTCCTGAGGGTGCAAAGAGCCACGTCATCCCTTTAATAGCAAGGCCCTGACGATGCCTTTGTAGTAATCTGTCAGAAACTGCTGCGGGAGAGCCTTGTGCCAAACTCTGCTGGGGAAACAATCCACCGTGCACTGATGGGACCCTCCCTGAGAGAATACTAGGCTGCTTTCGCCTTGCATGCAACTTGCTCCTACGTGATAAGGAAAACAGTAAACATTGCAGTAGAAGGCGGTCTTCTCTGTACGCCCTCTGTCTCAGAGACCTAAGTGAGCCGCGAATAGGCCTTCGCACTAGCCACACAGGAAGCTGCAGAACAAGATGCTTTGAAATGACAGCAGTGGAGGCAAGCCAGCTATGGATTCAGCTTATGTGAGTGAAAGAAACCAGTGCGGGATGGCCCATCCAAGGAATCATTGAAGCCGTGGCGGTGGAAGTTGAAACTGAGCTTGCAATGTGCTTTCCGTGTCTGTCGTGTGCGCGTGCACTCTAAGCACCTGAGTGACGTCTGCTGCGCAGAGCTCTGTGTGTGCCGAGCGGCGTGCGCTCGCTTGGGTGGCCATTCGCGTGAGGCCTTGCTGAGGAAGCCTGGCTGTCAGAAAGTTGCCCGCATACAACGAATTCCGCTTGCAAAGTGCTTCCCGTGTCTGCACTGTGTGCCTGCACTCTAAGCACCTGAGTGGAGTCTGCTGCGCAGAGCTCTGTGTGTGCCGAGCGGCGTGCGCTCGCTTGGGTGGCCATTCGCGTGAGGCCTTGCTGAGGAAGCCTGGCTGTCAGGAAAACGCCCGCATACAACGAATTAAGCTTGGCAGTGCAAAAAGTAGCTTTCGTCTGCTACTACGTGGCCGCTCCAGAGAGGCCCAGGTTGGTCTGTGTGGTATGTAAGACGGTTTCCCATGCCACAGTCTGAGCTTTGAAAACTAAGTGCCCATTGGCTTCAGTCCCCAACCATCATGTCAGCGAGAGGTGTGTGCAAGCTTCTGCAAAGCCTGGTGGCGGATGGGCCCTAAGCGTCAGGGCCGTTGTCCTGCAGAGAAGGATCTGAGGCTGTCTCAGTTCAAGGGATTTCCTGCTCAGCCATATCCAGACTGGCAGCTAAACACTGCTGTGTCAAGGCGAGCTTCTTATACACACTTCTACTCCCAGACACAGGGATACTGTGAAGAGGTCTTCCGCCCAGCCTCAGCGGAAGAGGCGGGGCAAGTTGCTTTCTGTACAGCATTCATTGGAAGCAGGACGTTTGGAGGTTCTGTTCCACAGGCGAAAAGCAGGCAGCACTAGGAGAATCTGTCAAGGAAGCTCCTCTTTATGGCTAGCGAGGCTTAATTCAAACGTGCAATGGAAAATTGTTCCGGGGTAACTGAGCTCTAACTTCACGCTCTAACACTTGCAGCTACTTTCTCCTAACTCATACAGAGTGGAATCGCCAAATACAGAGTAGAATTCTGTTGCGGTACGCTGTGTTCTTGTGTGCTTGGCGATGTATTGCCGACGGCCTGCGGGACCTGCTTGTCTTCTGTGTTGTGTGTTGTCCGTGCTGTGTGTATCTTGTATGTAGTATGTGCGGTATGTGTTCCTCACTGCTTGCTGAGTGCACAGTTCTGTGTATTTTTCACTGTGCTGTGTGTTATGTGAGATGTTGGTATTTGTGAGTGGTGTGTGTTGAGTGGTTCTTCGTGCATTGTACATTTCGCCTTTTTTGATGAGTTCTCTGTTGGCGGTTGCATATGTTGTGCGTTTGGTGTGTGGCTTCCCGTCTAATGTTTAGTGTGAAATGTGTGTCTGGTCTTTCTGTTGTCTGCTGTGTTGTGTACTGTGTTGTGGGTTGTGCGAGTGCTGTCTTTCGGCTTTCCGTGTGTTGCATACTGGGTCGATGTTGGGTGGGCTGTGTAATTTGAGCACTGTGTGCAAAGTTGAGTTTGCCTTGTGTCGGACGTGTTGTGTGCATGTGCATGTTGTGTGTGTGTGTTTGTGCGTTTTCGTTCGTGCTGTCTGCGTGTGGGTCTGCGTGTGCGCAGTATTGTATGCTTGTGGTTGTGCGTGTTGTGTGTAGTGCGTTCTATGTGTGTTGCATGTGTTTTCGTCAGTTGCGTGTGTGCACTTGTAGGTGCTGTGTCAGTTTTGTGTGTGTGAGATTGTGATTTGTGTGCTGTTGTGTTAGAGAGGCTGTGTGTGTGTGTTTGGCTGTTTGAGTTATGCACATGATGTGAGATGTGTTGACTGTGTGTGGTTGTGCTTGTTTTGTACGTCTCTTGTGCGCAGTCTGCGGTCTGTGCAGTGTTTATCGCGCGTACTGTGGGCAGTAGCTATGTGCCTGCCTTTCAAGGGTGTGGTGTGTTTATGGTGTCTGTTGTGTGGCGTGTTTCTGTGTTGTGTGTGTGTGCACTGCGTTGTGCTCCTGTGTGAGGATGTATGTGTGGTGTGTCTGTGCGTGATTGTGTGTGTAGTGCGTAGTGTGTGAAATGGGTGCTACTTGTCTTCTTGGTTGGTTATATGTGTTTTGCCCATGGATTTGGGAGTGTCGTGTGTGTTAGGAGTTGTGGTACTTTCTGTGTGTGTCGTGTGATGTGTTGTTCTGTGATTTGTGTTTGTGCTGTGTGTGTCCTACTCTGTGTGTTCTGTGGTCTGTGTGTTTTGCAAGTTGAGTGAGATATTGCGTGTTATGACCGATATCTTGTGTATATGTTGCGTGTTTGGCATTGTGCATTCTGTGAGGCTCTGTGTGCTGTATGTTTTATGTGTGTTTGGAGTGATGTGTGCACTGTGTGAAATGTGTGTTGCATAAATTCGGTGTTCTTTCTGTGGTGGTTTGTGTGTGTTTTGCATGGGGGTTGCTATGTGTGTGGTTGTGTTTGACAGGTTGTGTGCGTGGTTGGCTCCTTGAGCAATGAGTGTACTTTGTGATGCGTGTACTGTGTATGGTCAAGCTTGGTCAGTGGGCCTCACTGTGGGTGTTGTGTTCACTCTGAGAACCGTGGTTCATGTGTATAGCGTGCAGTTATGTTCTCGGTGTGATGTGCTGTGCGTTGAGGGACTTCTGCATTCAAGTGCACAGAAGGTAGCCTCTCATGCTTGTCCGTTTTCGCCACAGGTTTGTAATCCTCCATGAGGGCGTTGTTTCCTGAGGGTGCAAAGAGCCACGTCATCCCTTTAATAGCAAGGCCCTGACGATGCCTTTGTAGTAATCTGTCAGAAACTGCTGCGGGAGAGCCTTGTGCCAAACTCTGCTGGGGAAACAATCCACCGTGCACTGAGGAGACCCTCCCTGAGAGAATACTAGGCTGCTTTCGCCTTGCATGCAACTTGCTCCTACGTGATAAGGAAAACAGTAAACATTGCAGTAGAAGGCGGTCTTCTCTGTACGCCCTCTGTCTCAGAGACCTAAGTGAGCCGCGAATAGGCCTTCGCACTAGCCACACAGGAAGCTGCAGAACAAGATGCTTTGAAATGACAGCAGTGGAGGCAAGCCAGCTATGGATTCAGCTTATGTGAGTGAAAGAAACCAGTGCGGGATGGCCCATCCAAGGAATCATTGAAGCCGTGGCGGTGGAAGTTGAAACTGAGCTTGCAATGTGCTTTCCGTGTCTGTCGTGTGCGCGTGCACTCTAAGCACCTGAGTGACGTCTGCTGCGCAGAGCTCTGTGTGTGCCGAGCGGCGTGCGCTCGCTTGGGTGGCCATTCGCGTGAGGCCTTGCTGAGGCAGCCTGGCTGTCAGAAAGTTGCCCGCATACAACGAATTCCGCTTGCAAAGTGCTTCCCGTGTCTGCCCTGTGTGCCTGCACTCTAAGCACCTGAGTGGAGTCTGCTGCGCCGAGCTCTGTCTGTGCCGAGCGGCGTGCGCTCGCTTGGGTGGCCATTCGCGTGAGGCCTTGCTGAGGAAGCCTGGCTGTCAGGAAAACGCCCGCATACAACGAATTTAGCTTGGCAGTGCAAAAAGTCGCTTTCGTCTGCTACTACGTGGCCGCTCCAGAGAGGCCCAGGTTGGTCTGTGTGGTATGTAAGCCGGTTTCCCATGCCACAGTCTGAGCTTTGAAAACTAAGTGCCCATTGGCTTCAGTCCCCAACCATCATGTCAGCGAGAGGTGTGTGCAAGCTTCTGCAAAGCCTGGTGGCGGATGGGCCCTAAGCGTCAGGGCCGTTGTCCTGCAGAGAAGGATCTGAGGCTGTCTCAGTTCAAGGGATTTCCTGCTCAGCCATATCCAGACTGGCAGCTAAACACTGCTGTGTCAAGGCGAGCTTCTTATACACACTTCTACTCCCAGACACAGGGATACTGTGAAGAGGTCTTCCGCCCAGCCTCAGGGGAAGAGGCGGGGCAAGTTGCTTTCTGTACAGCATTCATTGGAAGCAGGACGTTTGGAGGTTCTGTTCCACAGGCGAAAAGCAGGCAGCACTAGGAGAATCTGTCAAGGAAGCTCCTCTTTATGGCTAGCGAGGCTTAATTCAAACGTGCAATGGAAAATTGTTCTGGGGTAACTGAGCTCTAACTTCACGCTCTAACACTTGCAGCTACTTTCTCCTAACTCATACAGAGTGGAATCGCCAAATACAGAGTAGAATTCTGTTGCGGTACGCTGTGTTCTTGTGTGCTTGGCGATGTATTGCCGACGGCCTGCGGGACCTGCTTGTCTTCTGTGTTGTGTGTTGTCCGTGCTGTGTGTATCTTGTATGTAGTATGTGCGGTATGTGTTCCTCACTGCTTGCTGAGTGCACAGTTCTGTGTATTTTTCACTGTGCTGTGTGTTATGTGAGATGTTGGTATTTGTGAGTGGTGTGTGTTGAGTGGTTCTTCGTGCATTGTACATTTCGCCTTTTTTGATGAGTTCTCTGTTGGCGGTTGCATATGTTGTGCGTTTAGTGTGTGGCTTCCCGTCTAATGTTTAGTGTGAAATGTGTGTCTGGTCTTTCTGTTGTCTGCTGTGTTGTGTACTGTGTTGTGGGTTGTGCGAGTGCTGTCTTTCGGCTTTCCGTGTGTTGCATACTGGGTCGATGTTGGGTGGGCTGTGTAATTTGAGCACTGTGTGCAAAGTTGAGTTTGCCTTGTGTCGGACGTGTTGTGTGCATGTGCATGTTGTGTGTGTGTGTTTGTGCGTTTTCGTTCGTGCTGTCTGCGTGTGGGTCTGCGTGTGCGCAGTATTGTATGCTTGTGGTTGTGCGTGTTGTGTGTAGTGCGTTCTATGTGTGTTGCATGTGTTTTCGTCAGTTGCGTGTGTGCACTTGTAGGTGCTGTGTCAGTTTTGTGTGTGTGAGATTGTGATTTGTGTGCTGTTGTGTTAGAGAGGCTGTGTGTGTGTGTTTGGCTGTTTGAGTTATGCACATGATGTGAGATGTGTTGACTGTGTGTGGTTGTGCTTGTTTTGTACGTCTCTTGTGCACAGTCTGCGGTCTGTGCAGTGTTTATCGCGCGTATTGTGAGCAGTAGCTATGTGCCTGCCTTTCAAGGGTGTGGTGTGTTTATGGTGTCTGTTGTGTGGCGTGTTTCTGTGTTGTGTGTGTGCACTGCGTTGTGCTCCTGTGTGAGGATGTATGTGTGGTGTGTCTGTGCGTGATTTTGTGTGTAGTGCGTAGTGTGTGAAATGGGTGCTACTTGTCTTCTTGGTTGGTTATATGTGTTTTGCCTATGGATTTGGGAGTGCGTGTGTGTTAGGAGTTGTGGTACTTTCTGTGTGTGTCGTGTGATGTGTTGTTCTGTGATTTGTGTTTGTGCTGTGTGTGTCCTACTCTGTGTGTTCTGTGGTCTGTGTGTTTTGCAAGTTGAGTGAGATATTGCGTGTTATGACCGATATCTGTGTATATGTTGCGTGTTTGGCATTGCGCATTCTGTGAGGCTCTGTGTGCTGTATGTTTTATGTGTGTTTGGAGTGATGTGTGCACTGTGTGAAATGTGTGTTGCATAAATTCGGTGTTCTTTCTGTGGTGGTTTGTGTGTGTTTTGCATGGGGGTCGCTATGTGTGTGGTTGTGTTTGACAGGTTGTGTGCGTGGTTGGCTCCTTGAGCAATGAGTGTACTTTGTGATGCGTGTACTGTGTATGGTCAAGCTTGGTCAGTGGGCCTCACTGTGGGTGTTGTGTTCACTCTGAGAACCGTGGTTCATGTGTATAGCGTGCAGTTATGTTCTCGGTGTGATGTGCTGTGCGTTGAGGGACTTCTGCATTCAAGTGCACAGAAGGTAGCCTCTCATGCTTGTCCGTTTTCGCCACAGGTTTGTAATCCTCCATGAGGGCGTTGTTTCCTGAGGGTGCAAAGAGCCAAGTCATCCCTTTAATAGCAAGGCCCTGACGATGCCTTTGTAGTAATCTGTCAGAAACTGCTGCGGGAGAGCCTTGTGCCAAACTCTGCTGGGGAAACAATCCACCGTGCACTGAGGAGACCCTCCCTGAGAGAATACTAGGCTGCTTTCGCCTTGCATGCAACTTGCTCCTACGTGATAAGGAAAACAGTAAACATTGCAGTAGAAGGCGGTCTTCTCTGTACGCCCTCTGTCTCAGAGACCTAAGTGAGCCGCGAATAGGCCTTCGCACTAGCCACACAGGAAGCTGCAGAACAAGATGCTTTGAAATGACAGCAGTGGAGGCAAGCCAGTTATGGATTCAGCTTATGTGAGTGAAAGAAACCAGTGCGGGATGGCCCATCCAAGGAATCATTGAAGCCGTGGCGGTGGAAGTTGAAACTGAGCTTGCAATGTGCTTTCCGTGTCTGTCGGTGGAAGTTGAAACTGAGCTTGCAATGTGCTTTCCGTGTCTGTCGTGTGCGCGTGCACTCTAAGCGCCTGAGTGACGTCTGCTGCGCAGAGCTCTGTGTGTGCCGAGCGGCGTGCGCTCGCTTGGGTGGCCATTCGCGTGAGGCCTTGCTGAGGCAGCATGGCTGTCAGAAAGTTGCCCGCATACAACGAATTCCGCTTGCAAAGTGCTTCCCGTGTCTGCCCTGTGTGCCTGCACTCTAAGCACCTGAGTGGAGTCTGCTGCGCAGAGCTGTGTGTGTGCCGAGCGGCGTGCGCTCGCTTGGGTGGCCATTCGCGTGAGGTCTTGCTGAGGCAGCCTGGCTGTCAGAAAGTTGCCCGCATACAACGAATTCCGCTTGCAGTGTGCTTCCCGTGTCTGCCGTGTGTGCCTGCACTCTAAGCGCCTGAGTGGAGTCTGCTGCGCAGAGCTCTGTGTGTGCTGAGCGGCGTGCGCTCGCTTGGGTGGCCATTCGCGCGAGGCCTTGCTGAGGAAGCCTGGCTGTCAGGAAAACGCCCGCATACAACGAATTTAGCTTGGCAGTGCAAAAAGTCGCTTTCGTCTGCTACTACGTGGCCGCTCCAGAGAGGCCCAGGTTGGTCTGTGTGGTATGTAAGCCGGTTTCCCATGCCACAGTCTGAGCTTTGAAAACTAAGTGCCCATTGGCTTCAGTCCCCAACCATCATGTCAGCGAGAGGTGTGTGCAAGCTTCTGCAAAGCCTGGTGGCGGATGGGCCCTAAGCGTCAGGGCCGTTGTCCTGCAGAGAAGGATCTGAGGCTGTCTCAGTTCAAGGGATTTCCTGCTCAGCCATATCCAGACTGGCAGCTAAACACTGCTGTGTCAAGGCGAGCTTCTTATACACACTTCTACTCCCAGACACAGGGATACTGTGAAGAGGTCTTCCGCCCAGCCTCAGGGGAAGAGGCGGGGCAAGTTGCTTTCTGTACAGCATTCATTGGAAGCAGGACGTTTGGAGGTTCTGTTCCACAGGCGAAAAGCAGGCAGCACTAGGAGAATCTGTCAAGGAAGCTCCTCTTTATGGCTAGCGAGGCTTAATTCAAACGTGCAATGGAAAATTGTTCTGGGGTAACTGAGCTCTAACTTCACGCTCTAACACTTGCAGCTACTTTCTCCTAACTCATACAGAGTGGAATCGCCAAATACAGAGTAGAATTCTGTTGCGGTACGCTGTGTTCTTGTGTGCTTGGCGATGTATTGCCGACGGCCTGCGGGACCTGCTTGTCTTCTGTGTTGTGTGTTGTCCGTGCTGTGTGTATCTTGTATGTAGTATGTGCGGTATGTGTTCCTCACTGCTTGCTGAGTGCACAGTTCTGTGTATTTTTCACTGTGCTGTGTGTTATGTGAGATGTTGGTATTTGTGAGTGGTGTGTGTTGAGTGGTTCTTCGTGCATTGTACATTTCGCCTTTTTTGATGAGTTCTCTGTTGGCGGTTGCATATGTTGTGCGTTTAGTGTGTGGCTTCCCGTCTAATGTTTAGTGTGAAATGTGTGTCTGGTCTTTCTGTTGTCTGCTGTGTTGTGTACTGTGTTGTGGGTTGTGCGAGTGCTGTCTTTCGGCTTTCCGTGTGTTGCATACTGGGTCGATGTTGGGTGGGCTGTGTAATTTGAGCACTGTGTGCAAAGTTGAGTTTGCCTTGTGTCGGACGTGTTGTGTGCATGTGCATGTTGTGTGTGTGTGTTTGTGCGTTTTCGTTCGTGCTGTCTGCGTGTGGGTCTGCGTGTGCGCAGTATTGTATGCTTGTGGTTGTGCGTGTTGTGTGTAGTGCGTTCTATGTGTGTTGCATGTGTTTTCGTCAGTTGCGTGTGTGCACTTGTAGGTGCTGTGTCAGTTTTGTGTGTGTGAGATTGTGATTTGTGTGCTGTTGTGTTAGAGAGGCTGTGTGTGTGTGTTTGGCTGTTTGAGTTATGCACATGATGTGAGATGTGTTGACTGTGTGTGGTTGTGCTTGTTTTGTACGTCTCTTGTGCACAGTCTGCGGTCTGTGCAGTGTTTATCGCGCGTATTGTGAGCAGTAGCTATGTGCCTGCCTTTCAAGGGTGTGGTGTGTTTATGGTGTCTGTTGTGTGGCGTGTTTCTGTGTTGTGTGTGTGCACTGCGTTGTGCTCCTGTGTGAGGATGTATGTGTGGTGTGTCTGTGCGTGATTTTGTGTGTAGTGCGTAGTGTGTGAAATGGGTGCTACTTGTCTTCTTGGTTGTTTATATGTGTTTTGCCTATGGATTTGGGAGTGCGTGTGTGTTAGGAGTTGTGGTACTTTCTGTGTGTGTCGTGTGATGTGTTGTTCTGTGATTTGTGTTTGTGCTGTGTGTGTCCTACTCTGTGTGTTCTGTGGTCTGTGTGTTTTGCAAGTTGAGTGAGATATTGCGTGTTATGACCGATATCTGTGTATATGTTGCGTGTTTGGCATTGCGCATTCTGTGAGGCTCTGTGTGCTGTATGTTTTATGTGTGTTTGGAGTGATGTGTGCACTGTGTGAAATGTGTGTTGCATAAATTCGGTGTTCTTTCTGTGGTGGTTTGTGTGTGTTTTGCATGGGGGTCGCTATGTGTGTGGTTGTGTTTGACAGGTTGTGTGCGTGGTTGGCTCCTTGAGCAATGAGTGTACTTTGTGATGCGTGTACTGTGTATGGTCAAGCTTGGTCAGTGGGCCTCACTGTGGGTGTTGTGTTCACTCTGAGAACCGTGGTTCATGTGTATAGCGTGCAGTTATGTTCTCGGTGTGATGTGCTGTGCGTTGAGGGACTTCTGCATTCAAGTGCACAGAAGGTAGCCTCTCATGCTTGTCCGTTTTCGCCACAGGTTTGTAATCCTCCATGAGGGCGTTGTTTCCTGAGGGTGCAAAGAGCCAAGTCATCCCTTTAATAGCAAGGCCCTGACGATGCCTTTGTAGTAATCTGTCAGAAACTGCTGCGGGAGAGCCTTGTGCCAAACTCTGCTGGGGAAACAATCCACCGTGCACTGAGGAGACCCTCCCTGAGAGAATACTAGGCTGCTTTCGCCTTGCATGCAACTTGCTCCTACGTGATAAGGAAAACAGTAAACATTGCAGTAGAAGGCGGTCTTCTCTGTACGCCCTCTGTCTCAGAGACCTAAGTGAGCCGCGAATAGGCCTTCGCACTAGCCACACAGGAAGCTGCAGAACAAGATGCTTTGAAATGACAGCAGTGGAGGCAAGCCAGTTATGGATTCAGCTTATGTGAGTGAAAGAAACCAGTGCGGGATGGCCCATCCAAGGAATCATTGAAGCCGTGGCGGTGGAAGTTGAAACTGAGCTTGCAATGTGCTTTCCGTGTCTGTCGGTGGAAGTTGAAACTGAGCTTGCAATGTGCTTTCCGTGTCTGTCGTGTGCGCGTGCACTCTAAGCGCCTGAGTGACGTCTGCTGCGCAGAGCTCTGTGTGTGCCGAGCGGCGTGCGCTCGCTTGGGTGGCCATTCGCGTGAGGCCTTGCTGAGGCAGCATGGCTGTCAGAAAGTTGCCCGCATACAACGAATTCCGCTTGCAAAGTGCTTCCCGTGTCTGCCCTGTGTGCCTGCACTCTAAGCACCTGAGTGGAGTCTGCTGCGCAGAGCTGTGTGTGTGCCGAGCGGCGTGCGCTCGCTTGGGTGGCCATTCGCGTGAGGTCTTGCTGAGGCAGCCTGGCTGTCAGAAAGTTGCCCGCATACAACGAATTCCGCTTGCAGTGTGCTTCCCGTGTCTGCCGTGTGTGCCTGCACTCTAAGCGCCTGAGTGGAGTCTGCTGCGCAGAGCTCTGTGTGTGCTGAGCGGCGTGCGCTCGCTTGGGTGGCCATTCGCGCGAGGCCTTGCTGAGGAAGCCTGGCTGTCAGGAAAACGCCCGCATACAACGAATTTAGCTTGGCAGTGCAAAAAGTCGCTTTCGTCTGCTACTACGTGGCCGCTCCAGAGAGGCCCAGGTTGGTCTGTGTGGTATGTAAGCCGGTTTCCCATGCCACAGTCTGAGCTTTGAAAACTAAGTGCCCATTGGCTTCAGTCCCCAACCATCATGTCAGCGAGAGGTGTGTGCAAGCTTCTGCAAAGCCTGGTGGCGGATGGGCCCTAAGCGTCAGGGCCGTTGTCCTGCAGAGAAGGATCTGAGGCTGTCTCAGTTCAAGGGATTTCCTGCTCAGCCATATCCAGACTGGCAGCTAAACACTGCTGTGTCAAGGCGAGCTTCTTATACACACTTCTACTCCCAGACACAGGGATACTGTGAAGAGGTCTTCCGCCCAGCCTCAGGGGAAGAGGCGGGGCAAGTTGCTTTCTGTACAGCATTCATTGGAAGCAGGACGTTTGGAGGTTCTGTTCCACAGGCGAAAAGCAGGCAGCACTAGGAGAATCTGTCAAGGAAGCTCCTCTTTATGGCTAGCGAGGCTTAATTCAAACGTGCAATGGAAAATTGTTCTGGGGTAACTGAGCTCTAACTTCACGCTCTAACACTTGCAGCTACTTTCTCCTAACTCATACAGAGTGGAATCGCCAAATACAGAGTAGAATTCTGTTGCGGTATGCTGTGTTCTTGTGTGCTTGGCGATGTATTGCCGACGGCCTGCGGGACCTGCTTGTCTTCTGTGTTGTGTGTTGTCCGTGCTGTGTGTATCTTGTATGTAGTATGTGCGGTATGTGTTCCTCACTGCTTGCTGAGTGCACAGTTCTGTGTATTTTTCACTGTGCTGTGTGTTATGTGAGATGTTGGTATTTGTGAGTGGTGTGTGTTGAGTGGTTCTTCGTGCATTGTACATTTCACCTTTTTTGATGAGTTCTCTGTTGGCGGTTGCATATGTTGTGCGTTTGGTGTGTGGCTTCCCGTCTAATGTTTAGTGTGAAATGTGTGTCTGGTCTTTCTGTTGTCTGCTGTGTTGTGTACTGTGTTCTGGGTTGTGCGAGTGCTGTCTTTCGGCTTTCCGTGTGTTGCATACTGGGTCGATGTTGGGTGGGCTGTGTAATTTGAGCACTGTGTGCAAAGTTGAGTTTGCCTTGTGTCGGACGTGTTGTGTGCATGTGCATGTTGTGTGTGTGTTTGTGCGTTTTCGTTCGTGCTGTCTGCGTGTGGGTCTGCGTGTGCGCAGTATTGTATGCTTGTGGTTGTGCGTGTTGTGTGTAGTGCGTTCTATGTGTGTTGCATGTGTTTTCGTCAGTTGCGTGTGTGCACTTGTAGGTGCTGTGTCAGTTTTGTGTGTGTGAGATTGTGATTTGTGTGCTGTTGTGTTAGAGAGGCTGTGTGTGTGTGTTTGGCTGTTTGAGTTATGCACATGATGTGAGATGTGTTGACTGTGTGTGGTTGTGCTTGTTTTGTACGTCTCTTGTGCGCAGTCTGCGGTCTGTGCAGTGTTTATCGCGCGTATTGTGGGCAGTAGCTATGTGCCTGCCTTTCAAGGGTGTGGTGTGTTTATGGTGTCTGTTGTGTGGCGTGTTTCTGTGTTGTGTGTGTGTGCACTGCGTTGTGCTCCTGTGTGAGGATGTATGTGTGGTGTGTCTGTGCGTGATTGTGTGTGTAGTGCGTAGTGTGTGAAATGGGTGCTACTTGTCTTCTTGGTTGGTTATATGTGTTTTGCCCATGGATTTGGGAGTGTCGTGTGTGTTAGGAGTTGTGGTACTTTCTGTGTGTGTCGTGTGATGTGTTGTTCTGTGATTTGTGTTTGTGCTGTGTGTGTCCTACTCTGTGTGTTCTGTGGTCTGTGTGTTTTGCAAGTTGAGTGAGATATTGCGTGTTATGACCGATATCTTGTGTATATGTTGCGTGTTTGGCATTGTGCATTCTGTGAGGCTCTGTGTGCTGTATGTTTTATGTGTGTTTGGAGTGATGTGTGCACTGTGTGAAATGTGTGTTGCATAAATTCGGTGTTCTTTCTGTGGTGGTTTGTGTGTGTTTTGCATGGGGGTTGCTATGTGTGTGGTTGTGTTTGACAGGTTGTGTGCGTGGTTGGCTCCTTGAGCAATGAGTGTACTTTGTGATGCGTGTACTGTGTATGGTCAAGCTTGGTCAGTGGGCCTCACTGTGGGTGTTGTGTTCACTCTGAGAACCGTGGTTCATGTGTATAGCGTGCAGTTATGTTCTCGGTGTGATGTGCTGTGCGTTGAGGGACTTCTGCATTCAAGTGCACAGAAGGTAGCCTCTCATGCTTGTCCCTTTTCGCCACAGGTTTGTAATCCTCCAGGAGGGCGTTGTTTCCTGAGGGTGCAAAGAGCCACGTCATCCCTTTAATAGCAAGGCCCTGACGATGCCTTTGTAGTAATCTGTCAGAAACTGCTGCGGGAGAGCCTTGTGCCAAACTCTGCTGGGGAAACAATCCACCGTGCACTGAGGAGACCCTCCCTGAGAGAATACTAGGCTGCTTTCGCCTTGCATGCAACTTGCTCCTACGTGATAAATAAAACAGTATACATTGCAGTAGAAGGCGGTCTTCTCTGTACGCCCTCTGTCTCAGAGACCTAAGTGAGCCGCGAATAGGCCTTCGCACTAGCCACACAGGAAGCTGCAGAACAAGATGCTTTGAAATGACAGCAGTGGAGGCAAGCCAGCTATGGATTCAGCTTATGTGAGTGAAAGAAACCAGTGCGGGAAGGCCCATCCAAGGAATCATTGAAGCCGTGGCGGTGGAAGTTGAAACTGAGCTTGCAATGTGCTTTCCGTGTCTGTCGGTGGAAGTTGAAACTGAGCTTGCAATGTGCTTTCCGTGTCTGTCGTGTGCGCGTGCACTCTAAGCGCCTGAGTGACGTCTGCTGCGCAGAGCTCTGTGTGTGCCGAGCGGCGTGCGCTCGCTTGGGTGGCCATTCGCGTGAGGCCTTGCTGAGGCAGCCTGGCTGTCAGAAAGTTGCCCACATACAACGAATTCCGCTTGCAAAGTGCTTCCCGTGTCTGCACTGTGTGCCTGCACTCTAAGCGCCTGAGTGGAGTCTGCTGCGCAGAGCTCTGTGTGTGCTGAGCGGCGTGCGCTCGCTTGGGATGCCATTCGCGCGAGGCCTTGCTGAGGAAGCCTGGCTGTCAGGAAAACGCCCGCATACAACGAATTTAGCTTGGCAGTGCAAAAAGTCGCTTTCGTCTGCTACTACGTGGCCGCTCCAGAGAGGCCCAGGTTGGTCTGTGTGGTATGTAAGCCGGTTTCCCATGCCACAGTCTGAGCTTTGAAAACTAAGTGCCCATTGGCTTCAGTCCCCAACCATCATGTCAGCGAGAGGTGTGTGCAAGCTTCTGCAAAGCCTGGTGGCGGATGGGCCCTAAGCGTCAGGGCCGTTGTCCTGCAGAGAAGGATCTGAGGCTGTCTCAGTTCAAGGGATTTCCTGCTCAGCCATATCCAGACTGGCAGCTAAACACTGCTGTGTCAAGGCGAGCTTCTTATACACACTTCTACTCCCAGACACAGGGATACTGTGAAGAGGTCTTCCGCCCAGCCTCAGGGGAAGAGGCGGGGCAAGTTGCTTTCTGTACAGCATTCATTGGAAGCAGGACGTTTGGAGGTTCTGTTCCACAGGCGAAAAGCAGGCAGCACTAGGAGAATCTGTCAAGGAAGCTCCTCTTTATGGCTAGCGAGGCTTAATTCAAACGTGCAATGGAAAATTGTTCTGGGGTAACTGAGCTCTAACTTCACGCTCTAACACTTGCAGCTACTTTCTCCTAACTCATACAGAGTGGAATCGCCAAATACAGAGTAGAATTCTGTTGCGGTACGCTGTGTTCTTGTGTGCTTGGCGATGTATTGCCGACGGCCTGCGGGACCTGCTTGTCTTCTGTGTTGTGTGTTGTCCGTGCTGTGTGTATCTTGTATGTAGTATGTGCGGTATGTGTTCCTCACTGCTTGCTGAGTACACAGTTCTGTGTATTTTTCACTGTGCTGTGTGTTATGTGAGATGTTGGTATTTGTGAGTGGTGTGTGTTGAGTGGTTCTTCGTGCATTGTACATTTCGCCTTTTTTGATGAGTTCTCTGTTGGCGGTTGCATATGTTGTGCGTTTGGTGTGTGGCTTCCCGTCTAATGTTTAGTGTGAAATGTGTGTCTGGTCTTTCTGTTGTCTGCTGTGTTGTGTACTGTGTTGTGGGTTGTGCGAGTGCTGTCTTTCGGCTTTCCGTGTGTTGCATACTGGGTCGATGTTGGGTGGGCTGTGTAATTTGAGCACTGTGTGCAAAGTTGAGTTTGCCTTGTGTCGGACGTGTTGTGTGCATGTGCATGTTGTGTGTGTGTGTTTGTGCGTTTTCGTTCGTGCTGTCTGCGTGTGGGTCTGCGTGTGCGCAGTATTGTATGCTTGTGGTTGTGCGTGTTGTGTGTAGTGCGTTCTATGTGTGTTGCATGTGTTTTCGTCAGTTGCGTGTGTGCACTTGTAGGTGCTGTGTCAGTTTTGTGTGTGTGAGATTGTGATTTGTGTGCTGTTGTGTTAGAGAGGCTGTGTGTGTGTGTTTGGCTGTTTGAGTTATGCACATGATGTGAGATGTGTTGACTGTGTGTGGTTGTGCTTGTTTTGTACGTCTCTTGTGCGCAGTCTGCGGTCTATGCAGTGTTTATCGCGCGTATTGTGGGCAGTAGCTATGTGCCTGCCTTTCAAGGGTGTGGTGTGTTTATGGTGTCTGTTGTGTGGCGTGTTTCTGTGTTGTGTGTGTGTGCACTGCGTTGTGCTCCTGTGTGAGGATGTATGTGTGGTGTGTCTGTGCGTGATTGTGTGTGTAGTGCGTAGTGTGTGAAATGGGTGCTACTTGTCTTCTTGGTTGGTTATATGTGTTTTGCCCATGGATTTGGGAGTGTCGTGTGTGTTAGGAGTTGTGGTACTTTCTGTGTGTGTCGTGTGATGTGTTGTTCTGTGATTTGTGTTTGTGCTGTGTGTGTCCTACTCTGTGTGTTCTGTGGTCTGTGTGTTTTGCAAGTTGAGTGAGATATTGCGTGTTATGACCGATATCTTGTGTATATGTTGCGTGTTTGGCATTGTGCATTCTGTGAGGCTCTGTGTGCTGTATGTTTTATGTGTGTTTGGAGTGATGTGTGCACTGTGTGAAATGTGTGTTGCATAAATTCGGTGTTCTTTCTGTGGTGGTTTGTGTGTGTTTTGCATGGGGGTTGCTATGTGTGTGGTTGTGTTTGACAGGTTGTGTGCGTGGTTGGCTCCTTGAGCAATGAGTGTACTTTGTGATGCGTGTACTGTGTATGGTCAAGCTTGGTCAGTGGGCCTCACTGTGGGTGTTGTGTTCACTCTGAGAACCGTGGTTCATGTGTATAGCGTGCAGTTATGTTCTCGGTGTGATGTGCTGTGCGTTGAGGGACTTCTGCATTCAAGTGCACAGAAGGTAGCCTCTCATGCTTGTCCCTTTTCGCCACAGGTTTGTAATCCTCCAGGAGGGCGTTGTTTCCTGAGGGTGCAAAGAGCCACGTCATCCCTTTAATAGCAAGGCCCTGACGATGCCTTTGTAGTAATCTGTCAGAAACTGCTGCGGGAGAGCCTTGTGCCAAACACTGCTGGGGAAACAATCCACCGTGCACTGAGGAGACCCTCCCTGAGAGAATACTAGGCTGCTTTCGCCTTGCATGCAACTTGCTCCTACGTGATAAATAAAACAGTATACATTGCAGTAGAAGGCGGTCTTCTCTGTACGCCCTCTGTCTCAGAGACCTAAGTGAGCCGCGAATAGGCCTTCGCACTAGCCACACAGGAAGCTGCAGAACAAGATGCTTTGAAATGACAGCAGTGGAGGCAAGCCAGCTATGGATTCAGCTTATGTGAGTGAAAGAAACCAGTGCGGGAAGGCCCATCCAAGGAATCATTGAAGCCGTGGCGGTGGAAGTTGAAACTGAGCTTGCAATGTGCTTTCCGTGTCTGTCGGTGGAAGTTGAAACTGAGCTTGCAATGTGCTTTCCGTGTCTGTCGTGTGCGCGTGCACTCTAAGCGCGTGAGTGACGTCTGCTGCGCAGAGCTCTGTGTGTGCCGAGCGGCGTGCGCTCGCTTGGGTGGCCATTCGCGTGAGGCCTTGCTGAGGCAGCCTGGCTGTCAGAAAGTTGCCCACATACAACGAATTCCGCTTGCAAAGTGCTTCCCGTGTCTGCCCTGTGTGCCTGCACTCTAAGCGCCTGAGTGGAGTCTGCTGCGCAGAGCTCTGTGTGTGCTGAGCGGCGTGCGCTCGCTTGGGTGGCCATTCGCGCGAGGCCTTGCTGAGGAAGCCTGGCTGTCAGGAAAACGCCCGCATACAACGAATTTAGCTTGGCAGTGCAAAAAGTCGCTTTCGTCTGCTACTACGTGGCCGCTCCAGAGAGGCCCAGGTTGGTCTGTGTGGTATGTAAGCCGGTTTCCCATGCCACAGTCTGAGCTTTGAAAACTAAGTGCCCATTGGCTTCAGTCCCCAACCATCATGTCAGCGAGAGGTGTGTGCAAGCTTCTGCAAAGCCTGGTGGCGGATGGGCCCTAAGCGTCAGGGCCGTTGTCCTGCAGAGAAGGATCTGAGGCTGTCTCAGTTCAAGGGATTTCCTGCTCAGCCATATCCAGACTGGCAGCTAAACACTGCTGTGTCAAGGCGAGCTTCTTATACACACTTCTACTCCCAGACACAGGGATACTGTGAAGAGGTCTTCCGCCCAGCCTCAGGGGAAGAGGCGGGGCAAGTTGCTTTCTGTACAGCATTCATTGGAAGCAGGACGTTTGGAGGTTCTGTTCCACAGGCGAAAAGCAGGCAGCACTAGGAGAATCTGTCAAGGAAGCTCCTCTTTATGGCTAGCGAGGCTTAATTCAAACGTGCAATGGAAAATTGTTCTGGGGTAACTGAGCTCTAACTTCACGCTCTAACACTTGCAGCTACTTTCTCCTAACTCATACAGAGTGGAATCGCCAAATACAGAGTAGAATTCTGTTGCGGTACGCTGTGTTCTTGTGTGCTTGGCGATGTATTGCCGACGGCCTGCGGGACCTGCTTGTCTTCTGTGTTGTGTGTTGTCCGTGCTGTGTGTATCTTGTATGTAGTATGTGCGGTATGTGTTCCTCACTGCTTGCTGAGTGCACAGTTCTGTGTATTTTTCACTGTGCTGTGTGTTATGTGAGATGTTGGTATTTGTGAGTGGTGTGTGTTGAGTGGTTCTTCGTGCATTGTACATTTCGCCTTTTTTGATGAGTTCTCTGTTGGCGGTTGCATATGTTGTGCGTTTGGTGTGTGGCTTCCCGTCTAATGTTTAGTGTGAAATGTGTGTCTGGTCTTTCTGTTGTCTGCTGTGTTGTGTACTGTGTTCTGGGTTGTGCGAGTGCTGTCTTTCGGCTTTCCGTGTGTTGCATACTGGGTCGATGTTGGGTGGGCTGTGTAATTTGAGCACTGTGTGCAAAGTTGAGTTTGCCTTGTGTCGGACGTGTTGTGTGCATGTGCATGTTGTGTGTGTGTGTTTGTGCGTTTTCGTTCGTGCTGTCTGCGTGTGGGTCTGCGTGTGCGCAGTATTGTATGCTTGTGGTTGTGCGTGTTGTGTGTAGTGCGTTCTATGTGTGTTGCATGTGTTTTCGTCAGTTGCGTGTGTGCACTTGTAGGTGCTGTGTCAGTTTTGTGTGTGTGAGATTGTGATTTGTGTGCTGTTGTGTTAGAGAGGCTGTGTGTGTGTGTTTGGCTGTTTGAGTTATGCACATGATGTGAGATGTGTTGACTGTGTGTGGTTGTGCTTGTTTTGTACGTCTCTTGTGCGCAGTCTGCGGTCTGTGCAGTGTTTATCGCGCGTATTGTGAGCAGTAGCTATGTGCCTGCCTTTCAAGGGTGTGGTGTGTTTATGGTGTCTGTTGTGTGGCGTGTTTCTGTGTTGTGTGTGTGTGCACTGCGTTGTGCTCCTGTGTGAGGATGTATGTGTGGTGTGTCTGTGCGTGATTGTGTGTGTAGTGCGTAGTGTGTGAAATGGGTGCTACTTGTCTTCTTGGTTGGTTATATGTGTTTTGCCCATGGATTTGGGAGTGTCGTGTGTGTTAGGAGTTGTGGTACTTTCTGTGTGTGTCGTGTGCTGTGTTGTTCTGTGATTTGTGTTTGTGCTGTGTGTGTCCTACTCTGTGTGTTCTGTGGTCTGTGTGTTTTGCAAGTTGAGTGAGATATTGCGTGTTATGACCGATATCTTGTGTATATGTTGCGTGTTTGGCATTGTGCATTCTGTGAGGCTCTGTGTGCTGTATGTTTTATGTGTGTTTGGAGTGATGTGTGCACTGTGTGAAATGTGTGTTGCATAAATTCGGTGTTCTTTCTGTGGTGGTTTGTGTGTGTTTTGCATGGGGGTTGCTATGTGTGTGGTTGTGTTTGACAGGTTGTGTGCGTGGTTGGCTCCTTGAGCAATGAGTGTACTTTGTGATGCGTGTACTGTGTATGGTCAAGCTTGGTCAGTGGGCCTCACTGTGGGTGTTGTGTTCACTCTGAGAACCGTGGTTCATGTGTATAGCGTGCAGTTATGTTCTCGGTGTGATGTGCTGTGCGTTGAGGGACTTCTGCATTCAAGTGCACAGAAGGTAGCCTCTCATGCTTGTCCGTTTTCGCCACAGGTTTGTAATCCTCCAGGAGGGCGTTGTTTCCTGAGGGTGCAAAGAGCCACGTCATCCCTTTAATAGCAAGGCCCTGACGATGCCTTTGTAGTAATCTGTCAGAAACTGCTGCGGGAGAGCCTTGTGCCAAACTCTGCTGGGGAAACAATCCACCGTGCACTGAGGAGACACTCCCTGAGAGAATACTAGGCTGCTTTCGCCTTGCATGCAACTTGCTCCTACGTGATAAGGAAAACAGTAAACATTGCAGTAGAAGGCGGTCTTCTCTGTACGCCCTCTGTCTCAGAGACCGAAGTGAGCCGCGAATAGGCCTTCGCACTAGCCACACAGGAAGCTGCAGAACAAGATGCTTTGAAATGACAGCAGTGGAGGCAAGCCAGCTATGGATTCAGCTTATGTGAGTGAAAGAAACCAGTGCGGGATGGCCCATCCAAGGAATCATTGAAGCCGTGGCGGTGGAAGTTGAAACTGAGCTTGCAATGTGCTTTCCGTGTCTGTCGTGTGCGCGTGCACTCTAAGCGCCTGAGTGACGTCTGCTGCGCAGAGCTCTGTGTGTGCCGAGCGGCGTGCGCTCGCTTGGGTGGCCATTCGCGTGAGGCCTTGCTGAGGCAGCCTGGCTGTCAGAAAGTTGCCCGCATACAACGAATTCCGCTTGCAAAGTGCTTCCCGTGTCTGCCCTGTGTGCCTGCACTCTAAGCGCCTGAGTGGAGTCTGCTGCGCAGAGCTCTGTGTGTGCCGAGCGGCGTGCGCTCGCTTGGGTGGCCATTCGCGTGAGGCCTTGCTGAGGCAGCCTGGCTGTCAGAAAGTTGCCCGCATACAACGAATTCCGCTTGCAATGTGCTTCCCGTGTCTGCCGTGTGTGCCTGCACTCTAAGCGCCTGAGTGGAGTCTGCTGCGCAGAGCTCTGTGTGTGCTGAGCGGCGTGCGCTCGCTTGGGTGGCCATTCGCGCGAGGCCTTGCTGAGGAAGCCTGGCTGTCAGGAAAACGCCCGCATACAACGAATTTAGCTTGGCAGTGCAAAAAGTCGCTTTCGTCTGCTACTACGTGGCCGCTCCAGAGAGGCCCAGGTTGGTCTGTGTGGTATGTAAGCCGGTTTCCCATGCCACAGTCTGAGCTTTGAAAACTAAGTGCCCATTGGCTTCAGTCCCCAACCATCATGTCAGCGAGAGGTGTGTGCAAGCTTCTGCAAAGCCTGGTGGCGGATGGGCCCTAAGCGTCAGGGCCGTTGTCCTGCAGAGAAGGATCTGAGGCTGTCTCAGTTCAAGGGATTTCCTGCTCAGCCATATCCAGACTGGCAGCTAAACACTGCTGTGTCAAGGCGAGCTTCTTATACACACTTCTACTCCCAGACACAGGGATACTGTGAAGAGGTCTTCCGCCCAGCCTCAGGGGAAGAGGCGGGGCAAGTTGCTTTCTGTACAGCATTCATTGGAAGCAGGACGTTTGGAGGTTCTGTTCCACAGGCGAAAAGCAGGCAGCACTAGGAGAATCTGTCAAGGAAGCTCCTCTTTATGGCTAGCGAGGCTTAATTCAAACGTGCAATGGAAAATTGTTCTGGGGTAACTGAGCTCTAACTTCACGCTCTAACACTTGCAGCTACTTTCTCCTAACTCATACAGAGTGGAATCGCCAAATACAGAGTAGAATTCTGTTGCGGTACGCTGTGTTCTTGTGTGCTTGGCGATGTATTGCCGACGGCCTGCGGGACCTGCTTGTCTTCTGTGTTGTGTGTTGTCCGTGCTGTGTGTATCTTGTATGTAGTATGTGCGGTATGTGTTCCTCACTGCTTGCTGAGTGCACAGTTCTGTGTATTTTTCACTGTGCTGTGTGTTATGTGAGATGTTGGTATTTGTGAGTGGTGTGTGTTGAGTGGTTCTTCGTGCATTGTACATTTCGCCTTTTTTGATGAGTTCTCTGTTGGCGGTTGCATATGTTGTGCGTTTGGTGTGTGGCTTCCCGTCTAATGTTTAGTGTGAAATGTGTGTCTGGTCTTTCTGTTGTCTGCTGTGTTGTGTACTGTGTTCTGGGTTGTGCGAGTGCTGTCTTTCGGCTTTCCGTGTGTTGCATACTGGGTCGATGTTGGGTGGGCTGTGTAATTTGAGCACTGTGTGCAAAGTTGAGTTTGCCTTGTGTCGGACGTGTTGTGTGCATGTGCATGTTGTGTGTGTGTGTTTGTGCGTTTTCGTTCGTGCTGTCTGCGTGTGGGTCTGCGTGTGCGCAGTATTGTATGCTTGTGGTTGTGCGTGTTGTGTGTAGTGCGTTCTATGTGTGTTGCATGTGTTTTCGTCAGTTGCGTGTGTGCACTTGTAGGTGCTGTGTCAGTTTTGTGTGTGTGAGATTGTGATTTGTGTGCTGTTGTGTTAGAGAGGCTGTGTGTGTGTGTTTGGCTGTTTGAGTTATGCACATGATGTGAGATGTGTTGACTGTGTGTGGTTGTGCTTGTTTTGTACGTCTCTTGTGCGCAGTCTGCGGTCTGTGCAGTGTTTATCGCGCGTATTGTGAGCAGTAGCTATGTGCCTGCCTTTCAAGGGTGTGGTGTGTTTATGGTGTCTGTTGTGTGGCGTGTTTCTGTGTTGTGTGTGTGTGCACTGCGTTGTGCTCCTGTGTGAGGATGTATGTGTGGTGTGTCTGTGCGTGATTGTGTGTGTAGTGCGTAGTGTGTGAAATGGGTGCTACTTGTCTTCTTGGTTGGTTATATGTGTTTTGCCCATGGATTTGGGAGTGTCGTGTGTGTTAGGAGTTGTGGTACTTTCTGTGTGTGTCGTGTGCTGTGTTGTTCTGTGATTTGTGTTTGTGCTGTGTGTGTCCTACTCTGTGTGTTCTGTGGTCTGTGTGTTTTGCAAGTTGAGTGAGATATTGCGTGTTATGACCGATATCTTGTGTATATGTTGCGTGTTTGGCATTGTGCATTCTGTGAGGCTCTGTGTGCTGTATGTTTTATGTGTGTTTGGAGTGATGTGTGCACTGTGTGAAATGTGTGTTGCATAAATTCGGTGTTCTTTCTGTGGTGGTTTGTGTGTGTTTTGCATGGGGGTTGCTATGTGTGTGGTTGTGTTTGACAGGTTGTGTGCGTGGTTGGCTCCTTGAGCAATGAGTGTACTTTGTGATGCGTGTACTGTGTATGGTCAAGCTTGGTCAGTGGGCCTCACTGTGGGTGTTGTGTTCACTCTGAGAACCGTGGTTCATGTGTATAGCGTGCAGTTATGTTCTCGGTGTGATGTGCTGTGCGTTGAGGGACTTCTGCATTCAAGTGCACAGAAGGTAGCCTCTCATGCTTGTCCGTTTTCGCCACAGGTTTGTAATCCTCCAGGAGGGCGTTGTTTCCTGAGGGTGCAAAGAGCCACGTCATCCCTTTAATAGCAAGGCCCTGACGATGCCTTTGTAGTAATCTGTCAGAAACTGCTGCGGGAGAGCCTTGTGCCAAACTCTGCTGGGGAAACAATCCACCGTGCACTGAGGAGACACTCCCTGAGAGAATACTAGGCTGCTTTCGCCTTGCATGCAACTTGCTCCTACGTGATAAGGAAAACAGTAAACATTGCAGTAGAAGGCGGTCTTCTCTGTACGCCCTCTGTCTCAGAGACCGAAGTGAGCCGCGAATAGGCCTTCGCACTAGCCACACAGGAAGCTGCAGAACAAGATGCTTTGAAATGACAGCAGTGGAGGCAAGCCAGCTATGGATTCAGCTTATGTGAGTGAAAGAAACCAGTGCGGGATGGCCCATCCAAGGAATCATTGAAGCCGTGGCGGTGGAAGTTGAAACTGAGCTTGCAATGTGCTTTCCGTGTCTGTCGTGTGCGCGTGCACTCTAAGCGCCTGAGTGACGTCTGCTGCGCAGAGCTCTGTGTGTGCCGAGCGGCGTGCGCTCGCTTGGGTGGCCATTCGCGTGAGGCCTTGCTGAGGCAGCCTGGCTGTCAGAAAGTTGCCCGCATACAACGAATTCCGCTTGCAAAGTGCTTCCCGTGTCTGCCCTGTGTGCCTGCACTCTAAGCGCCTGAGTGGAGTCTGCTGCGCAGAGCTCTGTGTGTGCCGAGCGGCGTGCGCTCGCTTGGGTGGCCATTCGCGTGAGGCCTTGCTGAGGCAGCCTGGCTGTCAGAAAGTTGCCCGCATACAACGAATTCCGCTTGCAATGTGCTTCCCGTGTCTGCCGTGTGTGCCTGCACTCTAAGCGCCTGAGTGGAGTCTGCTGCGCAGAGCTCTGTGTGTGCTGAGCGGCGTGCGCTCGCTTGGGTGGCCATTCGCGCGAGGCCTTGCTGAGGAAGCCTGGCTGTCAGGAAAACGCCCGCATACAACGAATTTAGCTTGGCAGTGCAAAAAGTCGCTTTCGTCTGCTACTACGTGGCCGCTCCAGAGAGGCCCAGGTTGGTCTGTGTGGTATGTAAGCCGGTTTCCCATGCCACAGTCTGAGCTTTGAAAACTAAGTGCCCATTGGCTTCAGTCCCCAACCATCATGTCAGCGAGAGGTGTGTGCAAGCTTCTGCAAAGCCTGGTGGCGGATGGGCCCTAAGCGTCAGGGCCGTTGTCCTGCAGAGAAGGATCTGAGGCTGTCTCAGTTCAAGGGATTTCCTGCTCAGCCATATCCAGACTGGCAGCTAAACACTGCTGTGTCAAGGCGAGCTTCTTATACACACTTCTACTCCCAGACACAGGGATACTGTGAAGAGGTCTTCCGCCCAGCCTCAGGGGAAGAGGCGGGGCAAGTTGCTTTCTGTACAGCATTCATTGGAAGCAGGACGTTTGGAGGTTCTGTTCCACAGGCGAAAAGCAGGCAGCACTAGGAGAATCTGTCAAGGAAGCTCCTCTTTATGGCTAGCGAGGCTTAATTCAAACGTGCAATGGAAAATTGTTCTGGGGTAACTGAGCTCTAACTTCACGCTCTAACACTTGCAGCTACTTTCTCCTAACTCATACAGAGTGGAATCGCCAAATACAGAGTAGAATTCTGTTGCGGTACGCTGTGTTCTTGTGTGCTTGGCGATGTATTGCCGACGGCCTGCGGGACCTGCTTGTCTTCTGTGTTGTGTGTTGTCCGTGCTGTGTGTATCTTGTATGTAGTATGTGCGGTATGTGTTCCTCACTGCTTGCTGAGTGCACAGTTCTGTGTATTTTTCACTGTGCTGTGTGTTATGTGAGATGTTGGTATTTGTGAGTGGTGTGTGTTGAGTGGTTCTTCGTGCATTGTACATTTCGCCTTTTTTGATGAGTTCTCTGTTGGCGGTTGCATATGTTGTGCGTTTGGTGTGTGGCTTCCCGTCTAATGTTTAGTGTGAAATGTGTGTCTGGTCTTTCTGTTGTCTGCTGTGTTGTGTACTGTGTTCTGGGTTGTGCGAGTGCTGTCTTTCGGCTTTCCGTGTGTTGCATACTGGGTCGATGTTGGGTGGGCTGTGTAATTTGAGCACTGTGTGCAAAGTTGAGTTTGCCTTGTGTCGGACGTGTTGTGTGCATGTGCATGTTGTGTGTGTGTGTTTGTGCGTTTTCGTTCGTGCTGTCTGCGTGTGGGTCTGCGTGTGCGCAGTATTGTATGCTTGTGGTTGTGCGTGTTGTGTGTAGTGCGTTCTATGTGTGTTGCATGTGTTTTCGTCAGTTGCGTGTGTGCACTTGTAGGTGCTGTGTCAGTTTTGTGTGTGTGAGATTGTGATTTGTGTGCTGTTGTGTTAGAGAGGCTGTGTGTGTGTGTTTGGCTGTTTGAGTTATGCACATGATGTGAGATGTGTTGACTGTGTGTGGTTGTGCTTGTTTTGTACGTCTCTTGTGCGCAGTCTGCGGTCTGTGCAGTGTTTATCGCGCGTATTGTGAGCAGTAGCTATGTGCCTGCCTTTCAAGGGTGTGGTGTGTTTATGGTGTCTGTTGTGTGGCGTGTTTCTGTGTTGTGTGTGTGTGCACTGCGTTGTGCTCCTGTGTGAGGATGTATGTGTGGTGTGTCTGTGCGTGATTGTGTGTGTAGTGCGTAGTGTGTGAAATGGGTGCTACTTGTCTTCTTGGTTGGTTATATGTGTTTTGCCCATGGATTTGGGAGTGTCGTGTGTGTTAGGAGTTGTGGTACTTTCTGTGTGTGTCGTGTGCTGTGTTGTTCTGTGATTTGTGTTTGTGCTGTGTGTGTCCTACTCTGTGTGTTCTGTGGTCTGTGTGTTTTGCAAGTTGAGTGAGATATTGCGTGTTATGACCGATATCTTGTGTATATGTTGCGTGTTTGGCATTGTGCATTCTGTGAGGCTCTGTGTGCTGTATGTTTTATGTGTGTTTGGAGTGATGTGTGCACTGTGTGAAATGTGTGTTGCATAAATTCGGTGTTCTTTCTGTGGTGGTTTGTGTGTGTTTTGCATGGGGGTTGCTATGTGTGTGGTTGTGTTTGACAGGTTGTGTGCGTGGTTGGCTCCTTGAGCAATGAGTGTACTTTGTGATGCGTGTACTGTGTATGGTCAAGCTTGGTCAGTGGGCCTCACTGTGGGTGTTGTGTTCACTCTGAGAACCGTGGTTCATGTGTATAGCGTGCAGTTATGTTCTCGGTGTGATGTGCTGTGCGTTGAGGGACTTCTGCATTCAAGTGCACAGAAGGTAGCCTCTCATGCTTGTCCGTTTTCGCCACAGGTTTGTAATCCTCCAGGAGGGCGTTGTTTCCTGAGGGTGCAAAGAGCCACGTCATCCCTTTAATAGCAAGGCCCTGACGATGCCTTTGTAGTAATCTGTCAGAAACTGCTGCGGGAGAGCCTTGTGCCAAACTCTGCTGGGGAAACAATCCACCGTGCACTGAGGAGACACTCCCTGAGAGAATACTAGGCTGCTTTCGCCTTGCATGCAACTTGCTCCTACGTGATAAGGAAAACAGTAAACATTGCAGTAGAAGGCGGTCTTCTCTGTACGCCCTCTGTCTCAGAGACCGAAGTGAGCCGCGAATAGGCCTTCGCACTAGCCACACAGGAAGCTGCAGAACAAGATGCTTTGAAATGACAGCAGTGGAGGCAAGCCAGCTATGGATTCAGCTTATGTGAGTGAAAGAAACCAGTGCGGGATGGCCCATCCAAGGAATCATTGAAGCCGTGGCGGTGGAAGTTGAAACTGAGCTTGCAATGTGCTTTCCGTGTCTGTCGTGTGCGCGTGCACTCTAAGCGCCTGAGTGACGTCTGCTGCGCAGAGCTCTGTGTGTGCCGAGCGGCGTGCGCTCGCTTGGGTGGCCATTCGCGTGAGGCCTTGCTGAGGCAGCCTGGCTGTCAGAAAGTTGCCCGCATACAACGAATTCCGCTTGCAAAGTGCTTCCCGTGTCTGCCCTGTGTGCCTGCACTCTAAGCGCCTGAGTGGAGTCTGCTGCGCAGAGCTCTGTGTGTGCCGAGCGGCGTGCGCTCGCTTGGGTGGCCATTCGCGTGAGGCCTTGCTGAGGCAGCCTGGCTGTCAGAAAGTTGCCCGCATACAACGAATTCCGCTTGCAATGTGCTTCCCGTGTCTGCCGTGTGTGCCTGCACTCTAAGCGCCTGAGTGGAGTCTGCTGCGCAGAGCTCTGTGTGTGCTGAGCGGCGTGCGCTCGCTTGGGTGGCCATTCGCGCGAGGCCTTGCTGAGGAAGCCTGGCTGTCAGGAAAACGCCCGCATACAACGAATTTAGCTTGGCAGTGCAAAAAGTCGCTTTCGTCTGCTACTACGTGGCCGCTCCAGAGAGGCCCAGGTTGGTCTGTGTGGTATGTAAGCCGGTTTCCCATGCCACAGTCTGAGCTTTGAAAACTAAGTGCCCATTGGCTTCAGTCCCCAACCATCATGTCAGCGAGAGGTGTGTGCAAGCTTCTGCAAAGCCTGGTGGCGGATGGGCCCTAAGCGTCAGGGCCGTTGTCCTGCAGAGAAGGATCTGAGGCTGTCTCAGTTCAAGGGATTTCCTGCTCAGCCATATCCAGACTGGCAGCTAAACACTGCTGTGTCAAGGCGAGCTTCTTATACACACTTCTACTCCCAGACACAGGGATACTGTGAAGAGGTCTTCCGCCCAGCCTCAGGGGAAGAGGCGGGGCAAGTTGCTTTCTGTACAGCATTCATTGGAAGCAGGACGTTTGGAGGTTCTGTTCCACAGGCGAAAAGCAGGCAGCACTAGGAGAATCTGTCAAGGAAGCTCCTCTTTATGGCTAGCGAGGCTTAATTCAAACGTGCAATGGAAAATTGTTCTGGGGTAACTGAGCTCTAACTTCACGCTCTAACACTTGCAGCTACTTTCTCCTAACTCATACAGAGTGGAATCGCCAAATACAGAGTAGAATTCTGTTGCGGTACGCTGTGTTCTTGTGTGCTTGGCGATGTATTGCCGACGGCCTGCGGGACCTGCTTGTCTTCTGTGTTGTGTGTTGTCCGTGCTGTGTGTATCTTGTATGTAGTATGTGCGGTATGTGTTCCTCACTGCTTGCTGAGTGCACAGTTCTGTGTATTTTTCACTGTGCTGTGTGTTATGTGAGATGTTGGTATTTGTGAGTGGTGTGTGTTGAGTGGTTCTTCGTGCATTGTACATTTCGCCTTTTTTGATGAGTTCTCTGTTGGCGGTTGCATATGTTGTGCGTTTGGTGTGTGGCTTCCCGTCTAATGTTTAGTGTGAAATGTGTGTCTGGTCTTTCTGTTGTCTGCTGTGTTGTGTACTGTGTTCTGGGTTGTGCGAGTGCTGTCTTTCGGCTTTCCGTGTGTTGCATACTGGGTCGATGTTGGGTGGGCTGTGTAATTTGAGCACTGTGTGCAAAGTTGAGTTTGCCTTGTGTCGGACGTGTTGTGTGCATGTGCATGTTGTGTGTGTGTGTTTGTGCGTTTTCGTTCGTGCTGTCTGCGTGTGGGTCTGCGTGTGCGCAGTATTGTATGCTTGTGGTTGTGCGTGTTGTGTGTAGTGCGTTCTATGTGTGTTGCATGTGTTTTCGTCAGTTGCGTGTGTGCACTTGTAGGTGCTGTGTCAGTTTTGTGTGTGTGAGATTGTGATTTGTGTGCTGTTGTGTTAGAGAGGCTGTGTGTGTGTGTTTGGCTGTTTGAGTTATGCACATGATGTGAGATGTGTTGACTGTGTGTGGTTGTGCTTGTTTTGTACGTCTCTTGTGCGCAGTCTGCGGTCTGTGCAGTGTTTATCGCGCGTATTGTGAGCAGTAGCTATGTGCCTGCCTTTCAAGGGTGTGGTGTGTTTATGGTGTCTGTTGTGTGGCGTGTTTCTGTGTTGTGTGTGTGTGCACTGCGTTGTGCTCCTGTGTGAGGATGTATGTGTGGTGTGTCTGTGCGTGATTGTGTGTGTAGTGCGTAGTGTGTGAAATGGGTGCTACTTGTCTTCTTGGTTGGTTATATGTGTTTTGCCCATGGATTTGGGAGTGTCGTGTGTGTTAGGAGTTGTGGTACTTTCTGTGTGTGTCGTGTGCTGTGTTGTTCTGTGATTTGTGTTTGTGCTGTGTGTGTCCTACTCTGTGTGTTCTGTGGTCTGTGTGTTTTGCAAGTTGAGTGAGATATTGCGTGTTATGACCGATATCTTGTGTATATGTTGCGTGTTTGGCATTGTGCATTCTGTGAGGCTCTGTGTGCTGTATGTTTTATGTGTGTTTGGAGTGATGTGTGCACTGTGTGAAATGTGTGTTGCATAAATTCGGTGTTCTTTCTGTGGTGGTTTGTGTGTGTTTTGCATGGGGGTTGCTATGTGTGTGGTTGTGTTTGACAGGTTGTGTGCGTGGTTGGCTCCTTGAGCAATGAGTGTACTTTGTGATGCGTGTACTGTGTATGGTCAAGCTTGGTCAGTGGGCCTCACTGTGGGTGTTGTGTTCACTCTGAGAACCGTGGTTCATGTGTATAGCGTGCAGTTATGTTCTCGGTGTGATGTGCTGTGCGTTGAGGGACTTCTGCATTCAAGTGCACAGAAGGTAGCCTCTCATGCTTGTCCGTTTTCGACACAGGTTTGTAATCCTCCAGGAGGGCGTTGTTTCCTGAGGGTGCAAAGAGCCACGTCATCCCTTTAATAGCAAGGCCCTGACGATGCCTTTGTAGTAATCTGTCAGAAACTGCTGCGGGAGAGCCTTGTGCCAAACTCTGCTGGGGAAACAATCCACCGTGCACTGAGGAGACACTCCCTGAGAGAATACTAGGCTGCTTTCGCCTTGCATGCAACTTGCTCCTACGTGATAAGGAAAACAGTAAACATTGCAGTAGAAGGCGGTCTTCTCTGTACGCCCTCTGTCTCAGAGACCGAAGTGAGCCGCGAATAGGCCTTCGCACTAGCCACACAGGAAGCTGCAGAACAAGATGCTTTGAAATGACAGCAGTGGAGGCAAGCCAGCTATGGATTCAGCTTATGTGAGTGAAAGAAACCAGTGCGGGATGGCCCATCCAAGGAATCATTGAAGCCGTGGCGGTGGAAGTTGAAACTGAGCTTGCAATGTGCTTTCCGTGTCTGTCGTGTGCGCGTGCACTCTAAGCGCCTGAGTGACGTCTGCTGCGCAGAGCTCTGTGTGTGCCGAGCGGCGTGCGCTCGCTTGGGTGGCCATTCGCGTGAGGCCTTGCTGAGGCAGCCTGGCTGTCAGAAAGTTGCCCGCATACAACGAATTCCGCTTGCAAAGTGCTTCCCGTGTCTGCCCTGTGTGCCTGCACTCTAAGCGCCTGAGTGGAGTCTGCTGCGCAGAGCTCTGTGTGTGCCGAGCGGCGTGCGCTCGCTTGGGTGGCCATTCGCGTGAGGCCTTGCTGAGGCAGCCTGGCTGTCAGAAAGTTGCCCGCATACAACGAATTCCGCTTGCAATGTGCTTCCCGTGTCTGCCGTGTGTGCCTGCACTCTAAGCGCCTGAGTGGAGTCTGCTGCGCAGAGCTCTGTGTGTGCTGAGCGGCGTGCGCTCGCTTGGGTGGCCATTCGCGCGAGGCCTTGCTGAGGAAGCCTGGCTGTCAGGAAAACGCCCGCATACAACGAATTTAGCTTGGCAGTGCAAAAAGTCGCTTTCGTCTGCTACTACGTGGCCGCTCCAGAGAGGCCCAGGTTGGTCTGTGTGGTATGTAAGCCGGTTTCCCATGCCACAGTCTGAGCTTTGAAAACTAAGTGCCCATTGGCTTCAGTCCCCAACCATCATGTCAGCGAGAGGTGTGTGCAAGCTTCTGCAAAGCCTGGTGGCGGATGGGCCCTAAGCGTCAGGGCCGTTGTCCTGCAGAGAAGGATCTGAGGCTGTCTCAGTTCAAGGGATTTCCTGCTCAGCCATATCCAGACTGGCAGCTAAACACTGCTGTGTCAAGGCGAGCTTCTTATACACACTTCTACTCCCAGACACAGGGATACTGTGAAGAGGTCTTCCGCCCAGCCTCAGGGGAAGAGGCGGGGCAAGTTGCTTTCTGTACAGCATTCATTGGAAGCAGGACGTTTGGAGGTTCTGTTCCACAGGCGAAAAGCAGGCAGCACTAGGAGAATCTGTCAAGGAAGCTCCTCTTTATGGCTAGCGAGGCTTAATTCAAACGTGCAATGGAAAATTGTTCTGGGGTAACTGAGCTCTAACTTCACGCTCTAACACTTGCAGCTACTTTCTCCTAACTCATACAGAGTGGAATCGCCAAATACAGAGTAGAATTCTGTTGCGGTACGCTGTGTTCTTGTGTGCTTGGCGATGTATTGCCGACGGCCTGCGGGACCTGCTTGTCTTCTGTGTTGTGTGTTGTCCGTGCTGTGTGTATCTTGTATGTAGTATGTGCGGTATGTGTTCCTCACTGCTTGCTGAGTGCACAGTTCTGTGTATTTTTCACTGTGCTGTGTGTTATGTGAGATGTTGGTATTTGTGAGTGGTGTGTGTTGAGTGGTTCTTCGTGCATTGTACATTTCGCCTTTTTTGATGAGTTCTCTGTTGGCGGTTGCATATGTTGTGCGTTTGGTGTGTGGCTTCCCGTCTAATGTTTAGTGTGAAATGTGTGTCTGGTCTTTCTGTTGTCTGCTGTGTTGTGTACTGTGTTCTGGGTTGTGCGAGTGCTGTCTTTCGGCTTTCCGTGTGTTGCATACTGGGTCGATGTTGGGTGGGCTGTGTAATTTGAGCACTGTGTGCAAAGTTGAGTTTGCCTTGTGTCGGACGTGTTGTGTGCATGTGCATGTTGTGTGTGTGTGTTTGTGCGTTTTCGTTCGTGCTGTCTGCGTGTGGGTCTGCGTGTGCGCAGTATTGTATGCTTGTGGTTGTGCGTGTTGTGTGTAGTGCGTTCTATGTGTGTTGCATGTGTTTTCGTCAGTTGCGTGTGTGCACTTGTAGGTGCTGTGTCAGTTTTGTGTGTGTGAGATTGTGATTTGTGTGCTGTTGTGTTAGAGAGGCTGTGTGTGTGTGTTTGGCTGTTTGAGTTATGCACATGATGTGAGATGTGTTGACTGTGTGTGGTTGTGCTTGTTTTGTACGTCTCTTGTGCGCAGTCTGCGGTCTGTGCAGTGTTTATCGCGCGTATTGTGAGCAGTAGCTATGTGCCTGCCTTTCAAGGGTGTGGTGTGTTTATGGTGTCTGTTGTGTGGCGTGTTTCTGTGTTGTGTGTGTGTGCACTGCGTTGTGCTCCTGTGTGAGGATGTATGTGTGGTGTGTCTGTGCGTGATTGTGTGTGTAGTGCGTAGTGTGTGAAATGGGTGCTACTTGTCTTCTTGGTTGGTTATATGTGTTTTGCCCATGGATTTGGGAGTGTCGTGTGTGTTAGGAGTTGTGGTACTTTCTGTGTGTGTCGTGTGCTGTGTTGTTCTGTGATTTGTGTTTGTGCTGTGTGTGTCCTACTCTGTGTGTTCTGTGGTCTGTGTGTTTTGCAAGTTGAGTGAGATATTGCGTGTTATGACCGATATCTTGTGTATATGTTGCGTGTTTGGCATTGTGCATTCTGTGAGGCTCTGTGTGCTGTATGTTTTATGTGTGTTTGGAGTGATGTGTGCACTGTGTGAAATGTGTGTTGCATAAATTCGGTGTTCTTTCTGTGGTGGTTTGTGTGTGTTTTGCATGGGGGTTGCTATGTGTGTGGTTGTGTTTGACAGGTTGTGTGCGTGGTTGGCTCCTTGAGCAATGAGTGTACTTTGTGATGCGTGTACTGTGTATGGTCAAGCTTGGTCAGTGGGCCTCACTGTGGGTGTTGTGTTCACTCTGAGAACCGTGGTTCATGTGTATAGCGTGCAGTTATGTTCTCGGTGTGATGTGCTGTGCGTTGAGGGACTTCTGCATTCAAGTGCACAGAAGGTAGCCTCTCATGCTTGTCCGTTTTCGACACAGGTTTGTAATCCTCCAGGAGGGCGTTGTTTCCTGAGGGTGCAAAGAGCCACGTCATCCCTTTAATAGCAAGGCCCTGACGATGCCTTTGTAGTAATCTGTCAGAAACTGCTGCGGGAGAGCCTTGTGCCAAACTCTGCTGGGGAAACAATCCACCGTGCACTGAGGAGACACTCCCTGAGAGAATACTAGGCTGCTTTCGCCTTGCATGCAACTTGCTCCTACGTGATAAGGAAAACAGTAAACATTGCAGTAGAAGGCGGTCTTCTCTGTACGCCCTCTGTCTCAGAGACCGAAGTGAGCCGCGAATAGGCCTTCGCACTAGCCACACAGGAAGCTGCAGAACAAGATGCTTTGAAATGACAGCAGTGGAGGCAAGCCAGCTATGGATTCAGCTTATGTGAGTGAAAGAAACCAGTGCGGGATGGCCCATCCAAGGAATCATTGAAGCCGTGGCGGTGGAAGTTGAAACTGAGCTTGCAATGTGCTTTCCGTGTCTGTCGTGTGCGCGTGCACTCTAAGCGCCTGAGTGACGTCTGCTGCGCAGAGCTCTGTGTGTGCCGAGCGGCGTGCGCTCGCTTGGGTGGCCATTCGCGTGAGGCCTTGCTGAGGCAGCCTGGCTGTCAGAAAGTTGCCCGCATACAACGAATTCCGCTTGCAAAGTGCTTCCCGTGTCTGCCCTGTGTGCCTGCACTCTAAGCGCCTGAGTGGAGTCTGCTGCGCAGAGCTCTGTGTGTGCCGAGCGGCGTGCGCTCGCTTGGGTGGCCATTCGCGTGAGGCCTTGCTGAGGCAGCCTGGCTGTCAGAAAGTTGCCCGCATACAACGAATTCCGCTTGCAATGTGCTTCCCGTGTCTGCCGTGTGTGCCTGCACTCTAAGCGCCTGAGTGGAGTCTGCTGCGCAGAGCTCTGTGTGTGCTGAGCGGCGTGCGCTCGCTTGGGTGGCCATTCGCGCGAGGCCTTGCTGAGGAAGCCTGGCTGTCAGGAAAACGCCCGCATACAACGAATTTAGCTTGGCAGTGCAAAAAGTCGCTTTCGTCTGCTACTACGTGGCCGCTCCAGAGAGGCCCAGGTTGGTCTGTGTGGTATGTAAGCCGGTTTCCCATGCCACAGTCTGAGCTTTGAAAACTAAGTGCCCATTGGCTTCAGTCCCCAACCATCATGTCAGCGAGAGGTGTGTGCAAGCTTCTGCAAAGCCTGGTGGCGGATGGGCCCTAAGCGTCAGGGCCGTTGTCCTGCAGAGAAGGATCTGAGGCTGTCTCAGTTCAAGGGATTTCCTGCTCAGCCATATCCAGACTGGCAGCTAAACACTGCTGTGTCAAGGCGAGCTTCTTATACACACTTCTACTCCCAGACACAGGGATACTGTGAAGAGGTCTTCCGCCCAGCCTCAGGGGAAGAGGCGGGGCAAGTTGCTTTCTGTACAGCATTCATTGGAAGCAGGACGTTTGGAGGTTCTGTTCCACAGGCGAAAAGCAGGCAGCACTAGGAGAATCTGTCAAGGAAGCTCCTCTTTATGGCTAGCGAGGCTTAATTCAAACGTGCAATGGAAAATTGTTCTGGGGTAACTGAGCTCTAACTTCACGCTCTAACACTTGCAGCTACTTTCTCCTAACTCATACAGAGTGGAATCGCCAAATACAGAGTAGAATTCTGTTGCGGTACGCTGTGTTCTTGTGTGCTTGGCGATGTATTGCCGACGGCCTGCGGGACCTGCTTGTCTTCTGTGTTGTGTGTTGTCCGTGCTGTGTGTATCTTGTATGTAGTATGTGCGGTATGTGTTCCTCACTGCTTGCTGAGTGCACAGTTCTGTGTATTTTTCACTGTGCTGTGTGTTATGTGAGATGTTGGTATTTGTGAGTGGTGTGTGTTGAGTGGTTCTTCGTGCATTGTACATTTCGCCTTTTTTGATGAGTTCTCTGTTGGCGGTTGCATATGTTGTGCGTTTGGTGTGTGGCTTCCCGTCTAATGTTTAGTGTGAAATGTGTGTCTGGTCTTTCTGTTGTCTGCTGTGTTGTGTACTGTGTTCTGGGTTGTGCGAGTGCTGTCTTTTGGCTTTCCGTGTGTTGCATACTGGGTCGATGTTGGGTGGGCTGTGTAATTTGAGCACTGTGTGCAAAGTTGAGTTTGCCTTGTGTCGGACGTGTTGTGTGCATGTGCATGTTGTGTGTGTGTGTTTGTGCGTTTTCGTTCGTGCTGTCTGCGTGTGGGTCTGCGTGTGCGCAGTATTGTATGCTTGTGGTTGTGCGTGTTGTGTGTAGTGCGTTCTATGTGTGTTGCATGTGTTTTCGTCAGTTGCGTGTGTGCACTTGTAGGTGCTGTGTCAGTTTTGTGTGTGTGAGATTGTGATTTGTGTGCTGTTGTGTTAGAGAGGCTGTGTGTGTGTGTTTGGCTGTTTGAGTTATGCACATGATGTGAGATGTGTTGACTGTGTGTGGTTGTGCTTGTTTTGTACGTCTCTTGTGCGCAGTCTGCGGTCTGTGCAGTGTTTATCGCGCGTATTGTGAGCAGTAGCTATGTGCCTGCCTTTCAAGGGTGTGGTGTGTTTATGGTGTCTGTTGTGTGGCGTGTTTCTGTGTTGTGTGTGTGTGCACTGCGTTGTGCTCCTGTGTGAGGATGTATGTGTGGTGTGTCTGTGCGTGATTGTGTGTGTAGTGCGTAGTGTGTGAAATGGGTGCTACTTGTCTTCTTGGTTGGTTATATGTGTTTTGCCCATGGATTTGGGAGTGTCGTGTGTGTTAGGAGTTGTGGTACTTTCTGTGTGTGTCGTGTGCTGTGTTGTTCTGTGATTTGTGTTTGTGCTGTGTGTGTCCTACTCTGTGTGTTCTGTGGTCTGTGTGTTTTGCAAGTTGAGTGAGATATTGCGTGTTATGACCGATATCTTGTGTATATGTTGCGTGTTTGGCATTGTGCATTCTGTGAGGCTCTGTGTGCTGTATGTTTTATGTGTGTTTGGAGTGATGTGTGCACTGTGTGAAATGTGTGTTGCATAAATTCGGTGTTCTTTCTGTGGTGGTTTGTGTGTGTTTTGCATGGGGGTTGCTATGTGTGTGGTTGTGTTTGACAGGTTGTGTGCGTGGTTGGCTCCTTGAGCAATGAGTGTACTTTGTGATGCGTGTACTGTGTATGGTCAAGCTTGGTCAGTGGGCCTCACTGTGGGTGTTGTGTTCACTCTGAGAACCGTGGTTCATGTGTATAGCGTGCAGTTATGTTCTCGGTGTGATGTGCTGTGCGTTGAGGGACTTCTGCATTCAAGTGCACAGAAGGTAGCCTCTCATGCTTGTCCGTTTTCGCCACAGGTTTGTAATCCTCCAGGAGGGCGTTGTTTCCTGAGGGTGCAAAGAGCCACGTCATCCCTTTAATAGCAAGGCCCTGACGATGCCTTTGTAGTAATCTGTCAGAAACTGCTGCGGGAGAGCCTTGTGCCAAACTCTGCTGGGGAAACAATCCACCGTGCACTGAGGAGACACTCCCTGAGAGAATACTAGGCTGCTTTCGCCTTGCATGCAACTTGCTCCTACGTGATAAGGAAAACAGTAAACATTGCAGTAGAAGGCGGTCTTCTCTGTACGCCCTCTGTCTCAGAGACCGAAGTGAGCCGCGAATAGGCCTTCGCACTAGCCACACAGGAAGCTGCAGAACAAGATGCTTTGAAATGACAGCAGTGGAGGCAAGCCAGCTATGGATTCAGCTTATGTGAGTGAAAGAAACCAGTGCGGGATGGCCCATCCAAGGAATCATTGAAGCCGTGGCGGTGGAAGTTGAAACTGAGCTTGCAATGTGCTTTCCGTGTCTGTCGTGTGCGCGTGCACTCTAAGCGCCTGAGTGACGTCTGCTGCGCAGAGCTCTGTGTGTGCCGAGCGGCGTGCGCTCGCTTGGGTGGCCATTCGCGTGAGGCCTTGCTGAGGCAGCCTGGCTGTCAGAAAGTTGCCCGCATACAACGAATTCCGCTTGCAAAGTGCTTCCCGTGTCTGCCCTGTGTGCCTGCACTCTAAGCGCCTGAGTGGAGTCTGCTGCGCAGAGCTCTGTGTGTGCCGAGCGGCGTGCGCTCGCTTGGGTGGCCATTCGCGTGAGGCCTTGCTGAGGCAGCCTGGCTGTCAGAAAGTTGCCCGCATACAACGAATTCCGCTTGCAATGTGCTTCCCGTGTCTGCCGTGTGTGCCTGCACTCTAAGCGCCTGAGTGGAGTCTGCTGCGCAGAGCTCTGTGTGTGCTGAGCGGCGTGCGCTCGCTTGGGTGGCCATTCGCGCGAGGCCTTGCTGAGGAAGCCTGGCTGTCAGGAAAACGCCCGCATACAACGAATTTAGCTTGGCAGTGCAAAAAGTCGCTTTCGTCTGCTACTACGTGGCCGCTCCAGAGAGGCCCAGGTTGGTCTGTGTGGTATGTAAGCCGGTTTCCCATGCCACAGTCTGAGCTTTGAAAACTAAGTGCCCATTGGCTTCAGTCCCCAACCATCATGTCAGCGAGAGGTGTGTGCAAGCTTCTGCAAAGCCTGGTGGCGGATGGGCCCTAAGCGTCAGGGCCGTTGTCCTGCAGAGAAGGATCTGAGGCTGTCTCAGTTCAAGGGATTTCCTGCTCAGCCATATCCAGACTGGCAGCTAAACACTGCTGTGTCAAGGCGAGCTTCTTATACACACTTCTACTCCCAGACACAGGGATACTGTGAAGAGGTCTTCCGCCCAGCCTCAGGGGAAGAGGCGGGGCAAGTTGCTTTCTGTACAGCATTCATTGGAAGCAGGACGTTTGGAGGTTCTGTTCCACAGGCGAAAAGCAGGCAGCACTAGGAGAATCTGTCAAGGAAGCTCCTCTTTATGGCTAGCGAGGCTTAATTCAAACGTGCAATGGAAAATTGTTCTGGGGTAACTGAGCTCTAACTTCACGCTCTAACACTTGCAGCTACTTTCTCCTAACTCATACAGAGTGGAATCGCCAAATACAGAGTAGAATTCTGTTGCGGTACGCTGTGTTCTTGTGTGCTTGGCGATGTATTGCCGACGGCCTGCGGGACCTGCTTGTCTTCTGTGTTGTGTGTTGTCCGTGCTGTGTGTATCTTGTATGTAGTATGTGCGGTATGTGTTCCTCACTGCTTGCTGAGTGCACAGTTCTGTGTATTTTTCACTGTGCTGTGTGTTATGTGAGATGTTGGTATTTGTGAGTGGTGTGTGTTGAGTGGTTCTTCGTGCATTGTACATTTCGCCTTTTTTGATGAGTTCTCTGTTGGCGGTTGCATATGTTGTGCGTTTGGTGTGTGGCTTCCCGTCTAATGTTTAGTGTGAAATGTGTGTCTGGTCTTTCTGTTGTCTGCTGTGTTGTGTACTGTGTTCTGGGTTGTGCGAGTGCTGTCTTTCGGCTTTCCGTGTGTTGCATACTGGGTCGATGTTGGGTGGGCTGTGTAATTTGAGCACTGTGTGCAAAGTTGAGTTTGCCTTGTGTCGGACGTGTTGTGTGCATGTGCATGTTGTGTGTGTGTGTTTGTGCGTTTTCGTTCGTGCTGTCTGCGTGTGGGTCTGCGTGTGCGCAGTATTGTATGCTTGTGGTTGTGCGTGTTGTGTGTAGTGCGTTCTATGTGTGTTGCATGTGTTTTCGTCAGTTGCGTGTGTGCACTTGTAGGTGCTGTGTCAGTTTTGTGTGTGTGAGATTGTGATTTGTGTGCTGTTGTGTTAGAGAGGCTGTGTGTGTGTGTTTGGCTGTTTGAGTTATGCACATGATGTGAGATGTGTTGACTGTGTGTGGTTGTGCTTGTTTTGTACGTCTCTTGTGCGCAGTCTGCGGTCTGTGCAGTGTTTATCGCGCGTATTGTGAGCAGTAGCTATGTGCCTGCCTTTCAAGGGTGTGGTGTGTTTATGGTGTCTGTTGTGTGGCGTGTTTCTGTGTTGTGTGTGTGTGCACTGCGTTGTGCTCCTGTGTGAGGATGTATGTGTGGTGTGTCTGTGCGTGATTGTGTGTGTAGTGCGTAGTGTGTGAAATGGGTGCTACTTGTCTTCTTGGTTGGTTATATGTGTTTTGCCCATGGATTTGGGAGTGTCGTGTGTGTTAGGAGTTGTGGTACTTTCTGTGTGTGTCGTGTGCTGTGTTGTTCTGTGATTTGTGTTTGTGCTGTGTGTGTCCTACTCTGTGTGTTCTGTGGTCTGTGTGTTTTGCAAGTTGAGTGAGATATTGCGTGTTATGACCGATATCTTGTGTATATGTTGCGTGTTTGGCATTGTGCATTCTGTGAGGCTCTGTGTGCTGTATGTTTTATGTGTGTTTGGAGTGATGTGTGCACTGTGTGAAATGTGTGTTGCATAAATTCGGTGTTCTTTCTGTGGTGGTTTGTGTGTGTTTTGCATGGGGGTTGCTATGTGTGTGGTTGTGTTTGACAGGTTGTGTGCGTGGTTGGCTCCTTGAGCAATGAGTGTACTTTGTGATGCGTGTACTGTGTATGGTCAAGCTTGGTCAGTGGGCCTCACTGTGGGTGTTGTGTTCACTCTGAGAACCGTGGTTCATGTGTATAGCGTGCAGTTATGTTCTCGGTGTGATGTGCTGTGCGTTGAGGGACTTCTGCATTCAAGTGCACAGAAGGTAGCCTCTCATGCTTGTCCGTTTTCGCCACAGGTTTGTAATCCTCCAGGAGGGCGTTGTTTCCTGAGGGTGCAAAGAGCCACGTCATCCCTTTAATAGCAAGGCCCTGACGATGCCTTTGTAGTAATCTGTCAGAAACTGCTGCGGGAGAGCCTTGTGCCAAACTCTGCTGGGGAAACAATCCACCGTGCACTGAGGAGACACTCCCTGAGAGAATACTAGGCTGCTTTCGCCTTGCATGCAACTTGCTCCTACGTGATAAGGAAAACAGTAAACATTGCAGTAGAAGGCGGTCTTCTCTGTACGCCCTCTGTCTCAGAGACCGAAGTGAGCCGCGAATAGGCCTTCGCACTAGCCACACAGGAAGCTGCAGAACAAGATGCTTTGAAATGACAGCAGTGGAGGCAAGCCAGCTATGGATTCAGCTTATGTGAGTGAAAGAAACCAGTGCGGGATGGCCCATCCAAGGAATCATTGAAGCCGTGGCGGTGGAAGTTGAAACTGAGCTTGCAATGTGCTTTCCGTGTCTGTCGGTGGAAGTTGAAACTGAGCTTGCAATGTGCTTTCCGTGTCTGTCGTGTGCGCGTGCACTCTAAGCGCCTGAGTGACGTCTGCTGCGCAGAGCTCTGTGTGTGCTGAGAGGCGTGCGCTCGCTTGGGTGGCCATTCGCGCGAGGCCTTGCTGAGGAAGCCTGGCTGTCAGGAAAACGCCCGCATACAACGAATTTAGCTTGGCAGTGCAAAAAGTCGCTTTCGTCTGCTACTACGTGGCCGCTCCAGAGAGGCCCAGGTTGGTCTGTGTGGTATGTAAGCCGGTTTCCCATGCCACAGTCTGAGCTTTGAAAACTAAGTGCCCATTGGCTTCAGTCCCCAACCATCATGTCAGCGAGAGGTGTGTGCAAGCTTCTGCAAAGCCTGGTGGCGGATGGGCCCTAAGCGTCAGGGCCGTTTTCCTGCAGAGAAGGATCTGAGGCTGTCTCAGTTCAAGGGATTTCCTGCTCAGCCATATCCAGACTGGCAGCTAAACACTGCTGTGTCAAGGCGAGCTTCTTATACACACTTCTACTCCCAGACACAGGGATACTGTGAAGAGGTCTTCCGCCCAGCCTCAGGGGAAGAGGCGGGGCAAGTTGCTTTCTGTACAGCATTCATTGGAAGCAGGACGTTTGGAGGTTCTGTTCCACAGGCGAAAAGCAGGCAGCACTAGGAGAATCTGTCAAGGAAGCTCCTCTTTATGGCTAGCGAGGCTTAATTCAAACGTGCAATGGAAAATTGTTCTGGGGTAACTGAGCTCTAACTTCACGCTCTAACACTTGCAGCTACTTTCTCCTAACTCATACAGAGTGGAATCGCCAAATACAGAGTAGAATTCTGTTGCGGTACGCTGTGTTCTTGTGTGCTTGGCGATGTATTGCCGACGGCCTGCGGGACCTGCTTGTCTTCTGTGTTGTGTGTTGTCCGTGCTGTGTGTATCTTGTATGTAGTATGTGCGGTATGTGTTCCTCACTGCTTGCTGAGTGCACAGTTCTGTGTATTTTTCACTGTGCTGTGTGTTATGTGAGATGTTGGTATTTGTGAGTGGTGTGTGTTGAGTGGTTCTTCGTGCATTGTACATTTCGCCTTTTTTGATGAGTTCTCTGTTGGCGGTTGCATATGTTGTGCGTTTGGTGTGTGGCTTCCCGTCTAATGTTTAGTGTGAAATGTGTGGCTGGTCTTTCTGTTGTCTGCTGTGTTGTGTACTGTGTTGTGGGTTGTGCGAGTGCTGTCTTTCGGCTTTCCGTGTGTTGCATACTGGGTCGATGTTGGGTGGGCTGTGTAATTTGAGCACTGTGTGCAAAGTTGAGTTTGCCTTGTGTCGGACGTGTTGTGTGCATGTGCATGTTGTGTGTGTGTCTTTGTGCGTTTTCGTTCGTGCTGTCTGCGTGTGGGTCTGCGTGTGCGCAGTATTGTATGCTTGTGGTTGTGCGTGTTGTGTGTAGTGCGTTCTATGTGTGTTGCATGTGTTTTCGTCAGTTGCGTGTGTGCACTTGTAGGTGCTGTGTCAGTTTTGTGTGTGTGAGATTGTGATTTGTGTGCTGTTGTGTTAGAGAGGCTGTGTGTGTGTGTTTGGCTGTTTGAGTTATGCACATGATGTGAGATGTGTTGACTGTGTGTGGTTGTGCTTGTTTTGTACGTCTCTTGTGCGCAGTCTGCGGTCTGTGCAGTGTTTATCGCGCGTATTGTGAGCAGTAGCTATGTGCCTGCCTTTCAAGGGTGTGGTGTGTTTATGGTGTCTGTTGTGTGGCGTGTTTCTGTGTTGTGTGTGTGTGCACTGCGTTGTGCTCCTGTGTGAGGATGTATGTGTGGTGTGTCTGTGCGTGATTGTGTGTGTAGTGCGTAGTGTGTGAAATGGGTGCTACTTGTCTTCTTGGTTGGTTATATGTGTTTTGCCCATGGATTTGGGAGTGTCGTGTGTGTTAGGAGTTGTGGTACTTTCTGTGTGTGTCGTGTGATGTGTTGTTCTGTGATTTGTGTTTGTGCTGTGTGTGTCCTACTCTGTGTGTTCTGTGGTCTGTGTGTTTTGCAAGTTGAGTGAGATATTGCGTGTTATGACCGATATCTTGTGTATATGTTGCGTGTTTGGCATTGTGCATTCTGTGAGGCTCTGTGTGCTGTATGTTTTATGTGTGTTTGGAGTGATGTGTGCACTGTGTGAAATGTGTGTTGCATAAATTCGGTGTTCTTTCTGTGGTGGTTTGTGTGTGTTTTGCATGGGGGTTGCTATGTGTGTGGTTGTGTTTGACAGGTTGTGTGCGTGGTTGGCTCCTTGAGCAATGAGTGTACTTTGTGATGCGTGTACTGTGTATGGTCAAGCTTGGTCAGTGGGCCTCACTGTGGGTGTTGTGTTCACTCTGAGAACCGTGGTTCATGTGTATAGCGTGCAGTTATGTTCTCGGTGTGATGTGCTGTGCGTTGAGGGACTTCTGCATTCAAGTGCACAGAAGGTAGCCTCTCATGCTTGTCCGTTTTCGCCACAGGTTTGTAATCCTCCAGGAGGGCGTTGTTTCCTGAGGGTGCAAAGAGCCACGTCATCCCTTTAATAGCAAGGCCCTGACGATGCCTTTGTAGTAATCTGTCAGAAACTGCTGCGGGAGAGCCTTGTGCCAAACTCTGCTGGGGAAACAATCCACCGTGCACTGAGGAGACCCTCCCTGAGAGAATACTAGGCTGCTTTCGCCTTGCATGCATCTTGCTCCTACGTGATAAGGAAAACAGTAAACATTGCAGTAGAAGGCGGTCTTCTCTGTACGCCCTCTGTCTCAGAGACGGAAGTGAGCCGCGAATAGGCCTTCGCACTAGCCACACAGGAAGCTGCAGAACAAGATGCTTTGAAATGACAGCAGTGGAGGCAAGCCAGCTATGGATTCAGCTTATGTGAGTGAAAGAAACCAGTGCGGGATGGCCCATCCAAGGAATCATTGAAGCCGTGGCGGTGGAAGTTGAAACTGAGCTTGCAATGTGCTTTCCGTGTCTGTCGTGTGCGCGTGCACTCTAAGCGCCTGAGTGACGTCTGCTGCGCAGAGCTCTGTGTGTGCCGAGCGGCGTGCGCTCGCTTGGGTGGCCATTCGCGTGAGGCCTTGCTGAGGCAGCCTGGCTGTCAGAAAGTTGCCCGCATACAACGAATTCCGCTTGCAAAGTGCTTCCCGTGTCTGCCCTGTGTGCCTGCACTCTAAGCACCTGAGTGGAGTCTGCTGCGCAGAGCTCTGTGTGTGCCGAGCGGCGTGCGCTCGCTTGGGTGGCCATTCGCGTGAGGTCTTGCTGAGGCAGCCTGGCTGTCAGAAAGTTGCCCGCATACAACTAATTCCGCTTGCAGTGTGCTTCCCGTGTCTGCCGTGTGTGCCTGCACTCTAAGCGCCTGAGTGGAGTCTGCTGCGCAGAGCTCTGTGTGTGCTGAGCGGCGTGCGCTCGCTTGGGTGGCCATTCGCACGAGGCCTTGCTGAGGAAGCCTGGCTGTCAGGAAAACGCCCGCATACAACGAATTTAGCTTGGCAGTGCAAAAAGTCGCTTTCGTCTGCTACTACGTGGCCGCTCCAGAGAGGCCCAGGTTGGTCTGTGTGGTATGTAAGCCGGTTTCCCATGCCACAGTCTGAGCTTTGAAAACTAAGTGCCCATTGGCTTCAGTCCCCAACCATCATGTCAGCGAGAGGTGTGTGCAAGCTTCCGCAAAGCCTGGTGGCGGATGGGCCCTAAGCGTCAGGGCCGTTGTCCTGCAGAGAAGGATCTGAGGCTGTCTCAGTTCAAGGGATTTCCTGCTCAGCCATATCCAGACTGGCAGCTAAACACTGCTGTGTCAAGGCGAGCTTCTTATACACACTTCTACTCCCAGACACGGGGATACTGTGAAGAGGTCTTCCGCCCAGCCTCAGGGGAAGAGGCGGGGCAAGTTGCTTTCTGTTCAGCATTCATTGGAAGCAGGACGTTTGGAGGTTCTGTTCCACAGGCGAAAAGCAGGCAGCACTAGGAGAATCTGTCAAGGAAGCTCCTCTTTATGGCTAGCGAGGCTTAATTCAAACGTGCAATGGAAAATTGTTCTGGGGTAACTGAGCTCTAACTTCACGCTCTAACACTTGCAGCTACTTTCTCCTAACTCATACAGAGTGGAATCGCCAAATACAGAGTAGAATTCTGTTGCGGTACGCTGTGTTCTTGTGTGCTTGGCGATGTATTGCCGACGGCCTGCGGGACCTGCTTGTCTTCTGTGTTGTGTGTTGTCCGTGCTGTGTGTATCTTGTATGTAGTATGTGCGGTATGTGTTCCTCACTGCTTGCTGAGTGCACAGTTCTGTGTATTTTTCACTGTGCTGTGTGTTATGTGAGATGTTGGTATTTGTGAGTGGTGTGTGTTGAGTGGTTCTTCGTGCATTGTACATTTCGCCTTTTTTGATGAGTTCTCTGTTGGCGGTTGCATATGTTGTGCGTTTGGTGTGTGGCTTCCCGTCTAATGTTTAGTGTGAAATGTGTGTCTGGTCTTTCTGTTGTCTGCTGTGTTGTGTACTGTGTTGTGGGTTGTGCGAGTGCTGTCTTTCGGCTTTCCGTGTGTTGCATACTGGGTCGATGTTGGGTGGGCTGTGTAATTTGAGCACTGTGTGCAAAGTTGAGTTTGCCTTGTGTCGGACGTGTTGTGTGCATGTGCATGTTGTGTGTGTGTGTTTGTGCGTTTTCGTTCGTGCTGTCTGCGTGTGGGTCTGCGTGTGCGCAGTATTGTATGCTTGTGGTTGTGCGTGTTGTGTGTAGTGCGTTCTATGTGTGTTGCATGTGTTTTCGTCAGTTGCGTGTGTGCACTTGTAGGTGCTGTGTCAGTTTTGTGTGTGTGAGATTGTGATTTGTGTGCTGTTGTGTTAGAGAGGCTGTGTGTGTGTGTTTGGCTGTTTGAGTTATGCACATGATGTGAGATGTGTTGACTGTGTGTGGTTGTGCTTGTTTTGTACGTCTCTTGTGCGCAGTCTGCGGTCTGTGCAGTGTTTATCGCGCGTATTGTGAGCAGTAGCTATGTGCCTGCCTTTCAAGGGTGTGGTGTGTTTATGGTGTCTGTTGTGTGGCGTGTTTCTGTGTTGTGTGTGTGTGCACTGCGTTGTGCTCCTGTGTGAGGATGTATGTGTGGTGTGTCTGTGCGTGATTGTGTGTGTAGTGCGTAGTGTGTGAAATGGGTGCTACTTGTCTTCTTGGTTGGTTATATGTGTTTTGCCCATGGATTTGGGAGTGTCGTGTGTGTTAGGAGTTGTGGTACTTTCTGTGTGTGTCGTGTGATGTGTTGTTCTGTGATTTGTGTTTGTGCTGTGTGTGTCCTACTCTGTGTGTTCTGTGGTCTGTGTGTTTTGCAAGTTGAGTGAGATATTGCGTGTTATGACCGATATCTTGTGTATATGTTGCGTGTTTGGCATTGTGCATTCTGTGAGGCTCTGTGTGCTGTATGTTTTATGTGTGTTTGGAGTGATGTGTGCACTGTGTGAAATGTGTGTTGCGTAAATTCGGTGTTCTTTCTGTGGTGGTTTGTGTGTGTTTTGCATGGGGGTTGCTATGTGTGTGGTTCTGTTTGACAGGTTGTGTGCGTGGTTGGCTCCTTGAGCAATGAGTGTACTTTGTGATGCGTGTACTGTGTATGGTCAAGCTTGGTCAGTGGGCCTCACTGTGGGTGTTGTGTTCACTCTGAGAACCGTGGTTCATGTGTATAGCGTGCAGTTATGTTCTCGGTGTGATGTGCTGTGCGTTGAGGGACTTCTGCATTCAAGTGCACAGAAGGTAGCCTCTCATGCTTGTCCGTTTTCGCCACAGGTTTGTAATCCTCCAGGAGGGCGTTGTTTCCTGAGGGTGCAAAGAGCCACGTCATCCCTTTAATAGCAAGGCTCTGACGATGCCTTTGTAGTAATCTGTCAGAAACTGCTGCGGGAGAGCCTTGTGCCAAACTCTGCTGGGGAAACAATCCACCGTGCACTGAGGAGACCCTCCCTGAGAGAATACTAGACTGCTTTCGCCTTGCATGCAACTTGCTCCTACGTGATAAGGAAAACAGTAAACATTGCAGTAGAAGGCGGTCTTCTCTGTACGCCCTCTGTCTCAGAGACGGAAGTGAGCCGCGAATAGGCCTTCGCACTAGCCACACAGGAAGATGCAGAACAAGATGCTTTGAAATGACAGCAGTGGAGGCAAGCCAGCTATGGATTCAGCTTATGTGAGTGAAAGAAACCAGTGCGGGATGGCCCATCCAAGGAATCATTGAAGCCGTGGCGGTGGAAGTTGAAACTGAGCTTGCAATGTGCTTTCCGTGTCTGTCGTGTGCGCGTGCACTCTAAGCGCCTGAGTGACGTCTGCTGCGCAGAGCTCTGTGTGTGCCGAGCGGCGTGCGCTCGCTTGGGTGGCCATTCGCGTGAGGCCTTGCTGAGGCAGCATGGCTGTCAGAAAGTTGCCCGCATACAACGAATTCCGCTTGCAAAGTGCTTCCCGTGTCTGCCCTGTGTGCCTGCACTCTAAGCACCTGAGTGGAGTCTGCTGCGCAGAGCTCTGTGTGTGCCGAGCGGCGTGCGCTCGCTTGGGTGGCCATTCGCGTGAGGCCTTGCTGAGGCAGCCTGGCTGTCAGAAAGTTGCCCGCATACAACGAATTCCGCTTGCAATGTGCTTCCCATGTCTGCCGTGTGTGCCTGCACTCTAAGCGCCTGAGTGGAGTCTGCTGCGCAGAGCTCTGTGTGTGCTGAGCGGCGTGCGCTCGCTTGGGTGGCCATTCGCGCGAGGCCTTGCTGAGGAAGCCTGGCTGTCAGGAAAACGCCCGCATACAACGAATTTAGCTTGGCAGTGCAAAAAGTCGCTTTCGTCTGCTACTACGTGGCCGCTCCAGAGAGGCCGAGGTTGGTCTTTGTGGTATGTAAGCCGGTTTCCCATGCCACAGTCTGAGCTTTGAAAACTAAGTGCCCATTGGCTTCAGTCCCCAACCATCATGTCAGCGAGAGGTGTGTGCAAGCTTCTGCAAAGCCTGGTGGCGGATGGGCCCTAAGCGTCAGGGCCGTTGTCCTGCAGAGAAGGATCTGAGGCTGTCTCAGTTCAAGGGATTTCCTGCTCAGCCATATCCAGACTGGCAGCTAAACACTGCTGTGTCAAGGCGAGCTTCTTATACACACTTCTACTCCCAGACACAGGGATACTGTGAAGAGGTCTTCCGCCCAGCCTCAGGGGAAGAGGCGGGGCAAGTTGCTTTCTGTACAGCATTCATTGGAAGCAGGACGTTTGGAGGTTCTGTTCCACAGGCGAAAAGCAGGCAGCACTAGGAGAATCTGTCAAGGAAGCTCCTCTTTATGGCTAGCGAGGCTTAATTCAAACGTGCAATGGAAAATTGTTCTGGGGTAACTGAGCTCTAACTTCACGCTCTAACACTTGCAGCTACTTTCTCCTAACTCATACAGAGTGGAATCGCCAAATACAGAGTAGAATTCTGTTGCGGTACGCTGTGTTCTTGTGTGCTTGGCGATGTATTGCCGACGGCCTGCGGGACCTGCTTGTCTTCTGTGTTGTGTGTTGTCCGTGCTGTGTGTATCTTGTATGTAGTATGTGCGGTATGTGTTCCTCACTGCTTGCTGAGTGCACAGTTCTGTGTATTTTTCACTGTGCTGTGTGTTATGTGAGATGTTGGTATTTGTGAGTGGTGTGTGTTGAGTGGTTCTTCGTGCATTGTACATTTCGCCTTTTTTGATGAGTTCTCTGTTGGCGGTTGCATATGTTGTGCGTTTGGTGTGTGGCTTCCCGTCTAATGTTTAGTGTGAAATGTGTGTCTGGTCTTTCTGTTGTCTGCTGTGTTGTGTACTGTGTTGTGGGTTGTGCGAGTGCTGTCTTTCGGCTTTCCGTGTGTTGCATACTGGGTCGATGTTGGGTGGGCTGTGTAATTTGAGCACTGTGTGCAAAGTTGAGTTTGCCTTGTGTCGGACGTGTTGTGTGCATGTGCATGTTGTGTGTGTGTGTTTGTGCGTTTTCGTTCGTGCTGTCTGCGTGTGGGTCTGCGTGTGCGCAGTATTGTATGCTTGTGGTTGTGCGTGTTGTGTGTAGTGCGTTCTATGTGTGTTGCATGTGTTTTCGTCAGTTGCGTGTGTGCACTTGTAGGTGCTGTGTCAGTTTTGTGTGTGTGAGATTGTGATTTGTGTGCTGTTGTGTTAGAGAGGCTGTGTGTGTGTGTTTGGCTGTTTGAGTTATGCACATGATGTGAGATGTGTTGACTGTGTGTGGTTGTGCTTGTTTTGTACGTCTCTTGTGCGCAGTCTGCGGTCTGTGCAGTGTTTATCGCGCGTATTGTGAGCAGTAGCTATGTGCCTGCCTTTCAAGGGTGTGGTGTGTTTATGGTGTCTGTTGTGTGGCGTGTTTCTGTGTTGTGTGTGTGTGCACTGCGTTGTGCTCCTGTGTGAGGATGTATGTGTGGTGTGTCTGTGCGTGATTGTGTGTGTAGTGCGTAGTGTGTGAAATGGGTGCTACTTGTCTTCTTGGTTGGTTATATGTGTTTTGCCCATGGATTTGGGAGTGTCGTGTGTGTTAGGAGTTGTGGTACTTTCTGTGTGTGTCGTGTGATGTGTTGTTCTGTGATTTGTGTTTGTGCTGTGTGTGTCCTACTCTGTGTGTTCTGTGGTCTGTGTGTTTTGCAAGTTGAGTGAGATATTGCGTGTTATGACCGATATCTTGTGTATATGTTGCGTGTTTGGCATTGTGCATTCTGTGAGGCTCTGTGTGCTGTATGTTTTATGTGTGTTTGGAGTGATGTGTGCACTGTGTGAAATGTGTGTTGCATAAATTCGGTGTTCTTTCTGTGGTGGTTTGTGTGTGTTTTGCATGGGGGTTGCTATGTGTGTGGTTGTGTTTGACAGGTTGTGTGCGTGGTTGGCTCCTTGAGCAATGAGTGTACTTTGTGATGCGTGTACTGTGTATGGTCAAGCTTGGTCAGTGGGCCTCACTGTGGGTGTTGTGTTCACTCTGAGAACCGTGGTTCATGTGTATAGCGTGCAGTTATGTTCTCGGTGTGATGTGCTGTGCGTTGAGGGACTTCTGCATTCAAGTGCACAGAAGGTAGCCTCTCATGCTTGTCCGTTTTCGCCACAGGTTTCTAATCCTCCAGGAGGGCGTTGTTTCCTGAGGGTGCAAAGAGCCACGTCATCCCTTTAATAGCAAGGCCCTGACGATGCCTTTGTAGTAATCTGTCAGAAACTGCTGCGGGAGAGCCTTGTGCCAAACTCTGCTGGGGAAACAATCCACCGTGCACTGAGGAGACCCTCCCTGAGAGAATACTAGGCTGCTTTCGCCTTGCATGCAACTTGCTCCTACGTGATAAGGAAAACAGTAAACATTGCAGTAGAAGGCGGTCTTCTCTGTACGCCCTCTGTCTCAGAGACGGAAGTGAGCCGCGAATAGGCCTTCGCACTAGCCACACAGGAAGCTGCAGAACAAGATGCTTTGAAATGACAGCAGTGGAGGCAAGCCAGCTATGGATTCAGCTTATGTGAGTGAAAGAAACCAGTGCGGGATGGCCCATCCAAGGAATCATTGAAGCCGTGGCGGTGGAAGTTGAAACTGAGCTTACAATGTGCTTTCCGTGTCTGTCGTGTGCGCGTGCACTCTAAGCGCCTGAGTGACGTCTGCTGCGCAGAGCTCTGTGTGTGCCGGGCGGCGTGCGCTCGCTTGGGTGGCCATTCGCGTGAGGCCTTGCTGAGGCAGCCTGGCTGTCAGAAAGTTGCCCGCATACAACGAATTCCGCTTGCAATGTGCTTCCCGTGTCTGCCGTGTGTGCCTGCACTCTAAGCGCCTGAGTGGAGTCTGCTGCGCAGAGCTCTGTGTGTGCTGAGCGACGTGCGCTCGCTTGGGTGGCCATTCGCGCGAGGCCTTGCTGAGGAAGCCTGGCTGTCAGGAAAACGCCCGCATACAACGAATTTAGCTTGGCAGTGCAAAAAGTCGCTTTCGTCTGCTACTACGTGGCCGCTCCAGAGAGGCCCAGGTTGGTCTGTGTGGTATGTAATCCGGTTTCCCATGCCACAGTCTGAGCTTTGAAAACTAAGTGCCCATTGGCTTCAGTCCCCAACCATCATGTCAGCGAGAGGTGTGTGCAAGCTTCTGCAAAGCCTGGTGGCGGATGGGCCCTAAGCGTCAGGGCCGTTGTCCTGCAGAGAAGGATCTGAGGCTGTCTCAGTTCAAGGGATTTCCTGCTCAGCCATATCCAGACTGGCAGCTAAACACTGCTGTGTCAAGGCGAGCTTCTTATACACACTTCTACTCCCAGACACAGGGATACTGTGAAGAGGTCTTCCGCCCAGCCTCAGGGGAAGAGGCGGGGCAAGTTGCTTTCTGTACAGCATTCATTGGAAGCAGGACGTTTGGAGGTTCTGTTCCACAGGCGAAAAGCAGGCAGCACTAGGAGAATCTGTCAAGGAAGCTCCTCTTTATGGCTAGCGAGGCTTAATTCAAACGTGCAATGGAAAATTGTTCTGGGGTAACTGAGCTCTAACTTCACGCTCTAACACTTGCAGCTACTTTCTCCTAACTCATACAGAGTGGAATCGCCAAATACAGAGTAGAATTCTGTTGCGGTACGCTGTGTTCTTGTGTGCTTGGCGATGTATTGCCGACGGCCTTCGGGACCTGCTTGTCTTCTGTGTTGTGTGTTGTCCGTGCTGTGTGTATCTTGTATGTAGTATGTGCGGTATGTGTTCCTCACTGCTTGCTGAGTGCACAGTTCTGTGTATTTTTCACTGTGCTGTGTGTTATGTGAGATGTTGGTATTTGTGAGTGGTGTGTGTTGAGTGGTTCTTCGTGCATTGTACATTTCGCCTTTTTTGATGAGTTCTCTGTTGGCGGTTGCATATGTTGTGCGTTTGGTGTGTGGCTTCCCGTCTAATGTTTAGTGTGAAATGTGTGTCTGGTCTTTCTGTTGTCTGCTGTGTTGTGTACAGTGTTCTGGGTTGTGCGAGTGCTGTCTTTCGGCTTTCCGTGTGTTGCATACTGGGTCGATGTTGGGTGGGCTGTGTAATTTGAGCACTGTGTGCAAAGTTGAGTTTGCCTTGTGTCGGACGTGTTGTGTGCATGTGCATGTTGTGTGTGTGTGTTTGTGCGTTTTCGTTCGTGCTGTCTGCGTGTGGGTCTGCGTGTGCGCAGTATTGTATGCTTGTGGTTGTGCGTGTTGTGTGTAGTGCGTTCTATGTGTGTTGCATGTGTTTTCGTCAGTTGCGTGTGTGCACTTGTAGGTGCTGTGTCAGTTTTGTGTGTGTGAGATTGTGATTTGTGTGCTGTTGTGTTAGAGAGGCTGTGTGTGTGTGTTTGGCTGTTTGAGTTATGCACGTGATGTGAGATGTGTTGACTGTGTGTGGTTGTGCTTGTTTTGTACGTCTCTTGTGCGCAGTCTGCGGTCTGTGCAGTGTTTATCGCGCGTATTGTGAGCAGTAGCTATGTGCCTGCCTTTCAAGGGTGTGGTGTGTTTATGGTGTCTGTTGTGTGGCGTGTTTCTGTGTTGTGTGTGTGTGCACTGCGTTGTGCTCCTGTGTGAGGATGTATGTGTGGTGTGTCTGTGCGTGATTGTGTGTGTAGTGCGTAGTGTGTGAAATGGGTGCTACTTGTCTTCTTGGTTGGTTATATGTGTTTTGCCCATGGATTTGGGAGTGTCGTGTGTGTTAGGAGTTGTGGTACTTTCTGTGTGTGTCGTGTGATGTGTTGTTCTGTGATTTGTGTTTGTGCTGTGTGTGTCCTACTCTGTGTGTTCTGTGGTCTGTGTGTTTTGCAAGTTGAGTGAGATATTGCGTGTTATGACCGATATCTTGTGTATATGTTGTGTGTTTGGCATTGTGCATTCTGTGAGGCTCTGTGTGCTGTATGTTTTATGTGTGTTTGGAGTGATGTGTGCACTGTGTGAAATGTGTGTTGCATAAATTCGGTGTTCTTTCTGTGGTGGTTTGTGTGTGTTTTGCATGGGGGTTGCTATGTGTGTGGTTGTGTTTGACAGGTTGTGTGCGTGGTTGGCTCCTTGAGCAATGAGTGTACTTTGTGATGCGTGTACTGTGTATGGTCAAGCTTGGTCAGTGGGCCTCACTGTGGGTGTTGTGTTCACTCTGAGAACCGTGGTTCATGTGTATAGCGTGCAGTTATGTTCTCGGTGTGATGTGCTGTGCGTTGAGGGACTTCTGCATTCAAGTGCACAGAAGGTAGCCTCTCATGCTTGTCCGTTTTCGCCACAGGTTTCTAATCCTCCAGGAGGGCGTTGTTTCCTGAGGGTGCAAAGAGCCACGTCATCCCTTTAATAGCAAGGCCCTGACGATGCCTTTGTAGTAATCTGTCAGAAACTGCTGCGGGAGAGCCTTGTGCCAAACTCTGCTGGGGAAACAATCCACCGTGCACTGAGGAGACCCTCCCTGAGAGAATACTAGGCTGCTTTCGCCTTGCATGCAACTTGCTCCTACGTGATAAGGAAAACAGTAAACATTGCAGTAGAAGGCGGTCTTCTCTGTACGCCCTCTGTCTCAGAGACGGAAGTGAGCCGCGAATAGGCCTTCGCACTAGCCACACAGGAAGCTGCAGAACAAGATGCTTTGAAATGACAGCAGTGGAGGCAAGCCAGCTATGGATTCAGCTTATGTGAGTGAAAGAAACCAGTGCGGGATGGCCCATCCAAGGAATCATTGAAGCCGTGGCGGTGGAAGTTGAAACTGAGCTTGCAATGTGCTTTCCGTGTCTGTCGTGTGCGCGTGCACTCTAAGCGCCTGAGTGACGTCTGCTGCGCAGAGCTCTGTGTGTGCCGGGCGGCGTGCGCTCGCTTGGGTGGCCATTCGCGTGAGGCCTTGCTGAGGCAGCCTGGCTGTCATAAAGTTGCCCGCATACAACGAATTCCGCTTGCAATGTGCTTCCCGTGTCTGCCGTGTGTGCCTGCACTCTAAGCGCCTGAGTGGAGTCTGCTGCGCAGAGCTCTGTGTGTGCTGAGCGACGTGCGCTCGCTTGGGTGGCCATTCGCGCGAGGCCTTGCTGAGGAAGCGTGGCTGTCAGGAAAACGCCCGCATACAACGAATTTAGCTTGGCAGTGCAAAAAGTCGCTTTCGTCTGCTACTACGTGGCCGCTCCAGAGAGGCCCAGGTTGGTCTGTGTGGTATGTAAGCCGGTTTCCCATGCCACAGTCTGAGCTTTGAAAACTAAGTGCCCATTGGCTTCAGTCCCCAACCATCATGTCAGCGAGAGGTGTGTGCAAGCTTCTGCAAAGCCTGGTGGCGGATGGGCCCTAAGCGTCAGGGCCGTTGTCCTGCAGAGAAGGATCTGAGGCTGTCTCAGTTCAAGGGATTTCCTGCTCAGCCATATCCAGACTGGCAGCTAAACACTGCTGTGTCAAGGCGAGCTTCTTATACACACTTCTACTCCCAGACACAGGGATACTGTGAAGAGGTCTTCCGCCCAGCCTCAGGGGAAGAGGCGGGGCAAGTTGCTTTCTGTACAGCATTCATTGGAAGCAGGACGTTTGGAGGTTCTGTTCCACAGGCGAAAAGCAGGCAGCACTAGGAGAATCTGTCAAGGAAGCTCCTCTTTATGGCTAGCGAGGCTTAATTCAAACGTGCAATGGAAAATTGTTCTGGGGTAACTGAGCTCTAACTTCACGCTCTAACACTTGCAGCTACTTTCTCCTAACTCATACAGAGTGGAATCGCCAAATACAGAGTAGAATTCTGTTGCAGTACGCTGTGTTCTTGTGTGCTTGGCAATGTATTGCCGACGGCCTTCGGGACCTGCTTGTCTTCTGTGTTGTGTGTTGTCCGTGCTGTGTGTATCTTGTATGTAGTATGTGCGGTATGTGTTCCTCACTGCTTGCTGAGTGCACAGTTCTGTGTATTTTTCACTGTGCTGTGTGTTATGTGAGATGTTGGTATTTGTGAGTGGTGTGTGTTGAGTGGTTCTTCGTGCATTGTACATTTCGCCTTTTTTGATGAGTTCTCTGTTGGCGGTTGCATATGTTGTGCGTTTGGTGTGTGGCTTCCCGTCTAATGTTTAGTGTGAAATGTGTGTCTGGTCTTTCTGTTGTCTGCTGTGTTGTGTACAGTGTTCTGGGTTGTGCGAGTGCTGTCTTTCGGCTTTCCGTGTGTTGCATACTGGGTCGATGTTGGGTGGGCTGTGTAATTTGAGCACTGTGTGCAAAGTTGAGTTTGCCTTGTGTCGGACGTGTTGTGTGCATGTGCATGTTGTGTGTGTGTGTTTGTGCGTTTTCGTTCGTGCTGTCTGCGTGTGGGTCTGCGTGTGCGCAGTATTGTATGCTTGTGGTTGTGCGTGTTGTGTGTAGTGCGTTCTATGTGTGTTGCATGTGTTTTCGTCAGTTGCGTGTGTGCACTTGTAGGTGCTGTGTCAGTTTTGTGTGTGTGAGATTGTGATTTGTGTGCTGTTGTGTTAGAGAGGCTGTGTGTGTGTGTTTGGCTGTTTGAGTTATGCACGTGATGTGAGATGTGTTGACTGTGTGTGGTTGTGCTTGTTTTGTACGTCTCTTGTGCGCAGTCTGCGGTCTGTGCAGTGTTTATCGCGCGTATTGTGAGCAGTAGCTATGTGCCTGCCTTTCAAGGGTGTGGTGTGTTTATGGTGTCTGTTGTGTGGCGTGTTTCTGTGTTGTGTGTGTGTGCACTGCGTTGTGCTCCTGTGTGAGGATGTATGTGTGGTGTGTCTGTGCGTGATTGTGTGTGTAGTGCGTAGTGTGTGAAATGGGTGCTACTTGTCTTCTTGGTTGGTTATATGTGTTTTGCCCATGGATTTGGGAGTGTCGTGTGTGTTAGGAGTTGTGGTACTTTCTGTGTGTGTCGTGTGATGTGTTGTTCTGTGATTTGTGTTTGTGCTGTGTGTGTCCTACTCTGTGTGTTCTGTGGTCTGTGTGTTTTGCAATTTGAGTGAGATATTGCGTGTTATGACCGATATCTTGTGTATATGTTGTGTGTTTGGCATTGTGCATTCTGTGAGGCTCTGTGTGCTGTATGTTTTATGTGTGTTTGGAGTGATGTGTGCACTGTGTGAAATGTGTGTTGCATAAATTCGGTGTTCTTTCTGTGGTGGTTTGTGTGTGTTTTGCATGGGGGTTGCTATGTGTGTGGTTGTGTTTGACAGGTTGTGTGCGTGGTTGGCTCCTTGAGCAATGAGTGTACTTTGTGATGCGTGTACTGTGTATGGTCAAGCTTGGTCAGTGGGCCTCACTGTGGGTGTTGTGTTCACTCTGAGAACCGTGGTTCATGTGTATAGCGTGCAGTTATGTTCTCGGTGTGATGTGCTGTGCATTGAGGGACTTCTGCATTCAAGTGCACAGAAGGTAGCCTCTCATGCTTGTCCGTTTTCGCCACAGGTTTGTAATCCTCCAGGAGGGCGTTGTTTCCTGAGGGTGCAAAGAGCCACGTCATCCCTTTAATGGCAAGGCCCTGACGATGCCTTTGTAGTAATCTGTCAGAAACTGCTGCGGGAGAGCCTTGTGCCAAACTCTGCTGGGGAAACAATCCACCGTGCACTGAGGAGACCCTCCCTGAGAGAATACTAGGCTGCTTTCGCCTTGCATGCAACTTGCTCCTACGTGATAAGGAAAACAGTAAACATTGCAGTAGAAGGCGGTCTTCTCTGCACGCCCTCTGTCTCAGAGACCTAAGTGAGCCGCGAATAGGCCTTCGCACTAGCCACACAGGAAGCTGCAGAACAAGATGCTTTGAAATGACAGCAGTGGAGGCAAGCCAGCTATGGATTCAGCTTATGTGAGTGAAAGAAACCAGTGCGGGATGGCCCATCCAAGGAATCATTGAAGCCGTGGCGGTGGAAGTTGAAACTGAGCTTGCAATGTGCCTTCCGTGTCTGTCGTGTGCGCGTGCACTCTAAGCGCCTGAGTGACGTCTGCTGCGCAGAGCTCTGTGTCTGCCGAGCGGCGTGCGCTCGCTTGGGTGGCCATTCGCGTGAGGCCTTGCTGAGGCAGCCTGGCTGTCAGAAAGTTGCCCGCATACAACGAATTCCGCTTGCAAAGTGCTTCCCGTGTCTGCCCTGTGTGCCTGCACTCTACGAACCTGAGTGGAGTCTGCTGCGCAGAGCTCTGTGTGCGCCGAGCGGCGTGCGCTCGCTTGGGTGGCCATTCGCGTGAGGCCTTGCTGAGGCAGCCTGGCTGTCAGAAAGTTGCCCGCATACAACGAATTCCGCTTGCAATGTGCTTCCCGTGTCTGCCGTGTGTGCCTGCACTCTAAGCGCCTGAGTGGAGTCTGCTGCGCAGAGCTCTGTGTGTGCTGAGCGGCGTGCGCTCGCTTGGGTGGCCATTCGCGCGAGGCCTTGCTGAGGAAGCCTGGCTGTCAGGAAAACGCCCGCATACAACGAATTTAGCTTGGCAGTGCAAAAAGTCGCTTTCGTCTGCTACTACGTGGCCGCTCCAGAGAGGCCCAGGTTGGTCTGTGTGGTATGTAAGCCGGTTTCCCATGCCACAGTCTGAGCTTTGAAAACTAAGTGCCCATTGGCTTCAGTCCCCAACCATCATGTCAGCGAGAGGTGTGTGCAAGCTTCTGCAAAGCCTGGTGGCGGATGGGCCCTAAGCGTCAGGGCCGTTGTCCTGCAGAGAAGGATCTGAGGCTGTCTCAGTTCAAGGGATTTCCTGCTCAGCCATATCCAGACTGGCAGCTAAACACTGCTGTGTCAAGGCGAGCTTCTTATACACACTTCTACTCCCAGACACAGGGATACTGTGAAGAGGTCTTCCGCCCAGCCTCAGGGGAAGAGGCGGGGCAAGTTGCTTTCTGTACAGCATTCATTGGAAGCAGGACGTTTGGAGGTTCTGTTCCACAGGCGAAAAGCAGGCAGCACTAGGAGAATCTGTCAAGGAAGCTCCTCTTTATGGCTAGCGAGGCTTAATTCAAACGTGCAATGGAAAATTGTTCTGGGGTAACTGAGCTCTAACTTCACGCTCTAACACTTGCAGCTACTTTCTCCTAACTCATACAGAGTGGAATCGCCAAATACAGAGTAGAATTCTGTTGCGGTACGCTGTGTTCTTGTGTGCTTGGCGATGTATTGCCGACGGCCTGCGGGACCTGCTTGTCTTCTGTGTTGTGTGTTGTCCGTGCTGTGTGTATCTTGTATGTAGTATGTGCGGTATGTGTTCCTCACTGCTTGCTGAGTGCACAGTTCTGTGTATTTTTCACTGTGCTGTGTGTTATGTGAGATGTTGGTATTTGTGAGTGGTGTGTGTTGAGTGGTTCTTCGTGCATTGTACATTTCGCCTTTTTTGATGAGTTCTCTGTTGGCGGTTGCATATGTTGTGCGTTTGGTGTGTGGCTTCCCGTCTAATGTGTAGTGTGAAATGTGTGTCTGGTCTTTCTGTTGTCTGCTGTGTTGTGTACTGTGTTCTGGGTTGTGCGAGTGCTGTCTTTCGGCTTTCCGTGTGTTGCATACTGGGTCGATGATGGGTGGGCTGTGTAATTTGAGCAATGTGTGCAAAGTTGAGTTTGCCTTGTGTCGGACGTGTTGTGTGCATGTGCATGTTGTGTGTGTGTGTTTGTGCGTTTTCGTTCGTGCTGTCTGCGTGTGGGTCTGCGTGTGCGCAGTATTGTATGCTTGTGGTTGTGCGTGTTGTGTGTAGTGCGTTCTATGTGTGTTGCATGTGTTTTCGTCAGTTGCGTGTGTGCACTTGTAGGTGCTGTGTCAGTTTTGTGTGTGTGAGATTGTGATTTGTGTGCTGTTGTGTTAGAGAGGCTGTGTGTGTGTGTTTGGCTGTTTGAGTTATGCACATGATGTGAGATGTGTTGACTGTGTGTGGTTGTGCTTGTTTTGTACGTCTCTTGTGCGCGGTCTGCGGTCTGTGCAGTGTTTATCGCGCGTATTGTGAGCAGTAGCTATGTGCCTGCCTTTCAAGGGTGTGGTGTGTTTATGGTGTCTGTTGTGTGGCGTGTTTCTGTGTTGTGTGTGTGTGCACTGCGTTGTGCTCCTGTGTGAGGATGTATGTGTGGTGTGTCTGTGCGTGATTGTGTGTGTAGTGCGTAGTGTGTGAAATGGGTGCTACTTGTCTTCTTGGTTGGTTATATGTGTTTTGCCCATGGATTTGGGAGTGTCGTGTGTGTTAGGAGATGTGGTACTTTCTGTGTGTGTCGTGTGTTGTGTTGTTCTGTGATTTGTGTTTGTGCTGTGTGTGTCCTACTCTGTGTGTTCTGTGGTCTGTGTGTTTTGCAAGTTGAGTGAGATATTGCGTGTTATGACCGATATCTTGTGTATATGTTGCGTGTTTGGCATTGTGCATTCTGTGAGGCTCTGTGTGCTGTATGTTTTATGTGTGTTTGGAGTGATGTGTGCACTGTGTGAAATGTGTGTTGCATAAATTCGGTGTTCTTTCTGTGGTGGTTTGTGTGTGTTTTGCATGGGGTTTGCTATGTGTGTGGTTGTGTTTGACAGGTTGTGTGCGTGGTTGGCTCCTTGAGCAATGAGTGTACTTTGTGATGCGTGTACTGTGTATGGTCAAGCTTGGTCAGTGGGCCTCACTGTGGGTGTTGTGTTCACTCTGAGAACCGTGGTTCATGTGTATAGCGTGCAGTTATGTTCTGGGTGTGATGTGCTGTGCGTTGAGGGACTTCTGCATTCAAGTGCACAGAAGGTAGCCTCTCATGCTTGTCCGTTTTCGCCACAGGTTTGTAATCCTCCAGGAGGGCGTTGTTTCCTGAGGGTGCAAAGAGCCACGTCATCCCTTTAATAGCAAGGCCCTGACGATGCCTTTGTAGTAATCTGTCAGAAACTGCTGCGGGAGAGCCTTGTGCCAAACTCTGCTGGGGAAACAATCCACCGTGCACTGAGGAGACCCTCCCTGAGGGAATACTAGGCTGCTTTCGCCTTGCATGCAACTTGCTCCTACGTGATAAGGAAAACAGTAAACATTGCCGTAGAAGGCGGTCTTCACTGTACGCCCTCTGTCTCAGAGACGGAAGTGAGCTGCGAATAGGCCTTCGCACTAGCCACACAGGAAGCTGCAGAACAAGATGCTTTGAAATGACAGCAGTGGAGGCAAGCCAGCTATGGATTCAGCTTATGTGAGTGAAAGAAACCAGTGCGGGATGCCCCATCCAAGGATTCATTGAAGCCGTGGCGGTGGAAGTTGAAACTGAGCTTGCAATGTGCTTTCCGTGTCTGTCGTGTGCGCGTGCACTCTAAGCGCCTGAGTGACGTCTGCTGCGCAGAGCTCTGTGTGTGCCGAGCGGCGTGCGCTCGCTTGGGTGGCCATTCGCGTGAGGCCTTGCTGAGGCAGCCTGGCTGTCAGAAAGTTGCCCGCATACAACGAATTCCGCTTGCAAATTGCTTCCCGTGTCTGCCCTGTGTGCCTGCACTCTAAGCACCTGAGTGGAGTCTGCTCCGCAGAGCTCTGTGTGCGCCGAGCGGCGTGCGCTCGCTTGGGTGGCCATTCGCGTGAGGCCTTGCTGAGGCAGCCTGGCTGTCAGAAAGTTGCCCGCATACAACGAATTCCGCTTGCAATGTGCTTCCCGTGTCTGCCGTGTGTGCCTGCACTCTAAGCGCCTGAGTGGAGTCTGCTGCGCAGAGCTCTGTGTGTGCAGAGCGGCGTGCGCTCGCTTGGGTGGCCATTCGCGCGAGGCCATGCTGAGGAAGCCTGGCTGTCAGGAAAACGCCCGCATACAACGAATTTAGCTTGGCAGTGCAAAAACTCGCTTTCATCTGCTACTACGTGGCCGCTCCAGAGAGGCCCAGGTTGGTCTGTGTGGTATGTAAGCCGGTTTCCCATGCCACAGTCTGAGCTTTGAAAACTAAGTGCCCATTGGCTTCAGTCCCCAACCATCATGTCAGCGAGAGGTGTGTGCAAGCTTCTGCAAAGCCTGGTGGCGGATGGGCCCTAAGCGTCAGGGCCGTTGTCCTGCAGAGAAGGATCTGAGGCTGTCTCAGTTCAAGGGATTTCCTGCTCAGCCATATCCAGACTGGCAGCTAAACACTGCTGTGTCAAGGCGAGCTTCTTATACACACTTCTACTCCCAGACACAGGGATACTGTGAAGAGGTCTTCCGCCCAGCCTCAGGGGAAGAGGCGGGGCAAGTTGCTTTCTGTACAGCATTCATTGGAAGCAGGACGTTTGGAGGTTCTGTTCCACAGGCGAAAAGCAGGCAGCACTAGGAGAATCTGTCAAGGAAGCTCCTCTTTATGGCTAGCGAGGCTTAATTCAAACGTGCAATGGAAAATTGTTCTGGGGTAACTGAGCTCTAACTTCACGCTCTAACACTTGCAGCTACTTTCTCCTAACTCATACAGAGTGGAATCGCCAAATACAGAGTAGAATTCTGTTGCGGTACGCTGTGTTCTTGTGTGCTTGGCGATGTATTGCCGACGGCCTGCGGGACCTGCTTGACTTCTGTGTTGTGTGTTGTCCGTGCTGTGTGTATCTTGTATGTAGTATGTGCGGTATGTGTTCCTCACTGCTTGCTGAGTGCACAGTTCTGTGTATTTTTCACTGTGCTGTGTGTTATGTGAGATGTTGGTATTTGTGAGTGGTGTGTGTTGAGTGGTTCTTCGTGCATTGTACATTTCGCCTTTTTTGATGAGTTCTCTGTTGGCGGTTGCATATGTTGTGCGTTTGGTGTGTGGCTTCCCGTCTAATGTTTAGTGTGAAATGTGTGTCTGGTCTTTCTGTTGTCTGCTGTGTTGTGTACAGTGTTCTGGGTTGTGCGAGTGCTGTCTTTCGGCTTTCCGTGTGTTGCATACTGGGTCGATGTTGGGTGGGCTGTGTAATTTGAGCACTGTGTGCAAAGTTGAGTTTGCCTTGTGTCGGACGTGTTGTGTGCATGTGCATGTTGTGTGTGTGTGTTTGTGCGTTTTCGTTCGTGCTGTCTGCGTGTGGGTCTGCGTGTGCGCAGTATTGTATGCTTGTGGTTGTGCGTGTTGTGTGTAGTGCGTTCTATGTGTGTTGCATGTGTTTTCGTCAGTTGCGTGTGTGCACTTGTAGGTGCTGTGTCAGTTTTGTGTGTGTGAGATTGTGATTTGTGTGCTGTTGTGTTAGAGAGGCTGTGTGTGTGTGTTTGGCTGTTTGAGTTATGCACGTGATGTGAGATGTGTTGACTGTGTGTGGTTGTGCTTGTTTTGTACGTCTCTTGTGCGCAGTCTGCGGTCTGTGCAGTGTTTATCGCGCGTATTGTGAGCAGTAGCTATGTGCCTGCCTTTCAAGGGTGTGGTGTGTTTATGGTGTCTGTTGTGTGGCGTGTTTCTGTGTTGTGTGTGTGTGCACTGCGTTGTGCTCCTGTGTGAGGATGTATGTGTGGTGTGTCTGTGCGTGATTGTGTGTGTAGTGCGTAGTGTGTGAAATGGGTGCTACTTGTCTTCTTGGTTGGTTATATGTGTTTTGCCCATGGATTTGGGAGTGTCGTGTGTGTTAGGAGTTGCGGTACTTTCTGTGTGTGTCGTGTGCTGTGTTGTTCTGTGATTTGTGTTTGTGCTGTGTGTGTCCTACTCTGTGTGTTCTGTGGTCTGTGTGTTTTGCAAGTTGAGTGAGATATTGCGTGTTATGACCGATATCTTGTGTATATGTTGCGTGTTTGGCATTGTGCATTCTGTGAGGCTCTGTGTGCTGTATGTTTTATGTGTGTTTGGAGTGATGTGTGCACTGTGTGAAATGTGTGTTGCATAAATTCGGTGTTCTTTCTGTGGTGGTTTGTGTGTGTTTTGCATGGGGTTTGCTATGTGTGTGGTTGTGTTTGACAGGTTGTGTGCGTGGTTGGCTCCTTGAGCAATGAGTGTACTTTGTGATGCGTGTACTGTGTATGGTCAAGCTTGGTCAGTGGGCCTCACTGTGGGTGTTGTGTTCACTCTGAGAACCGTGGTTCATGTGTATAGCGTGCAGTTATGTTCTGGGTGTGATGTGCTGTGCGTTGAGGGACTTCTGCATTCAAGTGCACAGAAGGTAGCCTCTCATGCTTGTCCGTTTTCGCCACAGGTTTGTAATCCTCCAGGAGGGCGTTGTTTCCTGAGGGTGCAAAGAGCCACGTCATCCCTTTAATAGCAAGGCCCTCACGATGCCTTTGTAGTAATCTGTCAGAAACTGCTGCGGGAGAGCCTTGTGCCAAACTCTGCTGGGGAAACAATCCACCGTGCACTGAGGAGACCCTCCCTGAGGGAATACTAGGCTGCTTTCGCCTTGCATGCAACTTGCTCCTACGTGATAAGGAAAACAGTAAACATTGCCGTAGAAGGCGGTCTTCACTGTACGCCCTCTGTCTCAGAGACGGAAGTGAGCTGCGAATAGGCCTTCGCACTAGCCACACAGGAAGCTGCAGAACAAGATGCTTTGAAATGACAGCAGTGGAGGCAAGCCAGCTATGGATTCAGCTTATGTGAGTGAAAGAAACCAGTGCGGGATGCCCCATCCAAGGATTCATTGAAGCCGTGGCGGTGGAAGTTGAAACTGAGCTTGCAATGTGCTTTCCGTGTCTGTCGTGTGCGCGTGCACTCTAAGCGCCTGAGTGACGTCTGCTGCGCAGAGCTCTGTGTGTGCCGAGCGGCGTGCGCTCGCTTGGGTGGCCATTCGCGTGAGGCCTTGCTGAGGCAGCCTGGCTGTCAGAAAGTTGCCCGCATACAACGAATTCCGCTTGCAAATTGCTTCCCGTGTCTGCCCTGTGTGCCTGCACTCTAAGCACCTGAGTGGAGTCTGCTCCGCAGAGCTCTGTGTGCGCCGAGCGGCGTGCGCTCGCTTGGGTGGCCATTCGCGTGAGGCCTTGCTGAGGCAGCCTGGCTGTCAGAAAGTTGCCCGCATACAACGAATTCCGCTTGCAATGTGCTTCCCGTGTCTGCCGTGTGTGCCTGCACTCTAAGCGCCTGAGTGGAGTCTGCTGCGCAGAGCTCTGTGTGTGCAGAGCGGCGTGCGCTCGCTTGGGTGGCCATTCGCGCGAGGCCATGCTGAGGAAGCCTGGCTGTCAGGAAAACGCCCGCATACAACGAATTTAGCTTGGCAGTGCAAAAACTCGCTTTCATCTGCTACTACGTGGCCGCTCCAGAGAGGCCCAGGTTGGTCTGTGTGGTATGTAAGCCGGTTTCCCATGCCACAGTCTGAGCTTTGAAAACTAAGTGCCCATTGGCTTCAGTCCCCAACCATCATGTCAGCGAGAGGTGTGTGCAAGCTTCTGCAAAGCCTGGTGGCGGATGGGCCCTAAGCGTCAGGGCCGTTGTCCTGCAGAGAAGGATCTGAGGCTGTCTCAGTTCAAGGGATTTCCTGCTCAGCCATATCCAGACTGGCAGCTAAACACTGCTGTGTCAAGGCGAGCTTCTTATACACACTTCTACTCCCAGACACAGGGATACTGTGAAGAGGTCTTCCGCCCAGCCTCAGGGGAAGAGGCGGGGCAAGTTGCTTTCTGTACAGCATTCATTGGAAGCAGGACGTTTGGAGGTTCTGTTCCACAGGCGAAAAGCAGGCAGCACTAGGAGAATCTGTCAAGGAAGCTCCTCTTTATGGCTAGCGAGGCTTAATTCAAACGTGCAATGGAAAATTGTTCTGGGGTAACTGAGCTCTAACTTCACGCTCTAACACTTGCAGCTACTTTCTCCTAACTCATACAGAGTGGAATCGCCAAATACAGAGTAGAATTCTGTTGCGGTACGCTGTGTTCTTGTGTGCTTGGCGATGTATTGCCGACGGCCTGCGGGACCTGCTTGACTTCTGTGTTGTGTGTTGTCCGTGCTGTGTGTATCTTGTATGTAGTATGTGCGGTATGTGTTCCTCACTGCTTGCTGAGTGCACAGTTCTGTGTATTTTTCACTGTGCTGTGTGTTATGTGAGATGTTGGTATTTGTGAGTGGTGTGTGTTGAGTGGTTCTTCGTGCATTGTACATTTCGCCTTTTTTGATGAGTTCTCTGTTGGCGGTTGCATATGTTGTGCGTTTGGTGTGTGGCTTCCCGTCTAATGTTTAGTGTGAAATGTGTGTCTGGTCTTTCTGTTGTCTGCTGTGTTGTGTACAGTGTTCTGGGTTGTGCGAGTGCTGTCTTTCGGCTTTCCGTGTGTTGCATACTGGGTCGATGTTGGGTGGGCTGTGTAATTTGAGCACTGTGTGCAAAGTTGAGTTTGCCTTGTGTCGGACGTGTTGTGTGCATGTGCATGTTGTGTGTGTGTGTTTGTGCGTTTTCGTTCGTGCTGTCTGCGTGTGGGTCTGCGTGTGCGCAGTATTGTATGCTTGTGGTTGTGCGTGTTGTGTGTAGTGCGTTCTATGTGTGTTGCATGTGTTTTCGTCAGTTGCGTGTGTGCACTTGTAGGTGCTGTGTCAGTTTTGTGTGTGTGAGATTGTGATTTGTGTGCTGTTGTGTTAGAGAGGCTGTGTGTGTGTGTTTGGCTGTTTGAGTTATGCACGTGATGTGAGATGTGTTGACTGTGTGTGGTTGTGCTTGTTTTGTACGTCTCTTGTGCGCAGTCTGCGGTCTGTGCAGTGTTTATCGCGCGTATTGTGAGCAGTAGCTATGTGCCTGCCTTTCAAGGGTGTGGTGTGTTTATGGTGTCTGTTGTGTGGCGTGTTTCTGTGTTGTGTGTGTGTGCACTGCGTTGTGCTCCTGTGTGAGGATGTATGTGTGGTGTGTCTGTGCGTGATTGTGTGTGTAGTGCGTAGTGTGTGAAATGGGTGCTACTTGTCTTCTTGGTTGGTTATATGTGTTTTGCCCATGGATTTGGGAGTGTCGTGTGTGTTAGGAGTTGTGGTACTTTCTGTGTGTGTCGTGTGATGTGTTGTTCTGTGATTTGTGTTTGTGCTGTGTGTGTCCTACTCTGTGTGTTCTGTGGTCTGTGTGTTTTGCAAGTTGAGTGAGATATTGCGTGTTATGACCGATATCTTGTGTATATGTTGTGTGTTTGGCATTGTGCATTCTGTGAGGCTCTGTGTGCTGTATGTTTTATGTGTGTTTGGAGTGATGTGTGCACTGTGTGAAATGTGTGTTGCATAAATTCGGTGTTCTTTCTGTGGTGGTTTGTGTGTGTTTTGCATGGGGGTTGCTATGTGTGTGGTTGTGTTTGACAGGTTGTGTGCGTGGTTGGCTCCTTGAGCAATGAGTGTACTTTGTGATGCGTGTACTGTGTATGGTCAAGCTTGGTCAGTGGGCCTCACTGTGGGTGTTGTGTTCACTCTGAGAACCGTGGTTCATGTGTATAGCGTGCAGTTATGTTCTCGGTGTGATGTGCTGTGCGTTGAGGGACTTCTGCATTCAAGTGCACAGAAGGTAGCCTCTCATGCTTGTCCGTTTTCGCCACAGGTTTGTAATCCTCCAGGAGGGCGTTGTTTCCTGAGGGTGCAAAGAGCCACGTCATCCCTTTAATGGCAAGGCCCTGACGATGCCTTTGTAGTAATCTGTCAGAAACTGCTGCGGGAGAACCTTGTGCCAAACTCTGCTGGGGAAACAATCCACCGTGCACTGAGGAGACCCTCCCTGAGAGAATACTAGGCTGCTTTCGCCTTGCATGCAACTTGCTCCTACGTGATAAGGAAAACAGTAAACATTGCCGTAGAAGGCGGTCTTCACTGTACGCCCTCTGTCTCAGAGACGGAAGTGAGCCGCGAATAGGCCTTCGCACTAGCCACACAGGAAGCTGCAGAACAAGATGCTTTGAAATGACAGCAGTGGAGGCAAGCCAGCTATGGATTCAGCTTATGTGAGTGAAAGAAACCAGTGCGGGATGCCCCATCCAAGGATTCATTGAAGCCGTGGCGGTGGAAGTTGAAACTGAGCTTGCAATGTGCTTTCCGTGTCTGTCGTGTGCGCGTGCACTCTAAGCGCCTCAGTGACGTCTGCTGCGCAGAGCTCTGTGTGTGCCGAGCGGCGTGCGCTCGCTTGGGTGGCCATTCGCGTGAGGCCTTGCTGAGGCAGCCTGGCTGTCAGAAAGTTGCCCGCATACAACGAATTCCGCTTGCAAAGTGCTTCCCGTGTCTGCCCTGTGTGCCTGCACTCTAAGCACCTGAGTGGAGTCTGCTCCGCAGAGCTCTGTGTGCGCCGAGCGGCGTGCGCTCGCTTGGGTGGCCATTCGCGTGAGGCCTTGCTGAGGCAGCCTGGCTGTCAGAAAGTTGCCCGCATACAACGAATTCCGCTTGCAATGTGCTTCCCGTGTCTGCCGTGTGTGCCTGCACTCTAAGCGCCTGAGTGGAGTCTGCTGCGCAGAGCTCTGTGTGTGCTGAGCGGCGTGCGCTCGCTTGGGTGGCCATTCGCGCGAGGTCATGCTGAGGAAGCCTGGCTGTCAGGAAAACGCCCGCATACAACGAATTTAGCTTGGCAGTGCAAAAACTCGCTTTCATCTGCTACTACGTGGCCGCTCCAGAGAGGCCCAGGTTGGTCTGTGTGGTATGTAAGCCGGTTTCCCATGCCACAGTCTGAGCTTTGAAAACTAAGTGCCCATTGGCTTCAGTCCCCAACCATCATGTCAGCGAGAGGTGTGTGCAAGCTTCTGCAAAGCCTGGTGGCGGATGGGCCCTAAGCGTCAGGGCCGTTGTCCTGCAGAGAAGGATCTGAGGCTGTCTCAGTTCAAGGGATTTCCTGCTCAGCCATATCCAGACTGGCAGCTAAACACTGCTGTGTCAAGGCGAGCTTCTTATACACACTTCTACTCCCAGACACAGGGATACTGTGAAGAGGTCTTCCGCCCAGCCTCAGGGGAAGAGGCGGGGCAAGTTGCTTTCTGTACAGCATTCATTGGAAGCAGGACGTTTGGAGGTTCTGTTCCACAGGCGAAAAGCAGGCAGCACTAGGAGAATCTGTCAAGGAAGCTCCTCTTTATGGCTAGCGAGGCTTAATTCAAACGTGCAATGGAAAATTGTTCTGGGGTAACTGAGCTCTAACTTCACGCTCTAACACTTGCAGCTACTTTCTCCTAACTCATACAGAGTGGAATCGCCAAATACAGAGTAGAATTCTGTTGCGGTACGCTGTGTTCTTGTGTGCTTGGCGATGTATTGCCGAAGGCTTGCGGGACCTGCTTGTCTTCTGTGTTGTGTGTTGTCCGTGCTGTGCGTATCTTGTATGTAGTATGTGCGGTATGTGTTCCTCACTGCTTGCTGAGTGCACAGTTCTGTGTATTTTTCACTGTGCTGTGTGTTATGTGAGATGTTGGTATTTGTGAGTGGTGTGTGTTGAGTGGTTCTTCGTGCATTGTACATTTCGCCTTTTTTGATGAGTTCTCTGTTGGCGGTTGCATATGTTGTGCGTTTGGTGTGTGGCTTCCCGTCTAATGTTTAGTGTGAAATGTGTGTCTGGTCTTTCTGTTGTCTGCTGTGTTGTGTACTGTGTTGTGGGTTGTGCGAGTGCTGTCTTTCGGCTTTCCGTGTGTTGAATACTGGGTCGATGTTGGGTGGGCTGTGTAATTTGAGCACTGTGTGCAAAGTTGAGTTTGCCTTGTGTCGGACGTGTTGTGTGCATGTGCATGTTGTGTGTGTGTGTTTGTGCGTTTTCGTTCGTGCTGTCTGCGTGTGGGTCTGCGTGTGCGCAGTATTGTATGCTTGTGGTTGTGCGTGTTGTGTGTAGTGCGTTCTATGTGTGTTGCATGTGTTTTCGTCAGTTGCGTGTGTGCACTTGTAGGTGCTGTGTCAGTTTTGTGTGTGTGAGATTGTGATTTGTGTGCTGTTGTGTTAGAGAGGCTGTGTGTGTGTGTTTGGCTGTTTGTGTTATGCACATGATGTGAGATGTGTTGACTGTGTGTGGTTGTGCTTGTTTTGTACGTCTCTTGTGCGCAGTCTGCGGTCTGTGCAGTGTTTATCGCGCGTATTGTGAGCAGTAGCTATGTGCCTGCCTTTCAAGGGTGTGGTGTGTTTATGGTGTCTGTTGTGTGGCGTGTTTCTGTGTTGTGTGTGTGTGCACTGCGTTGTGCTCCTGTGTGAGGATGTATGTGTGGTGTGTCTGTGCGTGATTGTGTGTGTAGTGCGTAGTGTGTGAAATGGGTGCTACTTGTCTTCTTGGTTGGTTATATGTGTTTTCCCCATGGATTTGGGAGTGTCGTGTGTGTTCGGAGTTGTGGTACTTTCTGTGTGTGTCGTGTGCTGTGCTGTTCTGTGATTTGTGTTTGTGCTGTGTGTGTCCTACTCTGTGTGTTCTGTGGTCTGTGTGTTTTGCAAGTTGAGTGAGATATTGCGTGTTATGACCGATATCTTGTGTATATGTTGCGTGTTTGGCATTGTGCATTCTGTGAGGCTCTGTGTGCTGTATGTTTCATGTGTGTTTGGAGTGATGTGTGCACTGTGTGAAATGTGTGTTGCATAAATTCGGTGTTCTTTCTGTGGTGGTTTGTGTGTGTTTTGCATGGGGGTTGCTATGTGTGTGGTTGTGTTTGACAGGTTGTGTGCGTGGTTGGCTCCTTGAGCAATGAGTGTACTTTGTGATGCGTGTACTGTGTATGGTCAAGCTTGGTCAGTGGGCCTCACTGTGGGTGTTGTGTTCACTCTGAGAACCGTGGTTCATGTGTATAGCGTGCAGTTATGTTCTCGGTGTGATGTGCTGTGCGTTGAGGGACTTCTGCATTCAAGTGCACAGAAGGTAGCCTCTCATGCTTGTCCGTTTTCGCCACAGGTTTGTAATCCTCCAGGAGGGCGTTGTTTCCTGAGGGTGCAAAGAGCCACGTCGTCCCTTTAATAGCAAGGCCCTGACGATGCCTTTGTAGTAATCTGTCAGAAACTGCTGCGGGAGAGCCTTGTGCCAAACTCTGCTGGGGAAACAATCCACCGTGCACTGAGGAGACCTCCCTGAGAGAATACTAGGCTGCTTTCGCCTTGCATGCAACTTGCTCCTACGTGATAAGGAAAACAGTAAACATTGCAGTAGAAGGCGGTCTTCTCTGTAAGCCCTCTGTCTCAGAGACCGAAGTGAGCCGCGAATAGGCCTTCGCACTAGCCACACAGGAAGCTGCAGAACAAGATGCTTTGAAATGACAGCAGTGGAGGCAAGCCAGCTATGGATTCAGCTTATGTGAGTGAAAGAAACCAGTGCGGGATGGCCCATCCAAGGAATCATTGAAGCCGTGGCGGTGGAAGTTGAAACTGAGCTTGCAATGTGCTTTCCGTGTCTGTCGTGTGCGCGTGCACTCTAAGCGCCTGAGTGACGTCTGCTGCGCAGAGCTCTGTGTGTGCCGAGCGGCGTGCGCTCGCTTGGGTGTCCATTCGCGTGAGGCCTTGCTGAGGCAGCCTGGCTGTCAGAAAGTTGCCCGCATACAACGAATTCCGCTTGCAAAGTGCTTCCCGTGTCTGCCCTGTGTGCCTGCACTCTAAGCACCTGAGTGGAGTCTGCTGCGCAGAGCTCTGTGTGTGCCGAGCGGCGTGCGCTCGCTTGGGTGGCCATTCGCGTGAGGCCTTGCTGAGGCAGCCTGGCTGTCAGAAAGTTGCCCGCATACAACGAATTCCGCTTGCAATGTGCTTCCCGTGTCTGCCGTGTGTGCCTGCACTCTAAGCGCCTGAGTGGAGTCTGCTGCGCAGAGCTCTGTGTGTGCTGAGCGGCGTGCGCTCGCTTGGGTGGCCATTCGCGCGAGGCCTTGCTGAGGAAGCCTGGCTGTCAGGAAAACGCCCGCATACAACGAATTTAGCTTGGCAGTGCAAAAAGTCGCTTTCGTCTGCTACTACGTGGCCGCTCCAGAGAGGCCCAGGTTGGTCTGTGTGGTATGTAAGCCGGTTTCCCATGCCACAGTCTGAGCTTTGAAAACTAAGTGCCCATTGGCTTCAGTCCCCAACCATCATGTCAGCGAGAGGTGTGTGCAAGCTTCTGCAAAGCCTGGTGGCGGATGGGCCCTAAGCGTCAGGGCCGTTGTCCTGCAGAGAAGGATCTGAGGCTGTCTCAGTTCAAGGGATTTCCTGCTCAGCCATATCCAGACTGGCAGCTAAACACTGCTGTGTCAAGGCGAGCTTCTTCTACACACTTCTACTCCCAGACACAGGGATACTGTGAAGAGGTCTTCCGCCCAGCCTCAGGGGAAGAGGCGGGGCAAGTTGCTTTCTGTACAGCATTCATTGGAAGCAGGACGTTTGGAGGTTCTGTTCCACAGGCGAAAAGCAGGCAGCACTAGGAGAATCTGTCAAGGAAGCTCCTCTTTATGGCTAGCGAGGCTTAATTCAAACGTGCAATGGAAAATTGTTCTGGGGTAACTGAGCTCTAACTTCACGCTCTAACACTTGCAGCTACTTTCTCCTAACTCATACAGAGTGGAATCGCCAAATACAGAGTAGAATTCTGTTGCGGTACGCTGTGTTCTTGTGTGCTTGGCGATGTATTGCCGAAGGCTTACGGGACCTGCTTGTCTTCTGTGTTGTGTGTTGTCCGTGCTGTGCGTATCTTGTATGTAGTATGTGCGGTATGTGTTCCTCACTGCTTGCTGAGTGCACAGTTCTGTGTATTTTTCACTGTGCTGTGTGTTATGTGAGATGTTGGTATTTGTGAGTGGTGTGTGTTGAGTGGTTCTTCGTGCATTGTACATTTCGCCTTTTTTGATGAGTTCTCTGTTGGCGGTTGCATATGTTGTGCGTTTGGTGTGTGGCTTCCCGTCTAATGTTTAGTGTGAAATGTGTGTCTGGTCTTTCTGTTGTCTGCTGTGTTGTGTACTGTGTTGTGGGTTGTGCGAGTGCTGTCTTTAGGCTTTCCGTGTGTTGCATACTGGGTCGATGTTGGGTGGGCTGTGTAATTTGAGCACTGTGTGCAAAGTTGAGTTTGCCTTGTGTCGGACGTGTTGTGTGCATGTGCATGTTGTGTGTGTGTGTTTGTGCGTTTTCGTTCGTGCTGTCTGCGTGTGGGTCTGCGTGTGCGCAGTATTGTATGTTTGTGGTTGTGCGTGTTGTGTGTAGTGCGTTCTATGTGTGTTGCATGTGTTTTCGTCAGTTGCGTGTGTGCACTTGTAGGTGCTGTGTCAGTTTTGTGTGTGTGAGATTGTGATTTGTGTGCTGTTGTGTTAGAGAGGCTGTGTGTGTGTGTTTGGCTGTTTGAGTTATGCACATGATGTGAGATGTGTTGACTGTGTGTGGTTGTGCTTGTTTTGTACGTCTCTTGTGCGCAGTCTGCGGTCTGTGCAGTGTTTATCGCGCGTATTGTGAGCAGTAGCTATGTGCCTGCCTTTCAAGGGTGTGGTGTGTTTATGGTGTCTGTTGTGTGGCGTGTTTCTGTGTTGTGTGTGTGTGCACTGCGTTGTGCTCCTGTGTGAGGATGTATGTGTGGTGTGTCTGTGCGTGATTGTGTGTGTAGTGCGTAGTGTGTGAAATGGGTGCTACTTGTCTTCTTGGTTGGTTATATGTGTTTTCCCCATGGATTTGGGAGTGTCGTGTGTGTTCGGAGTTGTGGTACTTTCTGTGTGTGTCGTGTGCTGTGCTGTTCTGTGATTTGTGTTTGTGCTGTGTGTGTCCTACTCTGTGTGTTCTGTGGTCTGTGTGTTTTGCAAGTTGAGTGAGATATTGCGTGTTATGACCGATATCTTGTGTATATGTTGCGTGTTTGGCATTGTGCATTCTGTGAGGCTCTGTGTGCTGTATGTTTTATGTGTGTTTGGAGTGATGTGTGCACTGTGTGAAATGTGTGTTGCATAAATTCGGTGTTCTTTCTGTGGTGGTTTGTGTGTGTTTTGCATGGGGGTTGCTATGTGTGTGGTTGTGTTTGACAGGTTGTGTGCGTGGTTGGCTCCTTGAGCAATGAGTGTACTTTGTGATGCGTGTACTGTGTATGGTCAAGCTTGGTCAGTGGGCCTCACTGTGGGTGTTGTGTTCACTCTGAGAACCGTGGTTCATGTGTATAGCGTGCAGTTATGTTCTCGGTGTGATGTGCTGTGCGTTGAGGGACTTCTGCATTCAAGTGCACAGAAGGTAGCCTCTCATGCTTGTCCGTTTTCGCCACAGGTTTGTAATCCTCCAGGAGGGCGTTGTTTCCTGAGGGTGCAAAGAGCCACGTCATCCCTTTAATAGCAAGGCCCTGACGATGCCTTTGTAGTAATCTGTCAGAAACTGCTGCGGGAGAGCCTTGTGCCAAACTCTGCTTTGGAAACAATCCACCGTGCACTGAGGAGACCTCCCTGAGAGAATACTAGGCTGCTTTCGCCTTGCATGCAACTTGCTCCTACGTGATAAGGAAAACAGTAAACATTGCAGTAGAAGGCGGTCTTCTCTGTACGCCCTCTGTCTCAGAGACCGAAGTGAGCCGCGAATAGGCCTTCGCACTAGCCACACAGGAAGCTGCAGAACAAGATGCTTTGAAATGACAGCAGTGGAGGCAAGCCAGCTATGGATTCAGCTTATGTGAGTGAAAGAAACCAGTGCGGGATGGCCCATCCAAGGAATCATTGAAGCCGTGGCGGTGGAAGTTGAAACTGAGCTTGCAATGTGCTTTCCGTGTCTGTCGTGTGCGCGTGCACTCTAAGCGCCTGAGTGACGTCTGCTGCGCAGAGCTCTGTGTGTGCCGAGCGGCGTGCGCTCGCTTGGGTGGCCATTCGCGTGAGGCCTTGCTGAGGCAGCCTGGCTGTCAGAAAGTTGCCCGCATACAACGAATTCCGCTTGCAAAGTGCTTCCCGTGTCTGCCCTGTGTGCCTGCACTCTAAGCACCTGAGTGGAGTCTGCTGCGCAGAGCTCTGTGTGTGCCGAGCGGCGTGCGCTCGCTTGGGTGGCCATTCGCGTGAGGCCTTGCTGAGGCAGCCTGGCTGTCAGAAAGCTGCCCGCAGACAACGAATTCCGCTTGCAAAGTGCTTCCCGTGTCTGCCCTGTGTGCCTGCACGCTAAGCACATGAGTGGAGTCTGCTGCGCAGAGCTCTGTGTGTGCTGAGCGGCGTGCGCTCGCTTGGGTGGCCATTCGCGCGAGGCCTTGCTGAGGAAGCCTGGCTGTCAGGAAAACGCCCGCATACAACGAATTTAGCTTGGCAGTGCAAAAAGTCGCTTTCGTCTGCTACTACGTGGCCGCTCCAGAGAGGCCCAGGTTGGTCTGTGTGGTATGTAAGCCGTTTTCCCATGCCACAGTCTGAGCTTTGAAAACTAAGTGCCCATTGGCTTCAGTCCCCAACCATCATGTCAGCGAGAGGTGTGTGCAAGCTTCTGCAAAGCCTGGTGGCGGATGGGCCCTAAGCGTCAGGGCCGTTGTCCTGCAGAGAAGGATCTGAGGCTGTCTCAGTTCAAGGGATTTCCTGCTCAGCCATATCCAGACTGGCAGCTAAACACTGCTGTGTCAAGGCGAGCTTCTTATACACACTTCTACTCCCAGACACAGGGATACTGTGAAGAGGTCTTCCGCCCAGCCTCAGGGGAAGAGGCGGGGCAAGTTGCTTTCTGTACAGCATTCATTGGAAGCAGGACGTTTGGAGGTTCTGTTCCACAGGCGAAAAGCAGGCAGCACTAGGAGAATCTGTCAAGGAAGCTCCTCTTTATGGCTAGCGAGGCTTAATTCAAACGTGCAATGGAAAATTGTTCTGCGGTAACTGAGCTCTAACTTCACGCTCTAACACTTGCAGCTACTTTCTCCTAACTCATACAGAGTGGAATCGCCAAATACAGAGTAGAATTCTGTTGCGGTACGCTGTGTTCTTGTGTGCTTGGCGATGTATTGCCGACGGCCTGCGGGACCTGCTTGTCTTCTGTGTTGTGTGTTGTCCGTGCTGTGTGTATCTTGTATGTAGTATGTGCGGTATGTGTTCCTCACTGCTTGCTGAGTGCACAGTTCTGTGTATTTTTCACTGTGCTGTGTGTTATGTGAGATGTTGGTATTTGTGAGTGGTGTGTGTTGAGTGGTTCTTCGTGCATTGTACATTTCGCCTTTTTTGATGAGTTCTCTGTTGGCGGTTGCATATGTTGTGCGTTTGGTGTGTGGCTTCCCGTCTAATGTTTAGTGTGAAATGTGTGTCTGGTCTTTCTGTTGTCTGCTGTGTTGTGTACTGTGTTGTGGGTTGTGCGAGTGCTGTCTTTCGGCTTTCCGTGTGTTGCATACTGGGTCGATGTTGGGTGGGCTGTGTAATTTGAGCACTGTGTGCAAAGTTGAGTTTGCCTTGTGTCGGACGTGTTGTGTGCATGTGCATGTTGTGTGTGTGTGTTTGTGCGTTTTCGTTCGTGCTGTCTGCGTGTGGGTCTGCGTGTGCGCAGTATTGTATGCTTGTGGTTGTGCGTGTTGTGTGTAGTGCGTTCTATGTGTGTTGCATGTGTTTTCGTCAGTTGCGTGTGTGCACTTGTAGGTGCTGTGTCAGTTTTGTGTGTGTGAGATTGTGATTAGTGTGCTGTTGTGTTAGAGAGGCTGTGTGTGTGTGTTTGGCTGTTTGAGTTATGCACATGATGTGAGATGTGTTGACTGTGTGTGGTTGTGCTTGTTTTGTACGTCTCTTGTGCGCAGTCTGCGGTCTGTGCAGTGTTTATCGCGCGTACTGTGCGCAGTAGCTATGTGCCTGCCTTTCAAGGGTGTGGTGTGTTTATGGTGTCTGTTGTGTGGCGTGTTTCTGTGTTGTGTGTGTGTGCACTGCGTTGTGCTCCTGTGTGAGGATGTATGTGTGGTGTGTCTGTGCGTGATTGTGTGTGTAGTGCGTAGTGTGTGAAATGGGTGCTACTTGTCTTCTTGGTTGGTTATATGTGTTTTGCCCATGGATTTGGGAGTGTCGTGTGTGTTAGGAGTTGTGGTACTTTCTGTGTGTGTCGTGTGCTGTGTTGTTCTGTGATTTGTGTTTGTGCTGTGTGTGTCCTACTCTGTGTGTACTGTGGTCTGTGTGTTTTGCAAGTTGAGTGAGATATTACGTGTTATGACCGATATCTTGTGTATATGTTGCGTGTTTGGCATTGTGCATTCTGTGAGGCTCTGTGTGCTGTATGTTTTATGTGTGTTTGGAGTGATGTGTGCACTGTGTGAAATGTGTGTTGCATAAATTCGGTGTTCTTTCTGTGGTGGTTTGTGTGTGTTTTGCATGGGGGTTGCTATGTGTGTGGTTGTGTTTGACAGGTTGTGTGCGTGGTTGGCTCCTTGAGCAATGAGTGTACTTTGTAATGCGTGTACTGTGTATGGTCAAGCTTGGTCAGTGGGCCTCACTGTGGGTGTTGTGTTCACTCTGAGAACCGTGGTTCATGTGTATAGCGTGCAGTTATGTTCTCGGTGTGATGTGCTGTGCGTTGAGGGACTTCTGCATTCAAGTGCACAGAAGGTAGCCTCTCATGCTTGTCCGTTTTCGCCACAGGTTTGTAATCCTCCAGGAGGGCGTTGTTTCCTGAGGGTGCAAAGAGCCACGTCATCCCTTTAATAGCAAGGCCCTGACGATGCCTTTGTAGTAATCTGTCAGAAACTGCTGCGGGAGAGCCTTGTGCCAAACTCTGCTGGGGAAACAATCCACCGTGCACTGAGGAGACCCTCCCTGAGAGAATACTAGGCTGCTTTCGCCTTGCATGCAACTTGCTCCTACGTGATAAGGAAAACAGTAAACATTGCAGTAGAAGGCGGTCTTCACTGTACGCCCTCTGTCTCAGAGACCGAAGTGAGCCGCGAATAGGCCTTCGCACTAGCCGCACAGGAAGCTGCAGAACAAGATGCTTTGAAATGACAGCAGTGGAGGCAAGCCAGCTATGGATTCAGCTTATGTGAGTGAAAGAAACCAGTGCGGGATGCCCCATCCAAGGAATCATTGAAGCCGTGGCGGTGGAAGTTGAAACTGAGCTTGCAATGTGCTTTCCGTGTCTGTCGTGTGCGCGTGCACTCTAAGCGCCTGAGTGACGTCTGCTGCGCAGAGCTCTGTGTGTGCCGAGCGGCGTGCGCTCGCTTGGGTGGCCATTCGCGTGAGGCCTTGCTGAGGCAGCCTGGCTGTCAGAAAGTTGCCCGCATACAACGAATTCCGCTTGCATAGTGCTTCCCGTGTCTGCCCTGTGTGCCTGCACTCTACGCCCCTGAGTGGAGTCTGCTGCGCAGAGCTCTGTGTGTGCTGAGCGGCGTGCGCTCGCTTGGGTGGCCATTCGCGCGAGCCCTTGCTGAGGAAGCCTGGCTGTCAGGAAAACGCCCGCATACAACGAATTTAGCTTGGCAGTGCAAAAAGTCGCTTTCGTCTGCTACTACGTGGCCGCTCCAGAGAGGCCCAGGTTGGTCTGTGTGGTATGTAAGCCGGTTTCCCATGCCACAGTCTGAGCTTTGAAAACTAAGTGCCCATTGGCTTCAGTCCCCAACCATCATGTCAGCGAGAGGTGTGTGCAAGCTTCTGCAAAGCCTGGTGGCGGATGGGCCCTAAGCGTCAGGGCCGTTGTCCTGCAGAGAAGGATCTGAGGCTGTCTCAGTTCAAGGGATTTCCTGCTCAGCCATATCCAGACTGGCAGCTAAACACTGCTGTGTCAAGGCGAGCTTCTTCTACACACTTCTACTCCCAGACACAGGGATACTGTGAAGAGGTCTTCCGCCCAGCCTCAGGGGAAGAGGCGGGGCAAGTTGCTTTCTGTACAGCATTCATTGGAAGCAGGACGTTTGGAGGTTCTGTTCCACAGGCGAAAAGCAGGCAGCACTAGGAGAATCTGTCAAGGAAGCTCCTCTTTATGGCTAGCGAGGCTTAATTCAAACGTGCAATGGAAAATTGTTCTGGGGTAACTGAGCTCTAACTTCACGCTCTAACACTTGCAGCTACTTTCTCCTAACTCATACAGAGTGGAATCGCCAAATACAGAGTAGAATTCTGTTGCGGTACGCTGTGTTCTTGTGTGCTTGGCGATGTATTGCCGACGGCCTGCGGGACCTGCTTGTCTTCTGTGTTGTGTGTTGTCCGTGCTGTGTGTATCTTGTATGTAGTATGTGCGGTATGTGTTCCTCACTGCTTGCTGAGTGCACAGTTCTGTGTATTTTTCACTGTGCTGTGTGTTATGTGAGATGTTGGTATTTGTGAGTGGTGTGTGTTGAGTGGTTCTTCGTGCATTGTACATTTCGCCTTTTTTGATGAGTTCTCTGTTCGCGGTTGCATATGTTGTGCGTTTGGTGTGTGGCTTCCCGTCTAATGTTTAGTGTGAAATGTGTGTCTGGTCTTTCTGTTGTCTGCTGTGTTGTGTACTGTGTTGTGGGTTGTGCGAGTGCTGTCTTTCGGCTTTCCGTGTGTTGCATACTGGGTCGATGTTGGGTGGGCTGTGTAATTTGAGCACTGTGTGCAAAGTTGAGTTTGCCTTGTGTCGGACGTGTTGTGTGCATGTGCATGTTGTGTGTGTGTGTTTGTGCGTTTTCGTTCGTGCTGTCTGCGTGTGGGTCTGCGTGTGCGCAGTATTGTATGCTTGTGGTTGTGCGTGTTGTGTGTAGTGCGTTCTATGTGTGTTGCATGTGTTTTCGTCAGTTGCGTGTGTGCACTTGTAGGTGCTGTGTCAGTTTTGTGTGTGTGAGATTGTGATTAGTGTGCTGTTGTGTTAGAGAGGCTGTGTGTGTGTGTTTGGCTGTTTGAGTTATGCACATGATGTGAGATGTGTTGACTGTGTGTGGTTGTGCTTGTTTTGTACGTCTCTTGTGCGCAGTCTGCGGTCTGTGCAGTGTTTATCGCGCGTACTGTGCGCAGTAGCTATGTGCCTGCCTTTCAAGGGTGTGGTGTGTTTATGGTGTCTGTTGTGTGGCGTGTTTCTGTGTTGTGTGTGTGTGCACTGCGTTGTGCTCCTGTGTGAGGATGTATGTGTGGTGTGTCTGTGCGTGATTGTGTGTGTAGTGCGTAGTGTGTGAAATGGGTGCTACTTGTCTTCTTGGTTGGTTATATGTGTTTTGCCCATGGATTTGGGAGTGTCGTGTGTGTTAGGAGTTGTGGTACTTTCTGTGTGTGTCGTGTGCTGTGTTGTTCTGTGATTTGTGTTTGTGCTGTGTGTGTCCTACTCTGTGTGTTCTGTGGTCTGTGTGTTTTGCAAGTTGAATGAGATATTGCGTGTTATGACCGATATCTTGTGTATATGTTGCGTGTTTGGCATCGTGCATTCTGTGAGGCTCTGTGTGCTGTATGTTTTATGTGTGTTTGGAGTGATGTGTGCACTGTGTGAAATGTGTGTTGCATAAATTCGGTGTTCTTTCTGTGGTGGTTTGTGTGTGTTTTGCATGGGGGTTGCTATGTGTGTGGTTGTGTTTGACAGGTTGTGTGCGTGGTTGGATCCTTGAGCAATGAGTGTACTTTGTGATGCTTGTACTGTGTATGGTCAAGCTTGGTCAGTGGGCCTCACTGTGGGTGTTGTGTTCACTCTGAGAACCGTGGTTCATGTGTATAGCGTGCAGTTATGTTCTCGGTGTGATGTGCTGTGCGTTGAGGGACTTCTGCATTCAAGTGCACAGAAGGTAGCCTCTCATGCTTGTCCGTTTTCGCCACAGGTTTGTAATCCTCCAGGAGGGCGTTGTTTCCTGAGGGTGCAAAGAGCCACGTCATCCCTTTAATAGCAAGGCCCTGACAATGCCTTTGTAGTAATCTGTCAGAAACTGCTGCGGGAGAGCCTTGTGCCAAACTCTGCTGGGGAAACAATCCACCGTGCACAGAGGAGACCCTCCCTGAGAGAATACTAGGCTGCTTTCGCCTTGCATGCAACTTGCTCCTACGTGATAAGGAAAACAGTAAACATTGCAGTAGAAGGCGGTCTTCTCTGTACGCCCTCTGTCTCAGAGACCTAAGTGAGCCGCGAATAGGCCTTCGCACTAGCCACACAGGAAGCTGCAGAACAAGATGCTTTGAAATGACAGCAGTGGAGGCAAGCCAGGTATGGATTCAGCTTATGTGAGTGAAAGAAACCAGTGCGGGATGGCCCATCCAAGGAATCATTGAAGCCGTGGCGGTGGAAGTTGAAACTGAGCTTGCAATGTGCTTTCCGTGTCTGTCGTGTGCGCGTGCACTCTAAGCGCCTGAGTGACGTCTGCTGCGCAGAGCTCTGTGTGTGCCGAGCGGCGTGCGCTCGCTTGGGTGGCCATTCGCGTGAGGCCTTGCTGAGGCAGCCTGGCTGTCAGAAAGTTGCCCGCATACAACGAATTCCGCTTGCAAAGTGCTTCCCGTGTCTGCCCTGTGTGCCTGCACTCTAAGCACCTGAGTGGAGTCTGCTGCGCAGAGCTCTGTGTGTGCCGAGCGGCGTGCGCTCGCTTGGGTGGCCATTCGCGTGAGGCCTTGCTGAGGCAGCCTGGCTGTCAGAAAGTTGCCCGCATACAACGAATTCCGCTTGCAATGTGCTTCCCGTGTCTGCCGTGTGTGCCTGCACTCTAAGCGCCTGAGTGGAGTCTGCTGCGCAGAGCTCTGTGTGTGCTGAGCGGCGTGCGCTCGCTTGGGTGGCCATTCACGCGAGGCCTTGCTGAGGAAGCCTGGCTGTCAGGAAAACGCCCGCATACAACGAATTTAGCTTGGCAGTGCAAAAAGTCGCTTTCGTCTGCTACTACGTGGCCGCTCCAGACAGGCCCAGGTTGGTCTGTGTGGTATGTAAGCCGGTTTCCCATGCCACAGTCTGAGCTTTGAAAACTAAGTGCCCATTGGCTTCAGTCCCCAACCATCATGTCAGCGAGAGGTGTGTGCAAGCTTCTGCAAAGCCTGGTGGCGGATGGGCCCTAAGCGTCAGGGCCGTTGTCCTGCAGAGAAGGATCTGAGGCTGTCTCAGTTCAAGGGATTTCCTGCTCAGCCATATCCAGACTGGCAGCTAAACACTGCTGTGTCAAGGCGAGCTTCTTATACACACTTCTACTCCCAGACACAGGGATACTGTGAAGACGTCTTCCGCCCAGCCTCAGGGGAAGAGGCGGGGCAAGTTGCTTTCTGTACAGCATTCATTGGAAGCAGGACGTTTGGAGGTTCTGTTCCACAGGCGAAAAGCAGGCAGCACTAGGAGAATCTGTCAAGGAAGCTCCTCTTTATGGCTAGCGAGGCTTAATTCAAACGTGCAATGGAAAATTGTTCTGGGGTAACTGAGCTCTAACTTCACGCTCTAACACTTGCAGCTACTTTCTCCTAACTCATACAGAGTGGAATCGCCAAATACAGAGTAGAATTCTGTTGCGGTACGCTGTGTTCTTGTGTGCTTGGCGATGTATTGCCGACGGCCTGCGGGACCTGCTTGTCTTCTGTGTTGTGTGTTGTCCGTGCTGTGTGTATCTTGTATGTAGTATGTGCGGTATGTGTTCCTCACTGCTTGCTGAGTGCACAGTTCTGTGTATTTTTCACTGTGCTGTGTGTTATGTGAGATGTTGGTATTTGTGAGTGGTGTGTGTTGAGTGGTTCTTCGTGCATTGTACATTTCGCCTTTTTTGATGAGTTCTCTGTTGGCGGTTGCATATGTTGTGCGTTTGGTGTGTGGCTTCCCGTCTAATGTTTAGTGTGAAATGTGTGTCTGGTCTTTCTGTTGTCTGCTGTGTTGTGTACTGTGTTCTGGGTTGTGCGAGTGCTGTCTTTCGGCTTTCCGTGTGTTGCATACTGGGTCGATGTTGGGTGGGCTGTGTAATTTGAGCACTGTGTGCAAAGTTGAGTTTGCCTTGTGTCGGACGTGTTGTGTGCATGTGCATGTTGTGTGTGTGTGTTTGTGCGTTTTCGTTCGTGCTGTCTGCGTGTGGGTCTGCGTGTGCGCAGTATTGTATGCTTGTGGTTGTGCGTGTTGTGTGTAGTGCGTTCTATGTGTGTTGCATGTGTTTTCGTCAGTTGCGTGTGTGCACTTGTAGGTGCTGTGTCAGTTTTGTGTGTGTGAGATTGTGATTTGTGTGCTGTTGTGTTAGAGAGGCTGTGTGTGTGTGTTTGGCTGTTTGAGTTAAGCACATGATGTGAGATGTGTTGACTGTGTGTGGTTGTGCTTGTTTTGTACGTCTCTTGTGCGCAGTCTGCGGTCTGTGCAGTGTTTATCGCGCGTATTGTGAGCAGTAGCTATGTGCCTGCCTTTCAAGGGTGTGGTGTGTTTATGGTGTCTGTTGTGTGGCGTGTTTCTGTGTTGTGTGTGTGTGCACTGCGTTGTGCTCCTGTGTGAGGATGTATGTGTGGTGTGTCTGTGCGTGATTGTGTGTGTAGTGCGTAGTGTGTGAAATGGGTGCTACTTGTCTTCTTGGTTGGTTATATGTGTTTTGCCCATGGATTTGGGAGTGTCGTGTGTGTTAGGAGTTGTGGTACTTTCTGTGTGTGTCGTGTGCTGTGTTGTTCTGTGATTTGTGTTTGTGCTGTGTGTGTCCTACTCTGTGTGTTCTGTGGTCTGTGTGTTTTGCAAGTTGAGTGAGATATTGCGTGTTATGACCGATATCTTGTGTATATGTTGTGTGTTTGGCATTGTGCATTCTGTGAGGCTCTGTGTGCTGTATGTTTTATGTGTGTTTGGAGTGATGTGTGCACTGTGTGAAATGTGTGTTGCATAAATTCGGTGTTCTTTCTGTGGTGGTTTGTGTGTGTTTTGCATGGGGGTTGCTATGTGTGTGGCTGTGTTTGACAGGTTGTGTGCGTGGTTGGCTCCTTGAGCAATGAGTGTACTTTGTGATGCGTGTACTGTGTATGGTCAAGCTTGGTCAGTGGGCCTCACTGTGGGTGTTGTGTTCACTCTGAGAACCGTGGTTCATGTGTGTAGCGTGCAGTTATGTTCTCGGTGTGATGTGCTGTGCGTTGAGGGACTTCTGCATTCAAGTGCAGAGAAGGTAGCCTCTCATGCTTGTCCGTTTTCGCCACAGGTTTGTAATCCTCCAGGAGGGCGTTGTTTCCTGAGGGTGCAAAGAGCCACGTCATCCCTTTAATAGCAAGGCCCTGACGATGCCTTTGTAGTAATCTGTCAGAAACTGCTGCGGGAGAGCCTTGTGCCAAACTCTGCTGGGGAAACAATCCACCGTGCACTGAGGAGACCCTCCCTGAGAGAATACTAGGCTGCTTTCGCCTTGCACGCAACTTGCTCCTACGTGATAAGGAAAACAGTAAACATTGCAGTAGAAGGCGGTCTTCTCTGTACGCCCTCTGTCTCAGAGACCTAAGTGAGCCGCGAATAGGCCTTCGCACTAGCCACACAGGAAGCTGCAGAACAAGATGCTTTGAAATGACAGCAGTGGAGGCAAGCCAGCTATGGATTCAGCTTATGTGAGTGAAAGAAACCAGTGCGGGATGGCCCATCCAAGGAATCATTGAAGCCGTGGCGGTGGAAGTTGAAACTGAGCTTGCAATGTGCTTTCCGTGTCTGTCGTGTGCGCGTGCACTCTAAGCGCCTGAGTGACGTCTGCTGCGCAGAGCTCTGTGTGTGCCGAGCGGCGTGCGCTCGCTTGGGTGGCCATTCGCATGAGGCCTTGCTGAGGCAGCCTGGCTGTCAGAAAGTTGCCCGCATACAACGAATTCCGCTTGCAAAGTGCTTCCCGTGTCTGCCCTGTGTGCCTGCACTCTAAGCACCTGAGTGGAGTCTGCTGCGCAGAGCTCTGTGTGTGCCGAGCGGCGTGCGCTCGCTTGGGTGCCCATTCGAGTGAGGCCTTGCTGAGGCAGCCTGGCTGTCAGAAAGTTGCCCGCATACAACGAATTCCGCTTGCAATGTGCTTCCCGTGTCTGCCGTCTGTGCCTGCACTCTAAGCGCCTGAGTGGAGTCTGCTGCACAGAGCTCTGTCTGTGCTGAGCGGCGTGCGCTCGCTTGGGTGGCCATTCGCGCGAGGCCTTGCTGAGGAAGCCTGGCTGTCAGGAAAACGACCGCATACAACGAATTTAGCTTGGCAGTGCAAAAAGTCGCTTTCGTCTGCTACTACGTGGCCGCTCCAGAGAGGCCCAGGTTGGTCTGTGTGGTATGTAAGCCGGTTTCCCATGCCACAGTCTGAGCTTTGAAAACTAAGTGCCCATTGGCTTCAGTCCCCAACCATCATGTCAGCGAGAGGTGTGTGCAAGCTTCTGCAAAGCCTGGTGGCGGATGGGCCCTAAGCGTCAGGGCCGTTGTCCTGCAGAGAAGGATCTGAGGCTGTCTCAGTTCAAGGGATTTCCTGCTCAGCCATATCCAGACTGGCAGCTAAACACTGCTGTGTCAAGGCGAGCTTCTTATACACACTTCTACTCCCAGACACAGGGATACTGTGAAGACGTCTTCCGCCCAGCCTCAGGGGAAGAGGCGGGGCAAGTTGCTTTCTGTACAGCATTCATTGGAAGCAGGACGTTTGGAGGTTCTGTTCCACAGGCGAAAAGCAGGCAGCACTAGGAGAATCTGTCAAGGAAGCTCCTCTTTATGGCTAGCGAGGCTTAATTCAAACGTGCAATGGAAAATTGTTCTGGGGTAACTGAGCTCTAACTTCACGCTCTAACACTTGCAGCTACTTTCTCCTAACTCATACAGAGTGGAATCGCCAAATACAGAGTAGAATTCTGTTGCGGTACGCTGTGTTCTTGTGTGCTTGGCGATGTATTGCCGACGGCCTGCGGGACCTGCTTGTCTTCTGTGTTGTGTGTTGTCCGTGCTGTGTGTATCTTGTATGTAGTATGTGCGGTATGTGTTCCTCACTGCTTGCTGAGTGCACAGTTCTGTGTATTTTTCACTGTGCTGTGTGTTATGTGAGATGTTGGTATTTGTGAGTGGTGTGTGTTGAGTGGTTCTTCGTGCATTGTACATTTCGCCTTTTTTGATGAGTTCTCTGTTGGCGGTTGCATATGTTGTGCGTTTGGTGTGTGGCTTCCCGTCTAATGTTTAGTGTGAAATGTGTCTGGTCTTTCTGTTGTCTGCTGTGTTGTGTACTGTGTTCTGGGTTGTGCGAGTGCTGTCTTTAGGCTCTCCGTGTGTTGCATACTGGGTAGATGTTGGGTGGGCTGTGTAATTTGAGCACTGTGTGCAAAGTTGAGTTTGCCTTGTGTCGGACGTGTTGTGTGCATGTGCATGTTGTGTGTGTGTGTTTGTGCGTTTTCGTTCGTGCTGTCTGCGTGTGGGTCTGTGTATGCACTGTATTGTATGCTTGTGGTTGTGCGTGTTGTGTGTAGTGCGTTCTATGTGTGTTGCATGTGTTTTCGTCAGTTGCGTGTGTCCACTTGTAGGTGCTGTGTCAGTTTTGTGTGTGTGAGATTGTGATTTGTGTGCTGTTGTGTTAGAGAGGCTGTGTGTGTGTGTTTGGCTGTTTGAGTTAAGCACATGATGTGAGATGTGTTGACTGTGTGTGGTTGTGCTTGTTTTGTACGTCTCTTGTGCGCAGTGTGCGGTCTGTGCAGTGTTTGTCGCGCGTATTGTGAGCAGTAGCTATGTGCCTGCCTTTCAAGGGTGTGGTGTGTTTATGGTGTCTGTTTTGTGGCGTGTTTCTGTGTTGTGTGTGTGCACTGCGTTGTGCTCCTGTGTGAGGATGTATGTGTGGTGTGTCTTGCGTGATAGTGTGTGTAGTGCGTAGTGTGTGAAATGGGTGCTACTTGTCTTCTTGGTTGGCTATATGTGTTTTGACTATGGATTTGTGAGTGTCGTGTGTGTTAGGAGTTGTGGTACTTTCTGTGTGTGTCGTGTGACGTGTTGTTCTGTGATTTGTGTTTGTGCTGTGTGTGTCCTACTCTGTGTGTTCTGTGGTCTGTGTGTTTTGCAAGTTGAGTGAGATATTGCGTGTTATGACCGATATCTGTGTATATGTTGCGTGTTTGGCATTGTGCATTCTGTGAGGCTCTGTGTGCTGTATGTTTTATGTGTGTTTGGAGTGATGTGTGCACTGTGTGAAATGTGTGTTGCATAAATTCGGTGTTCTTTCTGTGGTGGTTTGTGTGTGTTTTGCATGGGGGTTGCTATGTGTGTGGTTGTGTTTGACAGGCTGTGTGCGTGGTTGGCTCCTTGAGCAATGAGTGTACTTTGTGATGCGTGTACTGTGTATGGTCAAGCTTGGTCAGTGGGATTCTCTGTGGGTGTTGTGTTCGCTCTGAGAACCGTGGTTCATGTGTATTGCGTGCAGTTATGTTCTCGGCGTGATGTGCTGTGCGTTGAGGGACTTCTGCATTCAAGTGCACAGAAGGCAGCCTCTCATGCTTGTCCGTTTTCGCCACAGGTTTGTAATCCTCCAGGAGGGCCTTGTTTCCTGAGGGTGCAAAGAGCCACGTCATCCCTTTAATAGCAAGGCCCTGACGATGCCTTTGTAGTAATCTGTCAGAAACTGCTGCGGGAGAGCCTTGTGCCAAACTCTGCTGGGGAAACAATCCACCGTGCACTGAGGAGACCCTCCCTGAGAGAATACTAGGCTGCTTTCGCCTTGCGCGCAACTTGCTCCTACGTGATAAGGAAAACAGTAAACATTGCAGTAGAAGGCGGTCTTCTCTGTACGCCCTCTGTCTCAGAGACCTAAGTGAGCCGCGAAAAGGCCTTCGCACTAGCCACACAGGAAGCTGCAGAACAAGATGCTTTGAAATGACAGCAGTGGAGGCAAGCCAGCTACGGATTCAGCTTATGTGAGTGAAAGAAACCAGTGCGGGATGGCCCATCCAAGGAATCATTGAAGCCGTTGCAGTGGAAGTTGAAAGTGAGCTTGCAATGTGCTTTCCATGTATGTCGTGTGCGCGTGCACTCTAAGCGCCTGAGTGACGTCTGCTGCACAGAGCTCTGTGTGTGCTGAGCGGCGTGCGCTCGCTTGGGTGGCCATTCGCGTGAGGCCTTGCTGAGGAAGCCTGGCTGTCAGGAAAACGCCCGCATACAACGAATTTAGCTTGGCAGTGCAAAAAGTCGCTTTTGTCTGCTACTACGTGGCTGCTCCAGAGAGGCCCAGGTTGGTCTGTGGGGTATGTAAGCCGGTCTTCCATGCCACAGTCTGAGCTTTGAAAACTAAGTGCCCATTGGCTTCAGTCCCCAACCATCATGTCAGCGAGAGGTGTGCGCAAGCTTCTGCAAAGCCTGGTGGCGGATGGGCCCTAAGCGTCAGGGCCGTTGTCCTGCAGAGAAGGATCTGAGGCTGTCTCAGTTCAAGGGATTTCCTGCTCAGCCATATCCAGACTGGCAGCTAAACACTGCTGTGTCAAGGCGAGCTTCTTATACACACTTCTACTCCCAGACACAGGGATACTGTGAAGAGGTCTTCCGCCCAGCCTCAGGGGAAGAGGCGGGGCAAGTTGCTTTCTGTACAGCATTCATCGGAAGCAGGACGTTTGGAGGTTCTGTTCCACAGGCGAAAAGCAGGCAGCACTAGGAGAATCTGTCAAGGAAGCTCCTCTTTATGGCTAGCGAGGCTTAATTCAAACGTGCAATGGAAAATTGTTCTGGGGTAACTGAGCTCTAACTTCACGCTCTAACACTTGCAGCTACTTTCTCCTAACTCATACAGAGTGGAATCGCCAAATACAGAGTAGAATTCTGTTGCGGTACGCTGTGTTCTTGTGTGCTTGGCGATGTATTGCCGACGGCCTGCGGGACTTGCTTGTCTTCTGTGTTGTGTGTTGTCCGTGCTGTGTGTATCTTGTATGTAGTATGTGCGGTATATGTTCCTCACTGCTTGCTGAGTGCACAGTTCTGTGTATTTTTCACTGTGCGGTGTGTTATGTGAGATGTTGGTATTTGTGAGTGGTGTGTGTTGAGTGGTTCTTCGTGCATTGTACATTTCGCCTTTTTTGATGAGTTCTCTGTTGGCGGTTGCATATGTTGTGCGTTTGGTGTGTGGCTTCCCGTCTAATGTTTAGTGTGAAATGTGTCTGGTCTTTCTGTTGTCTGCTGTGTTGTGTACTGTGTTCTGGGTTTTGCGAGTGCTGTCTATAGGCTTTCCGTGTGTTGCATACTGGGTAGATGTTGGGTGGGCTGTGTAATTTGAGCACTGTGTGCAAAGTTGAGTTTGCCTTGTGTCGGACCTGTTGTGTGCATGTGCATGTTGTGTGCGTGAGTTTGTGCGTTTTCGTTCGTGCTGTCTGCGTGAGGGTCTGTGTGTGCGCTGTATTGTATGCTTGTGGTTGTGTGTGTTGTGTGTAGTGCGTTCTATGTGTGTTGCATGTGTTTTCGTCAGTTGCGTGTGTGCACTTGTATGTGCTGTGTCAGTTTTGTGTGTGTGAGACTGTGATTTGTGTGCTGTTGTGTTAGAGAGGCTGTGTGTGTGTGTTTGGCTGTTTGAGTTAAGCACATGATGTGAGATGTGTTGACTGTGTGTGGTTGTGCTTCTTTTGTACGTCTCTTGTGCGCAGTCTGCGGTCTGTGCAGTGTTTATCGCGCGTCTTGTGAGCAGTAGCTATGTGCCTGCCTTTCAAGGGTGTGGTGTGTTTATGGTGTCTGTTGTGTGGCGTGTTTCTGTGTTGTGTGTGTGCACTGCGTTGTGCTCCTGTGTGAGGATGTATGTGTGGTGTGTCTGTGCGTGATTGTGTGTGTAGTGCGTAGTGTGTGAAATGGGTGCTACTTGTCTTCTTGGTTGGTTATATGTGTTTTGCCTATGGATTTGGGAGTGTCGTGTGTGTTAGGAGTTGTGGTACTTCCTGTGTGTGTCGTGTAATGTGTTGTTCTGTGATTTGTGCTTGTGCTGTGTGTATCCTACTCTGTGTGTTCTGTGGTCTGTGTGTTTTTCAAGTTGAGTGAGATATTGCGTGTTATGACCGATATCTGTGTATATGTTGTGTGTTTGGCATTGTGCATTCTGTGAGGCTCTGTGTGCTGTATGTTTTATGTGTGTTTGGAGTGATGTGTGCACTGTGTGAAATGTGTGTTGCATAAATTCGGTGTTCTTTCTGTGGTGGTTTGTGTGTGTTTTTCATGGGGGTTTCTATGTGTGCGGTTGTGTTTGACAGGCTGTGTGCGTGGTTGGCTCCTTGAGCAATGAGTGTACTTTGTGATGCGTGTACTGTGTATGGTCAAGCTTGGTCAGTGGGCCTCACTGTGGGTGTTGTGTTCACTCTGAGAACCGTGGTTCATGTGTATTGCGTGCAGTTATGTTCTCGGTGTGATGTGCTGTGCGTTGAGGGACTTCTGCATTCAAGTGCACAGAAGGCAGCCTCTCATGCTTGTCTGTTTTCGCCACAGGTTTGTAATCCTCCAGGAGGGTCTTGTTTCCTGAGGGTGCAAAGAGCCACGTCATCCCTTTAATAGCAAGGCCCTGACGATGCCTTTGTAGTAATCTGTCAGAAACTGCTGCGGGAGAGCCTTGTGCCAAACTCTGCTGGGGAAACAATCCACCGTGCACTGAGGAGACCCTCCCTGAGAGACTACTAGGCTGCTTTCGCCTTGCATGCAACTTGCTCCTACGTGATAAGGAAAACAGTAAACATTGCAGTAGAAGGCGGTCTTCTCTGTACGCCCTCTGTCTCAGAGACCTAAGTGAGCCGCGAGTAGGCCTTCGCACTAGCCACACAGGAAGCTGCAGAACAAGATGCTTTGAAATGACAGCAGTGGAGGCAAGCCAGCTATGGATTCAGCTTATGTGAGTGAAAGAAACCAGTGCGGGATGGCCCATCCAAGGAATCATTGAAGCCGTTGCAGTGGAAGTTGAAACTGAGCTTGCAATGTGCTTTCCGTGTCTGTCGTGTGCGCGTGCACTCTAAGCGCCTGAGTGACGTCTGCTGCGCAGAGCTCTGTGTGTGCTGAGCGGCGTGCGCTCGCTTGTGTGGCCATTCGCGTGCGGCCTTGCTGAGGCAGCCTGGCTGTCAGAAAATTGCCCGCATACAACCAATTCGGCTTGCAATGTGCTTCCCGTGTCTGCCCTGTGTGCCTGCACTCTAAGCGCCTGAGTGGAGTCTGCTGCGCAGAGCTCTGTGTGTGCTGAGCGGCGTGCGCTCGCTTGGGTGGCCATTCGCGTGACGCATTTCTGTGGAAGCTTGGGTGTCATAAAAACGCCCGCATACAACGAATTTAGCTTGGCAGTGCAAAAAGTCGCTTTTGTCTGCTACTACGTGGCTGCTCCAGAGAGGCCCAGGTTGGTCTGTGGGATATGTAAGCCGGTCTCCCATGCCACAGTCTGAGCTTTGAAAACTAAGTGCCCATTGGCTTCAGTCCCCAACCATCATGTCAGCAAGATTTGTGTGCAAGCTTCTCCAAAGCCTGGTCGCGGATGGGCCCTAAGCGTCAGGGCTGTTGTCCTGCAGGGAAGGATCTCAGGCTGTCTCAGTTCAAGAGATTTCCTGCTCAGCCATATCCAGACTGGCAGCTAAACACTGCTTTGTCAAGGCGAGCTTCTTATACACACTTCTACTCCCAGATACAAGGATACTGTGAAGAGGTCTTCTGCCCAGCCTCAGGGGAAGAGGTAGGGCAAGTTGCTTTCTATACAGCATTCATTGGAAGCAGGAAGTTTGGAGGTTCTTTTCCACAGGCAAAAAGCAGGCAGCACTAGGAGCCTCTTTCAAGGAAGCTCCTCTTTATGGCTAGCGAAGCTTAATTCAAACGTGCAATGGAAAATTGTTCTGGGGTAACTGAGCTCTAACTTCACGCTCTAACACTTGCAGCTACTTTCTCCTAACTCATACAGAGTGGAATCGCCAAACGTAGGTGGGCATGGTGTCCTCTCTGGATCCAGCTTAAGTCCAAGAGATACGTGTGCTGTGAATAGGACTTGCAACTAGTTTCAGGGAAGATGCTGCTGTTGGGACTCCTGCAGCTGATCATCCTTTCATCAGCTCTTCTGTGGTCCAGAACTCTATCAGCATGAACGAACCACGTGCAGCACAGCTCTCTCTTTGTGATCTTCAGGGAGAAACCATCCTTTGCTTTGACTCTAAGGCTAAATGCTTGAGGGCAGTCCTAAGACTTCGGCATTCAAGCACACTCAAGAAAGGCCTTTCGTGCTTGGCTGTTTTCTCCACCGGTTTGGAATCATCCCGGAGCTCCTGGTTGCCAGTGGCTGCTAGAAGAGGATGCACAGAACTGGAGTGTCCTGCTGAGTAAAAGCAATGCCCTGAAGATGGCTTTGTAGTAAAGTGTCAGTAACTGCTGCGGAAGAGCCTTCCACCAAGCTCTGCTGGGGCGACAATCCACCGTGCACCGAGGAGGCCATCCCTGGGAGAACGCTGTGCTACGCTGATTTCCCCTTGCGTGCAACTTGCTCCTGTGTGATATAGAAAACTTAGGAAACATTGCAGTAGAAGGTTATACACTTGAACTCTTTTGTGTTTTCTGTGTTGGTTGTGTGTGCAGTGTGCTGTATGTGTTGTTGGTGTATGGTAGTGAGTGATTTGTGGGGCTTTCTGTGATTTCTGAGCAGTTACGTCCCCCAATGTGCTTAGTAGCATTCTGTTGCGGTACGCTGTGTACTTGTGTGCTTTGCAATGTATTGCCGACGGCCTGCGGGACTTGCTTGTCTTCTGTTTTGTGTGTTGTCCGTGCTGTGTGTATCTTGTATGTAGTATGTGTGGTGTGTGTTCCTCACTTCTTGCTGAGTGCACAGTTCAGTGTATTTTTCACTGTGCGGTGTGTTACGTGAGATGTTGGTGTTGCTTCCCGTCTAATGTTTAGTGTGAAATGTGTCTGGTCTTTCTGTTGTCTGCTGTGTTATGTACTGTGTTCTGGGTTGTGTGAGTGCTGTCTTTAGGCTTTCTGTGTTTGGCATACTGGGTAGATGTTGGGTGTGCTGTGTAATTTGAGCATTGTGTGTAATGTTGAGTTAGCCTTGTGTCGGACGTGTTGTGTGCATGTGTGTGTGGTGTGTGTGTTTGTGGGTTTTCGTTCATGCTGTCTGCGTGTGGGTCTGTGTGTGCTCTGTATTGTATGCTTGTGGTTGTGTGTGTTGTGTGTAGTGTGTTCTATGTGCGTTGCATGTGTTTTCCTCAGTTGTGTGTGGATTTGTATGTGTTGTGTCAGTTTTTTGTGTGTGAGATTGTGATTTGTGTGCTGTTGTGTTAGAGAGGCTGTGTGTGTGTTTGGCTGTTTGAGTTATGAACATGATGTGAGATGTGTTGACTGTGTATGGTTCTGCTTGTTTTGTACGTCTCTTGTGCGCAGTCTGTGGTCTTTGCAATGTTTTTCACGTGTATTGTGAGCAGTAGTTATGTGCCTGTCTTTCAAGGGTGTGGGGTGTTTATTGTGTCTGTTTTGTTGCATGTTTCTGTGTTGTGTGTGTGTATACTGCATTGTGCTCCTGTGTGAGGATGTATGTGTGGTGTGTCTGTGCGTGATTGTGTGTGTAGTGTGTAGTGCATGAAATGGGTGCTACTTGTCTTCTTGGTTGGTTATATGTGTTTTGCCTATGGATTTGGGAGTGTCGTGTGTGTTAGGAGTTGTGATACTTTCTGTGTGTGATGCTTGTGTGTGTCGTGTGATGTGTTGTTCTGTGACTTGTGTTTGTGCTGTGTGTGTCCTACTCTGTGTGTTCTGTGGTCTGTGTGTTTTGCAAGTTGAGTGAGATATTGCGTGTTATGACCGATATCTGTGTATATGTTGTGTGTTTGGCATTGTGCATTCTGTGAGGCTCTGTGTGCTGTATGTTTTATGTGTGTTTGGAGTGATGTGTGTAGTGTGTGAAATGTGTGTTTCATAAATTCGGTGTTCTTTCTGTGGTGGTTTGTGTGTGTTTTGCATGTGGGTTTCTATGTGTGTGGTTGTGTTTGACAGGTTGTGTGTGTGGTTGGCTCTTTGAGCAATGAGTGTACTTTGTGATGTGTGTACTGTGTATGGTCAAGCTTGGTCAGTGTACCTCACTGTGTGTGTTGTGTTCACTCTGAGAACCGTGGTTCATGTGTATTGCATGCAGTTATGTTCTCGGTGTGATGTGCTGTGTGTTGAGGGACTTCTGCATTCAAGTGCACAGAAAAGAGCCTCTCGTGCTTGTCCGTTTTCGCCACAGGTTTGTAATCCTCCTGGAGGGCCTTGTTTCCTGAGGTCACAGAGAGCCACCTCATTCCTTTAGTAGCAAGGCCCTGAAGATGCCTTTGTAGTAAAGTGTCAGAAACTGCTGCAGGAGAGCCTTATGCCAAACTCTGCTGGGGAAACAATCCACCGTGCACTGAGGAGACCCTCCCTGAGAGAATACTAGGCTGCTTTCGGCTTGCATGGAATTTGCTCCTATGTGATAAGGAAAACAGTCAACATTGCAGTGGAAGGCTTTCTTCTCTGTGTGTTTTGCCCTCTATCTCTAAGACGTTAAGTGGGCTGCGAATAGTCCTTTGCACTAGCAACACAGGAAGTTGCAGAACAAGATGCTTAGAAATGACTGCAGTGGTGGCAAGTCAGCTTATGTGAGCGTAAGAAACCAGTGCAGGATGACCCATTGAAGGAATCACTGAAGTCATTCCAGTGGAGGTTGAAACTGAACTTGCAATGAAAAGGTAATCCACTTACAGTAATTCACTGAAAAGGGATATCACAGAATTATTTGTAGGTGAAAATATTGCAAGCAATCTAAATGTCAGACAGGAGAGTATTGCTTGAACAAATTATGCTGTACTCATAAAATGCAATGTTATATTCCCATTTGTGATTAGATAGACATATATTTACTAACATGGAAAAAGTCTCACTCCAGTTTGTATGTTTTAAAATATGTTCCAAAGCAACATGTCTGGTATTATACTATTTTTTAACATAAAAATAAATTGAAAGATAAACAACTAATGCTAATATTATGCCATTTGGGGTTTTTTTTTTTGGTTTTCTATAATGATTCATAGTCTGAATTGCATGATTTAAAGAGTATTTTTAAATGTATTAGCATTTTGGGAGAATCCTAGGGGGAAAGAAATCACAAAATAGTGCTCTAAAGACAGTGAGAGTATAGATGGGACATTGGAGGAAGTGAGAAGAGTTATGGGTATAATTGAGGCATTTTCAGCACTAACTAGGGTTTCTCTGAGCCACTACTGGGGGCCTGCCTCCAGCCTATTGAAATTCTATTTCTGCCCAACTTCTTCTGAGTCAAGAATTCACCACTCAGACCTGAGTACAACAGTCATATCAAAAATGAATGTTAAGGAAGGGGAACCCTCCTACACTGCTGGATGGAATGTAAATTAGTTCAACCATTGTGGAAAGCAATATTGAGGTTCCTCAAAAAACTAAAAATAGGAATACCATTTTATCCAGGAATTCAACCCCTAGGAACTTACCCAAAGAAAACAATATCACAGATTCAAAAGACATTTGCACCCCTACGTTTATTGCAGCACTATTTACAATAGCCAAGATATGGAAGCAACCTAAGTGTCCATCAATAGATAAATGAATAAAGATGATGTGGTACATATACACAATGGAATATTATTCAGCCATAAGAAGAAAACAAATCCTACCATTTGCAACAACATGGATGGAGCTAGAGGGTATTATGCTCAGTGAAATAAGCCAGGCAGAGAAAGACAAGTACCAAGTGATTTCCCTCATTTGTGGAGTATAATAACAAAGCAAAACTGAAGGAACAAAACACCAGCAAACTCACAGACTCCAAGAAGGGACAAGTGGTTACCAAAGGGAAAGGGGGTGGGGGGGAAGGGAGAAGGGGATTAAGGGGTATTCTGATTAGCACACATAATGTAGGCAGGGCACAGGGAAGGCAGTACAGCACAGAGAATACAAGTAGTGACTCTATAGCACCTTAGTATGCTGATGGACAGTGACTGGAATGGGATGGGGGGGGGACTTGATAATAGGGGTAAATGTAGTAACCACAATGTTGCTCATGTGAAACCTTCATAAGATTGTAAAGCAATGATACCTTAATAAAAAAAAGATGAATGTTATGGAATTTACCTGAACAAAATCTCTGATTTTAAAAGATAATGTACTCCTATGTTTATTGCCATGTTATTTACAATAGTCAAGATATGGAAGCAAACTAAATGTCCATCAGTAGATGAATGGATAAAAAAGAGGTGGTATATATACACAATGGAACACTGTTCAGCCATACAGAAGAAAGAAATCCTGCCACTTGTGACAACATGGAGGGACCCAGAAGGTATTAGCTAAGTGAAATAAGCCAGGCAGAGAAAGACAAATGCCATATTATTTCACTTATATATAGAATCTAAAAACAAAATGTATAAAACAGCAGTAGACTTATAGACACTGCAGAGTGATTGGTGATTACCATGGGGAGGGAGGAATTGCTGGAGTGCGGAGGGTGAGAGGTATAAGGGGGAACAAAAATATCAATCCAAATTTAAGTTGGTCAAGGGGATGGAAGGAGATAATCATTGATTATAGTCAATGATTCTGTAACATCTTTGTATGTTGGCAGAGAGTAACTGTGTAACTGTTGAACTACTGTGTTGTGTACTTGAAAGCAATATAATATTGTATATCAACTGCACTTCAATAAAAAATATACTTATAAATAAAATTTTTTAAATTAAAAAAATAAAATAAAATATGAAAAAACAGGTGAATGTGAGACTCAAAATCCCAGAAAATTCTCAAAATTTAATTAAATTCTCTTTAATTCGGAAAGTCATTTTTAAATGTATAGGGCATGTTTGGAGAGAACAAAAGAGGCACCATGGTAAAAATAAGCACTATCTATAGCAGCTCCAAAAGTTTGGATATTACTAATCTAAAGTCAGTTATGAAATGACCAAGTATGTATATTTGGCTACTTTTCTCTCTTCCTTGCCAATTCCACAGAGTGCAGAGCAACCCTAAGAGCCTTTACATGTGGCCTACAGAGGCTGTTCAATAGGACCTGGTATCTTGGACAACACTGCCCAAAGGCGACCTTAGATCAACAAAGCCCTTGGGGTTTGGCTGCTGTACCTTCCACGTGATGGAAAGAGGGCTTGAGAAGGTCAGATTTACCCACAGGGCACCACTTCCTGCCAATGACTTTCCAGTTCAGTGTTGATTTCTTCCCAGAATTTGAATCCAGAAACCTTATCAGGACTTGGTTTCCTATGGGTACTCCAAATTTAAGCAAAGACTTCCAGGCCCAAAGGACATTTTCCCTTCAGCATTAAAACATCCAAGTGACTTACACTGAGCATTCTCCTGGGATACCCAAATTGGCATGATTCGAGCACCCCACGAGTTATATTGTATGAGCTCAAATACCCACTGACAAGTTGAGCAGGACAAGAGAGGCACTGAGCAAAGTGGGATGTCACAGAGCCTAGTTATCATGGCACCAGTTCTAGGAAGAAAGCACAGAGAATCAGAGAATGGAAAGAAAAAATAGGAAAACTGGTAGGATAACATAATGAAAAGTAAGAGACCCTAGTTAATGCTGCAAATGCCTCAGTTATACCCACAACTCTCACTTCCTCTACTGTTCTGTCTATATTCACAATCTTCAGAGCCCTGTTTCGTGATTCCTTCTGCTCTAGGATTCACATAAGTGTGAATGAATCCAAATGCTAATGCATTGAAAATGGTTGAAACTTACATTTGAGGAATTTATCTGAAGCTAAAACATCTAGAAAAATTCAAGTTTTTTCAAAATATCTGTCTCTTGGGGCAGGTGACATCAAAAAGGACTAGTTTTTGAAGTACTTCTGAAATTAAAAAGGGAAAGAACTGATTTGGAAGGTTACATACTTAAGAGATACCAATATAAATATTATCATAAGAAAATATTTTTAACAAATTGTACCGAAGAGGTTAGAGAGCCATCATCAAAACGGCAAAGAATCAGTAGTTTTTCATAAGGAAATAATTGGAGGAGGAGGTTAAAAAGGAATCTCGAAGTGCAATATGAAATCATTAGTGACTCTCGAACTTCCAGAAACATCGGTGGTGCTTCCAAAATGGTGGACTAGAGCATTAAATTACTAGCACCAGGCAAAGCGACAGGAAATAGTGGCAACAAAGGACCTCACTAATGCTACTCAGAAATATCTGCTGCAACGTTACTTTCTGCAGGATGAACACTGAGCAGAGTGAGAGGGACACTTCAGTCTTGCTGCCTTTGTCAGCTTGGATTAGAGACATTCTGGCTGGTTCCTGACACCTCATCTCTCTGTGCTAAAGGCCCAATGCTTAGAGAGAAAAGGAGGAGCCTAACACGAGTTCCAGAGAGTCCAACAGAGGATAACATCTGAAACAGGTCTGGTACCACCTTCCTATGGACTGTGCCCAGGAGTTCAGATGTACCCCTTGTCAGTGTAGGATTACCACATATCTAATGAAGCAGCGAAGAATAAAAAGGTGTTAAAGGTTTGCCCTTACACAGATTTTTCCTAGAACTTTAGCCAGAGTGGCTCATTACCTCCAAAGCTCCTTGTGGACAATGATCATTTTAAATAAATCTTTGTTCACAATGGGTAATCATTCTTCAGTGAAGTTTGTTGTACCAAAATAAACAGGAAGTTCAGCTATAGAAACCAGCTTCTGAACAACCTTATCAAGTGCAATGTTTGGAGTGAAAATATTTAAAGAAGAAAAAGCCCAAAGAATGTTAACAGAAGATTTCCAGAAGGACAAGAAAGAATAAATGGTAGGCTCAAAGGCACATTAGATGTATGTAATATTTCACTTCAAGCATCCTGTTTATGGAAAGAAAATATGCTGTTGAATGACAGCCAAATATAAACTCTTTCCCTCTGTGGGCTTCTGTTTAATCACATTAAAATGGTAAGACTGTCTTCAAAAGAATTTTATGAGTTTTATATATCAGATAATGTATCTGAAATCTACTGGCACATAGCAGATACAAAAGACTATCATCTAACATGACGTAAAGCTGGGTAGAGTATTTATATCTATTGGATGGGGGAAGATAATTTAAAAATATAAGAAGATAAAGAATCCTTGGGGTTGAGGGTGTAAGAGGAGGCTCTGAATGTTAAATGAGATCCCAAGTTTCTTTATATCCATGAAGTCTGAAAGTCACTGGGCAGTCCCTGTGGGCATCAGTCCTTGCTGCTAGGAGGTTGTGGAGGGAGTAGAAACCAACTTTTAATAGCACCATACTAAGTGATAAAGATGGATGCAGAGGTTATTTTTAGTGGATGATTGGGAAGATACGCAGGATTGGGGAATTTATTAAAGTGAACTTTAAATGTCCTTTGAAGTACATCAGAGAGAAGGGTTGCTCCAGGAGCCTGGAAGCAACTGCTAACATCGAGTATGAGGCTGGTTTTTAAAATCCAGAACCAGGCTGGAGGTGTCAGGTGGGCAGCAAACCAGAGGGAACATTTCTAGATGACAGTGTCTCCAATGGGTTCAGGGAGACCTTTCACCTTGAGCTCATCACTGAAAGTAAAATACACTTGGGGATTGAGTGATGCATTGTGATTGTCCCTGCTGCTCTGGAGGTGTGGCCTCCAGAAAAGAATGCATAATAAAATGGAGAGTTTCTTGAGACTCTATTCATTTTTGTGAAACAGCTCCAGAGAATCCTTAATGAAACTCAAACTGTGGCAGAGGGTCACCAGAAAACCAAACTCCTGCACACCCAGGATCTCTAAGAGGGCACAGGTGGTATCCCCTCAGCCACCTGCTGCAGTGTCCACTGGGTGTAATGTGGCTATAAAAAGAGGGCTGTGAATTTTCCTTTCCATTTTTATCGATAAATGTGTTTTATATTATCAAGAACAGTATATAGTATATAATATAATATAATTATATAATATAATATAATTAATATAATATAATATAATATAATATAATATAATATAATATAATATAATATAATATAATATAATATAATATAATATAATATAATATAATATAATATAATATAATATAATATAATATAATATAATATAATATAATATAATATAATATAATATAATAAATATAATATAATATAATATATAATTTTTAAAAAGTCTTCATTCCTCCTTGCAGGGCATCTCAAAGATCTATCCAGGATGTGTTTGTTTTAAAAATCCCATCAGGAAAATCTGAGTTGACACTTCTCTGTTTGCATTATAGTTCAGCCAAAATATATGACAGAAGCCAGTGGGCTTCATATCACTTGAGAGGAGAAAAAAACATTTGTTAAGTAATAGGTATTTATTTTCATTAAGTATAATTAAGATTTAAGAACTCCTATATTTTCAGTGAAAGGAAAAATTAACATGCAGTCCCAGGTAGAATCCACAGACAGGACACCAGGCAGGGAGAGAAGGAACCTCAGTGTATGGAACTTAGACCAGTGAGGCGGGAACAGAGGGAATATGCGAGGCCACCCAGTCTGCTCCTGAGCTGGGAAAGGAATGAAGAGCATTCAGAACAGTGGCAAGTTGAATTACAGATAAGAATTTGAAAGAAAACCTGCTGCGTCTTTCTCTTTCCCTTTGCAGACATTTTCTTTTCTCTTCAAATTCTGAAAAACAGCTCATTCAGGAACCACCGTCAAAACATCAAAGGCTTATTCTCAAGGGCTCCTATTCTTACTTTTTGAGAATTTTGAGGTGAGTTTACCCTGATTCTAACCAAGAGTGAAAGGGTTATTTAAATACAGCAATCCTGAAATGCACCTTCCTTCCACTCTGTTCTTTCCTTATCACGTTTCTTTGCCCTGTTTACATGCTATCTTCCCCACCATAGTCAGTTCAACTGTGTAAGTAAAATTATATATAAAGTGAAAGTAATTTTTAAAAATTAAAAATAAAGAGTTGTGGGGACTCTTACTACATGCACTTTAATTAAATCTCAAATATAGAAGACTTAGGTTGTCTAGTTTTGGCTTAAAGCACCATATCATCCCTTACAATCACTGAATTTCCTGTCCAAAGCTTCCTCCAGGGAGCCCACAACCTTGGAATTATGGTTTATAGTTTCCTATTTCAACTCACCAGCCTGTTTGTAGGCCATGTTTGGTCTCTCTGAAGCAACACAAAACTCTTTTCATAGCTGGTCTTCCTTTGGTATTTGATGCAAACTGCTAACCGGGAAGATAACCTGCCTCATCATCGTAGGTGATATACCTGAGGTAAACTACAGAGAAGGACTGTGAGAAATATGTAAATAATCTTGTCCTATATTATAAAGCCTCAGTTCCTAACTCTGCTTTCCTAAGGTTAATCCTCCATATTCACAAGTGGTAACTGGATATAAGCAAGCTGCATGTGAACAAAGTGAATCAGATACAGTAAGGAAAAACAGCTAATACACACATAGCTGACAGCTATGCGTAAAAAATGGGTGGACAACATACTCAGAGGGACAATAAAATTCAACATACTCAGAGGGACAATAAAATTCAGTGCTACATTTAGAAATGTGAAGTTGTTTTAGGTTTTTATTTTTAAGGCTCCAGAACTGGAAAGAAGAGGGGAGTAAAATTTAATGGGATAACGAATGTTAAGGGACTGTCACAATAAATATTATTACATGACAGTGGTTGTTGATATACTTATGATCTTAGAAGTCAACTGTTTTTTAAAGAAAGTGGCCAAAAATGGGTTCATGTCATAAAAAAAGAATTAGGACACAGGGAAGGTTAAAGAGGGATGGAGGATACAAGCTAGAGATTTCCAGCTTGGGTTACTAGCCTTGTTAAAGTCCTTCAGTATAAATAGGAATCTGGCTGAAATGAGGGAAAGTTGTAACACATGCACAATATACTTTTGTAGCCATCTGAGCTGACAGAAAAGTAGGGTCCACAAAAGCAAGGTTTATAGAAAAAGGTCTGGACTGAATATCCAAACATTTTGTTTTAGACCTGCTTTTCCCACCAAAAGACAAGGTGACCTTGGATTGATCTAACCTCCCTGGTTTTTTCAGTTTCTGTGATATGAGGAAATTGAGCTTGATAAACTCTCGAGATCCTTCTGACACTAACATTCAGTGCTGGTGTAATCCTCTCATAGTTTTAGAATTAAATACATGCTTTTGTTTCCCTTTTTATTGTGTTTTTACATAAGCTAATTCATCACCATGCAGTAACAAGATGATGAGGCATCTGAGCTAAGACAGCGCTTCTCCATCATCTGCCTTTTGCTATTTTTCTATTTGAGAGGCAGGATCTCCTAGCAAGAAAGTGATGCTAACTATGACCCTTTTTCTCTATCAATCTAGCTCTTGCTCAGCAAGTAGAAGTTAAATACAACCTATAAGAAGCTAATAAGCACTTAATAGAATGGAATTTATGGTAGCATTTTCAGCACCTGCTTCATTCAACAGAGCTATCTAGGACAGATCTGAAGATACTGTGTTATTGACAATATAGTAAGAAAGATGCTCTTTTTTTACTGACCTAATTCAATTTCAGATTAAATTTTTATTTTTCTTAGAATTTTCCCAAATATTATAAAAATTTTCTTTGCAACAAGAAACAAACTTAGGTGTGTAAAGCATGTGTGTATATTATGAAACTATACATTGAAGAATAATTCATTTAAATGCAAATGGAAAAAATAATTTGGACTCTATGTTACATGATATTAGTGAAATTTATACTCTGAAAAATGGTATAGCAGGGGCTTGGGAGCATATAGGAACATGTGGAGCCAGGTTCTCCCAGGACCCTGATCTTGCTGGGCTAAGCCAGACCCTTGGGAAACAAATTATTTAATTTAGAACCCATATGGTGTCTTTTTGGGAAAGTGTGTTAAAGGAATATATAGGAGTCATAAGAAATAAAAATAACTTTTCAAGAAGGAGAAAATGGCTAAAATAATAGTTTTTACTGCTCATTTATTAGAAGAATGAGTAGCCCAGGAGCCAGTAACATCTCTGGGTCTGGGAATGAGCTCCCCCTCCTGGGCTTCCCCTGCCGCAGCCCTATCTAGAGCCTCCTCTTTGTGCTCTTCTCCCTCCTCTACCTTCTGGCCCTCCTGGGGAACACACCTGTCATCTGTGCTGTGTGGTCAAGACAGAAACTCCACGTACCCGTGCACATCCTCCTGTCCAACTTCTCTTTCCTAGAGATCTGCTCTGTCAGTTCTGATGTGCTCAATATGTTGACCAACATCACCTCCCAGGCCAAGAGCATCTCCTACACTGGCTGCCTGCTCCAGTTCTACTTCTCATGTGTGCTGCTGAAGGCTACCTTCAGTCTGCAATGTCCTTTACTAGGTTCCTTGCCATCTGCCAACTTCTGCATTATCCCACCACCATGAATCACCATCTATGTGCCCTTTTGGTAGTTGCTGCTGGGCAGGTGGCTTTCCATCCATACTGATGTCTGAGGTTCTTATGTCCTGGGTTCCCTTCTGTGGCCCTAGCATCACTGACCATTTTTTCTGTGACCTGGGACCATTGCTGACACTGTCCTGTGCCCCAGTTCCCAAACTCATTCTCATTGTGTAAGCTCTCTAATCTTCATTACCTTCCTCTACATTCTTGGGTCACATACCTTAGTTTTGTATGCCATCAGGTCCCAGCTGACTCTGGCAGGAACAAAGCTTTTTCCACGCGTGCCTCTCATTCCTTGGTGGTTTCCCTATTCTATAGCTCAGCCATGGTAATGTGAATCCAGGGCTCCAGGAGTCATCTTGGAACACAGAAATTTGTGACCTTGTTTTATTCCATGGCAACTCTATTTTTTAATCCTCTGATCTATAGCCTCCAGAATAAAGATAGGAGAGATGCACTAAAGAAAGTTCTGGGAGCACCGTCAAAAGAAATTCCTAAAAATACAGAAAAACAATATAAAATTTTATGTCACTATTCTCCCAGAAATACAATTTTTTTCTCATAAAAAAAACTATTTTCTGGGCATGTCTGGGTGTTTTATTCCTTACTCTCATAGAAGTGTGATTCATTAAACACAAAGAGCCCTCATCCTATCTTAAGAGCAAATACCCACAGTCCTAAAGATCTACTGTAAGAAAGTTCTGTACAGTTTACACCAATGTATCATTTCTCTATTTTAAAGGTTTTTTAAGTTCTAAAAATAACATACTCATGTTGGTATGTACAAAACTAAAACTCAAGCCTCTTACTTGTATCTTGGCTTTAATCTTAATACTATTTTATTTGTTTCAAATTTATCAAAAATTTTGTCCTTTCCAATTACAGGTTTTTCTATAATGAGATACAGCATCTACTCGCTGTACTCACAAAAATTCAATTATTTTATTTATAAGACTGTATCTGACAGAACTCAAAAATGCCATGAATTTATAAAATAAATATTATGATAAGCTGTAGTGGGCATGGAAAGTTTCAAGGGGAGACTGATTGGTGCCTAAAAATGGGCAACTAATGAGTAGGATAATTTTAAGCTCAGATTCTGAAACTAAGATTGTACTGCATTAACTAGGGAATGTGAGTCAAATAGTACTAATGAGACATGTTTTTACTGAAAGTAGAAATAAAGTATGAGAAATTTGGACACAGCTGATTGCATGGGACTTTTGCAAGCATAATCTTGTTTAACTGCTGATCCTTTCTTTCTAGGATGGCACCTCTCATGGGTGGCTGCTCAGAATGATGGTCTTCAGGCTTTTCTGAAGTTATTTCACACTGTATTGTTCCCTTCTTGGGGGAAACTTGGTTTTTGTCCTTGTTCTCAAGTGTCATATCTCCTCCAACTCATCAGGCATTAAGATGATTATGACAGGATAAAGATTTGCCACCCTTTTTACAAATAGTCTTGTTTATTGCTATTTCTGTTGTTTTCTACACATTCCACTGGTCTGGAGACTACATTATTCTATATTTGACTTTAACATTTTAGGGCTCATTTCTTGTTTTGAGCTCTTGTGCTGTGTTTAAGATTGGGTATCCTTTTTGGTGACCTATGCTAATGGCTGCTCTTAGATGTCCTGTTACTGCTAAGAAAGTGCTCTTTCTTTGATCACAATCCACAGAAATAAATCTTAAATTATACCCACAACATATGCATATCTAACTGAAACAGAAATTTCTTATAACAATACCACCCTTATCACAAATGATGCATTTTTCTTCTCTTCCCTTCTCTCCCCTTCTCTTCTCTTCACTTCGTTTTGCTTCTCTTTGCTTCTCTTCTCTTTTCTCCCACTCTATTCCATTTGTAAGGACACACCAAGCCCCAAGATGAACGACTGGCAGGGTGATGTCATTTCCTCTTAGCAGGCTGACACAATCTTTGGTCTCCATGATTCAACTAACTCCTTTCTAATTATCAGGGTGGGAGAAATATTTATATATTCCTTGGGAGAAGATGGTTAAATTCATTAGAGATGCCCATTTAGCTGACAGTGTTCACAGAAAACTAGGACCCAAACAGCTTTTTCTCTTCGGTCTTTTCTCTTCCAAACTGTTTTCCTCAACTTTGAACCCATAGGTGCACTTTTATAATCAAACATTATTTGCTCAATATTTTCCTGATCATTAGAACATATTATTATTATTTAAGTTCAGTTGTACCAATTGTTTACAAAAACACCATTATAATTTTTAAAAATTGAGTTCAAGTGAGAATAAACAGTTCTCAGTCCTATTTGCCTCTAGTGAGATTTACAAATGTGATAGCTTCTTGAAATTTTGCATGTTTTCCATCTTCAGCTTTTTCATATTTTTCAAAGGTCAGTTTTCCCAGTTGTTTGAGTTTCATTATGTCTAAGGTGACTAGAGTTTCATTATGTCTAAGGTGACTAGAGAAACTAGATTCTTCTGTGTGCATCCCCTTTTCCTTAGTAAAAGAATCCTGATTGTTCATAGTCTCATGAGACCAGGTAAAAGCACTTGCTTCTTCAGCCTTTCATGCAGCTAGGTTTGTCATGTGACATAGTTATGACCAACGAGAACCAAATTGAGAGTCTCTGGGAAGGCTTTTGCTTCATGTTCTTCCAGCCTGGAACAGGGAAATACCTGAATGTTGAGCAGCCACCTTGTAATCACGAAATAACAAATATGAAGATAAGGACCTACAAGCTAAATGTTACAGATCCAGCACAGAGCAATGGATAAGGATAGACTACTAGCAAATTTATGGCTATGTGAGGAGAACATTAAGTCCATAAATATATATATATAGTTTGTTAGTTATAGTTGTTTCAGTTATAGTTGTTTTTTAGATCAGTTGTTTTAGATTCATAGAAATTTCCCATATGCCCTCTGACTCCACACATGCATAGGCTCCCCCATATCAACATCCTGCACCAAAGTGCTACATTTATTATAATTAATGAAATCACATTTACACATAATCATCTCTCAGAGTCTATGGGTTACATTAGGGTTCACTCTTGGTGTTGTACATTCTATGGGTTTGAATAAATTAATAATTACATGTACCCATTAAAAAAAAGAAAGAATCAGTGAATGAAAAAATAAATAATAATTTAGGATTTCTGTCCAAAATCTGTGTAAGTAGAGAATAAGTAAGTGCAGGGAGTGATAGAAAGGAGGTTTAAGAAGTTGATTCTGGAATTTGACATGGGCGATATCAGGGACAGAGAGATTATTTATGAAATTATTATGCCTTCACAGGTATGGAATGCTAGAACATGGACAAAAATGATAAGTAAAGATGACAAAGAATCACAGGGAAAATCCCACAGAATTTAACAATATTAGGATGGGTATGAGATGGTGAAGAATTATTAATGTTAAGATTGTAAATTCAGGTTATAGATCAGTGGAGCCATTAGCAAATAAGGATGGCTAGAGTTAATTTTACAAGATAAGCAAATTTAAGATTCAACCTCTGAACTTGAAGTAGAGCTTCAATTTAAAATATCCAATAAGAGGTTATAAATGTTTGACTAGGATTTGGAAGTAAACCTAGTGATGGTGTTATCCCAGAACAAAGATTTAACCCAAGGTTTCCTCATGAAGTGCAATACTATAAATCAAACTACTACTCCAGAATATAAGAAATTAGAAGGTTATAAATTACCTCTGAGGAACACTTATCCAGAATTTTACAGAGAAATTAACTGCACCTTAGGCCCAGTTGGTAATGATTTCACAAATTATATAGCTCTTAGGTTTATACTGAGTCTTAACTAACCCTCATGTGTCTGTCTACGGAAACTTTAGACCTAACTCCTAAGTGATGGCATCAGCAAAGAGTGGGGAGTCAGTCAAGTCAATATAACCTCACTTGGTACCCTTGTTGATAAGCAAAACTATACATGGAATTATGGAATATGTAAAAGTAATGCTTTAAAATTGTCCCTGTTGTTGAGGGTTTTTTAAAAGTCTGGTTATCTGAATGATTGTTGGTTAACTATTTATGTGTCTGCAGTACATTCAACATTTGCTAAACTGTAAAAAAGAACTCGCTTTGGTGAAGGCAGAACTTGAGGATGTGGAAATACATCAAGCAGTATGTAATAAAAACCAGAAGAGAAACTAGGAACTCAAAAATATATGAAAATATTATTGTTGGATTTCAGAATAAAGAAGTCTACCTAAGGTACAAGCATAACTGGACTATAACAGTAACAGGTACCTAAGACTTAAAACATGAATCTAATGAATTTTTAAAAGTCATCCTCCCAATATATGAAAATAAAGCAAAGAGAGAAAAAGCATGATCTCACTTGTCTCATTATCTTCCATCCTCCTAAGCATTAATGAGGCATTATATTAAATTTGACTTCTGAATCCTTTAGAGATTTCCCACAATAACACATTCAAAATTTTCTTTAGTGCCTCTTTCATATCTTTGTTCTGGAAACTGTAAATGAGGGGATTAAAGAATGGGGTTGCCAAAGCACAGAACAAGGTCACAAACTTCTGTATCCCAGGATAATCCCCAGAACCTGGGCTAACATACACCACTCACTGAGCCATGGAGCAAAGACACCACAGCAAGGTGGGAGGCACAAGCACAGAAGGCCCTGTGCCTCTCTGAGCCTGGGGGCACCTCTAGTACCACACTTAGGACACAGAAGCAAGTGCCAAGGATGTATAGGGAGGTGAGAAAGAAGAGAGAGCTAATAATGCCACAGATCAAAGCAATTCTAGATCTTGGAGCACAAGACAGTGCCAGCAAAGGTGCCAGAATACAGAGAAAATGGTCAGTGGTGGTTAGACTACAGAAGGGCCCCTGATATATTAGAGTCAGAGGAGTCAGTAACCAGAGAAATCCCCCTGCCCAGCAGAAGAGCACTAAGCAAGCACACAGGCAATGGGCCACTATGGTGGGAGAGCGCAAAGATCTACAAATGGCAAGAAATCAGTGAAAAGACATCACTGATAAAAATAAGACCTCAGGATCATACACAGAGAAGAGGAAGGAGAACTGGAGCAGGCAGCCAGCATAGGAAATGCTTCTGGTCTTAGGAGAGGATGTTGGCCAACATCTTGGGCAGATCAGAACTGACATAGCAGGTATCTCTCCAGGAAGGAGAGTTGGCCTGGAGGATGTACATGGGTGTGTGGAGTTTCCAGTTTGATCACACAGCACAGATGGTGGACATTCCCCAGGAGGGCCAGAAGGTAGAGGAGGGAGAAGGATGAAGAGGAGGATCTAGATATCCCTGTGGATCCTCTAGATATCTCTCTCATCATTTGGGTATTCCCTCCTGAGGGAAAGCTCAGGAGGGTGAGCTCACTCACAGACCCAGAGAAATCAGTAGTCTCCAAAGTCCTTGTTAGTGTGACCTGTTGAAATGACAGAGGCAGGAAGAAACAGAAACACACTATTTTTATTCTTCCTGAAGAGTTATGTGTTTATTTTCCTCAATGTGGGTTTACAATATTATTCTCTTTGGAGGGGTGACTTGTTCTTTTCTCTTTGTCTCATTTCCTCCTCATTTATGCAAAAACATTTATTCCATACTCATTATTGCCAGGCACTGTTCTAGAGCCAGGGAAATGATGATGAATAACAATGCAGAGGCCCTGTTCTTTTGGACCTTATGTCAAATATCTCTCATTCAAAGCAATTTCAGACAACAAATTGGTGGCTCCAGAATTTCTATAGGGAGGGAGTTTGGGAGCTTAAAACTGGAAGAGATCTAAAGAGATTTACCTTGGAAACTCATTTGCAGAGCCAGGAAACTCTTTACTTAGATGGTATGTTAATTTGTGACATGTTCATGGAGAGCTGGTACAGAACAAGGAGTGAATGACAGCACCCATCCACCTGCACTGCTGGTGCTGCCACTGAACCAGAAACAGAATATGACAAATCAAGGTGAAAGTTTTTTTTGTCATGTGGAACAGGATTATATTCAGTTAGAAAAAATGAGAAGAGGCTTTTGAGAAATGAATGGATCTTAGCAAAAGACAGAATTTTCCAAGGATAATGACGGAGGCAGAACAATAATAGCATATTACAATAATGTGGGAAGATTTGCATACAAGACATGTTAAGAGAAGAGTCCAAATGAGTGAAAGTTGGAGTACTTGTAAAGGAATAGTGGGATATAAGGCACAAAGATGGGGCCATGTGGCACAGCACTCACTGCTAGTCTGACCAGTTCAGACTTAATTTACTAGTCAACAGAAAACAAGTGGACTTGGTCTAGAAGAGTAAAATGACAGAAGGTTTATGGAAGCTGCATTTGCAAAACAATTTGCCTGATTGTTACAGAGTAATGAAATTATATGGAAATTATCAGAAAACTATTTCAATAGTCCAGGGGAAAAGCATGAAGGGCTTAACCCAGGGTGGGTAATGTATAGTCAAAAAGATACCAAGGCTGGATTCAAGAGATGTGAAATGGTAGGAACCTAATCTCCAGGTCTTTAAAATCAGCAGAGGTAATTAAATGCTGCTCATAGAGCAGAGGACAAAGACGCAGGGAAGACAGAGATCACTTTCTATTTGCCACAGTAATACTCACTAGCTCTCTTCTAATTGTCCTCTCACCTGTGAGGCCTCATGGGAGAAAACCCCTTCCAGCACAAAGGACCCATGCTAAGGGCCTTCTGTTACCCCAGGTCAACAAACTGACAGTAACACTCCTGTCCTTGCCTTTGGGTATCTCTCTCATCAAGATCCCACTTGATTCCCCAGTCCTCTATTTTCTTTTAACTCTTTTGAATCTGAGTATTATATTCCATTAAGTAGATTAGCTTCTACTTACAAAGTATTCTCCTACAAGCCACACACAGTGGGTGTTGATTTGTTATGCTATCATCTGTGTGAAGGAGAACAGTAAACAAGAGAATCATCTAAATTATTGCCAAAGAATTGAAAAATATTCCCCTTTTCCTGTTGGCTAAGAATACAATGCTTTAAAAGATGATCTGCAAAGACAAAATGATAATTGGACAAAAAACATTTCCTTAATCTCACATCTTATAAGTTGTATAATAGGAACAGTGTTTGTAAAGGAAAATAATCATGAAAATGTATGCCTTTTCATATCAATATATAAAATGAAATGGACATTGAGACATAGGAAAGAAGTTACTGTTCCATATGCCCATACCTGCTCATCCTAATGTATCCCAGGAGTCTAGGGTGTCATCTCCTTAGTAAAACACCTTTTAATTCCTTTCTTAGAAAGATTCCTTCAAGGTTTTACTCAGAGAATAGAACGTGCCACAGATCTCTCCATTCCCCATTACTTATCCCTTCTGACTGAAGACTTTCTCTAGTGACTGCAACCCCAAGAGAAATGTGTGCACCCTGCCAACTTGAATATGTTTCGTCTTCAGTGATTATCATAATGGAGATGAAAACTACATGAATGTGTACACAATCACATGTACACCCACACACACATGCACATGCATATACATATACACATATTCTAGATGAACACAGTATTTTTCCCTTCAGAGTTGCATCTTCTGATGTTAACAAATTACTTCTTCACTAACAAAAGTTTTTAGACATGAGGTGTATCCACTATATTCAGAATCAACCTACTCTCAGACATCCACAAAACTATCTACATTCTTTACAAACTCCTTCTCTCTCTTCACATATAAATCAGGCAGGATAGATGTAGGTCAGCCAAGAAGTTAAGACATTAATTGTGTGACAGAAACAAATCCATTTCCCCTTCCCTAAGTAAGGTTACATTTTTTCTAAGCCTTCACATTTCTAGGTGTGAAATGTGACAGAGTTCTAGTCAATAGAATGTAATTAAAACTGATGTGCAACACTTCAGGCCTTACTGATGCATGGTCTTTGATCATCTTTCTGTTGTAATTAAGCATGTGGACCTAGGAAGCCAAATTTTGAAGATGATTGAAAGGAAAGGAGCAACACACAGCAGCAATTCACCAGAGAATTCCGCTTTATTAGGGAAAGGTGCTGGGTTATATAGGAAGGGGCATGAGCTGATTGAGGTGTCACTTCTACGGGGTTGGTGGCTATTGGCTAGGGCTGGGAGTGGGAGGGGGGAGAGAGGTGATTGGTCTTCAGGTGGCGCCATCGGGAACCGAAGACCCGGAAGAGAAGCCGGAAGTTCGCCATCTTACTGGTGGGGGCCCTTCATTTCCCCCTTTCTCCTCTATGGGGTTGTGGATGTTGCTTTTCTCACTGACTGCTTCCTGCTGAACGGGGGCAGAGAAGGGAGTAAGGGCTTGAGGACTTGGAGGAAAGGGTTGACAGGACTCCCCACAGTAAGGACGAGTAGATGTGGACTTCTTCAGGTTGGAAATCAATGAAGGTTCCCTGTAACTATAGGTGGAGGACTTGTTGATTCTAATGGTGGTGCCAGGAGGATATGGGTGCCAGAAGCCAGGCGTCTGTGGCCATTGTTTCCAGGAACAATTTCCAGTGGAGAGAGGGGTCCATCTCAGTGTGTGGTGAGGAGGTTACGTGAGGGTGAGGGATCTTCTGTGGACAGAAGCTGATAGTTCCTGAGTAAAAGCTGGTTAAAAGTTTGATTAGACATTTTTCTGACTTGGGGTTTGATGAACTTTATTATACAGAGTAAGAAGAGACAGGCAAGAAGAATGATTATTATGGGGCCTGCAATGGGCCAGAGCCAGGTGAGGAAGGGGTTTGTTAGTATTGACGAGAATGGGTTGGAATTGGAAGCAGAGTGGAGACTGGAGTCAAGGTCGGTGAGTTTGGTAATGTCAGTTTCTACAATGCCAGATTCGTTGATGTAATAGCAGCACTCTTCCTGGAGGAATATGCAGGTGCCGCCTTTCTCGGCTGTAAGCAGATCTAAGGCCTGCTGGTTTTGAAGGGTGACCTTAGCTAGCGAAGTGACCTGTCTTTGGAGAGAGGCCAGGGAATCGGCAGTGGATGTCAGGGATCCCTCAAGTTTGGTGTTGAGAGCTCTAATTGCACATAGAGAGTGACTCAAGGCTCTCTCAGAAAATCCTGCCTCAATGGCTGAGGTGGTCAAAGAGATACCGACCATGATGGAAAGGAAAGCAGCCCTTTTTGTGCACGAGGGCAAGGGAGGTTGGAGCTCAATTAATTTCACCATGCTGTAAAGTGTAAGCTGTGGGATTAAGGTGACGAGAATGCAGGGTATGCTGGAGTTGGGAGGCAGTGACACAATTGGTGGTGTTAAGGGTGTGGTTGAGAAAGATGATGATGTCCTGAATGAGCTGTAACAAAGAGTAGGAGAAATTGGAAGAGGGGCAGGGATAAGAAGATGAAGAGGCACTGTCAAGAGTTTGGATAATGACTTTTTCAGAATGTCTGATATCTGATGCAAGTTGAGAGATCTGGGAATGAGAGGGAACATACTTTCGAGAGATATGAAGGGTCTCATGGGGGGTCAAGGACCCCCCATAGTAAACTGAGGCTGTGATTCTGGCAGCTCATCGAGAGTCCCAGGGATCTGGGATTGATAAGGAGAATGAGCCATTGGGATATTTCATGAAACGGTTGGAGGAGTAATACTGTGGGTACTGGGAGTTACCCATGTAGTGAATGGCACAAGACCAGTAGGTACATCTCCTGTAGGTGTCTGGCCATCACCTGCAATAGGCTTATTTTTGGTCATAGAGGAAGCAGAGGTAGGGAGAATAAGGGTAGCTGCTAGTGAACACTTCGGTGGAGGGAGGGAAGTGGAGGTATAAAGGCTCAGAGCAGCTTTTCAGAGGGCAGTCTGATGTGGCAATGAGGGCAGTAACTTTTGTTTGATGCTGTGTATAAGTTTGTCTGACTTTGAGTTGCCATACAAAGGAGGCTGGAGTGGTGGGGAATACAATAGGAATGAGGGAAGAAAGCAAGAGAGCAGTAAAGGAGGAAAAAGTCATGATTTGCGTTTGGATGGCAAAGGGGGTGAACAGGATTTTGGAGGAAAGAGGACAATAAGGTCAGGAGTCTGGAGGGAGGGAGAATCTGCAAACTTTTGTAGGTTAAGAGATCTTTTAGGTGATGTGGGGACAGAATGGTAAGGGACGCCCTGAATGTTAGTTTATGAGCTTCCTTCTGCAAGAGGTGTCCAGCGGCTAATGCCCGTAGGCAGGGGCCCATCCCCGAACTGTGGGGTCTAATTGCTTGAAGAGATAAGCTACTGGGGCAAAGGATGGGCAATAATATTGGCCTAGGACTCCTAGAGCTTGACTGGACCTCTCATGAATGTATAATAAGAAGGGCTTCGACAAATCAGGGAGATGGAGAGCTGGCGCTTCCACAAAGGCTCGACGGAGCTTAATGAAGGAGTGTCTGGGTGAGAAGGATAATGGTTCTTCAGGGGGACCCTTGCTGAGGTCATATAGGGGTCTTGCTAACAGGAAGAGGTTAGGGATCCACGCTCTAAAATACCCAGCCAGGCCTAGAAAGGAAAGGATTTCTGTCTTGGTTTTGGGAATGGGCAGGTCAGAGAGGAGCCATTTTCTGTCTAAGGTAATGGACTTTCTTTGTTGAGATAGAAGGAATCTGAGGTAAGTGACAGAAGGGGAAGAGATTTGAGCTTTGAAGGGGGATACCCAGTAACTTCTGGAAGCTAGAAGGTTAAGTAGGGAGGCAGTGTCAAGTTGAGACTGTTCCTACAAGGGACTGCAGAGTAGAAGATCGTCCATGTATTGTAATAAGGTGGACTCGGAGTGATCATGATGAAACTGCTTGAGGTCCTGTCCAAAAATATGGGAACTATCTCGGAAGCCTTGTGGTAAAACTGTCCAAGTGAGTTGTTCAGAATGTCTTGTGTATGGGTCCGTCCAGGTGAAGATGAAACAATCTGGGAGGAGGAGTCCAGAGGGATAGAAAAATGGGTCCTTGAGATCTAGGACTGAGAAGTGGGATGCCGAGGCAGGGATTTGTGATAAAAGGGTGTATGGATTTGGAACTAAGGGATGGATAGGGACAACGGCCATGTTGATGAGGCGAAGGTCTTTGACGAGGCGGAAAGATCCGTTGGTTTTTTAACAGCTAATATGGGGGTATTAAATGGGCAGTGAGTGGGTCTGAGGTAATTTTTGTTTAAGAGATCTTGAATGATGGGTTTTAGGCCTATGAGGGCTGAAGTGGTTAGGGAATATTGGGCCTGACAGATATACTGAGAGGGGTCACATAATTTGATAGAGGCAGGAGGACATAGAGCCACGGAGGGGCTTGTAATGTCTCAAACTTTGGGATTTACAGGGTGTATGAGGACGGAACCAGAGCTTTCATTGGGTAGAAGGGGTCGTCGGCTATGAGGGCCATCAGAAAGAGGGCTGTGGGAGTGGATATAGTTATGGAAACATGGAGGAGGGAAAGGATGTCCCGTCTTAGTAAAGGGATGGGACACTGGGGCATAACCAGGAAGGAGTGGAGAAAGGTATGGGATTGTCTTGGATTGTGCATAAAAGGGGGGGTGGTTAATGGGAAAATCTGTTTACTTCCTATGCCGACTACAGAAGTAACGGCAGGCATGGTAGGGCTCTGGTATTCTCGCAAGACTGAGAAGGTGGGTCCACAGGATACAATCTAGGAGGAAGGAGATGGGGTGACCGTCTACTATTAAAGTAATACTGGGCTCCTGTTTGGTGATGGAAATGGTTGGGTGAGAAGCCCCCGGGCCCCGTCAATCTTCTTCTGCCAGCCCCACTATGGCGGGTTTACGATGGGGGTTGTTCGTCCAGTCTCCCCTTCGGGTGGTTGGGCAATCAGACACCCAGTGGCCCTTTTTGTGGCATCTGGGGCATGGGGTGGTAGGAGATCTGGGGGAGGGGCACGCCCTTGACTAATGTCGTTCTTGTCTGCACTTGAAACAAGCTCCTGGGGGGGGCTTGTTTGTAGAAGGGCGCCCAGGTTATGGTTTTATCAGCTGGGCCAACATTTGGAAATTGGCTTGATCAACCTTTTGTTTACAGCGTTCTTTCTCCTCCTCCCGGTTATGGAAGACTTTAAAAGCCACTGTTAGGATCTCTGTCTGTGGGGTAGCGGGGCCCTGTTCTAACTTTTTGAGTTTAGCTTTAATGTCGGGGTAGCTTTGAGCTAGGAAGTATGTCATAAGGACATGTCTCGTCAGGCGTTTCTGGGTCAAGGCTGGTATACTGTAATAGGGCTTGAGTGAGTCTGTCTAAGCTATGTCTCAGAGGGGCAATAATTTTGGGAGGCCCTCAGGACAGAGTCTGAGGGGACTGAAGGGTTCTGGCTCAGTCTGTGGGGGAGTGATGCAGTCCAGCCGCACGTAGTCAAGCAGGACCTGAAGTGCGGAAGGGGGGCGAAGAAAATAAATAAAGATAGAAAGAACTGGGAGGGCTGACGCTCCCACATGTTGCCAGCCAGCAGCCCAGCTGCTTGCCTCTGCTGCTCCAGTTGGGCTTGAACTCATGACTCTGAGCTTAAGAGTCCCATGCTCTACCAACTGAGCTACAGAAGGGCTCCAGTTAGCTGCTTATGGAACGCATAAACAGAATGTTGTTTGTTCTCTATTCTTGCCACTTTGGCAAGTGGGGGGAGGGCATAGCTAGAAACAGGGACAGTGTTTCTACACATCTTCAAGGTCTCCCTATTTTCAGAGTGAGGAGTCTTGGCTCGTCTTCGAGGACAAGATATGTTTTTGTGGACAGATAACGTCCAAGGACTGCACCGGTTGTTCTCAAGCTTGTGCTTTCCCATGCTGCATTCAGACATGGGAGAAGATGCTTTCCCATTCTCCCTACAAACATGTGAGAAGACAAAGGCGGTCCCTAACAGGGGAGAAACAGGTGATGAGGGCAAAGAAGGAGGAGGCCCCCGCTAGGGGGGATGAAAGGCTCAGGCTTAATCAGTGGGGGACAAAGGCGGAGGAGGTGAGATGGGGGAGGAGATGGTGGGGGAGGAAGGGAGAAGGGCTGTTGTAGGAGAAGAAGGGGAAGGGAGTGAATGGGAGGCTTCTGCAGGGGTGGCGGCTTGCAGGCTAGGAGAATTTGGGGGGATGCGGGGGTAGGAGGAGGCAGAAAGCTTTGATATAGGGAATCGCCTTCCATTTTTTCAGGCACTGGCAGTAGTTAAAGAGATTGCGAGTGATGTTAGGACCAAAAGTTCCCCCTGCAGGCCATTGGTTGTTATTGTCTAGGGGGTATGTCGGCCAATCTTGGGAGCAGTATTTACGGAGAAGTTTTGGTTTCATATCAGGTGTCAGGGAGAGGGTGGCTAGATACTTGAGCAGGCATTCAAGAGGTGAACTTTCAGGGAGGGATGAGGAGGCTCCCATGGCTGAAGGACAGAAAAGGAGACAAACAGGGGAAGACGAATGGAGATCCTTGGACTGGAGGCAGACCGCAAGGAGACAAAGGGCGTCCCCGATGATCCTTGGTGGTCTGCAGAAACTCGTATACGAGTCGTAATTTCTTAGGAAGTGTGGGTCGTCACCCAGACTTCTCTAAGAAGGCAGAGTGCCAGAGTCACGAGGTACCTAGTACTAGGTATTTTCGGCAGATGGAATGGATTTTGGCAGAGAGAACGGAAGGAGGAGGGGGGAAAAAGGGAGCGTTCTCATCTGCAAAGGAGTCACCTCAGTTATGGTTGTTGGAGTGGGGGGCCTGAGGGTCGGCCGCAGCCGTGAAGGCCTGAGGCAGGGATTTATGGCTGTTGGAGGGGGGCCTGAGGGTCCGCCACAGCTGTGAAGGCCTGAGGCAGGGAGAGTTCCCTCCTCATCCCCGAGCATCAGGGTTTTGCAGGACGATCATGGTCAATGGCACTGCGATAGCTCAAGGAAGAGTGGCCTACTCCGGGGGAAAACTAAAGGCCAGAGAGGAGTGGTGAGTGTGATGAGCCAGCACCGGAAAAAGAGGACGAGGGCAAGCTGCTGCTGGTATCGGGGGGAAGACAGGGCCCAGTTGGGGTGTCCTGTCTCCCGGGTTTTAGCACCAATGAAAGGAAAGGAGCGACACACAGCAGCAATTCACTGGAGAATTCCACTTTATTAGGGAAAGGTGCTGGGTTATATAGGAAGGGGCATGAGCTGATTGAGGTGTCACTTCTATGGCGCTGGTGACTATTGGCTAGGTGCTGGGAATGGGAGGGGGGAGAGAGGTGATTGGTCTTCAGGTGACGCCGTCAGAAACCGAGGACCCAGAAGAGAAGCCGGAAATTCGCCATCTTACTGGTGGGGGCCCTTCAATGATGAAGCCAAAGATAGAAAAAGATTAAGTTCCAGAACATCACTTGAAGAACAATCACCTGTCTAATCAGGACTATCCCTTAGTTTTTTAAGTAAGTAGTAAATAAATACCTTTCATATGTGACCCACTGAAAAAATGTTGTTAGGAGAACAATAGTGTGACTCACTGAATCAAATATTTACATTTTAATAAATGTATAAACAAAACAATCTGTGGGTGACTATATCAAAATGTATATACCTGTGGCTTATTCCCTTCAACTTTCTACCAAAATAGCAGAGAGAATTGAGGGAACAATGTTTATGGAAGCTAGAGTCTGAGAAATGAAAAAAATTTTGAGTCATACAGTGCATTTAAAATTTTGATCACCATGGCCACATTTCCCTCCAAAGAGGTGTCAGAGCTTTCATCACTACTGTTACCTTTCTCTATATCCTAAGCACCAAGCACAGCTTTTAATACTGTACTGCTGGCCTAGTTCTTCAAACTGGACCTTATAAATGAATATATTTAATGCCTCCATTATGGTGAAGTATGTCAGTGTCAATTGAGAGGACATGGAAAATATCCTTAAGTTTAAGAATCTCTTTTCATCCAACATGACCCAGTATCTACGCTTCAAACATACAATCTCCATTCTCAGGAACACAAAGCTAATGACCACACTAAGTAACTACCCACAAGCTATTATAAAGCCAACCTAGCTTGCCTTTTGTTCAAAAATGTACATATAAGGGACGTGTCATTCTTCAGAACTCACTAGATCTGTTACTAAACCAGGGTGTTACCCTTGGAATTCTCACAGATCTTACAAATCACACATTTGTTGGAGAATTTTTATATTCTAATTTCTCAAGATGGACTCCATATTCTGGCACACAGCCTTTTTACCTTTAAACTAAGCACTGAGTAGTTTTCTCTGGCTCATAAGTGCTCTGTGACATCCAACACAAACATTGTCATACAATCTATGTTCAGTAGTTAACAGCCCATGGAAATACGCTACAGAGGGCTTGAAGTAATGTAAGGGACTTATTATTGTGGTGTTATTGGTATTTAAATTGTTCTCAAATGCCAAGTATGTAGTAGAAGCCCTGGGACTATTCCACTGTTTAGAATCTAAGGTGAAAGGCCCAGAATTTCCATCTGGGCACTTTTCAATTAGAATTGGAATGTCTTAACTGAATACCTACCCGAGTGAAATATCAAGCTACTAAACTTAAATTCTGACAATGTTATTGGAATACAGAAATTTCCGACCTTGATTCTGTAAGACTGAGGTGTTGGCAGTATTTTCAAGGGGAATTGCAAACTTCTCAAAAGATTGAAGCAATAAGAATAATTTGAATTCATCCCTTATAGCTAATTGGATAGCTCACAACACATTTAATGAGAAAAGGAGCTATACTGTGGCTTTGAACAGCACAGAATCTATACTTACAGACACCAAATTTTCAAAAATACAAATCTGATCATGTCACTTCCTTGCTTTCAATCATTAAATATTTCCTTCTTGCCTATAGGACCAAGTTCAACCTCTTTAGTATATCTAAATTCCTGAACCTCTAAGTTCATCTCCTTTCAGGATGCCAACATTCACTCTACACTCATACACTAAGACAATTCTATATGCTACTCCTTCTGCTTGTAACATAATCACGCACCCTCCCTCCTTCTCCTCTACAAAACCACCAACTTGTCATTCAAGACTAGGCTGATATATTATTGACCTCTCTGTAAACCCTTCTCTGACACATCCCACCTATGCCCCCTCAAACTTACACTCTTAGTCCTTCTCTGTGCTCCTCTGGTCCCCTGGTATTTTCCCTTTACCATTTTTTTAGCTAGAATATTAACACATCTGTGCCCCCATAAGTGAAGAGTTCCTTGTATCATCATACCAAGTATATTGCTTAGAACATTATTTCAACTTAAGAAGCTTTTGCAGGCCCCAGAGTTTCATGCATGAGACTGCACATCCTCTAACCTCACTACCATCAGCAAGACTGAAGAGGGATTGCAGAGCTCTGCCATCTCCTAGTACCCGTATCCTCCTCTCTCTTCTCCATTAACATTTCTATAACTATTTGCTGTGGAGAGCATCAGTACAAATTCCATTGTGCTCTTTTTTCCAAAATGGCCCTGAACAACGGAGTCCACTGGTAACTAAAAGAGGGTCCTCCTTTCTCTATTACTGCTTCCAAGCAGTAACAGAGAAATCCCTCCCTGTTCTTTAAAAGCCATGTTTTTAAATCTGTATCTCCCTTTGAGGAAGAGGACAAAGGGGAAGGGAGAGAGAATAAAGAAAACACATAAGCCACTTATCTAAGGTTATTTGGAAAACTTCTAACTTCCTAACCCTAATTCACTCCACTCCCTCCCACTCTCACACAAAGGAGAACATAAGAAGCTGTAGAGCTACACTGTCTGATGTGGTAACCACCAGCTACATATGGCTACCGAGCACTTGAAGTGTGGCTGGCTCAAATTAAAAGTGCTGTAAGTATAATATTCAGCTCAGCTTGCAAGACTTAGTATGAAAAAAAAATGAATGCAAAATAACAAATTAATTTTATATTGATTACATATTGAAATAATATTTTTATACACTGGGCTAATTGTTACAAAAATTGATTTCACTGTTTCTTTTGAATTCTTTATGTGGTACCTAGAAAATTTTGCATTGTACATGTTGCTTGCATGTGTGGCCATATTCTGTTGGAGGACAGCTCTGCCGTAGCCTTTATGTCCTTAGAACAGAGGTCGGGGATGAGCTCTTTGCCCTCAGACATATCACAGCTGCTGCTCACAGCTGAGGAAGCGTGTGATCCAAAGCAGAATCCAGTCGACTCAGCTAGGAGGTATTTCTGAGCTTCAGGAAAGGCTCTGCCTGAGACCCGAAAAGTGGACAACACTGGGCAGTCAGAGCAAGTTTCTTTAGGCATCAAGAGTTTGCACACCTTGGATGGACTTTACCTTACACACCTGTCCCAGAACCAACACCACTCCTTTCGTTACTTTTATCCCTAGTGATATCTAACAGTCATGCGCACTGGAGTGGAAGGAAATCCCTGATAAGGAAGACTGCCTTTGGAAGAAGGGAGTGGCTGCCTCCTTGAGACCACTATGGGTCATCAAGGAGCAAAGCAAAGGAGCACCTTTGAGGGCAGGGCAGTGACCGAGTTGGGTAGTGAAGAAGTATTAGCGATTTGAAGGGAAAAATCCTACTCTCCGTAGCTTTTATTATTGAGAAGAAGCGGTAACAGCAACATCACAGAGGAAAAGAAAATGCAGACACAAAGAATAGCTGCTGGGGCTGCTGGAAAAGAATACAGTGAAAGTGTTAAAGGACAATGATAAAAAAAACTGACACTGGGAATGTGCTTTGCATTTTTAAAATTATTTTTAATTGTGTAAAACACACATAACATGACATTTACCATCCCGACAGTTTTAAATTTATAGTTCTGTGGCATTAAGTACATTAACATTGGTGAGCAACCATTACTACCATCCATCTCCATAAGTCTTTTCATCTTCCAAAATGGGAAACTTGTGTCCCTTAACTAATAATTCCCCATTCCTCTCTCCCCAGCCCCTACTTTCAGCAACCACCATTCTACTTTCAGTCTCTACAAATTTGACTACTCTAGAAATTTCTAAGAGTGGAGTCATACAGTATTTGTTGTTTTGTGACTGGCTGGTTCACCAATGGTTCAGCAGGTTTCAGAATCTCCTTTCTTTATATGGCTGAATAACATTACATTGTATGTACATAACACATTCTGCTTATCCACTCATCCACTGACGGACATTTGGTTGGTTTATCTTTTGGCTGTCTTTTTGCATTTTACAAATATTTTATATATGATCTCTCGAACCATCCCCCAAAAATGCCCTTTCTAAAAACTGGGAATAAAAGTTTTGATTTGATAGGATGTTACCAGAAGATAGTCCTCATCAATCTCTGAACAAATCACTTTTTTAAGACAAGGAAATGTGGAGAATGTACCAGAAATAACTCTCATTTGCATTTATACAGATCTTCCAAGAATCAAAAAAATCTTTCCCATAAAAATGGGCACTTTTTTCTTTACATCAATGTAATAGGATTATCATGTAAAAGTTTAGAAAAAAATTGCTGAAGCTCATATTTGGCAACAATAATGTGAAATAAATTTTGGTGTAATTACTACTGATAACAACATATTATATAATATTTATTGAGTCCCAGGCACTGTTATAAATGATTCCAGATATTAACTCACTTAGCTCAAATATTCTATGATATAGATTTGATTATTAGGATCATCTCCAGTTAAAATTGGGAGAACAAATAACAATTTGAGTAGTTTTCCCAGTCACTCAATCGATAAGAAATAAAGACAAGCTTTGAATTTTAAGGAATTCTCTGGTGGAAACATTTACTATAGATTTAATATCTTTCCTTTTAAGTACACTTTTTCTTAATTCTTTATAACAGGACTTAAAAGGAATTTTATCTCACCCAAGTATCGCCCATTCAGGAATTATTTTTAAACTTTACACATAACTTTCCTCAGGGCAACCTTTATCTCCTTATTCTTGAAGCTGTAGACCAGAGGGTTTAAGAGAAGACTCACAGTTGAGTAGTTGGCTGCCTGCCTGTCTCTGGGCTCACATCACCATGACTGAGCCATAGAGAAAGGACACCACCACCAGGTAGAAGACACTTGTGGAAAAGTCTTGTTTCCTATTGAAGCTTTGGGATACTGAACCACAGCTCAAAGGATCAGACTGTAGGACACAGGATGGACAACAAAATGATGAAGGTCATCAAAGCACTGAACTTGCTATAAGTCAGAGTTGTCTTGGAGACAGGGACACATGATATGCCCAGCATTGCTGTACAATCACAGAAATAGTGATTAATGGCATTTGAACCAGAAAAATGAAACTTGGGAAAGAATAGTGGCAAAGAAGAAAAAGCCACCCATCCAGCAAACAGACACAGGGTTCCACAGACTTCCTAGTCATTATGGTGGGGTAGTATGGTGGGTGACAGATGGCAACACACCTATCAAATGCCATAAGAGCCAGAAAGAAGGGTTCTGTGGCATAAAAAGAGGAAGATGTAGAATGGTAGGACACAGCCATATAGAAGATGGTCTCGGTCTTGGCTAGGAAGCTTGACAACATGCTTGGCACACTGAAATTGATGTCACAGATTTCCAGGAAAGAGGAATTGGCCAATAAGATATAATGAGATGTGGAGCTGATTGGCCCCACCATGTAACACTGATAATAGCACTGTTGCCCAATAAAGTCAAGATGTAGATGATGGAGAACAAAAACAAAAAGGAGAATTTCTGCTTCTTTACTACATAGGAAACTTATGGGGATGAATTTAAAAATGGGATCAGTGACATTATTATTTGCAAAGCATGCATTTCTCTTTAACCTGTGATGTGCACAGACATAATCAGAACTACATATTAAGAGTATCCTATTTTATCCAGTTCTCCATAATACCTCAATTTCTCACTGGAAGTAGGAGTATTATAAGTAAAGAATAAAATGGAATATTAATATTTAGTCAACATGAAGAATTTGTATCAAAACAGCACTGTTGGAAGACGATTAGAAGAACACCATTATTAATAATATTTTAAATATTACTTTAATTTAAATATTTCCTCTAGAGCTTTTTCTTCCGATTTTAGCCTATAAGAACAACAGAGATAGATGAAACAGAAAAACAGAGATGGAGATGAATCATTATACAGCCTAATTGGTCATCTTTTTTTAACTCAAGTACAGCTAATAAACTTCAGGAAGGTATTTATGCCCTTAAACTGAACATGAAATATTTCATTGCTTAGACTATCATTTCAGTCAGCACCATGAGGTCCATAAATTCTTACTATTTAATTACATTATCATAGACATTTGTTAAGTCACAATAATAATGTACATCCCTAAAGAAATACTTTCATTCATTCATTAGTTTCCACTAAAAATTTATATTCCCAATGATTCTGGTGTGAAAAAAACAATGCTTGGCTTTTGATAATTACTATCATACTATATGGGTGCCAGAGAAGTTTGAACTCAGAGAAGGTTATTTCAGAAGATTTGTATTGATAGCAATGAAAGTAAAATATGGAGGCTATACTACTGTGCTGGAAGCACAGGCATATAAAATGAAAGAGGTCATAAATAACTGGATGCTATTCAACAATCCCTAGTCTAAATTAATGAATGTAGCATATACTAAACTAAATTATTTTACTTCATTCAAAGTACCCTCTATGGAGTCCCTTCATTCACATTTGTCTTTCAGTCCCATTTTCAAAATTTGCCAACTTTACTATTTTTTAAATGATATCACATACTTTACTTTTTAGTTAGAACAGGCTTTCCACTCATTCATTTTTCTTTCCTATGCATTTTACATTACTTTCCCTCAATTTTCACTCTACTTTAGTGAAAAAACAAAGAGTTTTAACATCTTAATGTTTTCTAAGGGAAAGTCAAAGTGACTGTTTAAGAATTAAGTGTCAGTCTTATCACAATTAAACATTTTTTAATTGAAAAATAATCAAATTCTGAAAAAAGCTAAAATGAAATCCTCATTCTTTAAATCGGAGATTTATAACCTGGAACAAGTGACACACTTTCTCTCTGAGTTTAAACATCTTTATGTGCAAAATCAGGCTAACAAGACCTACTCAGGGGAGTCAGTGAAACATTAAATGCAATCATGTTTTCAAAGCACCTGGCAGAGTGCCAACCATAAAGTAAATGTTCATATTATTGCCATAATTACCATAGGCAAAACAGCTTTTCTTCCCAAAAGGTATTTGAATCTAAAGGGTGAATGTTCAGCTTCCATATACATTCTTACCTCTGAGTATTCAGTCTCATACATGATATGAATTTAATGAGGTGCTAACTTAGAATTGAAAAAATATCTAAAATTGCATGGTATAGAACTCAGAATGAATCTCTCAACAAAAACATTATAGCTGAATTCCCAAATAGCCCACAGAAGCATAATTTGAGCACTGAAATTTACCTTAATTATTTCTTACCCTTTGAATTTAGCCCATTCTTATATCATTCTATACAGTCTTTCTCTTTCTCTGATTCTCAACATATCGGCTTCCATTCTCTTTCAGTCTCTTGCACACAGTGTTTCAGCTACAGATTTTGTTGAAAAGACTTGTGGATTTCTTGAAATCAACCACCACTAGGAAAATTCTTTCTATGAAAAAAATTCCATTTTAGTTAAAACTTATGAGTCCAGGCACAGTTATCTCCTCTACTCCCTTGCATATGTTAAAGCCAGGAGTTGATAAAACATTTTTTTGCAGAGAAAGTAAGCTGTTGGAATGCCAGGTTTTAGAATATTTGATACTTTCCATATCTCAGAGCAGTAAATGGGAGGGACAAGACTTGAACCCAAGTTAGCATAATTCCAAAATCCATAATCAATCAAACCCAAACTGCTAGCTAAAGAAATATAGAAAGGATTGTTGGAGGCACTCAAGATGGTGGTGTGAGTAGGGCAGCAGAAATCTCCTCCCAAAACCATATTTATTTTGAAAATACAGCAAATACAACTATTCCTAAAAGAGTGACCAGAAGATACAGTACAACAGCCAGGCTAGATCTACATCTGTGAGAACTCAGCATCTCACAAAAAGGGTAAGATATAAAGCTGTGACTCAGCGGGACCTGAGCACTCCCCTCACACAGCTCACCAGCAGGATGAAAAAAATCAGAGTAGGGAGGGAATGGAAGCACAGGACTGATAAATAACCAGCCCTAGTAATCTGCACCAGGAGCACAGACATAGATAGCATGTGCACTGGATATTAGAGAAACAGAAAACTAAAATCTGAAATTGGGACTGTGAGCAGGTCCCCACAGCCAGCTCCCCCGGGACAAAAGAAAAGTGGGAGCTTTAAACGTCTTAAAGGGAAAAGGGTTTAACAGGTGGACAAAATCGTCTTGGCACACTCAGCCCAGCAGGCTGAGAATCTTAAAGAACTTCAGGTGCCCAAACCCCCTAGGTGACAATGCAGCACAGAAGCTTCTCACGGTGATAAGCAGCCTGCCATTCATTCCCCCACACCAGCAATGCAAGCAAACTGGATGACCCGCCATTGCTGCAGAGCAGCCAGGGAGCAGCCCCACCCACAGCAACCACACAGAGTCTTCTCCCAGCACGCAGCTAACTGGGCCAGACCCAGAGGGTGCCACCAGCATGCAGCTGCCTGGCACAGACAGAGGGAGCCAGCACAAAGTCCAGAAGGCATGAAGGGGCACTGTTCTTACAGGAGAATAGTCACATGTGCCTGCAACACCTGGCACTGCTCTAGGCCATTCTGAGGGCTGCCCCGCCCATGGAAGCTTAGGGAATTAACCCAGAGTCTTCTCCCTGTATGTGGGTAACCAGCACAGGCAGCAGAGATGGGCAAGGAGACCTGCAAGCAAGAAGGGACTTTGTTCACCCAGTGGACACAGGCGCCACTTGCAGCGATCACTTCTACTGCCATGAAAAGGCAGAAGTACCTAGTCCAGTTCAAAATCACTCAAACAATACCAGAGAGAGGGCCTGGCAAGATAGATATAACCAATTTTCCTGAAAAAGAATTCAAAATAAAAGTCAGAACCATGCTGATGGAGCTGCAGAAAAATATGCAAGAGCAAAGGGATGAAGTCCAGAGGGAGATAACAAAAATGAAACAATCAATAGAAGGAAGACTGGATGAGGTACAAGAGACTGTTAATGGAATAGAAATCAGAGAACAGGAATACAGAGAAGCTGAGGAAGAGAGAAATAACATGATCTCTAGGAAAAAAAGAATATGAAGAGAACTGTGTGACCAATCCAAATGGAACAATATTTGCATTATAGGGTTACCAGAAGAAGAAGAGAGGAAAGGGGATAGAAAGTGTCTTGGAAGAAATAATTGATGAAAACTTCCCCAAGATGTGGAAGGAAGTAGTCTTTCAGAACATGAAAGCCCACAGATCTCCCAACAGAAGTGACCCAAGGAGGAAAACACCAAGACATATAATAATTAGAACAACAAAGATCAAAGACAAGGACAGGGCATTTAAAGTAGCCAGAGAGAGAAAAAAGATCACCTATAAAGGAAAACCAAGGAGGCTATCATCAGACTTCTCAACAGAAATCTTACAGGCCAGAAGAGAATGGCATGATATATTTAATGCAATGAAACAGAAGGGCCTTGAACTAAGAGTACTTAATCCAGCAAGATTATCATTTAAATTTGAAGGAGAGATTAAACAATTTCCAGATCACCAAAAGTTGACGGAATTTGTCTCACACAAACCACCTCTACAGGGTATGTTAAAGGGACTGCTCTAGACAGAAGTACTCCTAAGGCTAAATAGATGTCACCAGAGAAAATTAAATCACAGGAAAGAAAACAGACCAACCAAATACTAAATAAAGGCAAAAAATAAAACCAGCTAGCCACAAAAGCCCTCAAGGGAAACACAAAAGAGTACAGAAGGAGGGACATAATGAGGATAAAAGAAGAAATAAATAAAATTGAGAAGAATAAAACAATAGTAAGAGCCAATGAAACCAAGAGCTGGTTCACTGAGAAAATAAACAAAATAGATAAACCCCTAGGAAGATTTATTAAGTGAAAAAGAGAATATACACACATAAACAGAATCAGAAATGAGAAAGAAAAAATCATGATGGACACCACATATTTACAAAAATTATTAGAGAATACTATGAAAATCTATATGCTAACAAGCTAGATAACCCAGAAGAAATGGACTGCTTTCTAGAAAAATACAACCTTCCAAGACAGACCCAGAAAAAACAGAAAATATAAACAGACCAATTACCAGCAAAGAAATTGAATTGCTAATCAAAAAACTACCAAAGAGCAAAACTCCCAGGCCAGATGGATTTGCCGCGGCATTTTACCGGACATACAGAGAAGACATAATACCCAACCGTCCTTAAAGTTTTCCAAAAAATAGAAGAAGAGGGAATATGTCAAGACTCATTCTATGAAGCCAGCATCACCCTAATACCAAAACCAGGCAAAGACCCCACTAAAAAAGAAAATTATAGACCAATATCCCGGATGAACATAGATGCAAAAATACTCAACAAAATATTAGCAAACCGAATTGAAAAGTACATCAAGAGGATCATACACCATAATCAAGTGGGATTCATCTCAGGGATGCAAGGATGGTACAAATTTGAAAATCCATCAACATCATCCACCACATAAACAAAAAGAAGGACAAAAATCACATGATCATCTCCATAAACGCTGAAAACCCATTCCACAAAATTCAACATCCATTCATGATAAAAACTCTCAGCAAAATGGGCATAGAGGGCAAGTACCTCAATGTAATAAAGGCCATATATTAAAAACCCGCAGCCAACATTATACTGAACAGCAAGAACCTGAAAGTATTTCCTCTAAGATTGGGAATAAGACAGGGATGCCCACTCTCCCCACTGTTATTCAACATAGTACTGGAGGTCCTAGCCACAGCAATTAGACAAAACAAAGAAACACAAGGAATCCAGATTGGTAAAGAAGAAGTCAAAATGTCACTATTTGCAGATGACATGATATTGTATATAAAAAACCCTAAAGACTCCACTCCAAAACTACTAGAACTTATATTGGAATACAGCAAAGTTGCAGGATACAAAATTAATACACAGAAATCTGAAGCTTTCCTATACACTAACAATGAACTTATAGAAAGAGAAACCAGGAAAGCAATTCCATTCACAATTGCATCAAAAAAAAATACCTAGGAATAAACATAACCAAGGAACTGAAAGAATTATACCCCTGAAACTATAAGACATTCTTAAGAGAAATTAAAGAGGACACCAACAAATGGAAACTCATCCCACGGTTTTGGCTAGGAAGAATTAATATTGTCAAATGGCCATCCTACCCAAAGCAATCTACAGATTTAATGTAATCCCTATCAAATTACCAACAGCTTTCTTCAGTGAACTGGAACAAATAGTTCTAAAATTCATATGGAATCACGAAAGATCCTGAATAGCTAAAGAAATCCTGAGAAGGAAGAATAAAGTGGGAGGGATCTCGCTTCCCACCTTCAAGCTCTACTACAAAGCCACAGTAATCAAGAAAAATTGATACTGGCACAAGAACAGAGTCAAAGACCAGTGGAACAGAATAGAGTCTCCAGACATTAAGCCAAACATTTAATACATGAAAAAGGAGCCATGGACATATTATGGGGAAATGACAGCCCCTTCAACAATTGGTGTTAGCAAAACTGGACAGCTACATGTAAGAGAATGAAACTGGATCATTGTCTAACCCCATACACAAAAGTAAACTCGAAATGGATCAAAGACCTGAATGTAAGTCATGAAACCATAAAACTCTTAGAAAAAAACATAGGCAAAAATCTCTTGGACATAAACATCAGTGACTTCTTCATGAACACATCTCCCCAGGCAAGGGAAACAAAAGCAAAAATGAACAAGTGGGACTATATCAAGCTGAAAAGCTTCTGTACAGCAAAGGACACCATCAATAGAACAAAGAGGTATCCTACAGTATGGGAGAATATATTCTTAAATGACAGGCCTGATAAATGGTTGACATCCAAAATATATAGAGAGCTCATGCACCTCAACAAACCAAAAGCAAATAATCCAACAAAAAATGGGCAGATGATTTGAACAGACCCTTCTACAAAGAAGAAATTTAGATGGCCTACAGGCACATGAAAAGATGTTTCACATCACTAATCATCAGAGAAATGCAAATTAAAATGCAATGAGATATCACCTCACTGCAGTAAGGATGGAAATATCCAAAAGACAAACAACAACAAATGTTGGTGAGGTTGTGGAGAAAGGGGAACCCTCCTACACTGCTGGTGGGAATGTTAATTAGTTCAACCATTGTGAAAAGCAATATGGAGGTTCCTCAAAAACATAAAAATAGAAATACCATTTGACCCAGGAATTCCACTTCTAGGAATTTATCCTAAGGATGCAGAAGCCCAGTTTTAAAAAGACATATGCACCCCTATGTTTATCACAGCACTACCTACAATAGCCAAGAAGTGGAAGCAACCTAAGTGTCCATCAGTAGATGAATGGATAAAGAAGATGTGGTACATATATACAATGGAATATTATTCAGCCATAAGAAGAAAACAAATCCTACTATTTGCAACAACATGGATGGTGCTAGAGGGTATTATGCTCAGTGAAATAAGCCAGGTGGAGAAAGACAAGTATCAAATGATTTCACTCATATGTGGAGTATAAGAACAAAGAAAAAGCTGAAGTAACAAAAAAGCAGCAGACTCACAGAACTCAAGAATGGACTAACAGTTACCAAAGGGAAAGGGACTGGGGAACATGGGTGGGAAGGGAGTGATAAGGGGGAACAGAAGCATTACAATTAGCACACATAATGTTGGGGGTAGGCACGGGGAAGGCAGTACAACACAGAAGAGACAAGTAGTAGTGATTTTATAGCATCTTATTCTGCTGATGGACAGTTACTGTAATGGGATATGTGGTGGAGACTTGATAATAGGGGGAGTCTAGTAACCATAATGTTGCCCATGTAACTGTACATTAATGACACCAAAATTTAAAAAAAAAGACATATAGAGAGGGCTTGACCAAATAATAATATTGAGGAGGTCTCTCCCCTCCTCTACCTGCTATAAGATACTACTGTCATGCCCTCCTGCCTTCCCTCTCTTTCCCAGCCTACAATGAATTGAAGCTAGTAACATGGATGACTCTCCCCACCGCACACCTCCATCTTAGCCTCTTTTTCAGCATCCACCTGAATGAATGCCCTTCAAACAAAACTGACAACAGGACAGGGCTCTACATAATAAAATACCCTGATCACTGAGGTGACTGTGGCCCAGATGTGATTCAAGTAAAAACAGCAAGGTAGTTTGCAGAAGGTGGGATATAATTTAGAGTGACTTTGGAGGGGACTCTATGAAGCAAAAAGTTACCATACTGTAACTCTGCTACTGGGAGGAGAGTTACATGATCAGGGGAGATACTAAAATTATGAGACAGCTCAAGGAGGGATGAGTTATTCATAATGCAAATGATTATAACTGGTTTAGAAATTTTTAAGAGACAATAAGTCCTGATGTTTGAAATGTGAAAAATTTGCCAAGATTGGTTTTCTTATATGTCAGGAATGTTTCAGAGAGTTAGGTTAACTCTCAAGGTAATTTTGTCAAAGAGAAAACTCAGGGGGCCTGTCCCCATCTAGACACCTGGCACAGGTGATAACCATGCAGTGAAATTTTCAAGTGACTTCCTCAGGACATCTATTCATTCACTCAGTACATATATATTTAACCATGTATTATGTGGAAGATAGACTAAAACAGAAATTCATTTACACTCACTCTGATGAGATACATCCAACCTCCAGTGGAATCCAAGGGTCCTGTCTGCAGGAGAAAGCATAAACTTCTTGCATTCACCACTTCTGGCTCTAACAGGGTTATTATTTACAGAAAATATATTTACTTTTTTTCTCTCCCTTCAATTTGTCTGCTTTCCCTCAAGACTTACTGGAAAGGAATACTGGGATATTTGCCCTGTAGGGTGCACACATTTTTTTTTAATGAATCCTGAAAAAGAGGCAGCTCAGATGCACAGTCCCTGACTTCTGGGAGGTATAAAAAATGCTGTCTCAGACTTCTTGAGGGATGTTCTGACCCTAAAAATCTTCTTTCTATCCACTGTAGAACCACTGTCTTCTCTGAGAACCACTGTTACAGAGGAAAACAGATATATTTAGCTTAGATCAATTTCCCTTTAGAGTCAAAACTTGACAATAACTGGCTTTTCAATTATTATCACAACAGATAAGTCAAAAAGACATGAGCCACAGAAAGGCATCACCTATTCCTTAACTGGTGCCCCACTCCTCCTTTTTTTTCCCTGATCTTTCAGTATTTGTTATCTGGTTGTTGATTTTCCAGGTGAAATAAATATAATGGCACTCTGGCTGTTTCCATTATTTTAGGTTTAAAATAAGGATTGATGTTTAAGACACTGATGAAAAAACTGAAGAAGACACAAATAAATGGAAAGATAGTCCATATCCATGGATCAGAAGGATTAATATTGTTAAAATTTCCATGCTACCCAAAGCAATCTATAGGTTCAATGCAATCCCTATCAAAATTGCAATGGTATTTTGGAATACCAGAAAAAATAGAAAAAAAATCTTGAAACTTGTATGGAACCACAAAAGACCCCAAAGTCATCTTGAGAAAGAAGATCAAAGCAAGAGACATCAAACTTCCTGATTTCAAGCTATATTACAAAACTATAGTAATCAAAAACAGTATGATATTAGCATAAGAATAGACACTTAGACCAATGGAACATAATCAAGAGCCAAGAAATAAATCCATGCATACACAGTAAACACATATTTGATAAGGGAGCTAACAATATTAAAAGGGGAAAACACAATCTCTTCAATAAGTAGTGCTGGGAAAATTGAATATTCACATGTAAAACAATGAAACTAGGCCCCTATTCTACACCACTCACAAAATTTAACTAAAACAGGCTAAAGACTTAAATGTAAGATCTGAAACCATAAAACTTCTATAAGAAAACACAGGAAAAAAACTCCTTGACATGGATCTTGACAATGACTTTTGGATATTATACCTTAAGTACAAACAAACAACAAAATAAAAAATAAACAAGCGGGACTCCATCAAACCAAAAAGCTCCTGCACAGCAAAAGAAACAATCAACACCTGACTGGTAAAGAAGAAGTTAAACTCTCGCTATTTGCAGATGACATAATATTGTACATAAAAAACCCTGAAGACTCCACTCCAAAATTACTAGAACTGGTATCGGAATACATCAAAGTTGCAGGATACAAAATTAACACACAGAAATCTGTGGCTTTCCTATACTAACTAACAATGAACCAATAGAAAGAGAACTCAGGAAAACAACTCCATTCACAATTGCATCAAAAAGAATAAAATACCTAGGAATAAACTTAACTAAAGAAGTGAAAGACCTATACCCCTAACACTATAAGACACTCTTAAGAGAAATCAAAGAGGACACAACAAATGGAAACTCATCCCATACCCTTAGGTAGGAAGAATTAATATCGTCAAAATGGCCATCCTGCCCAAAGCAATATACAGATTCAATGCAATCCCTATCAAATTACCAATAACATTCTTCAACGAACTGAAGAAATAGTTCTAAAATTCATATGGAAACACCAAAGACCCTGAATAGCCAAAGCAATCCTGAGAAGAAAGAATAAAGTTGGGGGGAACTCACTCCCCAACTTCAAGCTCTACTACAAAGCCATAGTAATCAAGACAATTTGGTACTGGCACAAGAACAGAGTCACAGACTAGTGGAACAGAATAGAGACTCCAGAAATTAACCCAAACATATATGGTCAATTAATATATGATAAAGGAGACATGGACATACAATGGGGAAATGACAGTCTCTTCAACAGAT